>NC_065424.1:8659839-9872201 GCF_024362695.1 Pectinophora gossypiella
AAACCTAAACCTAAACCTAAACCTAAACCTAAACCTAAACCTAAACCTAAACCTAAACCTAAACCTAAACCTAAACCTAAACCTAAACCTAAACCTAAACCTAAACCTTAACCTAAACCTAAACCTAAACCTAAACCTAAACCTAAACCTAAACCTAAACCTAAACCTAAACCTAAACCTAAACCTAAACCTAAACCTAAACCTAAACCTAAACCTAAACCTAAACCTAAACCTAAACCTAAACCTAAACCTAAACCTAAACCTAAACCTAAACCTAAACCTAAACCTAAACCTAAACCTAAACCTAAACCTAAACCTAAACCTAAACCTAAACCTAAACCTAAACCTAAACCTAAACCTAAACCTAAACCTAAACCTAAACCTAATCCTAAACCTAAACCTAAACCTAAACCTAAACCTAAACCTAAACCTAAACCTAAACCTAAACCTAAACCTAAACCTAAACCTAAACCTAAACCTAAACCTAAACCTAAACCTAAACCTAAACCTAAACCTAAACCTAAACCTAAACCTAAACCTAAACCTAAACCTAAACCTAAACCTAAACCTAAACCTAAACCTAAACCTAAACCTAAACCTAAACCTAAACCTAAACCTAACCCTAAACCTAAACCTAAACCTAAACCTAAACCTAAACCTAAACCTAAACCTAAACCTAAACCTAAACCTAAACCTAAACCTAAACCTAAACCTAAACCTAAACCTAAACCTAAACCTAAACCTAAACCTAAACCTAAACCTAAACCTAAACCTAAACCTAAACCTAAACCTAAACCTAAACCTAAACCTAAACCTAAACCTAAACCTAAACCTAAACCTAAACCTAAACCTAAACCTAAACCTAAACCTAAACCTAAACCTAAACCTAAACCTAAACCTAAACCTAAACCTAAACCTAAACCTAAACCTAAACCTAAACCTAAACCTAAACCTAAACCTAAACCTAAACCTAAACCTAAACCTAAACCTAAACCTAAACCTAAACCTAAACCTAAACCTAAACCTAAACCTAAACCTAAACCTAAACCTAAACCTAAACCTAAACCTAAACCTAAACCTAAACCTAAACCTAAACCTAAACCTAAACCTAAACCTAAACCTAAACCTAAACCTAAACCTAAACCTAAACCTAAACCTAAACCTAAACCTAAACCTAAACCTAAACCTAAACCTAAACCTAAACCTAAACCTAAACCTAAACCTAAACCTAAACCTAAACCTAAACCTAAACCTAAACCTAAACCTAAACCTAAACCTAAACCTAAACCTAAACCTAAACCTAAACCTAAACCTAAACCTAAACCTAAACCTAAACCTAAACCTAAACCTAAACCTAAACCTAAACCTAAACCTAAACCTAAACCTAAACCTAAACCTAAACCTAAACCTAAACCTAAACCTAAACCTAAACCTAAACCTAAACCTAAACCTAAACCTAAACCTAAACCTAAACCTAAACCTAAACCTAAACCTAAACCTAAACCTAAACCTAAACCTAAACCTAAACCTAAACCTAAACCTAAACCTAAACCTAAACCTAAACCTAAACCTAAACCTAAACCTAAACCTAAACCTAAACCTAAACCTAAACCTAAACCTAAACCTAAACCTAAACCTAAACCTAAACCTAAACCTAAACCTAAACCTAAACCTAAACCTAAACCTAAACCTAAACCTAAACCTAAACCTAAACCTAAACCTAAACCTAAACCTAAACCTAAACCTAAACCTAAACCTAAACCTAAACCTAAACCTAAACCTAAACCTAAACCTAAACCTAAACCTAAACCTAAACCTAAACCTAAACCTAAACCTAAACCTAAAGCTTGCTTGCTTGCTTGCTTGCTTGCTTGCTTGCTTGCTTGCTTGCTTGCTTGCTTGCTTGCTTGCTTGCTTGCTTGCTTGCTTGCTTGCTTGCTTGCTTGCTTGCTTGCTTGCTTGCTTGCTTGCTTGCTTGCTTGCTTGCTTGCTTGCTTGCTTGCTTGCTTGCTTGCTTGCTTGCTTGCTTGCTTGCTTGCTTGCTTGCTTGCTTGCTTGCTTGCTTGCTTGCTTGCTTGCTTGCTTGCTTGCTTGCTTGCTTGCTTGCTTGCTTGCTTGCTTGCTTGCTTGCTTGCTTGCTTGCTTGCTTGCTTGCTTGCTTGCTTGCTTGCTTGCTTGCTTGCTTGCTTGCTTGCTTGCTTGCTTGCTTGCTTGCTTGCTTGCTTGCTTGCTTGCTTGCTTGCTTGCTTGCTTGCTTGCTTGCTTGCTTGCTTGCTTGCTTGCTTGCTTGCTTGCTTGCTTGCTTGCTTGCTTGCTTGCTTGCTTGCTTGCTTGCTTGCTTGCTTGCTTGCTTGCTTGCTTGCTTGCTTGCTTGCTTGCTTGCTTGCTTGCTTGCTTGCTTGCTTGCTTGCTTGCTTGCTTGCTTGCTTGCTTGCTTGCTTGCTTGCTTGCTTGCTTGCTTGCTTGCTTGCTTGCTTGCTTGCTTGCTTGCTTGCTTGCTTGCTTGCTTGCTTGCTTGCTTGCTTGCTTGCTTGCTTGCTTGCTTGCTTGCTTGCTTTCTTGCTTTCTTTCTTTCTTTCTTTCTTTCTTTCTTTCTTTCTTTCTTTCTTTCTTTCTTACTTTCTTACTTTCTTACTTTCTTACTTTCTTTCTTTCTTTCTTTCTTTCTTTCTTTCTTTCTTTGGGTTTTGTTAGGTTTGGATTTTGTTTTGTTTTTTTTTTTAGGTTTGGATATTTTAGGTGTAGAATTTTTAGGTTTAGAATTTTCAGTTTTTTAATTTTCTAGGTTTAGGATTTTTAGGTTGGAATTTTTAGGTTTGGAATTTTTAGATTTGGATTTTTTTAGGTTTGGGTTTTTTAGGTTTGGGTTTTGTTAGGTTTGCTTTTTATTATGTTTGTGTTTTGTTTGTTTTGGATTTTTCTTTAGGTTTGCTTTTCATTAGATTTGGGTTTTGTTAGGTTTGGGTTTCGTTAGGTTTGGATTTTAAATTTTTTAGGTTTGGAATTTTCTAGGTGTGTTGTTTATTTTAGATTTGTATATTTTAGGTTTAGGATTTTTAGGTTTGGATATTTTAGGTTTAAGGATTTAGGTTTGGATTTTTTAGGTTTGGATTTTTTTAGGTTTTGGTTCTGTTAGGTTTGGGTTAAGTTTTTGTGAGGTATGGGTTAAGTTTTTGTTAGGTTTGGGTTTGGTTGTTTTTGGTTAGATTTGGGTTTGGGTAGGTTTAAGTTAGGTTTGGGTTAGGTTTCGGTTAGGTTTGTTTTAATTAGATTTGGGTTTGGGTAGGTTTGAGTTTTGTTAGGTTTGGGTTTTTTGGGTTTGGTTAGGTTTGAGTTAGGTTTGGCTTAGGTTTGGGTTAGGTTTGGGTTTAGGTTTGTGTTAGGTTTGGGTTAGGTTTGGGTTAGGTTTAGGTTAGGTTTGGGTTAGGTTTGGGTTAGGTTTGGGTTAGGTTTGGGTTAGATTTGGGTTAGGTTTGGCTTTAGGTTTGCGTTAGGTTTGTTTTGGTTAGATTTAGGTTTGGGTTAGGTTTGTGTTAGGTTTATGTTAGGTTTGCCTTAGGTTTGCGTTCTGTTTGTGTTTTTTTGGTATGGGTTTTGTTAGGTTTAGGTTATGTTAGATTTGGGTTGTGTTAGTTTTGGGTTGTGTTAGATTTGGGTATTGTTTGGTTTGTATTCAGTTCTTTATTTTCATATTTCATATTATTGTCAATGGAAATTCATAATATCCGTCTACTGTATCAAAATATCATAGTCACCTTCCTTTTATATTGCTTTGTAGGGTAGTCCTGGTCTCTCCAAAAATTTTAAGACCACTCCCGCGTCGCTAGGACGCCGGGAACGCAAAAAAAAATCGGTCACATATCTGCATAGAAAAAACCACTCACAATTTTGTCAATTATTGGATTTCTTCTTTTCTTATTTATTTACTTATTTACTCATTCACTCATTTACTTATTTTTCTAAAATGTTGTAGAAATATGGGGTATATTTCGTCCGGTCCGGCAGCTTTGTTGCTTTTTGTGTTCTTTTGCGAGACCTCCAGCTCAGGGAGGGTGAAATGTTTACTTATCGCATCATCCGTTTCTGCGGTCTTAAGAAATTAAAACACGGTGTTTTTGATTGATTTTGTGAAAGGCTGTGATGACAGTATCCTTACGGGGTAGACATACTCCAGATATACGTTACTATTTACGTTAAATATCGCTTTCTTCACGGTTCGTAACCGAGACAGGGCGGGTAGGGGTATAATCTTCAGTCGTGTGGAGTGTAATAGAAACAACAGATACAATAGCAGTTCATTTAATAAAATAAAACCGAGTGAGCGCTTCGGGTCCACACGCGGCGATGACGTCATGACGTCGCGTCATGACGTCATCGCCGCGTTTAATACATCGCTGTGGTTGCTGGCTGGCGCCGAGACATGTTCCAACATGTTTATTGTATAACAAATAATTGTACCTAAAGGCGCAGTAGGGCCTTCATCGGAATCAGTCATTTTTCTAATGTAGCACTGGACGTGGGTAGTTAAAACAATTTAATAGTTACTTAATCACACGTTATTTAATTTAAAGTACTTTGAAACAAAATGAACTTCTAAATTATTGTATCACACTATTAAGGCACATAAATCACTATTAATCAACAGAAATGGTTAAGGATTCCTCGGATTTAAAGCGATCCGTCGCGGGTACGGTGCGCAGGCGGCTGTCCCTCGAACTGTCATACTGACAAGACGACCGGTCCGCCGCCATATGCAAACGACGTTCCGCTAGAGCGAACGTCAGCGTAGTTCACTCTAATCCGTACAGATGGCGCTCTATGATGCGCCGTCATACTCAATGAATTGACAACAGCTTTTGTTATTACCGACTTCAAATAAAATTAAGCAAAATTAAAAATTTTGGAAAAACCCACGACGGTAAAAATATCATCGAAAAAGAATAAAATAACTCAAAACCCCCGACTTAACCCAATTATTATGTAACGAAATATTATATTAGACATAAAAATACTTTCTAAAAAAGAGTTGATATCTCGAGACATCGGTAATAGATATACTTAAGTACCTAAACAATGAATATGGATGTTTACAGTTTTTTCCTAACGTGTCTGTTTCTCGAAGATATACTTAAATGTAGCGATAATAATTTTACCATAATACATAACCGAGGAATATCCGTCGGGGGCTGCCTTTTCTATATGAAATTTCAACAGAAATTTAATCATACTCATAAGTGTATTTTATGTCGTCGTTAAACATCTACAATTCTTCAATAATTGTATTCACGTCACTAGAAAAACTTTAGCTGGGTTAATGGCAGCCCCCGACGGATATTCCTCGGTTATGTATTATGGTAAAATTATTATCGCTACATTTAAGTATATCTTCGAGAAACAGACACGTTAGGAAAAAACTGTAAACATCCATATTCATTGTTTAGGTACTTAAATTTATATATTACCGATGTCTCGAGATATCAACTCTTTTTTAGAAAGTATTTTTAAGTCTAATATAATATTTCGTTACATAATAATTGGCTTAAGTCGGGGGTTTTGAGTTATTTTATTCTTTTTCGATGATATTTTTACCGTCGTGGGTTTTTTCAAAATTTTTAATTTTGCTTAATTTTATTTCAGACTTTTTAGAGAGCATATACGAATTATAATCTATATAATGTGTAGGTAAGATCTCGCAAAACAATAAGTGTGATTCATCCTACCACATAATATTAAGTCCCTTATTATATATTATACAGTTGCTTTCTGTTTAAAGTTACCTCTATAACACTCATCTGAGAACATGCACCAATCACCCACGAACTCATTCCTGAAATCCGCATTGAAATCAGACAATACGTTTTAATTTTAATAATATTGCAATATAAACGTTTCACACTAATATAGCAGCGCCTCCTAGTGAGTTAATATCATAAGACTTATCTTAGACCATGCACCATTCAACTACGAACCCATTGCTGAAAACCGCATTGAAATTGGACAATTCGTTTTAATATTATTGCAATACTATTTTTCACTAATATTGTAGCACCCTCTAGAAAGACGTAATTTTTATATTATTTGGGAACATGCAATAAGCTACCACGTACACATTGCCGAAAACAGAATTGTAATCGGACATTTCGTTTTGATTATATTGCAACATTGTTTTGCACTAATATTGTGGCACCCCCTAGTGAGTTACAGCCATGACACCTGTCTAAGAACATGAACTCATCAAACACAATCCCGTTATTGAAAACCGCCTTAAAATCGGATCATTAGTTTAAAAGATAGGTGGTAACGTTACTTTGCACAAACGCACACACAAACATATCTCACCCTAAACGCATATACCTGCTCCGTTCCGTCGTGGGTAATAAATGTAATTAAAATTATACTAACCGTAATTAACAACACTTTGCTTTACTTAATACATAACATACATAAACACCCTATATACGTCCCACTGCTGGGCACAGGCCTCCCCTCAATCAACCGGAGGGGGTATGGAGCATACTCCACCACGCTGCTCCACTGCGGGTTGGTGGAGATATTTTTACGGCTAATGGCCGGGACCAACGGCTTAACGTGCCCTCCGAAGCACGGAATCATCTTACTTTTTCGGACAATCAGGTGATTCAAGCCTGAAAAGTCCTTACCAAACAAAGGACAGTCTCACAAAGTGATTTCGACAATGTCCCCATCGGGAATCGAACCCGGACCACCAGATCGTGAGCCTAACGCTCTAACCACTAGACCACGGAGGCTGTTTACTTAATACTACCTGATTATTGAATGATGGGTACAACTTTATGAATTAAATGAGGATTAATTGGATGAATTTGATTCACTTGACCACACAATCCACGAGCCACTTATAGTCGATCTTGATTTTTCTTTAATCTTCGCCAATCATTTCGTATTAATTTAACTACAATTTATTGATTGTGATCTTCTCTGAAATCTGGCTCGAAGGACCATGAATATGCCTGATATGCCTTTTTACTGATTTTTAAGGGATTTAGGTAGCAATGAAACAGTACCGTGTTCGACGTAATTACGTGTAATCAATGGAACCGAAAAAAAAACGCCTGTCAAAAACAATTAACTAATAAAAACTATTGCAAATAAATTGCTATTATAAATTGAAGAGGCGTTTCGAATAATATTGACTCTAAACACTAATATTGTGGCGCCCCCTAGTGAGTTACAGACATGACACCTGTCTAATAACATGAACTTATCAAACACAAACCCGTTATTGAAAACCGCATCAAAATCGGATTATTAGTTTAGAAGATAATTAGTAACATTTCTTTGCACAACAAACATCTCTCACCCTAAACGCATATACCTGCTCCGTTCCGTCGTGGGTAAAAAGGCTTCAGCAGAAACACATCATTACTTAATCATACTGTCGGAGAAGTCATTGCGAATGTAAATTTTGTGTTTGTTAAAGTATAAATCACGAAACAAGACCCGCGGATTTCAATGGAACTAAATGACATGTCTTTGGCGGCGAGGGTGTGCTGCCGCCATAGGATGTTTTCGAGGTACCAAACAGAGCATAGTTGGTAGTGTGACTAGGGATCGATGATCCACTAGTGTCATGTTGGAAGTTGCTCATATTATGCGTCACGCTATGTAAACTTCGATAGCGCGTTTCAGGACTGCACTATTGAACGGTGGCGCCATCTGTATTTAAGACTACAATTTAACCCTTACAATTTATAATTTAATACTATAGATTGTTTAAGTAATAAGTATATAATTTTAATCAACTGTTTCCTGGAAGCAACTGCTACCTTAGCAAGAAGGCCGCCTTTTGTACCTACTTTTATTTTACCTGTATTCCCGAGTTGTATGATCCTTCTGAAGTAATGTGTATTGGATTTTATTTTATAAAAAGAAACCGGACTAAGAATATCTACATTCTGACGAACTCTCCTATGGTATATTGCCTATTCACCTTGACCACCACACAGATTTCAATTCCCAGTCGAGTCGACGGTATCTCCACCAAAGCGCAGTGGAGGTGGTGGAATATCTCTAACATGGGCTGGAAACCAACCAGTCTCCGTATTGGTCATAATATATTTTTTTTATGACTTCAATATCACCTCAGCCTCGTGTTCACTAGGCAACATTTGTCGGCCGACACGTGTTCCCGATATCGGACGACGTCGGCAGACATCGCTCGACATCTAATTGTCACATAGTTGGAACGTCGGGCGAAGGCTGCCGACGATAACACCCAATGTCTGAGGGTTGACAAATGTCGCCCAAGACACATCTTAAGTGAGGCTTAAGTCGTCTCCCGATAATTCGTGTCCTTATCCAACCCGCTAGCGTTACGGGCGCGATCACCCGCGCCAATAATACCTATGTACGCAAAAAATGCGTCGTACATTATTCACCCCCGCTTATGACTTTGCAAAACAAAAATCCCTCTTATGCAAGGAAACGTTGTAATTAATTTGATTAATAGCGAGTGGCGTTTAGGCATTCCTCTGATGAGTAATGGAGGGCCGTTTGACTTTCCTCAAGTTACTCTTCAAGCTCTCAACTTGGGAAATTGGAAAATACAAAAAGAACCTCACAAGATTTTAGGAGGCATTCGTTAATTTATTTCTGCTTTTAAAACACATACATTATGAACTGTCTGTGAAGATACTTCGTAACTTAATCACCTTATCAACCGATAACAAAACTAGTGGAGCAGTGGAGTAAGGTCCAAGTCCACTGCTCCACTGCGGTTTATTGGAGCAATACCAAACCTAACATAGTAATACATCTATATCTCTTATAGAAGACTTTAAAATTGATAATCATTTTGAGTATAGACCTTTGATAAGTATGAGCGTTTAAAATACTCGGTATTAAAATAAAAATGGTTACGGTCAACAACCTTAGGTATGCTGCACTAAATAAGACGGCCCCAGAGATCGATAAAGTAGTGTGTAAAATACAATTTAGGTAATTTATGTTCTGCCACTAATGAGTGGGTGTGGTATACTAAAGCCGCCGAATCGACTATCGAAATGCGTTCGTTTGTTCAAACAAATGCATGGATCGAACGCTTTTCAATAGTCGAATTGAGCTTTGGGGTCCGGGAACTTGATAAAAAAGTGTATCCCCCCTCTAAATGGAAGGTCATCGAATTCTACGTATGTATACGTATTTATCCCATTTAGTGAGGTATGTTTGAACCTGTGTGATTGAGATGGGATGTGAAATTAATTTAGGAGCAAATACAATATAATTAAAAGTTTTGATTAGTAAATGTTTACACGATAACCCGTTTATTTGTATGCGTATAATGGGTTCGATTTATATTAAAATACGTATATTATACCTCTATTAGTACTTTTGACATAACTTTGTATACGCTTCGATTACTTCACTAACATACTTGGTATAGAGAAAGATTCGAAACGAAACTAGTGACAATTGCTGAATGATGTAAAAAGGCTATAAAGTGTAAGGCTCACGATCTGGAAGTCCCGGGTTCGAATCCTGGTGAGGACAAATAAAAAAAAAACTTTGAGATCCCTACTTTAGTTAGGACATTACAGGCTGATCACCTGATTGTCAGAAAGTAAGATGATTCGTGTTTCGAAAGGCGCGTTGAGCCGTTGGCCCCGGTTACTACGTACTGATTGTTAGTAATCAATAGTAACTTTGATACCAGGGTTGATGAGATTGGTAATTCACCTCACAAGTACTCACAATCCACACGATAGAAGACGATGATGAATACATGTACAAGAATCAGAGTGGGAATCTTATGAATACATAATTTAGAAGAACGCTTTATAATATTAGAACAAAACGAAATTAAACGGAAAGAAAGCCCGATATTTTTCAAAGACAATGTTTAACATCACTTAAGGAGTCTTACCTGGCTAAAAGAATAAAGTGGCAGCCCACGGGTTTTACCAACAGCAGGGCCCTAATTCACCTATTGTTGATACAACCCAGGTAAAAATTCCTTAGAAATGCTTTTCGACGAACACAAACTTAGTTTTGCATTCATAATAGCAAACTTTGCCTTGCAGATAGTTCACAAAGTGTCTCATTTAACAGCACTTTTATTTTTGTTTACTAATTCCTTTGAACGAAAATTCCATAAAACTGTTTAAAAATTCCATAGAATGTTTAGTCATGGGAAAATGGGTTAAAATTGTTTAAAATTCTAAAAGAAAAAAACAACTAACTTTTAAAATTTCTCAAAAATACAGAGTAAAAGGACATAAGAGAAACCCCTGGCTAAATCAATACAGCAATTTAGGCATAAGTCAAACGTAGGAACTGGATGAAACGGACTTCAATTCGTACAGTATAATTCGGCAAGCTATTAATCAAATCACGCCGAGCGACTAACTGAAATTTGAATGGCAAATCCCGGATGGAGACAGGACACGATTCGATGGCTTAAGCTGATATATATAACTGTTACTTATGACATGTACTTGTCGTTAAAATGACAATGAATTTAATCTCCTAATTTTTCAACTTGATAAAGTGCATTGTTTCATTGGTATTTATTATTCCTCAGACTCAATGAGAAATCACATACAAAGTAAGACTTAAAACAAATTATTCTATTAACGACTATTCCTAGTAACGCTTGATATATGTTATAAGTAACCTTATGATGTTCAATAAGAAACAAATGATTGAATAATTGATTCGAATGATTCACTTCAATTAATTAGTATTTTTACAACAACAACATAACATAAGCTCACGACTATATCCCAATCGGGGTAGACAGAGGTACATCCCTCGAAAGATAAACCAAGTTTATTCGGTGGTGAGCCGTCTCGTCGTCTATAACGGTCGAGCCAACTGTGTTAGTGAAATTATTATTTTTAGAAGTTACATAAACGCTTCCCGCTTCGCTTATGCAATAAACATCAACCACTACAGCAAAGTCGGATCTTGTACTAATAACTATTTGAACTATCACGTGATAGAATCCCACACCAAGCCGGGATTTCGCTTAACCGCAGCAACTTCAGGGCTGTACGTCTCTGATTGTATAACTAACCTGTGCTGTTTATACAGTGTAAACCTTCATATTATTGCTACTACTTTTGTGGCGTAGAACTTTAGTAGTTGTCTAGTCAAAGGCACTATTTCAAAGGCGTAATACGTTTCAGTTTTTAATACCCTTGACATAATACATAACATAAGCTCAGTACGTCCATTGCAAGATGAACAAGTACCCACACTTCACCGAGCTTTCTGTTAGACCAACGTGATGGGTGGTGAGCCGTATCGCCGTCTATAATTGCCGAGCCAACTGTGTTAGTGAAAACAATAACTCATTGATCCGGTACTGGGGTTCGAACCTTGACATCAAATGCCTAATTATTTTACATATTGTCTTTCTCGATAGATGAATTATTGTAGCTGCACTTTAAATTATTTTTTCTTTGTCTTGCGGACTAGGTGAGGAAGCAAAAGGTCCAAACATGATGGGTATATTTGGCGATGGCTGGTAAGCAAAAACAGCATAAAGGTCCCACTGCTGCTCACAGGCCTCCCCTCAATCAACCGGGGTATGGGGCATACTCCACCACGGTGCTTCACTGCTGGTCAGCAAAATCGGCGTAAGTTATTGTATGAGTATGCCGTACAAACCTGTACTTATTTCATCATCATAAATAAAGAAAGGGCTAAAAGCTAGAACGAGCCGTATTACACTGGTTCACAGACCTAATTTCCCCCTCCGGTTGTTTGAGGGGAGGCCTGTGCCCAGCAGTGGGACGTATATAGGCAGTTTAGGTATGTGACAGACCTACTTTCAGGGAAGGCAGAGATTAAACTCACAGCGTCACCTCGACACAACACAATCCTGCAGTTTTAAAATTATGTCTTTAAGGTAATAGGTTACCCAACCATTCCCCTAGCATTATCCCGATTTTCACAAGGTCCGTTTATCTATCCTGAAGATTTGACAGGTCCGGATTTTTACAGAAGACTGTCTAACCTTATAACCCGCGAAGGGAAAACCAGCCCATTACAGGTTAGGTCACATACAAGTATCTCCGAAAATGCATTGCATGAATTCGAGCCTGCGACCTCAAAGTGAGAGGCAATCATTCTACCAACTGGGCTACCACGACATGGCGATAACCGCTGAATGAGGGAAATCGTCCTCCAATCCAGTGAGGTTGGTATCGGGAGAATATAAATTTATTTGCATAAATAAGTAAAACAATTTACGAGGTTGTAATGTAGAATTAATCCTATCTAATCTGCAAGTAGCCCTGCCAATATTACAATAATTATATTATATCAGGTAAAATAAACAAAACCAAATTAATTTAAAAAAAAATAATAATTATAAAACATTATTACATTACATTATTTTTATTGTTATTATTTATTAATTTAATTAATTAATATAAACAAAATGCATTAAATTGTATTACGTTTATGTCTTTTATTCCCTATTCGGTAAATACATTGTTTTCAATATATATGTTTTTTTAAAAATACATAAAATTTGGGTTAGGTTTGGGTTAAGTTTGGGTTAGGTTTGGGTCAGGTTTGTGTTTGGTTTTTTTTTTAGGTTTTGGTTTTATTAGGTTTGGGTTCTGTTATGTTTGGGTTAGTATGTGTTAGGTTTCGGTTAGGTTTGGGTTATTTTTCGGTTAGGTTTGGGTTATTTTTCGGTTAGGTTTGGGTTTGGTTCGTGTTAGGTTGGGGTTAGGTTTGGTTTAGGTTTGGGTTAGGTTTGGGTTAAGTTTGGGTTAGGTTTGGGTTAAGTTTGGGTTTTTTTGGTTTGAATGTTGTTAGGTTTGAGTTGTGTTAGTTTTGAGTTAGATTTATGTTTGGTTTGGGTTAAGTTTGGGTTAGGTTTGGGTCAGGTTTTTGTTTGGTTTTTTTTAGGTTTGGGTTTTTTGCTTGGGTTAGTATGGGTTAGGTTTCGGTTAGTTTTGGGTTATTGTTCCGTTAGGTTTGGGTTTGGTTTGGGTTAGGTTAGGTTAGGTTAGGTTTTTTTTTTTTTTTTTTTATTCCTTGTACCCCTGCCGCACAAGATAGGCAGGGACTTTCTCAGGGACATACATAGCCTTATTTTCTATTGATATTTTCTAATTCTGCCCGCAATAGGGCCCTACGCTGCTCACACTATCATTCTGTTCCTCTATTACCATACCAGTTCTCGCATTTATGCCTCTCGCACTTTCATTCATCATCTTTCATTCTTTTCATACCTACTTCCTACTCTACACTTATTGCTAGGGGAAGGGAATGGACACAGGGGGATTATTTTTATTTTATCTACTTTTCAATTTTATTCTTTTACAAAGTAATCCTAATTTATTTGTTACTTGCTAACAGTTGCTTATTATGCTCTATCTTATTTCTAATTACTTATATCTATTTATTTTTACAATTTGGCTATTATATGTATATATGACAATATACTATATAGTCAGTTTTGCTTCAACTATTCCTCTTATTGACTAACATTACAATTTTTCTTACATAACTAACAAAAGCTTCACAATTTTTCCTATCTACAATGATTTGGCTCAGGTTTACAGTCTCTACCTTGTAGCCAATTCGTTGCTCCAGGTCATACCTCTCCCTGCCATGTATGGGGCAATCTACGAGAAGGTGGGGAACTGTTTCTGCAGTGTCTGGGTCGCAGGCACACGCTGGGTTGTCCTTGCATTTGAAACGGGTCAAATACTCGGAGAACCCACCGTGCCCCGTTAGAGCCTGGGTCAACTCCTTGGTGATACTCAGCTTGCGTACCGTCCTGTACGCCTCAACCGCACTCGGGAAAAACAGCTTGGTGGTAGACGCTGTGTGCCCCGTGCTGTATCTCCGGTTCCATTCGTCAAGCGTATCCATTCGGATAAAGCGCTTGACGAATGATACCGGATACATATCGTAGTCCGGCTTGCGTTTCGACCTTAGGGCAGCCTCCTTTGCGAGCGAGTCGGCTCTCTCGTTACCCTCCAACCCCGCGTGAGCTTTTATCCAGAACAAGGAGACGCTCTTGTTCTGGATACTACTGCGGTAAATGGCGTCTCTAGATTCCACGGCAAGAGGGTGGAGGGCTTCGGGGTTCACGACTGTGAGGAGGGCTGCCATAGAGTCGCTATATATGGCACAGCTGGTCTCTCTACGTTTCAGGGCCTCCCGAGTGGCTTCGCAGAGAGCGAGAAGCTCGGCCTGGTAGACGGTGTAATAGGATGGCAGAGCAAGCTTTCGGGTTTTCGTCTCCGCCGCACCAGTCCAGATGGATAGTGCGGCTCCGACCTTTCCCTCAATCTTGCTGCCATCCGTGAAGATGCGGACTTCGAAGTCGCAATTTTCGCGATAGTGTTCCTCGTCTACCAGGTGGCGCAGCTCTATCGCTCTCCGTTCTGCCGGGTGCGGCATCTGGAGTGCCGATGCAACACGCTCGATCTCCCCGCCCGCCAGCGCTGGGTGGCATACTCCCCTTCGGGCCTCATACAACGATGCAGCCTCCTGTATACGCAGGTCCAAGGGGAGTATCCCAGCCAACACCAGTGCCGAGTTTAGGGATACCATGCGATATGCACGACACATCTTCAGGGCGAAGCTTCGCTGAACACTGTTCAGCTTAGACCTCACTCCCAGTTTGTTGGACGCCGGCGCCCATGCGCTTGCGGCGTACAAGACGATAGGCTCTACCACCGCGGTGTATATGCTGCGTATCACTTCCGGATGCAGACCCCAACTCACCCTTGCGGCCCTAGACAACTGCTTGTAGATTCCTACAGCTTTAGAACAGACGTTGGCGACGTGTGTGTTAAATGTTAATTGTTCATCAATGGTCAGGCCTAAAAGTTTTATCTGTTTGGACATGCCAATGTCGATCCCACCCATGGTCAGGTGTGGGGTGTCATGCTTAAGCTTCCGCGTCACCAGCATTGCGCTGGGCTTATGCGGTGCGAATCTGAGCTTATTCATGATTCCCCACACCCGAACATACTCGAGAGCGGCATTGGCATGCCTTTGTATCTCTTGTGCAGTGTGTGCGTCAAATACGAGTACCACGTCATCCGCAAATGCTTGGCACGTATGCCCACGTTCCTCTAATCCCTTTAATAGGGGGTCCAGCAGAAGGTTCCATAGTATGGGACCACCGATTGACCCCTGGACACATCCCTTCTCGGTTGTGGTCTCGTACTCCGCACCCCCGTACCTTAATCACATTAAATCAATTATTAAGATAGGTCAGTATGTTTGTATTATCTATTTTACTATTTTCGTTATCTATTGACATTGGGCCTTGGAAACCTATGTCTAGATGATTCGATTATTTCTATTTTTCTATACGATCTACGAATAGATACATTACATTAATTTACTAGGATCGCTTCCTAATTTGTCAATTATACAAATAATTTAAAGCACACAGATGCGGCCAGGAATATTTTGTAATATTTGAGTTCGTAAGCACGCGTTCACACAGAGATATATGCCCCGTTTTCTTAGTAACTCCGACTTGCCAACTCGCAACGCTTACGCTACCGCCTCTGTGTGTGGAGAGATTAAGGATTTTATCTATTAAAGATCCGCTTTTGGAAGATCCGCTTATATGAGAGGATTGACGCCGGCAACCATGGCAAGTAACGCCATTCGGACGTACATTCCGTACTCCGCTTGTCTGAAGTAGGCGGCCCGAGGGTCTGAGTCGAAGTCTGGGGAGATCTCGTCGACTCGTGGCAAGGGGTGAAGTACCACCATGCGGCGCCGCGCACGCGTCATCAGTTGCGGCGTCACCACCAGTAAGCCACGCGTCTGCAATACCACGATTGTAATTAGGATATTAAATAACGCCAGAAATACTGTCCGATGTCATAATTAAGTCTTTGAAGGTGACAACTAATTTTGAATTAAGATAAGTAAATTATACTTAATTTGAAGGTGTAATAACTGACGAGTTCTACATTAAGCCGTAAAATGAAGAATTATTATTATTTACCTTTTCATATTCCTCCTGGCTAACAAATCTTTCACGTTGAATTCTTGTCATGTATAGGACATGGGTATCTGCAAGAACATCTTCTAGCCGCTCGAAAACTTTTTGTGGAGTTCCTGTGCTGGCTATATATTCCATGATGTGTTTTGGCATGCCAAGTCCTGGCGGGCTCACATATTGAAGTTGGACTTGGTATAGGGTGAGGAAGCGAGCGAGAGAATGAACGGTGCGACCGTTCTTCAGATCTCCAACCATTGTGATGGTAAGGCCATTTACTGTACCAATCTCCTCTCGAATAGTGAATACATCAAGTAACGCTTGGGTAGGATGTTCACCAATGCCATCTCCTGCATTTATAATCGGCTTGCGGCAGTGTCGAGATGCTTTCTGTAAATAATTATGAAGATCAGATTAAATATTATTTTTCAAAGTCATTGAACTAGTTTTTGTGGTCATGTTACTCACCGCAACCGCGCCTGGTTCGGGATGACGCAGTACAACAACATCGGAGTAGCTGGCTAACACCGCCACGCTGTCTTCTAACGTTTCTCCTTTTTTAGCCGACGAACTTGTGGCATCAGTATGAATAACAGAGCCTCCGAGCCTCTGCATAGCTGCTGCAAAGCTACAACTTGTTCGCGTACTGACTTCGTAAAATATGGATGCCATAACTTTCCCTCGTAAGATGTCGTCTAGGTTTCTACCTTTGCTCACACACGTCTTCATAAATTGGGCCAAGTTAAATATGTCATTAAGTGTGTCTTTTGTGAATGTAGCAACAGTGAGGATACTTTTTCCAAACAGGTCACTACGTTGACGCTGAGTGCCCGATTGCTGAGGAGGGTTGTAATAAGAGGTGCTGTCACATCGTTGCCTCGTGGTTGTTTGTGGAGGTAATGGCGACATGCTTCTGAGTGCTGCTGTATCGTTGAAGTGAACATTTAATTTACTCATTCCATCAGTTTTGTTTGATTCGATTTGATCAAATTCAATATCACTCAGACGACTGGCATCACCAGAAGTATGGAAATCTAGTGCTGAGTTAGGTCTACTGGTAATTTTTTTTTCAGTTTTCTCAATAGCGTAAACTGGGAATGACTGTTTCTTTGGAGTTGGCCAATCTCGAACGTTTTGTCCAAATCCAGGAGGTACTAAAATCTGACCTTCTACATAAGCAATTTCACCTCGAAGAGTTACACGGTGAATTGCTCCACAGACATTCATACCAGCAAATGGAGTCCATTTGGATTTTGTGAACTCCATTGATGACGGAATTTTCCATTCGTAGTCCATGTCAACTTCCACATACGTATTAGGCTGCTCAGGTAAATTGAAAATTTTTCGGGGGTTTCTGTGGAATTTGTTGATGATATCCTCAATGGTGAGGCGTCCTTGGTGTACTGCATTAAGAAGTAATGGTAATATCGTTTCTAATCCCGGAAATCCTGGTGGAGGTTTATCCGCGTTTTTCTCTTCCACTGTATGAGGAGCATGATCTGTTGCAAAAACATCGATGATGTCCATATTTTTCCACAGTTCAGCTTGGTCTTCAGGACTGCAAAGAACTGGACGTACTTCAGCCCGTCCTTCTCCAACTCGGTCAACGTCTGATGTGCTTAAAAATAAGTGATGAGGACATACTTCACAGGTCACTTTTAGCCCTCGCTCTTTAGCAGCCTTGATAATAAGAATTTCCTCTTTCCTAGCGACATGACAAATATGCACAGGCCTATCTAGTAAAGATGCCATCAGAATTACTGCTCCGGTCTTTTCACGCTCTGCGTGGCAACAAACTGGTATTTTCTTTGGCCAGTTTTGAAGATGACGTTGCCATATAGTCATGTCATCTAATTGCAGTGTAGTAAATGTTTGATTAAGATACATTTTTAAAGATGCAGCTTGAGGTGCGAGATCACACGCAGTTTCACAATTAGTCGAAGATGCTCCAACATACAGAGCATAGTCACATCGTGCACTTACTCGAGCGAGTGTCGACACATAATCATATGCAGTGCGATCTATCAATGGAGGATTTGTGTTAGGCATAGCGCAAATCATTGTTACTCCACCAGCAAGGGCAGCTGCTGTACAGGAGTCAAAGTCTTCTTTATATGTAGCGCCAGGCTCGCGAACATGAACGTGTACATCAATAAATCCGGGCAATTTAATAATATTTCGTGAAGTCATGCAGTCTGTATGTGTTTTCATATGAGGTGCCCCTCCGCATCGAAGCATGGCCTGAAAAAGTTTCAAATATTAATTTATTTTAAGGCCTTTAATTAGATTTTGAGCCAAACGCTATTTATACGCACCTGAACTAAAAGTTTTGCACATTTCACGTCCGTGACCAAAGGTACTGCATAATCTACAGCTAATCGGCGAGTTCTGTATCCATGTGTAGTGAAGGAAGACACCCGACGAGCTCCTCCCCGCATTGGTAGATTGATCACCAGGTCTAGTTGACGTCGAGCCATAAAGTCAGCGAGGTGCATAAGTTCACCGTCTGATCTGGCGTCTTCGGGATCTCCGATGTGGTCAAATGTCCATTGTACACTCTCGACCTAAAATTAATAAATTGATTAAAAAAAATCTGAATTTGTGAAGTTTAGGGCAGATTCAGATTAGCTTAGATTCATTAGTTTGTCTTAGAGAGTTTGTCTTCTAAATTAAATAATAATGTCAATCTTACCTCGATTCCGTGTTCGGTGTAAAAGTCACCTGTGCCCATACTTGCGTAAAGCTTGTAGCCCATTCGTTGTAGTATTCTCACAATTGGAAGTAATTCCATTTTGTGCTGAAATAGAAAAAGAACGTGGTCATTAGTTAAGTATTATTCCTTTTTTATTAAATGAAGATTGTTATTTGGCGTTATAAAAATAATTTTAAACATCTTACCTTGAATGTGCCAACCGACAGCAATATGGCTTTTTTGGGTATCCTAAACCCAGTGCTCATTAGAGATTTTAAATAAGCTTCGTAACGGTTTTCACCAAAGCATGCGACTTCTCCCGTTGATGCCATTTCCACTCCTAAGGTAACGTCAGCGCCTGCCAATCTTGAAAATGAGAATTGGGGAACCTTCACTCCCACTTTACCGCAACCAGTCATGACGTCTACTGGCTCTACAGGTATACCTAATACCACCTTAGTTGCCATTGCAACAAAGTCGTGATCAAGTGTCTTAGACACAAAAGGAAACGACCTGGAGACTCTTATATTGCATTCTATTACTTTGAGCTCATTGTCCTTTGCTATCAATTGCATATTAAAGGGACCAGTAACATCAAGCGTTTCAGCTATTATTCTAGCAATTTCTTTTATTTTATCCAAGGTCTCGTTATTAATATCTTGAGGTGGAGTGACAAGTGTGGCATCACCAGAATGCACCCCAGCGTTTTCAACATGTTCAGAAACAGCCATACATAATATGACTCCATCAGCAGCGACTGCATCAATGTCAATCTCTTTAGCATCCATGATAAATTTCGATATGACCACAGGGTGATCTTTACTTACTTCACTTGCAGACTTCAAGTATGCCTCTAGATCTTGGTTTGAGTTTGCCACATTCATAGCTGCTCCACTCAAGACATAAGAAGGTCGAACCAAACAAGGATATCCTACTTCCTCACAGAAGTTTATAGCAGATTCGAGATTTGTAAGTTCCTTCCATTTCGGTTGAAGAATACCTTTACGATCCAACATCCTTGAAAATTTAAATCTGTTTTCGGCATTGTCAATCATGTCCGGAGACGTTCCCAGTATAACTGCTTGTTGCCTGTGCAGGTCCATGGCTATATTATTGGGCAGTTGACCTCCCATAGAAAGAACAACTCCATTGGGGTGCTCAAGCTTGTAAATATCCATGACAACTTCAAAAGAAATTTCTTCAAAATATAATCTATCGCTCATATCATAGTCAGTACTAACCGTTTCAGGATTATAATTTACCATGATTATTTTTCTGCCTTGATTTCTAAGTTCTCTTAAACAGCCCACAGCACACCAATCAAATTCAACTGAGCTCCCTATCCGATATACCCCTGATCCTAACACCATTGTAAAATCTCCTGGAAAATCTAAATCGTGTGATATACCGTTATATGTCATATACAAATAATTTGTTGTTGCAGGCCACTCTGCCGCAACGGTGTCTATCTGTTTCACAAATGGATTGATCTTATATTCCTCTCTCAATTTTCTCACAGCCAGTTCGGTACTTTTGATCGCAGCAGCAATTTGTTTATCAGAAAACCCAATTTGCTTGGCTTTCTTTAATATTTCCGAAGTAATCGATGCTGAATCAACGGCTTCCAAAGTTTTATAATAATCTATTATGTTCTTGAATTTTTCAAGAAACCAGTGATCAATTTTTGTGAGCTCATAAAGTTTTTCAACGGTATATCCTTTTCGAAGTGCCGCAGCTAAGACAAACATTCTTTTGTCCGTGGGTTCTCTCAATTCATTTTCGTTTACTTCTTTAACATTTGGATCAAATCCATTCACGTTTTCATCAACCATGCGTAGTGCTTTTTGGAAAGCTTCTTCAAAACTTCTACCAATGGCCATAACTTCACCCACACTCTTCATGGAACTTCCAATTTTGGTGCTTACTCTATTGAATTTAGCTAAATCCCATCTTGGTATTTTGACAACACAGTAATCCAAACTTGGTTCAAAACACGCTGTAGTAACTCCAGTAACCGAGTTTTTAATTTCGGGTAAGGGTTTTCCAAGAGCTAATTTTGCCGCTACGTATGCTAATGGATAACCTGTGGCTTTACTTGCTAACGCAGAACTTCTGGAAAGTCTAGCGTTCACTTCAATTATGTAAAATTCTTCCGAGTTCGGATTAAGGGCGTACTGAATGTTGCACTCTCCAACAATGCCAAAATGTCTTATCACTTTTATAGCTGTATTTCGGAGCATGTAGTATTCACGGTTCGACAATGTTTGACTTGGCGCAACGACTATGGATTCTCCTGTATGTATTCCTAGAGGATCTACATTTTCCATATTACATACAGTGATACAGTTGTCATATGCATCCCTGACGACTTCATATTCCACTTCTTTCCATCCTTTCAAAGATTTGTCAATAATTAGCTGATCAGAGTGTGACAGTGCCTGATGAGCAAGAGATCTGAGTTCTTCTTCGTTATTTGCAAATCCTGATCCTAAATCTCCAAGTGAAAAAGCAGATCGAGCCATCACAGGATATCCAATCTGGTTCGCAGCTGCTAGAGCTTCTTCTACCGAAGACACTGCGGCACTAGGAGCCACTTTTTCGCCAATCGCGTTGATCTTTTCAGCAAATATTTTTCTGTCTTCAGTATCTACGATAGATTGTATTGGAGTTCCTAGAACATTCACGTTATATTTTTCGAATACTTTTGACTTTTGCAGCTCTACACCACAATTCAATGCAGTTTGGCCCCCAAAAGTGAGCAGTACTCCTGTTGCTCGTTCTGCTTTAATTACTTGCTCGACATATTCTGGTGTAATAGGCAAGAAATAGACTTTGTCAGCCAAGCCTTTAGAGGTTTGAACTGTAGCGATATTGGGGTTTATAAGTACAGTCTGGATTTTTTCTTCCTGCATGGCTTTAACACCTTGAGATCCAGAATAGTCAAATTCTCCGGCTTGACCAATAGATAGACCTCCCGATCCAAGAATGAGTACTTTCTTTGGCTTTTCTGGAAGAGTTGGTTCGAATGTAAGCTTCTTCGTAATCATCTCATCTACTACAACGTTTTGTTTGTTTTTATAAGCCTTAACAGAATCTATAAAAATATCAAACAGACACTCCAGGTCAGTCGGTCCTGCAGTATGTTCAGGATGGAACTGAACGCTGAAGTAAGGTAGAGATTTGTGAATGATGCCTTCATTGGTTTTGTCGTTTTCGTTAGTGAATAACACTTTCCACCCTTCTGGTAATGTTTTGTCATCAACGGCGAATCCGTGGTTCTGAGATGTCATAAAACACCTGTTTGTGCCATTGTGCGTGCATGGTAAATTGTGGCCACGGTTACCATAGCTGAAATAAAGGAAGCATAGATATATAATAGTCAGAATTACTTGAATAATATTACGACAATGCATGATTATAAAAGACCTAAACAGAGGTCTGCAAAGAAGAACCATTAATGATGTCCGTGTGTCTTTCCTTACCTAGTTTTATATGTTTTACATCCAGCGGCTGTAGATAATAACTGATGACCAAGACAGATACCGAACACTGGTTTCACATTGTCTGTCTTGTTGATGATCTCCTTCAAGTTATCAACAACTTTCTTGCATACTTCAGGGTCACCAGGCCCGTTACTGATAAAAAGGCCATCGAATTTGCTGGAATCTAGTTTGTGGTCCCATGGCACAAGGATAACCTTTGCGTTTCTTTTGATTAAGCACCGAATTTGGTTATATTTTAAGCCACAGTCTACGGCCATTATTGTAACTTCGCCATTGGGATTGAACGTTTTTGTCTCCTGGAATGAGAAATCAATAAATGTTGCATATATAATTGGAATTAGAGATAATTATGAATACAGAATTACACATTATCATAGTTATACCTTAACAGAGACTTCAGCCACTAAGTTTCTTTCGTTTGGGTCCTTCAAAACCGGGAGGATTCCGAAAGGAGGTTCTCCTTGTATGATGCGGCCCAGGATTACTCCTTCTCGCAGGCGATAGGTGAGTGCGCGAGTGTCAATACCGCACACACCCGGGATGCCACGGGCCGCCAGCCATGCGCCCAGAGACCGGCGCGCGCGCCAATGGCAAGCCCGGGTACTTACTTCCCCCACTATCAATCCAGCTGCCCAAATGCGACTGGATTCAAACCATCTGTAAAAGAGAGGGAAATACAATTACAATGATCCGTCCGCAGTCCGTCGCGGATGAGTATCGGGTGACAGCCCTCAACGCTCCCCATTTTCCGACCAAGTATTTAATGCCATTTGCGGCCTGAGAAAGCCCAGTTGGGTCAATCTGAGGGGAAGAATATTTGAAAGAATTAATCGACACTAGTAAGTCGATAGCGATAAGCGCTGAAATCGTCGACCACGCCGCCGGGGTTGGTATCGGTATTCTGAAATGTTTGGTGTCGCGAGCTGATGGGCCGCCCCCTATGGCTAGAGTAATCGGGTTGTCCCCCTATGGCTAGAGTAATCGGGTTGTCGGGATCGTATATTACGTCTTTCGGCAAGGTGCGCACTGTGTACGTGTCTAGAACGTTTTAATAACTGAAGGATATCACACCTCGGCAATCCGTGTTCGTCGCGATCCTCCTCATCAGGCACGCCGTAGTTGCCGACCAGCGGGTACGTGAGCACCAAGAGCTGCGCGTGGTACGATGGATCCGTCAGCGACTCCGGGTAGCCCACCATACCAGTCTGGAATACTACAAGGAAATTATATTAGGTACAACGTGCAAACACCCGTTGGTACGATATTGAACTAGAAAAACACCACAGTATTATTGGAGGCAAGTGTTGTATTCGAAATAGGTCTCCTTTCAGGTTAAAAAGGTGGGTAGGTCCCATTTCTACCATAGAACATGACGTCATCGGACAAAATGAGACTTTTTTCCCATTATGTTCTAAGGAACTATATACAAGCATTTCCCCCGACTTTTAATATTTCTATGGAACAAATGGGACCTACCCAAAAAGGTCATATCATGTAGATAAGGTTAGATAGCTTATTAAAAAATTGTCAACGATTGATAGATGTGGAAGAAGGAGGAGAAGAGTGTCGGGATCGAAGAAAATGGAATTCAATGGTCTGCTTACTCCGGTGGGAAATAAGCGTGAGTTTATATACGTATAATGCTTCTCATTAATAAAATGTTTAAGTAGGTATTAATAAGTAGTTTTTTTAATAATTGGGATTGCGTTATGCTAAATTAGCGCGTTCTATGGAGTATCAATTTTCGTTGCTTTTTCCTGTAAAGCTATAATTCAATTCAATTCTTTATTCATAATAAATATTACACGTCAACAAATATTTCGATGAGTAGGTACACATTATATACAAATACGCAATGGCAATTACGTAATTACGTAATGCGTACGTAATTAAGTGTAAGTATATTTTAATGAACTAATATATAATTTATTGAAAGTCATCAATAAATCTTGTTGCTTCTCACAGACCCCAGTCTCTCTCACCAATCACTGTATCATAATCTTGTTTTATTGTTAATTACCAATTATCGTGTTGATGTGAGGGTAATAAACATATTTTTATTTTTATTATTAAGTAAGTTTGTATTTCCTTCGCTGAGTTATTTTAGGTATTCGCCAATTCAATTCGATCCGGTTTAGAAATCAACATAACGGAACAGTTGTGTCGCCTTTTTTTTTTGACGATTTGGTTACTATGGAGAAATGAACAGTCTTAACCTCATAAGGCCGAGATTTCCAGACACAATAGTTAAACAATAGGCTTTGGATTTTAAAAGGAAATTCGGTCTTCTGACTATAAAATAGTTCTTTTACACAATGAAGTAGTTACAAGTAACAAGGTACTTACCTAGTAAGAAATTATAGAGATAATTGTAATGACACGAACAATTCGTCAACATTACGTTTATCATATTACACAATGCGATACCCAGCAGAAATTCAACGAATTGATTCAAATAAGAAGCAACATACTCATAGAAGATTCAAAGATATAACATAACATAACAAATACTTTATTGCACAAACAGGAAAAAACAAAATACAAAACAAAAGAGAAATAGAATTAGTACAATATTTTATATAACACCACATTTGTATCACCGACGGAGTAGACAGTTGCTTTTTTGTTTTTTTTTTTTTACGTGACTTATTGTAGATTTGCCGTTGAAGGCTCTCACCCGGTAGTAAACAGAAGTGTTTATACACCACTCCTCATTAGCTATGTTTAAGTCCCATGTGATAGGGGACGGGCCTATTGGCAATTAAGATATTTATATATTTTTTCCAATAACTGAGTTTTTTTTTAGGTTACTTAGTTAATATTTACGATTTGTATTATTCTATACATTTTTTGCTCTACACAAAGAAATAATAATTGTGTCGGTACAAGGTAAACTTAACTTCACTATTCAGTTTTCTACCAGGAAACTGAAAAAAGGTGCAAGTAAACGAATTCTAAGTACAATGACTAGTATAATATCCTATTATGACCACGTGGAATTTAAACCCAACTTACATAAACTGCCTATATACGTCCCACTGCTGGGCACAGGCCTCCCCTCAATCAACCGGAGGGGGTATGGAGCATACTCCACCACGCTGCTCCACTGCGGGTTGGTGGAGGTGTTTTTACGAAAAATAGCCGGGACCAACGGCTTAACGTGCCCTCCGAAGCACGGAATCATCTTACTTTTTCGGACAATCAGGTGATTCAAGCCTGAAAAGTCCTTACCAAACAAAGGACAGTCTCACAAAGTGATTTCGACAATGTCCCCATCGGGAATCGAACCCGGACCTCCAGATCGTGAGCCTAACGCTCTAACCACTAGACCACGGAGGCTGTTCAAAACCCAACCCAACCTATCTTATTTCTTCACAATAGATACGTACACCATGCTACCTGCTAAATGTTTGTACTAACATAAAAGATAATGCAGTTTTTATGTCTGCTCTATGTACGGTTGAACTTTGCAATTTATATACATATTACTTTGCTCTTCTGTTACACGGAATCGCCATTGTTGTTTTAATTATATTTAATTCGATACATTTTGGTGCTAGGAGTGATATTTTTCAGATCGATGGGATTATTTAATGGAGTATTTAGCTGGGGGCATTATTGAAGAGAAAAATATTGTTTACTTATAAAGTTTGTGTAAGTATGTTCAGTGGAGATTTCTCTAATTGGCGAGGTGTTAATTTTTTTATCGAATAATATGAGATATGCACTTATTTATCTATCTGTACAGTCATGTATTATTCAAAACATAGACGAAACGTTTCGAGAAACGGAAGCTAGAGCCCTTGCGCTTCACTTTGCTCGTCTTGGCGGGGCACTATAACCGTGCCTCAAATTTCGTTTGTGTTGACAATAAGTTTATAACAAAAGCTTAAAATACACGTACCAACTTCTCCCTCGGTGGGCACTCGTGCGCCGAAGCTGCGTCCTCGGAACACGGAGCCATCTGCCAGCACCAGGCTGCACGGCGGCCCCACCTCGCAGGTCAACTCTTCTGACATCTTCTATAGCAACAAAAGAACTTCACTTTTTTCGTCTGTCATGCGGGGTGTAAGGTCAATGACCTCAACAATCATGGCACCAGGGTTTTATTGAGCCGCTAAAAACTCCTGACATGTAACAAAAATCTTAGACTTAACGTGCCCTCTGAAGCACGTAAGATTTTCTTTACTTACGGACAATCAGGCGATTCGATATACAATGTCCTTACTCAACTAGCAACCTAATATTCAACACTACAAAACTCACAAAAACTGTGGTAGAGCAATAAATTAAAAAAAGAATCGTTCTGATGGTAAGAAGGTTCGTAGCAGGAAAATTGACTAGCACACACTTTATATGATAATATATGAGGTATTACTAAATAATGTTTATATGTGGCTAATGAAGAAATCCTAGATTGTTCCATTACGATAGAACATAGCTTCTAGTTTATTATGTAGGTACCTGTATTGATCGTAAACATCAATAAGTAGTTGCAATTCGGAGCGGGATAATACAAGGTGTTAGTGACACCGCACCGTACTGAATACTGGCTCATGATTCTGTGTTGATATCAAGTAGAAATTTCTATCGCAAAATTCATATATTTTTTGTGTTTCTACCAATAACTTATTTTAAATTCTATACTTCTGCGTTGGAAAATTATACTATTTATATATAATATTAACTCAGAATCATCAGCTGTATTATCCCTCTCAATATATCTTTAAAGAAGATTATCTAAGGGGATTTTTACAATAATTAATAAAAGAATATAATAACACGTGGTTATGTTATCAAGAACATAGGACAGAATAGTGCGACTGCCGTATTAATTTGAGCAATCAGCTGATATGTAGTAGGACTTGTAGGTATGAACAATATGAATTAATTTTTAGTAGCTTTCATGGGTTCAATATCCTTGTCTGATGCATTGTTATAGGCACCAAGAATTAAGTACTTACTACTACACTACATTTTTTGTATTTTTTTCACCGTATTAATAACAACTAATTATTGATATTATGTAGTTAGAAACTTAATTTGCAGCCAATCAATTATCACAAAATATTCTAATGTATAAATATAAATAGCGTTAATAAAATAATGTAAACTATTAGTGGAATAAAACACCGATGTATTGCGTTTTACCTATAACTTAGGTTTGCACGCATGTTCCTACACCACGCGTAATTGACAAATGCGACGTGTTGCTATGGGGTCTTATGTCACTTAATATAAACAAGAAATGGTTTAAGTTAAGTTGGTTAAGTATAAGTTAAGTAAAATGCGTGTTACTCACTTGATTTGTAGGTTTGTTTCGCCGGCCACGTGACCGCTCCACTCTCGGAGCGAACAACCCACGTGGGTTGTTCGCTCCGAGAGTGGAGCGGTCCGACGCTGCCGCAGTTTGCACGACGACAGACCGAGCCTCGACCGGCCCGCCGCCACGGCGCACGCGCACCCTAGTGTTGCTGATGGAGTGTGGACTATCGATAGGCTATCGATAGCCGACAAAATTTCTATACTGTCGATAGGCTATTGATACTATGGGTGAGGCAATGTTGCCGAATAATCGATATTCGACATTTAGATTATTTAAGGGCTTAGAAAATAATCGATTATTTGGTAACACTATGGTGAGGTCAAAATCCACTCGAGAAAAGAAGATTTATACTATGAATAATAATTTAATAGGTATAATTTTGCACCATTCCCTAAAGTGTAAGTTCCTATCGACCGTAATTTAACTATTGAATAGGTATCGACCGGTGATATTTATCAATAGTATTGATAGTAGCGATAGGACAATCGATATGGTTAGGCCTGGTTTATTATTTACTATCGATAGGTATTATAGTTAAAGTATCGATAGTTCGTCATCACTACGTCTTATCAACTACCTATTAAATCTACTTACATCTCGCTCCCACACCCAGCAACAACGAATTCTCTTTGTTACACATTACATGTTGTCCGCCGTCTCTGGCTTGAACGATGCCATTCAGGATTTAATCGATACGAAGTTAGGTTGGGGTAACAGGTAGACATGCGCGTGAGTTGTATGTTCCTTTGACATGTGTACTTATTGTTACTAGGTTAGGTACCAATACAACTCAACATTTCGTTGAGAACCCGCATAAAGTTAGTTGTGAAAAGGCTTCAGCAGAAACACATCATCATCATCATCATCAGCCGCATGACGCCCACTGCTGGGCATAGGCCTCCCCCCAAGGATCTCCACGACGATCGGTCCTGCGCTGCCCGCATCCAGCGGCTTCCCGCGACCTTCACCAGATCGTCGGTCCACCTTGTAGCGGGCCTACCCACTGAGCGTCGTCCGACACGTGGTCGCCACTCCAGAACCTTTCCGCCCCATCGGCCATCGGTTCTCCTAGCTATGTGTCCTGCCCACTGCCACTTCAGCTTTGCAATTCTCCGAGCTATGTCGGTGACTTTAGTTCTCCTGCGGATCTCCTCATTTCTGATTCGATCGAGCAGGGAAATACCGAGCATAGCTCTCTCCATTGCCCGCTGAGCGACACCGAGCCTCCTCACGAGACCCATAGTAAGCGGCCACGTCTCAGCAGAAACACATCATTACTTAATCATACTATCGGAGAAGTCATTGCGAATGTAAATTTTGTATTTGTTAAAGTATAAATCACGAATCAACTGTTTCCTGGAAGCAACTGCTACCTTAGCAAGAAGGCCGCCTTTTGTACCTACTTTTATTTTACCTGTATTCCCGAGTTGTATGATCCTTCTGAAGTAATGTGTATTGGATTTTATTTTATAAAAAGAAACCGGACTAAGAATATCTACATTCTGACGAACTCTCCTATGGTATATTGCCTATTCACCTTGACCACCACACAGATTTCAATTCCCAGTCGAGTCGACGGTATCTCCACCAAAGCGCAGTGGAGGTGGTGGAATATCTCTAACATGGGCTGGAAACCAACCAGTCTCCGTATTGGTCATAATATATTTTTTTTATGACTTCAATATCACCTCAGCCTCGTGTTCACTAGGCAACATTTGTCGGCCGACACGTGTTCCCGATATCGGACGACGTCGGCAGACATCGCTCGACATCTAATTGTCACATAGTTGGAACGTCGGGCGAAGGCTGCCGACGATAACACCCAATGTCTGAGGGTTGACAAATGTCGCCCAAGACACATCTTAAGTGAGGCTTAAGTCGTCTCCCGATAATTCGTGTCCTTATCCAACCCGCTAGCGTTACGGGCGCGATCACCCGCGCCAATAATACCTATGTACGCAAAAAATGCGTCGTACATTATTCACCCCCGCTTATGACTTTGCAAAACAAAAATCCCTCTTATGCAAGGAAACGTTGTAATTAATTTGATTAATAGCGAGTGGCGTTTAGGCATTCCTCTGATGAGTAATGGAGGGCCGTTTGACTTTCCTCAAGTTACTCTTCAAGCTCTCAACTTGGGAAATTGGAAAATACAAAAAGAACCTCACAAGATTTTAGGAGGCATTCGTTAATTTATTTCTGCTTTTAAAACACATACATTATGAACTGTCTGTGAAGATACTTCGTAACTTAATCACCTTATCAACCGATAACAAAACTAGTGGAGCAGTGGAGTAAGGTCCAAGTCCACTGCTCCACTGCGGTTTATTGGAGCAATACCAAACCTAACATAGTAATACATCTATATCTCTTATAGAAGACTTTAAAATTGATAATCATTTTGAGTATAGACCTTTGATAAGTATGAGCGTTTAAAATACTCGGTATTAAAATAAAAATGGTTACGGTCAACAACCTTAGGTATGCTGCACTAAATAAGACGGCCCCAGAGATCGATAAAGTAGTGTGTAAAATACAATTTAGGTAATTTATGTTCTGCCACTAATGAGTGGGTGTGGTATACTAAAGCCGCCGAATCGACTATCGAAATGCGTTCGTTTGTTCAAACAAATGCATGGATCGAACGCTTTTCAATAGTCGAATTGAGCTTTGGGGTCCGGGAACTTGATAAAAAAGTGTATCCCCCCTCTAAATGGAAGGTCATCGAATTCTACGTATGTATACGTATTTATCCCATTTAGTGAGGTATGTTTGAACCTGTGTGATTGAGATGGGATGTGAAATTAATTTAGGAGCAAATACAATATAATTAAAAGTTTTGATTAGTAAATGTTTACACGATAACCCGTTTATTTGTATGCGTATAATGGGTTCGATTTATATTAAAATACGTATATTATACCTCTATTAGTACTTTTGACATAACTTTGTATACGCTTCGATTACTTCACTAACATACTTGGTATAGAGAAAGATTCGAAACGAAACTAGTGACAATTGCTGAATGATGTAAAAAGGCTATAAAGTGTAAGGCTCACGATCTGGAAGTCCCGGGTTCGAATCCTGGTGAGGACAAATAAAAAAAAAACTTTGAGATCCCTACTTTAGTTAGGACATTACAGGCTGATCACCTGATTGTCAGAAAGTAAGATGATTCGTGTTTCGAAAGGCGCGTTGAGCCGTTGGCCCCGGTTACTACGTACTGATTGTTAGTAATCAATAGTAACTTTGATACCAGGGTTGATGAGATTGGTAATTCACCTCACAAGTACTCACAATCCACACGATAGAAGACGATGATGAATACATGTACAAGAATCAGAGTGGGAATCTTATGAATACATAATTTAGAAGAACGCTTTATAATATTAGAACAAAACGAAATTAAACGGAAAGAAAGCCCGATATTTTTCAAAGACAATGTTTAACATCACTTAAGGAGTCTTACCTGGCTAAAAGAATAAAGTGGCAGCCCACGGGTTTTACCAACAGCAGGGCCCTAATTCACCTATTGTTGATACAACCCAGGTAAAAATTCCTTAGAAATGCTTTTCGACGAACACAAACTTAGTTTTGCATTCATAATAGCAAACTTTGCCTTGCAGATAGTTCACAAAGTGTCTCATTTAACAGCACTTTTATTTTTGTTTACTAATTCCTTTGAACGAAAATTCCATAAAACTGTTTAAAAATTCCATAGAATGTTTAGTCATGGGAAAATGGGTTAAAATTGTTTAAAATTCTAAAAGAAAAAAACAACTAACTTTTAAAATTTCTCAAAAATACAGAGTAAAAGGACATAAGAGAAACCCCTGGCTAAATCAATACAGCAATTTAGGCATAAGTCAAACGTAGGAACTGGATGAAACGGACTTCAATTCGTACAGTATAATTCGGCAAGCTATTAATCAAATCACGCCGAGCGACTAACTGAAATTTGAATGGCAAATCCCGGATGGAGACAGGACACGATTCGATGGCTTAAGCTGATATATATAACTGTTACTTATGACATGTACTTGTCGTTAAAATGACAATGAATTTAATCTCCTAATTTTTCAACTTGATAAAGTGCATTGTTTCATTGGTATTTATTATTCCTCAGACTCAATGAGAAATCACATACAAAGTAAGACTTAAAACAAATTATTCTATTAACGACTATTCCTAGTAACGCTTGATATATGTTATAAGTAACCTTATGATGTTCAATAAGAAACAAATGATTGAATAATTGATTCGAATGATTCACTTCAATTAATTAGTATTTTTACAACAACAACATAACATAAGCTCACGACTATATCCCAATCGGGGTAGACAGAGGTACATCCCTCGAAAGATAAACCAAGTTTATTCGGTGGTGAGCCGTCTCGTCGTCTATAACGGTCGAGCCAACTGTGTTAGTGAAATTATTATTTTTAGAAGTTACATAAACGCTTCCCGCTTCGCTTATGCAATAAACATCAACCACTACAGCAAAGTCGGATCTTGTACTAATAACTATTTGAACTATCACGTGATAGAATCCCACACCAAGCCGGGATTTCGCTTAACCGCAGCAACTTCAGGGCTGTACGTCTCTGATTGTATAACTAACCTGTGCTGTTTATACAGTGTAAACCTTCATATTATTGCTACTACTTTTGTGGCGTAGAACTTTAGTAGTTGTCTAGTCAAAGGCACTATTTCAAAGGCGTAATACGTTTCAGTTTTTAATACCCTTGACATAATACAGTACGTCCATTGCAAGATGAACAAGTACCCACACTTCACCGAGCTTTCTGTTAGACCAACGTGATGGGTGGTGAGCCGTATCGCCGTCTATAATTGCCGAGCCAACTGTGTTAGTGAAAACAATAACTCATTGATCCGGTACTGGGGTTCGAACCTTGACATCAAATGCCTAATTATTTTACATATTGTCTTTCTCGATAGATGAATTATTGTAGCTGCACTTTAAATTATTTTTTCTTTGTCTTGCGGACTAGGTGAGGAAGCAAAAGGTCCAAACATGATGGGTATATTTGGCGATGGCTGGTAAGCAAAAACAGCATAAAGGTCCCACTGCTGCTCACAGGCCTCCCCTCAATCAACCGGGGTATGGGGCATACTCCACCACGGTGCTTCACTGCTGGTCAGCAAAATCGGCGTAAGTTATTGTATGAGTATGCCGTACAAACCTGTACTTATTTCATCATCATAAATAAAGAAAGGGCTAAAAGCTAGAACGAGCCGTATTACACTGGTTCACAGACCTAATTTCCCCCTCCGGTTGTTTGAGGGGAGGCCTGTGCCCAGCAGTGGGACGTATATAGGCAGTTTAGGTATGTGACAGACCTACTTTCAGGGAAGGCAGAGATTAAACTCACAGCGTCACCTCGACACAACACAATCCTGCAGTTTTAAAATTATGTCTTTAAGGTAATAGGTTACCCAACCATTCCCCTAGCATTATCCCGATTTTCACAAGGTCCGTTTATCTATCCTGAAGATTTGACAGGTCCGGATTTTTACAGAAGACTGTCTAACCTTATAACCCGCGAAGGGAAAACCAGCCCATTACAGGTTAGGTCACATACAAGTATCTCCGAAAATGCATTGCATGAATTCGAGCCTGCGACCTCAAAGTGAGAGGCAATCATTCTACCAACTGGGCTACCACGACATGGCGATAACCGCTGAATGAGGGAAATCGTCCTCCAATCCAGTGAGGTTGGTATCGGGAGAATATAAATTTATTTGCATAAATAAGTAAAACAATTTACGAGGTTGTAATGTAGAATTAATCCTATCTAATCTGCAAGTAGCCCTGCCAATATTACAATAATTATATTATATCAGGTAAAATAAACAAAACCAAATTAATTTAAAAAAAATAATAATTATAAAACATTATTACATTACATTATTTTTATTGTTATTATTTATTAATTTAATTAATTAATATAAACAAAATGCATTAAATTGTATTACGTTTATGTCTTTTATTCCCTATTCGGTAAATACATTGTTTTCAATATATATGTTTTTTTAAAAATACATAAAATTTGGGTTAGGTTTGGGTTAAGTTTGGGTTAGGTTTGGGTCAGGTTTGTGTTTGGTTTTTTTTTTAGGTTTTGGTTTTATTAGGTTTGGGTTCTGTTATGTTTGGGTTAGTATGTGTTAGGTTTCGGTTAGGTTTGGGTTATTTTTCGGTTAGGTTTGGGTTATTTTTCGGTTAGGTTTGGGTTTGGTTCGTGTTAGGTTGGGGTTAGGTTTGGTTTAGGTTTGGGTTAGGTTTGGGTTAAGTTTGGGTTAGGTTTGGGTTAAGTTTGGGTTTTTTTGGTTTGAATGTTGTTAGGTTTGAGTTGTGTTAGTTTTGAGTTAGATTTATGTTTGGTTTGGGTTAAGTTTGGGTTAGGTTTGGGTCAGGTTTTTGTTTGGTTTTTTTTAGGTTTGGGTTTTTTGCTTGGGTTAGTATGGGTTAGGTTTCGGTTAGTTTTGGGTTATTGTTCCGTTAGGTTTGGGTTTGGTTTGGGTTAGGTTAGGTTAGGTTAGGTTTTTTTTTTTTTTTTTTTTATTCCTTGTACCCCTGCCGCACAAGATAGGCAGGGACTTTCTCAGGGACATACATAGCCTTATTTTCTATTGATATTTTCTAATTCTGCCCGCAATAGGGCCCTACGCTGCTCACACTATCATTCTGTTCCTCTATTACCATACCAGTTCTCGCATTTATGCCTCTCGCACTTTCATTCATCATCTTTCATTCTTTTCATACCTACTTCCTACTCTACACTTATTGCTAGGGGAAGGGAATGGACACAGGGGGATTATTTTTATTTTATCTACTTTTCAATTTTATTCTTTTACAAAGTAATCCTAATTTATTTGTTACTTGCTAACAGTTGCTTATTATGCTCTATCTTATTTCTAATTACTTATATCTATTTATTTTTACAATTTGGCTATTATATGTATATATGACAATATACTATATAGTCAGTTTTGCTTCAACTATTCCTCTTATTGACTAACATTACAATTTTTCTTACATAACTAACAAAAGCTTCACAATTTTTCCTATCTACAATGATTTGGCTCAGGTTTACAGTCTCTACCTTGTAGCCAATTCGTTGCTCCAGGTCATACCTCTCCCTGCCATGTATGGGGCAATCTACGAGAAGGTGGGGAACTGTTTCTGCAGTGTCTGGGTCGCAGGCACACGCTGGGTTGTCCTTGCATTTGAAACGGGTCAAATACTCGGAGAACCCACCGTGCCCCGTTAGAGCCTGGGTCAACTCCTTGGTGATACTCAGCTTGCGTACCGTCCTGTACGCCTCAACCGCACTCGGGAAAAACAGCTTGGTGGTAGACGCTGTGTGCCCCGTGCTGTATCTCCGGTTCCATTCGTCAAGCGTATCCATTCGGATAAAGCGCTTGACGAATGATACCGGATACATATCGTAGTCCGGCTTGCGTTTCGACCTTAGGGCAGCCTCCTTTGCGAGCGAGTCGGCTCTCTCGTTACCCTCCAACCCCGCGTGAGCTTTTATCCAGAACAAGGAGACGCTCTTGTTCTGGATACTACTGCGGTAAATGGCGTCTCTAGATTCCACGGCAAGAGGGTGGAGGGCTTCGGGGTTCACGACTGTGAGGAGGGCTGCCATAGAGTCGCTATATATGGCACAGCTGGTCTCTCTACGTTTCAGGGCCTCCCGAGTGGCTTCGCAGAGAGCGAGAAGCTCGGCCTGGTAGACGGTGTAATAGGATGGCAGAGCAAGCTTTCGGGTTTTCGTCTCCGCCGCACCAGTCCAGATGGATAGTGCGGCTCCGACCTTTCCCTCAATCTTGCTGCCATCCGTGAAGATGCGGACTTCGAAGTCGCAATTTTCGCGATAGTGTTCCTCGTCTACCAGGTGGCGCAGCTCTATCGCTCTCCGTTCTGCCGGGTGCGGCATCTGGAGTGCCGATGCAACACGCTCGATCTCCCCGCCCGCCAGCGCTGGGTGGCATACTCCCCTTCGGGCCTCATACAACGATGCAGCCTCCTGTATACGCAGGTCCAAGGGGAGTATCCCAGCCAACACCAGTGCCGAGTTTAGGGATACCATGCGATATGCACGACACATCTTCAGGGCGAAGCTTCGCTGAACACTGTTCAGCTTAGACCTCACTCCCAGTTTGTTGGACGCCGGCGCCCATGCGCTTGCGGCGTACAAGACGATAGGCTCTACCACCGCGGTGTATATGCTGCGTATCACTTCCGGATGCAGACCCCAACTCACCCTTGCGGCCCTAGACAACTGCTTGTAGATTCCTACAGCTTTAGAACAGACGTTGGCGACGTGTGTGTTAAATGTTAATTGTTCATCAATGGTCAGGCCTAAAAGTTTTATCTGTTTGGACATGCCAATGTCGATCCCACCCATGGTCAGGTGTGGGGTGTCATGCTTAAGCTTCCGCGTCACCAGCATTGCGCTGGGCTTATGCGGTGCGAATCTGAGCTTATTCATGATTCCCCACACCCGAACATACTCGAGAGCGGCATTGGCATGCCTTTGTATCTCTTGTGCAGTGTGTGCGTCAAATACGAGTACCACGTCATCCGCAAATGCTTGGCACGTATGCCCACGTTCCTCTAATCCCTTTAATAGGGGGTCCAGCAGAAGGTTCCATAGTATGGGACCACCGATTGACCCCTGGACACATCCCTTCTCGGTTGTGGTCTCGTACTCCGCACCCCCGTACCTTAATCACATTAAATCAATTATTAAGATAGGTACTATTTTCGTTATCTATTGACATTGGGCCTTGGAAACCTATGTCTAGATGATTCGATTATTTCTATTTTTCTATACGATCTACGAATAGATACATTACATTAATTTACTAGGATCGCTTCCTAATTTGTCAATTATACAAATAATTTAAAGCACACAGATGCGGCCAGGAATATTTTGTAATATTTGAGTTCGTAAGCACGCGTTCACACAGAGATATATGCCCCGTTTTCTTAGTAACTCCGACTTGCCAACTCGCAACGCTTACGCTACCGCCTCTGTGTGTGGAGAGATTAAGGATTTTATCTATTAAAGATCCGCTTTTGGAAGATCCGCTTATATGAGAGGATTGACGCCGGCAACCATGGCAAGTAACGCCATTCGGACGTACATTCCGTACTCCGCTTGTCTGAAGTAGGCGGCCCGAGGGTCTGAGTCGAAGTCTGGGGAGATCTCGTCGACTCGTGGCAAGGGGTGAAGTACCACCATGCGGCGCCGCGCACGCGTCATCAGTTGCGGCGTCACCACCAGTAAGCCACGCGTCTGCAATACCACGATTGTAATTAGGATATTAAATAACGCCAGAAATACTGTCCGATGTCATAATTAAGTCTTTGAAGGTGACAACTAATTTTGAATTAAGATAAGTAAATTATACTTAATTTGAAGGTGTAATAACTGACGAGTTCTACATTAAGCCGTAAAATGAAGAATTATTATTATTTACCTTTTCATATTCCTCCTGGCTAACAAATCTTTCACGTTGAATTCTTGTCATGTATAGGACATGGGTATCTGCAAGAACATCTTCTAGCCGCTCGAAAACTTTTTGTGGAGTTCCTGTGCTGGCTATATATTCCATGATGTGTTTTGGCATGCCAAGTCCTGGCGGGCTCACATATTGAAGTTGGACTTGGTATAGGGTGAGGAAGCGAGCGAGAGAATGAACGGTGCGACCGTTCTTCAGATCTCCAACCATTGTGATGGTAAGGCCATTTACTGTACCAATCTCCTCTCGAATAGTGAATACATCAAGTAACGCTTGGGTAGGATGTTCACCAATGCCATCTCCTGCATTTATAATCGGCTTGCGGCAGTGTCGAGATGCTTTCTGTAAATAATTATGAAGATCAGATTAAATATTATTTTTCAAAGTCATTGAACTAGTTTTTGTGGTCATGTTACTCACCGCAACCGCGCCTGGTTCGGGATGACGCAGTACAACAACATCGGAGTAGCTGGCTAACACCGCCACGCTGTCTTCTAACGTTTCTCCTTTTTTAGCCGACGAACTTGTGGCATCAGTATGAATAACAGAGCCTCCGAGCCTCTGCATAGCTGCTGCAAAGCTACAACTTGTTCGCGTACTGACTTCGTAAAATATGGATGCCATAACTTTCCCTCGTAAGATGTCGTCTAGGTTTCTACCTTTGCTCACACACGTCTTCATAAATTGGGCCAAGTTAAATATGTCATTAAGTGTGTCTTTTGTGAATGTAGCAACAGTGAGGATACTTTTTCCAAACAGGTCACTACGTTGACGCTGAGTGCCCGATTGCTGAGGAGGGTTGTAATAAGAGGTGCTGTCACATCGTTGCCTCGTGGTTGTTTGTGGAGGTAATGGCGACATGCTTCTGAGTGCTGCTGTATCGTTGAAGTGAACATTTAATTTACTCATTCCATCAGTTTTGTTTGATTCGATTTGATCAAATTCAATATCACTCAGACGACTGGCATCACCAGAAGTATGGAAATCTAGTGCTGAGTTAGGTCTACTGGTAATTTTTTTTTCAGTTTTCTCAATAGCGTAAACTGGGAATGACTGTTTCTTTGGAGTTGGCCAATCTCGAACGTTTTGTCCAAATCCAGGAGGTACTAAAATCTGACCTTCTACATAAGCAATTTCACCTCGAAGAGTTACACGGTGAATTGCTCCACAGACATTCATACCAGCAAATGGAGTCCATTTGGATTTTGTGAACTCCATTGATGACGGAATTTTCCATTCGTAGTCCATGTCAACTTCCACATACGTATTAGGCTGCTCAGGTAAATTGAAAATTTTTCGGGGGTTTCTGTGGAATTTGTTGATGATATCCTCAATGGTGAGGCGTCCTTGGTGTACTGCATTAAGAAGTAATGGTAATATCGTTTCTAATCCCGGAAATCCTGGTGGAGGTTTATCCGCGTTTTTCTCTTCCACTGTATGAGGAGCATGATCTGTTGCAAAAACATCGATGATGTCCATATTTTTCCACAGTTCAGCTTGGTCTTCAGGACTGCAAAGAACTGGACGTACTTCAGCCCGTCCTTCTCCAACTCGGTCAACGTCTGATGTGCTTAAAAATAAGTGATGAGGACATACTTCACAGGTCACTTTTAGCCCTCGCTCTTTAGCAGCCTTGATAATAAGAATTTCCTCTTTCCTAGCGACATGACAAATATGCACAGGCCTATCTAGTAAAGATGCCATCAGAATTACTGCTCCGGTCTTTTCACGCTCTGCGTGGCAACAAACTGGTATTTTCTTTGGCCAGTTTTGAAGATGACGTTGCCATATAGTCATGTCATCTAATTGCAGTGTAGTAAATGTTTGATTAAGATACATTTTTAAAGATGCAGCTTGAGGTGCGAGATCACACGCAGTTTCACAATTAGTCGAAGATGCTCCAACATACAGAGCATAGTCACATCGTGCACTTACTCGAGCGAGTGTCGACACATAATCATATGCAGTGCGATCTATCAATGGAGGATTTGTGTTAGGCATAGCGCAAATCATTGTTACTCCACCAGCAAGGGCAGCTGCTGTACAGGAGTCAAAGTCTTCTTTATATGTAGCGCCAGGCTCGCGAACATGAACGTGTACATCAATAAATCCGGGCAATTTAATAATATTTCGTGAAGTCATGCAGTCTGTATGTGTTTTCATATGAGGTGCCCCTCCGCATCGAAGCATGGCCTGAAAAAGTTTCAAATATTAATTTATTTTAAGGCCTTTAATTAGATTTTGAGCCAAACGCTATTTATACGCACCTGAACTAAAAGTTTTGCACATTTCACGTCCGTGACCAAAGGTACTGCATAATCTACAGCTAATCGGCGAGTTCTGTATCCATGTGTAGTGAAGGAAGACACCCGACGAGCTCCTCCCCGCATTGGTAGATTGATCACCAGGTCTAGTTGACGTCGAGCCATAAAGTCAGCGAGGTGCATAAGTTCACCGTCTGATCTGGCGTCTTCGGGATCTCCGATGTGGTCAAATGTCCATTGTACACTCTCGACCTAAAATTAATAAATTGATTAAAAAAAATCTGAATTTGTGAAGTTTAGGGCAGATTCAGATTAGCTTAGATTCATTAGTTTGTCTTAGAGAGTTTGTCTTCTAAATTAAATAATAATGTCAATCTTACCTCGATTCCGTGTTCGGTGTAAAAGTCACCTGTGCCCATACTTGCGTAAAGCTTGTAGCCCATTCGTTGTAGTATTCTCACAATTGGAAGTAATTCCATTTTGTGCTGAAATAGAAAAAGAACGTGGTCATTAGTTAAGTATTATTCCTTTTTTATTAAATGAAGATTGTTATTTGGCGTTATAAAAATAATTTTAAACATCTTACCTTGAATGTGCCAACCGACAGCAATATGGCTTTTTTGGGTATCCTAAACCCAGTGCTCATTAGAGATTTTAAATAAGCTTCGTAACGGTTTTCACCAAAGCATGCGACTTCTCCCGTTGATGCCATTTCCACTCCTAAGGTAACGTCAGCGCCTGCCAATCTTGAAAATGAGAATTGGGGAACCTTCACTCCCACTTTACCGCAACCAGTCATGACGTCTACTGGCTCTACAGGTATACCTAATACCACCTTAGTTGCCATTGCAACAAAGTCGTGATCAAGTGTCTTAGACACAAAAGGAAACGACCTGGAGACTCTTATATTGCATTCTATTACTTTGAGCTCATTGTCCTTTGCTATCAATTGCATATTAAAGGGACCAGTAACATCAAGCGTTTCAGCTATTATTCTAGCAATTTCTTTTATTTTATCCAAGGTCTCGTTATTAATATCTTGAGGTGGAGTGACAAGTGTGGCATCACCAGAATGCACCCCAGCGTTTTCAACATGTTCAGAAACAGCCATACATAATATGACTCCATCAGCAGCGACTGCATCAATGTCAATCTCTTTAGCATCCATGATAAATTTCGATATGACCACAGGGTGATCTTTACTTACTTCACTTGCAGACTTCAAGTATGCCTCTAGATCTTGGTTTGAGTTTGCCACATTCATAGCTGCTCCACTCAAGACATAAGAAGGTCGAACCAAACAAGGATATCCTACTTCCTCACAGAAGTTTATAGCAGATTCGAGATTTGTAAGTTCCTTCCATTTCGGTTGAAGAATACCTTTACGATCCAACATCCTTGAAAATTTAAATCTGTTTTCGGCATTGTCAATCATGTCCGGAGACGTTCCCAGTATAACTGCTTGTTGCCTGTGCAGGTCCATGGCTATATTATTGGGCAGTTGACCTCCCATAGAAAGAACAACTCCATTGGGGTGCTCAAGCTTGTAAATATCCATGACAACTTCAAAAGAAATTTCTTCAAAATATAATCTATCGCTCATATCATAGTCAGTACTAACCGTTTCAGGATTATAATTTACCATGATTATTTTTCTGCCTTGATTTCTAAGTTCTCTTAAACAGCCCACAGCACACAATCAAATTCAACTGAGCTCCCTATCCGATATACCCCTGATCCTAACACCATTGTAAAATCTCCTGGAAAATCTAAATCGTGTGATATACCGTTATATGTCATATACAAATAATTTGTTGTTGCAGGCCACTCTGCCGCAACGGTGTCTATCTGTTTCACAAATGGATTGATCTTATATTCCTCTCTCAATTTTCTCACAGCCAGTTCGGTACTTTTGATCGCAGCAGCAATTTGTTTATCAGAAAACCCAATTTGCTTGGCTTTCTTTAATATTTCCGAAGTAATCGATGCTGAATCAACGGCTTCCAAAGTTTTATAATAATCTATTATGTTCTTGAATTTTTCAAGAAACCAGTGATCAATTTTTGTGAGCTCATAAAGTTTTTCAACGGTATATCCTTTTCGAAGTGCCGCAGCTAAGACAAACATTCTTTTGTCCGTGGGTTCTCTCAATTCATTTTCGTTTACTTCTTTAACATTTGGATCAAATCCATTCACGTTTTCATCAACCATGCGTAGTGCTTTTTTGGAAAGCTTCTTCAAAACTTCTACCAATGGCCATAACTTCACCCACACTCTTCATGGAACTTCCAATTTTGGTGCTTACTCTATTGAATTTAGCTAAATCCCATCTTGGTATTTTGACAACACAGTAATCCAAACTTGGTTCAAAACACGCTGTAGTAACTCCAGTAACCGAGTTTTTAATTTCGGGTAAGGGTTTTCCAAGAGCTAATTTTGCCGCTACGTATGCTAATGGATAACCTGTGGCTTTACTTGCTAACGCAGAACTTCTGGAAAGTCTAGCGATCACTTCAATTATGTAAAATTCTTCCGAGTTCGGATTAAGGGCGTACTGAATGTTGCACTCTCCAACAATGCCAAAATGTCTTATCACTTTTATAGCTGTATTTCGGAGCATTGTAGTATTCACGGTTCGACAATGTTTGACTTGGCGCAACGACTATGGATTCTCTGTATGTATTCCTAGAGGATCTACATTTTCCATACTTACATACAGTGATACAAGTCTGTCATATGCATCCCTGACGACTTCATATTCCACTTCTTTCCATCCTTTCAAAGATTTGTCAATAATTAGCTGATCAGAGTGTGACAGTGCTGATGAAGCAAGAGATCTGAGTTCTTCTTCGTTATTTGCAAATCCTGATCCTAAATCTCCAAGTGAAAAAGCAGATCGAGCCATCACAGGATATCCAATCTGGTTCGCAGCTGCTAGAGCTTCTTCTACCGAAGACACTGCGGCACTAGGAGCCACTTTTTCGCCAATCGCGTTGATCTTTTCAGCAAATATTTTTCTGTCTTCAGTATCTACGATAGATTGTATTGGAGTTCCTAGAACATTCACGTTATATTTTTCGAATACTTTTGACTTTTGCAGCTCTACACCACAATTCAATGCAGTTTGGCCCCCAAAAGTGAGCAGTACTCCTGTTGCTCGTTCTGCTTTAATTACTTGCTCGACATATTCTGGTGTAATAGGCAAGAAATAGACTTTGTCAGCCAAGCCTTTAGAGGTTTGAACTGTAGCGATATTGGGGTTTATAAGTACAGTCTGGATTTTTTCTTCCTGCATGGCTTTAACACCTTGAGATCCAGAATAGTCAAATCTCCAGGCTTGACCAATCGATAGACCTCCCGATCCAAGAATGAGTACTTTCTTTGGCTTTTCTGGAAGAGTTGGTTCGAATGTAAGTTCTTCGTAATCATCTCATCTACTACAACGTTTTGTTTGTTTTTATAAGCCTTAACAGAATCTATAAAAATATCAAACAGACACTCCAGGTCAGTCGGTCCTGCAGTATGTTCAGGATGGAACTGAACGCTGAAGTACGGTAGAGATTTGTGAATGATGCCTTCATGGTTTTGTCGTTTTCGTTAGTGAATAACACTTTCCACCCTTCTGGTAATGTTTTGTCATCAACGGCGAATCGTGGTTCTGAGATGTCATAAAACACCTGTTTGTGCCATTGTGCGTGCATGGTAAATTGTGGCCTCGGTTACATAGCTGAAATAAAGAAGCATAGATATATAATAGTCAGAATTACTTGATAATATTACGACAATGCATGATTATAAAAGACCTAAACAGAGGTCTGCAAGAAGAACCATTAATGATGTCCGTGTGTCTTTCCTTACTAGTTTTATATGTTTTACATCAGCGGCTGTAGATAATAACTGATGACCAAGACAGATACCGAACACTGGTTTTCACATTGTCTGTTCTTGTTGATGATCTCCTTCAAGTTATCAACAACTTTCTTGCTTACTTCAGGTCACCAGGCCGTTAATGATAAAAAGGGCCATCGAATTTGCTGGAATCTAGTTTGTGGTCCCATGGCACAAGGATAACCTTTGCGTTTCCTTATGATTAAGCACCGAATATTTGGTTATATTTTAAGCACAGCTACGGCCATTATTGTAACTTCGCATTGGGATTGAACGTTTTTGTCTCCTGGAATGAGAAAATCAATAAATGTTGCATATATAATTGGAATTAGAGATAATTATGAATACAGAATTACACACATTATCATAGTTATACCTTAACAGAGACTTCAGCCACTAAGTTTCTTTCGTTTGGGTTCCTTCAAAACCCGGGAGGATTCCGAAAGGAGGTTCTCCTTGTATGATGCGGCCCAGGAATACTCCTTCTCGCAGGCGATAGGTGATGTGCGCGAGTGTCAAATACGCACACACCCGGGATGCCACGGGCCGCAGCCATGCGCCCAGAGACCGGCGCGCGCGCCAATGGCAAGCCCGGGGTACTTACTTCCCCCACTATCAATCCAGCTGCCCAAATGCGACTGGATTCAAACCATCTGTAAAAGAGAGGGAAATACAATTACAATGATCCGTCCGCAGTCCGTCGCGGATGAGTATCGGGTGACAGCCCTCAACGCTCCCCATTTTCCGACCAAGTATTTAATGCCATTTGCGGCTGAGAAAGCCCAGTTGGGTCAATCTGAGGGGAAGAATATTTGAATGAATTAATCGACACTAGTAAGTCGATAGCGATAAGCGCTGAAATCGTCGACACGCCGCCGGGGTTGGTATCGGTATTCTGAAATGTTTGGTGTCGCGAGCTGATGGGCCGCCCCCCTATGGCTAGAGTAATCGGGTTGTCCCCCTATGGCTAGAGTAATCGGGTTGTCGGGATCGTATATTACGTCTTTCGGCCAAGGTGCGCACTGTGTACGTGTCTAGAACGTTTTAATAACTGAAGGATATCACACCTCGGCAATCCGTGTTCGTCGCGATCCTCCTCATCAGGCACGCCGTAGTTGCCGACCAGCGGGTACGTGAGCACCAAGAGCTGCGCGTGGTACGATGGATCCGTCAGCGACTCGGGTAAGCCCACCATACAGTCTGGAATACTACAGGAAATTATATTAGGTACAACGTGCAAACACCCGTTGGTACGATATTGAACTAGAAAAACACCACAGTATTATTGGAGGCAAGTGTTGTATTCGAAATAGGTCTCCTTTCAGGTTAAAAAGGTGGGTAGGTCCCATTTCTACCATAGAACATGACGTCATCGGACAAAATGAGACTTTTTTCCCATTTATGTTCTAAGGAACTATATACAAGCATTTCCCCCGACTTTTAATATTTCTATGGAACAAATGGGACCTACCCAAAAAGGTCATATCATGTAGATAAGGTTAGATAGCTTATTAAAAAATTGTCAACGATTGATAGATGTGGAAGAAGGAGGAGAAGAGTGTCGGGATTCGAAGAAAATGGAATTCAATGGTCTGCTTACTCCGGTGGGAAATAAGCGTGAGTTTATATACGTATAATGCTTCTCATTAATAAAATGTTTAAGTAGGTATTAATAAGTAGTTTTTTTAATAATTGGGATTGCGTTATGCTAAATTAGCGCGTTCTATGGAGTATCAATTTTCGTTGCTTTTTCCTGTAAAGCTATAATTCAATTCAATTCTTTATTCATAATAAATATTACACGTCAACAAATATTTCGATGAGTAGGTACACATTATATACAAATACGCAATGGCAATTACGTAATTACGTAATGCGTACGTAATTAAGTGTAAGTATATTTTAATGAACTAATATATAATTTATTGAAAGTCATCAATAAATCTTGTTGCTTCTCACAGACCCCAGTCTCTCTCACAATCACTGTATCATAATCTTGTTTTATTGTTAATTACCAATTATCGTGTTGATGTGAGGGTAATAAACATATTTTTATTTTTATTATTAAGTAAGTTTGTATTTCCTTCGCTGAGTTATTTTAGGTATTCGCCAATTCAATTCGATCCGGTTTAGAAATCAACATAACGGAACAGTTGTGTCGCCTTTTTTTTTTGACGATTTGGTTACTATGGAGAAATGAACAGTCTTAACCTCATAAGGCCGAGATTTCCAGACACAATAGTTAAACAATAGGCTTTGGATTTTAAAAGGAAATTCGGTCTTCTGACTATAAAATAGTTCTTTTACACAATGAAGTAGTTACAAGTAACAAGGTACTTACCTAGTAAGAAATTATAGAGATAATTGTAATGACACGAACAATTCGTCAACATTACGTTTATCATATTACACAATGCGATACCCAGCAGAAATTCAACGAATTGATTCAAATAAGAAGCAACATACTCATAGAAGATTCAAAGATATAACATAACATAACAAATACTTTATTGCACAAACAGGAAAAAAACAAAATACAAAACAAAAGAGAAATAGAATTAGTACAATATTTTATATAACACCACATTTGTATCACCGACGGAGTAGACAGTTGCTTTTTTGTTTTTTTTTTTTTACGTGACTTATTGTAGATTTGCCGTTGAAGGCTCTCACCCGGTAGTAAACAGAAGTGTTTATACACCACTCCTCATTAGCTATGTTTAAGTCCCATGTGATAGGGGACGGGCCTATTGGCAATTAAGATATTTATATATTTTTTCCAATAACTGAGTTTTTTTTTAGGTTACTTAGTTAATATTTACGATTTGTATTATTCTATACATTTTTTGCTCTACACAAAGAAATAATAATTGTGTCGGTACAAGGTAAACTTAACTTCACTATTCAGTTTTCTACCAGGAAACTGAAAAAAGGTGCAAGTAAACGAATTCTAAGTACAATGACTAGTATAATATCCTATTATGACCACGTGGAATTTAAACCCAACTTACATAAACTGCCTATATACGTCCCACTGCTGGGCACAGGCCTCCCCTCAATCAACCGGAGGGGGTATGGAGCATACTCCACCACGCTGCTCCACTGCGGGTTGGTGGAGGTGTTTTTACGAAAAATAGCCGGGACCAACGGCTTAACGTGCCCTCCGAAGCACGGAATCATCTTACTTTTTCGGACAATCAGGTGATTCAAGCCTGAAAAGTCCTTACAAAACAAAGGACAGTCTCACAAAGTGATTTCGACAATGTCCCCATCGGGAATCGAACCCGGACCTCCAGATCGTGAGCCTAACGCTCTAACCACTAGACCACGGAGGCTGTTCAAAACCCAACCCAACCTATCTTATTTCTTCACAATAGATACGTACACCATGCTACCTGCTAAATGTTTGTACTAACATAAAAGATAATGCAGTTTTTATGTCTGCTCTATGTACGGTTGAACTTTGCAATTTATATACATATTACTTTGCTCTTCTGTTACACGGAATCGCCATTGTTGTTTTAATTATATTTAATTCGATACATTTTGGTGCTAGGAGTGATATTTTTCAGATCGATGGGATTATTTAATGGAGTATTTAGCTGGGGGCATTATTGAAGAGAAAAATATTGTTTACTTATAAAGTTTGTGTAAGTATGTTCAGTGGAGATTTCTCTAATTGGCGAGGTGTTAATTTTTTTATCGAATAATATGAGATATGCACTTATTTATCTATCTGTACAGTCATGTATTATTCAAAACATAGACGAAACGTTTCGAGAAACGGAAGCTAGAGCCCTTGCGCTTCACTTTGCTCGTCTTGGCGGGGCACTATAACCGTGCCTCAAATTTCGTTTGTGTTGACAATAAGTTTATAACAAAAGCTTAAAATACACGTACCAACTTCTCCCTCGGTGGGCACTCGTGCGCCGAAGCTGCGTCCTCGGAACACGGAGCCATCTGCCAGCACCAGGCTGCACGGCGGCCCCACCTCGCAGGTCAACTCTTCTGACATCTTCTATAGCAACAAAAGAACTTCACTTTTTTCGTCTGTCATGCGGGGTGTAAGGTCAATGACCTCAACAATCATGGCACCAGGGTTTTATTGAGCCGCTAAAAACTCCTGACATGTAACAAAAATCTTAGACTTAACGTGCCCTCTGAAGCACGTAAGATTTTCTTTACTTACGGACAATCAGGCGATTCGATATACAATGTCCTTACTCAACTAGCAACCTAATATTCAACACTACAAAACTCACAAAAACTGTGGTAGAGCAATAAATTAAAAAAAGAATCGTTCTGATGGTAAGAAGGTTCGTAGCAGGAAAATTGACTAGCACACACTTTATATGATAATATATGAGGTATTACTAAATAATGTTTATATGTGGCTAATGAAGAAATCCTAGATTGTTCCATTACGATAGAACATAGCTTCTAGTTTATTATGTAGGTACCTGTATTGATCGTAAACATCAATAAGTAGTTGCAATTCGGAGCGGGATAATACAAGGTGTTAGTGACACCGCACCGTACTGAATACTGGCTCATGATTCTGTGTTGATATCAAGTAGAAATTTCTATCGCAAAATTCATATATTTTTTGTGTTTCTACCAATAACTTATTTTAAATTCTATACTTCTGCGTTGGAAAATTATACTATTTATATATAATATTAACTCAGAATCATCAGCTGTATTATCCCTCTCAATATATCTTTAAAGAAGATTATCTAAGGGGATTTTTACAATAATTAATAAAAGAATATAATAACACGTGGTTATGTTATCAAGAACATAGGACAGAATAGTGCGACTGCCGTATTAATTTGAGCAATCAGCTGATATGTAGTAGGACTTGTAGGTATGAACAATATGAATTAATTTTTAGTAGCTTTCATGGGTTCAATATCCTTGTCTGATGCATTGTTATAGGCACCAAGAATTAAGTACTTACTACTACACTACATTTTTTGTATTTTTTTCACCGTATTAATAACAACTAATTATTGATATTATGTAGTTAGAAACTTAATTTGCAGCCAATCAATTATCACAAAATATTCTAATGTATAAATATAAATAGCGTTAATAAAATAATGTAAACTATTAGTGGAATAAAACACCGATGTATTGCGTTTTACCTATAACTTAGGTTTGCACGCATGTTCCTACACCACGCGTAATTGACAAATGCGACGTGTTGCTATGGGGTCTTATGTCACTTAATATAAACAAGAAATGGTTTAAGTTAAGTTGGTTAAGTATAAGTTAAGTAAAATGCGTGTTACTCACTTGATTTGTAGGTTTGTTTCGCCGGCCACGTGACCGCTCCACTCTCGGAGCGAACAACCCACGTGGGTTGTTCGCTCCGAGAGTGGAGCGGTCCGACGCTGCCGCAGTTTGCACGACGACAGACCGAGCCTCGACCGGCCCGCCGCCACGGCGCACGCGCACCCTAGTGTTGCTGATGGAGTGTGGACTATCGATAGGCTATCGATAGCCGACAAAATTTCTATACTGTCGATAGGCTATTGATACTATGGGTGAGGCAATGTTGCCGAATAATCGATATTCGACATTTAGATTATTTAAGGGCTTAGAAAATAATCGATTATTTGGTAACACTATGGTGAGGTCAAAATCCACTCGAGAAAAGAAGATTTATACTATGAATAATAATTTAATAGGTATAATTTTGCACCATTCCCTAAAGTGTAAGTTCCTATCGACCGTAATTTAACTATTGAATAGGTATCGACCGGTGATATTTATCAATAGTATTGATAGTAGCGATAGGACAATCGATATGGTTAGGCCTGGTTTATTATTTACTATCGATAGGTATTATAGTTAAAGTATCGATAGTTCGTCATCACTACGTCTTATCAACTACCTATTAAATCTACTTACATCTCGCTCCCACACCCAGCAACAACGAATTCTCTTTGTTACACATTACATGTTGTCCGCCGTCTCTGGCTTGAACGATGCCATTCAGGATTTAATCGATACGAAGTTAGGTTGGGGTAACAGGTAGACATGCGCGTGAGTTGTATGTTCCTTTGACATGTGTACTTATTGTTACTAGGTTAGGTACCAATACAACTCAACATTTCGTTGAGAACCCGCATAAAGTTAGTTGTGAAAAGGCTTCAGCAGAAACACATCATCATCATCATCATCAGCCGCATGACGCCCACTGCTGGGCATAGGCCTCCCCCCAAGGATCTCCACGACGATCGGTCCTGCGCTGCCCGCATCCAGCGGCTTCCCGCGACCTTCACCAGATCGTCGGTCCACCTTGTAGCGGGCCTACCCACTGAGCGTCGTCCGACACGTGGTCGCCACTCCAGAACCTTTCCGCCCCATCGGCCATCGGTTCTCCTAGCTATGTGTCCTGCCCACTGCCACTTCAGCTTTGCAATTCTCCGAGCTATGTCGGTGACTTTAGTTCTCCTGCGGATCTCCTCATTTCTGATTCGATCGAGCAGGGAAATACCGAGCATAGCTCTCTCCATTGCCCGCTGAGCGACACCGAGCCTCCTCACGAGACCCATAGTAAGCGGCCACGTCTCAGCAGAAACACATCATTACTTAATCATACTATCGGAGAAGTCATTGCGAATGTAAATTTTGTATTTGTTAAAGTATAAATCACGAATCAACTGTTTCCTGGAAGCAACTGCTACCTTAGCAAGAAGGCCGCCTTTTGTACCTACTTTTATTTTACCTGTATTCCCGAGTTGTATGATCCTTCTGAAGTAATGTGTATTGGATTTTATTTTATAAAAAGAAACCGGACTAAGAATATCTACATTCTGACGAACTCTCCTATGGTATATTGCCTATTCACCTTGACCACCACACAGATTTCAATTCCCAGTCGAGTCGACGGTATCTCCACCAAAGCGCAGTGGAGGTGGTGGAATATCTCTAACATGGGCTGGAAACCAACCAGTCTCCGTATTGGTCATAATATATTTTTTTTATGACTTCAATATCACCTCAGCCTCGTGTTCACTAGGCAACATTTGTCGGCCGACACGTGTTCCCGATATCGGACGACGTCGGCAGACATCGCTCGACATCTAATTGTCACATAGTTGGAACGTCGGGCGAAGGCTGCCGACGATAACACCCAATGTCTGAGGGTTGACAAATGTCGCCCAAGACACATCTTAAGTGAGGCTTAAGTCGTCTCCCGATAATTCGTGTCCTTATCCAACCCGCTAGCGTTACGGGCGCGATCACCCGCGCCAATAATACCTATGTACGCAAAAAATGCGTCGTACATTATTCACCCCCGCTTATGACTTTGCAAAACAAAAATCCCTCTTATGCAAGGAAACGTTGTAATTAATTTGATTAATAGCGAGTGGCGTTTAGGCATTCCTCTGATGAGTAATGGAGGGCCGTTTGACTTTCCTCAAGTTACTCTTCAAGCTCTCAACTTGGGAAATTGGAAAATACAAAAAGAACCTCACAAGATTTTAGGAGGCATTCGTTAATTTATTTCTGCTTTTAAAACACATACATTATGAACTGTCTGTGAAGATACTTCGTAACTTAATCACCTTATCAACCGATAACAAAACTAGTGGAGCAGTGGAGTAAGGTCCAAGTCCACTGCTCCACTGCGGTTTATTGGAGCAATACCAAACCTAACATAGTAATACATCTATATCTCTTATAGAAGACTTTAAAATTGATAATCATTTTGAGTATAGACCTTTGATAAGTATGAGCGTTTAAAATACTCGGTATTAAAATAAAAATGGTTACGGTCAACAACCTTAGGTATGCTGCACTAAATAAGACGGCCCCAGAGATCGATAAAGTAGTGTGTAAAATACAATTTAGGTAATTTATGTTCTGCCACTAATGAGTGGGTGTGGTATACTAAAGCCGCCGAATCGACTATCGAAATGCGTTCGTTTGTTCAAACAAATGCATGGATCGAACGCTTTTCAATAGTCGAATTGAGCTTTGGGGTCCGGGAACTTGATAAAAAAGTGTATCCCCCCTCTAAATGGAAGGTCATCGAATTCTACGTATGTATACGTATTTATCCCATTTAGTGAGGTATGTTTGAACCTGTGTGATTGAGATGGGATGTGAAATTAATTTAGGAGCAAATACAATATAATTAAAAGTTTTGATTAGTAAATGTTTACACGATAACCCGTTTATTTGTATGCGTATAATGGGTTCGATTTATATTAAAATACGTATATTATACCTCTATTAGTACTTTTGACATAACTTTGTATACGCTTCGATTACTTCACTAACATACTTGGTATAGAGAAAGATTCGAAACGAAACTAGTGACAATTGCTGAATGATGTAAAAAGGCTATAAAGTGTAAGGCTCACGATCTGGAAGTCCCGGGTTCGAATCCTGGTGAGGACAAATAAAAAAAAAACTTTGAGATCCCTACTTTAGTTAGGACATTACAGGCTGATCACCTGATTGTCAGAAAGTAAGATGATTCGTGTTTCGAAAGGCGCGTTGAGCCGTTGGCCCCGGTTACTACGTACTGATTGTTAGTAATCAATAGTAACTTTGATACCAGGGTTGATGAGATTGGTAATTCACCTCACAAGTACTCACAATCCACACGATAGAAGACGATGATGAATACATGTACAAGAATCAGAGTGGGAATCTTATGAATACATAATTTAGAAGAACGCTTTATAATATTAGAACAAAACGAAATTAAACGGAAAGAAAGCCCGATATTTTTCAAAGACAATGTTTAACATCACTTAAGGAGTCTTACCTGGCTAAAAGAATAAAGTGGCAGCCCACGGGTTTTACCAACAGCAGGGCCCTAATTCACCTATTGTTGATACAACCCAGGTAAAAATTCCTTAGAAATGCTTTTCGACGAACACAAACTTAGTTTTGCATTCATAATAGCAAACTTTGCCTTGCAGATAGTTCACAAAGTGTCTCATTTAACAGCACTTTTATTTTTGTTTACTAATTCCTTTGAACGAAAATTCCATAAAACTGTTTAAAAATTCCATAGAATGTTTAGTCATGGGAAAATGGGTTAAAATTGTTTAAAATTCTAAAAGAAAAAAACAACTAACTTTTAAAATTTCTCAAAAATACAGAGTAAAAGGACATAAGAGAAACCCCTGGCTAAATCAATACAGCAATTTAGGCATAAGTCAAACGTAGGAACTGGATGAAACGGACTTCAATTCGTACAGTATAATTCGGCAAGCTATTAATCAAATCACGCCGAGCGACTAACTGAAATTTGAATGGCAAATCCCGGATGGAGACAGGACACGATTCGATGGCTTAAGCTGATATATATAACTGTTACTTATGACATGTACTTGTCGTTAAAATGACAATGAATTTAATCTCCTAATTTTTCAACTTGATAAAGTGCATTGTTTCATTGGTATTTATTATTCCTCAGACTCAATGAGAAATCACATACAAAGTAAGACTTAAAACAAATTATTCTATTAACGACTATTCCTAGTAACGCTTGATATATGTTATAAGTAACCTTATGATGTTCAATAAGAAACAAATGATTGAATAATTGATTCGAATGATTCACTTCAATTAATTAGTATTTTTACAACAACAACATAACATAAGCTCACGACTATATCCCAATCGGGGTAGACAGAGGTACATCCCTCGAAAGATAAACCAAGTTTATTCGGTGGTGAGCCGTCTCGTCGTCTATAACGGTCGAGCCAACTGTGTTAGTGAAATTATTATTTTTAGAAGTTACATAAACGCTTCCCGCTTCGCTTATGCAATAAACATCAACCACTACAGCAAAGTCGGATCTTGTACTAATAACTATTTGAACTATCACGTGATAGAATCCCACACCAAGCCGGGATTTCGCTTAACCGCAGCAACTTCAGGGCTGTACGTCTCTGATTGTATAACTAACCTGTGCTGTTTATACAGTGTAAACCTTCATATTATTGCTACTACTTTTGTGGCGTAGAACTTTAGTAGTTGTCTAGTCAAAGGCACTATTTCAAAGGCGTAATACGTTTCAGTTTTTAATACCCTTGACATAATACATAACATAAGCTCAGTACGTCCATTGCAAGATGAACAAGTACCCACACTTCACCGAGCTTTCTGTTAGACCAACGTGATGGGTGGTGAGCCGTATCGCCGTCTATAATTGCCGAGCCAACTGTGTTAGTGAAAACAATAACTCATTGATCCGGTACTGGGGTTCGAACCTTGACATCAAATGCCTAATTATTTTACATATTGTCTTTCTCGATAGATGAATTATTGTAGCTGCACTTTAAATTATTTTTTCTTTGTCTTGCGGACTAGGTGAGGAAGCAAAAGGTCCAAACATGATGGGTATATTTGGCGATGGCTGGTAAGCAAAAACAGCATAAAGGTCCCACTGCTGCTCACAGGCCTCCCCTCAATCAACCGGGGTATGGGGCATACTCCACCACGGTGCTTCACTGCTGGTCAGCAAAATCGGCGTAAGTTATTGTATGAGTATGCCGTACAAACCTGTACTTATTTCATCATCATAAATAAAGAAAGGGCTAAAAGCTAGAACGAGCCGTATTACACTGGTTCACAGACCTAATTTCCCCCTCCGGTTGTTTGAGGGGAGGCCTGTGCCCAGCAGTGGGACGTATATAGGCAGTTTAGGTATGTGACAGACCTACTTTCAGGGAAGGCAGAGATTAAACTCACAGCGTCACCTCGACACAACACAATCCTGCAGTTTTAAAATTATGTCTTTAAGGTAATAGGTTACCCAACCATTCCCCTAGCATTATCCCGATTTTCACAAGGTCCGTTTATCTATCCTGAAGATTTGACAGGTCCGGATTTTTACAGAAGACTGTCTAACCTTATAACCCGCGAAGGGAAAACCAGCCCATTACAGGTTAGGTCACATACAAGTATCTCCGAAAATGCATTGCATGAATTCGAGCCTGCGACCTCAAAGTGAGAGGCAATCATTCTACCAACTGGGCTACCACGACATGGCGATAACCGCTGAATGAGGGAAATCGTCCTCCAATCCAGTGAGGTTGGTATCGGGAGAATATAAATTTATTTGCATAAATAAGTAAAACAATTTACGAGGTTGTAATGTAGAATTAATCCTATCTAATCTGCAAGTAGCCCTGCCAATATTACAATAATTATATTATATCAGGTAAAATAAACAAAACCAAATTAATTTAAAAAAAAATAATAATTATAAAACATTATTACATTACATTATTTTTATTGTTATTATTTATTAATTTAATTAATTAATATAAACAAAATGCATTAAATTGTATTACGTTTATGTCTTTTATTCCCTATTCGGTAAATACATTGTTTTCAATATATATGTTTTTTTAAAAATACATAAAATTTGGGTTAGGTTTGGGTTAAGTTTGGGTTAGGTTTGGGTCAGGTTTGTGTTTGGTTTTTTTTTTAGGTTTTGGTTTTATTAGGTTTGGGTTCTGTTATGTTTGGGTTAGTATGTGTTAGGTTTCGGTTAGGTTTGGGTTATTTTTCGGTTAGGTTTGGGTTATTTTTCGGTTAGGTTTGGGTTTGGTTCGTGTTAGGTTGGGGTTAGGTTTGGTTTAGGTTTGGGTTAGGTTTGGGTTAAGTTTGGGTTAGGTTTGGGTTAAGTTTGGGTTTTTTTGGTTTGAATGTTGTTAGGTTTGAGTTGTGTTAGTTTTGAGTTAGATTTATGTTTGGTTTGGGTTAAGTTTGGGTTAGGTTTGGGTCAGGTTTTTGTTTGGTTTTTTTTAGGTTTGGGTTTTTTGCTTGGGTTAGTATGGGTTAGGTTTCGGTTAGTTTTGGGTTATTGTTCCGTTAGGTTTGGGTTTGGTTTGGGTTAGGTTAGGTTAGGTTAGGTTTTTTTTTTTTTTTTTTTTATTCCTTGTACCCCTGCCGCACAAGATAGGCAGGGACTTTCTCAGGGACATACATAGCCTTATTTTCTATTGATATTTTCTAATTCTGCCCGCAATAGGGCCCTACGCTGCTCACACTATCATTCTGTTCCTCTATTACCATACCAGTTCTCGCATTTATGCCTCTCGCACTTTCATTCATCATCTTTCATTCTTTTCATACCTACTTCCTACTCTACACTTATTGCTAGGGGAAGGGAATGGACACAGGGGGATTATTTTTATTTTATCTACTTTTCAATTTTATTCTTTTACAAAGTAATCCTAATTTATTTGTTACTTGCTAACAGTTGCTTATTATGCTCTATCTTATTTCTAATTACTTATATCTATTTATTTTTACAATTTGGCTATTATATGTATATATGACAATATACTATATAGTCAGTTTTGCTTCAACTATTCCTCTTATTGACTAACATTACAATTTTTCTTACATAACTAACAAAAGCTTCACAATTTTTCCTATCTACAATGATTTGGCTCAGGTTTACAGTCTCTACCTTGTAGCCAATTCGTTGCTCCAGGTCATACCTCTCCCTGCCATGTATGGGGCAATCTACGAGAAGGTGGGGAACTGTTTCTGCAGTGTCTGGGTCGCAGGCACACGCTGGGTTGTCCTTGCATTTGAAACGGGTCAAATACTCGGAGAACCCACCGTGCCCCGTTAGAGCCTGGGTCAACTCCTTGGTGATACTCAGCTTGCGTACCGTCCTGTACGCCTCAACCGCACTCGGGAAAAACAGCTTGGTGGTAGACGCTGTGTGCCCCGTGCTGTATCTCCGGTTCCATTCGTCAAGCGTATCCATTCGGATAAAGCGCTTGACGAATGATACCGGATACATATCGTAGTCCGGCTTGCGTTTCGACCTTAGGGCAGCCTCCTTTGCGAGCGAGTCGGCTCTCTCGTTACCCTCCAACCCCGCGTGAGCTTTTATCCAGAACAAGGAGACGCTCTTGTTCTGGATACTACTGCGGTAAATGGCGTCTCTAGATTCCACGGCAAGAGGGTGGAGGGCTTCGGGGTTCACGACTGTGAGGAGGGCTGCCATAGAGTCGCTATATATGGCACAGCTGGTCTCTCTACGTTTCAGGGCCTCCCGAGTGGCTTCGCAGAGAGCGAGAAGCTCGGCCTGGTAGACGGTGTAATAGGATGGCAGAGCAAGCTTTCGGGTTTTCGTCTCCGCCGCACCAGTCCAGATGGATAGTGCGGCTCCGACCTTTCCCTCAATCTTGCTGCCATCCGTGAAGATGCGGACTTCGAAGTCGCAATTTTCGCGATAGTGTTCCTCGTCTACCAGGTGGCGCAGCTCTATCGCTCTCCGTTCTGCCGGGTGCGGCATCTGGAGTGCCGATGCAACACGCTCGATCTCCCCGCCCGCCAGCGCTGGGTGGCATACTCCCCTTCGGGCCTCATACAACGATGCAGCCTCCTGTATACGCAGGTCCAAGGGGAGTATCCCAGCCAACACCAGTGCCGAGTTTAGGGATACCATGCGATATGCACGACACATCTTCAGGGCGAAGCTTCGCTGAACACTGTTCAGCTTAGACCTCACTCCCAGTTTGTTGGACGCCGGCGCCCATGCGCTTGCGGCGTACAAGACGATAGGCTCTACCACCGCGGTGTATATGCTGCGTATCACTTCCGGATGCAGACCCCAACTCACCCTTGCGGCCCTAGACAACTGCTTGTAGATTCCTACAGCTTTAGAACAGACGTTGGCGACGTGTGTGTTAAATGTTAATTGTTCATCAATGGTCAGGCCTAAAAGTTTTATCTGTTTGGACATGCCAATGTCGATCCCACCCATGGTCAGGTGTGGGGTGTCATGCTTAAGCTTCCGCGTCACCAGCATTGCGCTGGGCTTATGCGGTGCGAATCTGAGCTTATTCATGATTCCCCACACCCGAACATACTCGAGAGCGGCATTGGCATGCCTTTGTATCTCTTGTGCAGTGTGTGCGTCAAATACGAGTACCACGTCATCCGCAAATGCTTGGCACGTATGCCCACGTTCCTCTAATCCCTTTAATAGGGGGTCCAGCAGAAGGTTCCATAGTATGGGACCACCGATTGACCCCTGGACACATCCCTTCTCGGTTGTGGTCTCGTACTCCGCACCCCCGTACCTTAATCACATTAAATCAATTATTAAGATAGGTCAGTATGTTTGTATTATCTATTTTACTATTTTCGTTATCTATTGACATTGGGCCTTGGAAACCTATGTCTAGATGATTCGATTATTTCTATTTTTCTATACGATCTACGAATAGATACATTACATTAATTTACTAGGATCGCTTCCTAATTTGTCAATTATACAAATAATTTAAAGCACACAGATGCGGCCAGGAATATTTTGTAATATTTGAGTTCGTAAGCACGCGTTCACACAGAGATATATGCCCCGTTTTCTTAGTAACTCCGACTTGCCAACTCGCAACGCTTACGCTACCGCCTCTGTGTGTGGAGAGATTAAGGATTTTATCTATTAAAGATCCGCTTTTGGAAGATCCGCTTATATGAGAGGATTGACGCCGGCAACCATGGCAAGTAACGCCATTCGGACGTACATTCCGTACTCCGCTTGTCTGAAGTAGGCGGCCCGAGGGTCTGAGTCGAAGTCTGGGGAGATCTCGTCGACTCGTGGCAAGGGGTGAAGTACCACCATGCGGCGCCGCGCACGCGTCATCAGTTGCGGCGTCACCACCAGTAAGCCACGCGTCTGCAATACCACGATTGTAATTAGGATATTAAATAACGCCAGAAATACTGTCCGATGTCATAATTAAGTCTTTGAAGGTGACAACTAATTTTGAATTAAGATAAGTAAATTATACTTAATTTGAAGGTGTAATAACTGACGAGTTCTACATTAAGCCGTAAAATGAAGAATTATTATTATTTACCTTTTCATATTCCTCCTGGCTAACAAATCTTTCACGTTGAATTCTTGTCATGTATAGGACATGGGTATCTGCAAGAACATCTTCTAGCCGCTCGAAAACTTTTTGTGGAGTTCCTGTGCTGGCTATATATTCCATGATGTGTTTTGGCATGCCAAGTCCTGGCGGGCTCACATATTGAAGTTGGACTTGGTATAGGGTGAGGAAGCGAGCGAGAGAATGAACGGTGCGACCGTTCTTCAGATCTCCAACCATTGTGATGGTAAGGCCATTTACTGTACCAATCTCCTCTCGAATAGTGAATACATCAAGTAACGCTTGGGTAGGATGTTCACCAATGCCATCTCCTGCATTTATAATCGGCTTGCGGCAGTGTCGAGATGCTTTCTGTAAATAATTATGAAGATCAGATTAAATATTATTTTTCAAAGTCATTGAACTAGTTTTTGTGGTCATGTTACTCACCGCAACCGCGCCTGGTTCGGGATGACGCAGTACAACAACATCGGAGTAGCTGGCTAACACCGCCACGCTGTCTTCTAACGTTTCTCCTTTTTTAGCCGACGAACTTGTGGCATCAGTATGAATAACAGAGCCTCCGAGCCTCTGCATAGCTGCTGCAAAGCTACAACTTGTTCGCGTACTGACTTCGTAAAATATGGATGCCATAACTTTCCCTCGTAAGATGTCGTCTAGGTTTCTACCTTTGCTCACACACGTCTTCATAAATTGGGCCAAGTTAAATATGTCATTAAGTGTGTCTTTTGTGAATGTAGCAACAGTGAGGATACTTTTTCCAAACAGGTCACTACGTTGACGCTGAGTGCCCGATTGCTGAGGAGGGTTGTAATAAGAGGTGCTGTCACATCGTTGCCTCGTGGTTGTTTGTGGAGGTAATGGCGACATGCTTCTGAGTGCTGCTGTATCGTTGAAGTGAACATTTAATTTACTCATTCCATCAGTTTTGTTTGATTCGATTTGATCAAATTCAATATCACTCAGACGACTGGCATCACCAGAAGTATGGAAATCTAGTGCTGAGTTAGGTCTACTGGTAATTTTTTTTTCAGTTTTCTCAATAGCGTAAACTGGGAATGACTGTTTCTTTGGAGTTGGCCAATCTCGAACGTTTTGTCCAAATCCAGGAGGTACTAAAATCTGACCTTCTACATAAGCAATTTCACCTCGAAGAGTTACACGGTGAATTGCTCCACAGACATTCATACCAGCAAATGGAGTCCATTTGGATTTTGTGAACTCCATTGATGACGGAATTTTCCATTCGTAGTCCATGTCAACTTCCACATACGTATTAGGCTGCTCAGGTAAATTGAAAATTTTTCGGGGGTTTCTGTGGAATTTGTTGATGATATCCTCAATGGTGAGGCGTCCTTGGTGTACTGCATTAAGAAGTAATGGTAATATCGTTTCTAATCCCGGAAATCCTGGTGGAGGTTTATCCGCGTTTTTCTCTTCCACTGTATGAGGAGCATGATCTGTTGCAAAAACATCGATGATGTCCATATTTTTCCACAGTTCAGCTTGGTCTTCAGGACTGCAAAGAACTGGACGTACTTCAGCCCGTCCTTCTCCAACTCGGTCAACGTCTGATGTGCTTAAAAATAAGTGATGAGGACATACTTCACAGGTCACTTTTAGCCCTCGCTCTTTAGCAGCCTTGATAATAAGAATTTCCTCTTTCCTAGCGACATGACAAATATGCACAGGCCTATCTAGTAAAGATGCCATCAGAATTACTGCTCCGGTCTTTTCACGCTCTGCGTGGCAACAAACTGGTATTTTCTTTGGCCAGTTTTGAAGATGACGTTGCCATATAGTCATGTCATCTAATTGCAGTGTAGTAAATGTTTGATTAAGATACATTTTTAAAGATGCAGCTTGAGGTGCGAGATCACACGCAGTTTCACAATTAGTCGAAGATGCTCCAACATACAGAGCATAGTCACATCGTGCACTTACTCGAGCGAGTGTCGACACATAATCATATGCAGTGCGATCTATCAATGGAGGATTTGTGTTAGGCATAGCGCAAATCATTGTTACTCCACCAGCAAGGGCAGCTGCTGTACAGGAGTCAAAGTCTTCTTTATATGTAGCGCCAGGCTCGCGAACATGAACGTGTACATCAATAAATCCGGGCAATTTAATAATATTTCGTGAAGTCATGCAGTCTGTATGTGTTTTCATATGAGGTGCCCCTCCGCATCGAAGCATGGCCTGAAAAAGTTTCAAATATTAATTTATTTTAAGGCCTTTAATTAGATTTTGAGCCAAACGCTATTTATACGCACCTGAACTAAAAGTTTTGCACATTTCACGTCCGTGACCAAAGGTACTGCATAATCTACAGCTAATCGGCGAGTTCTGTATCCATGTGTAGTGAAGGAAGACACCCGACGAGCTCCTCCCCGCATTGGTAGATTGATCACCAGGTCTAGTTGACGTCGAGCCATAAAGTCAGCGAGGTGCATAAGTTCACCGTCTGATCTGGCGTCTTCGGGATCTCCGATGTGGTCAAATGTCCATTGTACACTCTCGACCTAAAATTAATAAATTGATTAAAAAAAATCTGAATTTGTGAAGTTTAGGGCAGATTCAGATTAGCTTAGATTCATTAGTTTGTCTTAGAGAGTTTGTCTTCTAAATTAAATAATAATGTCAATCTTACCTCGATTCCGTGTTCGGTGTAAAAGTCACCTGTGCCCATACTTGCGTAAAGCTTGTAGCCCATTCGTTGTAGTATTCTCACAATTGGAAGTAATTCCATTTTGTGCTGAAATAGAAAAAGAACGTGGTCATTAGTTAAGTATTATTCCTTTTTTATTAAATGAAGATTGTTATTTGGCGTTATAAAAATAATTTTAAACATCTTACCTTGAATGTGCCAACCGACAGCAATATGGCTTTTTTGGGTATCCTAAACCCAGTGCTCATTAGAGATTTTAAATAAGCTTCGTAACGGTTTTCACCAAAGCATGCGACTTCTCCCGTTGATGCCATTTCCACTCCTAAGGTAACGTCAGCGCCTGCCAATCTTGAAAATGAGAATTGGGGAACCTTCACTCCCACTTTACCGCAACCAGTCATGACGTCTACTGGCTCTACAGGTATACCTAATACCACCTTAGTTGCCATTGCAACAAAGTCGTGATCAAGTGTCTTAGACACAAAAGGAAACGACCTGGAGACTCTTATATTGCATTCTATTACTTTGAGCTCATTGTCCTTTGCTATCAATTGCATATTAAAGGGACCAGTAACATCAAGCGTTTCAGCTATTATTCTAGCAATTTCTTTTATTTTATCCAAGGTCTCGTTATTAATATCTTGAGGTGGAGTGACAAGTGTGGCATCACCAGAATGCACCCCAGCGTTTTCAACATGTTCAGAAACAGCCATACATAATATGACTCCATCAGCAGCGACTGCATCAATGTCAATCTCTTTAGCATCCATGATAAATTTCGATATGACCACAGGGTGATCTTTACTTACTTCACTTGCAGACTTCAAGTATGCCTCTAGATCTTGGTTTGAGTTTGCCACATTCATAGCTGCTCCACTCAAGACATAAGAAGGTCGAACCAAACAAGGATATCCTACTTCCTCACAGAAGTTTATAGCAGATTCGAGATTTGTAAGTTCCTTCCATTTCGGTTGAAGAATACCTTTACGATCCAACATCCTTGAAAATTTAAATCTGTTTTCGGCATTGTCAATCATGTCCGGAGACGTTCCCAGTATAACTGCTTGTTGCCTGTGCAGGTCCATGGCTATATTATTGGGCAGTTGACCTCCCATAGAAAGAACAACTCCATTGGGGTGCTCAAGCTTGTAAATATCCATGACAACTTCAAAAGAAATTTCTTCAAAATATAATCTATCGCTCATATCATAGTCAGTACTAACCGTTTCAGGATTATAATTTACCATGATTATTTTTCTGCCTTGATTTCTAAGTTCTCTTAAACAGCCCACAGCACACCAATCAAATTCAACTGAGCTCCCTATCCGATATACCCCTGATCCTAACACCATTGTAAAATCTCCTGGAAAATCTAAATCGTGTGATATACCGTTATATGTCATATACAAATAATTTGTTGTTGCAGGCCACTCTGCCGCAACGGTGTCTATCTGTTTCACAAATGGATTGATCTTATATTCCTCTCTCAATTTTCTCACAGCCAGTTCGGTACTTTTGATCGCAGCAGCAATTTGTTTATCAGAAAACCCAATTTGCTTGGCTTTCTTTAATATTTCCGAAGTAATCGATGCTGAATCAACGGCTTCCAAAGTTTTATAATAATCTATTATGTTCTTGAATTTTTCAAGAAACCAGTGATCAATTTTTGTGAGCTCATAAAGTTTTTCAACGGTATATCCTTTTCGAAGTGCCGCAGCTAAGACAAACATTCTTTTGTCCGTGGGTTCTCTCAATTCATTTTCGTTTACTTCTTTAACATTTGGATCAAATCCATTCACGTTTTCATCAACCATGCGTAGTGCTTTTTGGAAAGCTTCTTCAAAACTTCTACCAATGGCCATAACTTCACCCACACTCTTCATGGAACTTCCAATTTTGGTGCTTACTCTATTGAATTTAGCTAAATCCCATCTTGGTATTTTGACAACACAGTAATCCAAACTTGGTTCAAAACACGCTGTAGTAACTCCAGTAACCGAGTTTTTAATTTCGGGTAAGGGTTTTCCAAGAGCTAATTTTGCCGCTACGTATGCTAATGGATAACCTGTGGCTTTACTTGCTAACGCAGAACTTCTGGAAAGTCTAGCGTTCACTTCAATTATGTAAAATTCTTCCGAGTTCGGATTAAGGGCGTACTGAATGTTGCACTCTCCAACAATGCCAAAATGTCTTATCACTTTTATAGCTGTATTTCGGAGCATGTAGTATTCACGGTTCGACAATGTTTGACTTGGCGCAACGACTATGGATTCTCCTGTATGTATTCCTAGAGGATCTACATTTTCCATATTACATACAGTGATACAGTTGTCATATGCATCCCTGACGACTTCATATTCCACTTCTTTCCATCCTTTCAAAGATTTGTCAATAATTAGCTGATCAGAGTGTGACAGTGCCTGATGAGCAAGAGATCTGAGTTCTTCTTCGTTATTTGCAAATCCTGATCCTAAATCTCCAAGTGAAAAAGCAGATCGAGCCATCACAGGATATCCAATCTGGTTCGCAGCTGCTAGAGCTTCTTCTACCGAAGACACTGCGGCACTAGGAGCCACTTTTTCGCCAATCGCGTTGATCTTTTCAGCAAATATTTTTCTGTCTTCAGTATCTACGATAGATTGTATTGGAGTTCCTAGAACATTCACGTTATATTTTTCGAATACTTTTGACTTTTGCAGCTCTACACCACAATTCAATGCAGTTTGGCCCCCAAAAGTGAGCAGTACTCCTGTTGCTCGTTCTGCTTTAATTACTTGCTCGACATATTCTGGTGTAATAGGCAAGAAATAGACTTTGTCAGCCAAGCCTTTAGAGGTTTGAACTGTAGCGATATTGGGGTTTATAAGTACAGTCTGGATTTTTTCTTCCTGCATGGCTTTAACACCTTGAGATCCAGAATAGTCAAATTCTCCGGCTTGACCAATAGATAGACCTCCCGATCCAAGAATGAGTACTTTCTTTGGCTTTTCTGGAAGAGTTGGTTCGAATGTAAGCTTCTTCGTAATCATCTCATCTACTACAACGTTTTGTTTGTTTTTATAAGCCTTAACAGAATCTATAAAAATATCAAACAGACACTCCAGGTCAGTCGGTCCTGCAGTATGTTCAGGATGGAACTGAACGCTGAAGTAAGGTAGAGATTTGTGAATGATGCCTTCATTGGTTTTGTCGTTTTCGTTAGTGAATAACACTTTCCACCCTTCTGGTAATGTTTTGTCATCAACGGCGAATCCGTGGTTCTGAGATGTCATAAAACACCTGTTTGTGCCATTGTGCGTGCATGGTAAATTGTGGCCACGGTTACCATAGCTGAAATAAAGGAAGCATAGATATATAATAGTCAGAATTACTTGAATAATATTACGACAATGCATGATTATAAAAGACCTAAACAGAGGTCTGCAAAGAAGAACCATTAATGATGTCCGTGTGTCTTTCCTTACCTAGTTTTATATGTTTTACATCCAGCGGCTGTAGATAATAACTGATGACCAAGACAGATACCGAACACTGGTTTCACATTGTCTGTCTTGTTGATGATCTCCTTCAAGTTATCAACAACTTTCTTGCATACTTCAGGGTCACCAGGCCCGTTACTGATAAAAAGGCCATCGAATTTGCTGGAATCTAGTTTGTGGTCCCATGGCACAAGGATAACCTTTGCGTTTCTTTTGATTAAGCACCGAATTTGGTTATATTTTAAGCCACAGTCTACGGCCATTATTGTAACTTCGCCATTGGGATTGAACGTTTTTGTCTCCTGGAATGAGAAATCAATAAATGTTGCATATATAATTGGAATTAGAGATAATTATGAATACAGAATTACACATTATCATAGTTATACCTTAACAGAGACTTCAGCCACTAAGTTTCTTTCGTTTGGGTCCTTCAAAACCGGGAGGATTCCGAAAGGAGGTTCTCCTTGTATGATGCGGCCCAGGATTACTCCTTCTCGCAGGCGATAGGTGAGTGCGCGAGTGTCAATACCGCACACACCCGGGATGCCACGGGCCGCCAGCCATGCGCCCAGAGACCGGCGCGCGCGCCAATGGCAAGCCCGGGTACTTACTTCCCCCACTATCAATCCAGCTGCCCAAATGCGACTGGATTCAAACCATCTGTAAAAGAGAGGGAAATACAATTACAATGATCCGTCCGCAGTCCGTCGCGGATGAGTATCGGGTGACAGCCCTCAACGCTCCCCATTTTCCGACCAAGTATTTAATGCCATTTGCGGCCTGAGAAAGCCCAGTTGGGTCAATCTGAGGGGAAGAATATTTGAAAGAATTAATCGACACTAGTAAGTCGATAGCGATAAGCGCTGAAATCGTCGACCACGCCGCCGGGGTTGGTATCGGTATTCTGAAATGTTTGGTGTCGCGAGCTGATGGGCCGCCCCCTATGGCTAGAGTAATCGGGTTGTCCCCCTATGGCTAGAGTAATCGGGTTGTCGGGATCGTATATTACGTCTTTCGGCAAGGTGCGCACTGTGTACGTGTCTAGAACGTTTTAATAACTGAAGGATATCACACCTCGGCAATCCGTGTTCGTCGCGATCCTCCTCATCAGGCACGCCGTAGTTGCCGACCAGCGGGTACGTGAGCACCAAGAGCTGCGCGTGGTACGATGGATCCGTCAGCGACTCCGGGTAGCCCACCATACCAGTCTGGAATACTACAAGGAAATTATATTAGGTACAACGTGCAAACACCCGTTGGTACGATATTGAACTAGAAAAACACCACAGTATTATTGGAGGCAAGTGTTGTATTCGAAATAGGTCTCCTTTCAGGTTAAAAAGGTGGGTAGGTCCCATTTCTACCATAGAACATGACGTCATCGGACAAAATGAGACTTTTTTCCCATTATGTTCTAAGGAACTATATACAAGCATTTCCCCCGACTTTTAATATTTCTATGGAACAAATGGGACCTACCCAAAAAGGTCATATCATGTAGATAAGGTTAGATAGCTTATTAAAAAATTGTCAACGATTGATAGATGTGGAAGAAGGAGGAGAAGAGTGTCGGGATCGAAGAAAATGGAATTCAATGGTCTGCTTACTCCGGTGGGAAATAAGCGTGAGTTTATATACGTATAATGCTTCTCATTAATAAAATGTTTAAGTAGGTATTAATAAGTAGTTTTTTTAATAATTGGGATTGCGTTATGCTAAATTAGCGCGTTCTATGGAGTATCAATTTTCGTTGCTTTTTCCTGTAAAGCTATAATTCAATTCAATTCTTTATTCATAATAAATATTACACGTCAACAAATATTTCGATGAGTAGGTACACATTATATACAAATACGCAATGGCAATTACGTAATTACGTAATGCGTACGTAATTAAGTGTAAGTATATTTTAATGAACTAATATATAATTTATTGAAAGTCATCAATAAATCTTGTTGCTTCTCACAGACCCCAGTCTCTCTCACCAATCACTGTATCATAATCTTGTTTTATTGTTAATTACCAATTATCGTGTTGATGTGAGGGTAATAAACATATTTTTATTTTTATTATTAAGTAAGTTTGTATTTCCTTCGCTGAGTTATTTTAGGTATTCGCCAATTCAATTCGATCCGGTTTAGAAATCAACATAACGGAACAGTTGTGTCGCCTTTTTTTTTTGACGATTTGGTTACTATGGAGAAATGAACAGTCTTAACCTCATAAGGCCGAGATTTCCAGACACAATAGTTAAACAATAGGCTTTGGATTTTAAAAGGAAATTCGGTCTTCTGACTATAAAATAGTTCTTTTACACAATGAAGTAGTTACAAGTAACAAGGTACTTACCTAGTAAGAAATTATAGAGATAATTGTAATGACACGAACAATTCGTCAACATTACGTTTATCATATTACACAATGCGATACCCAGCAGAAATTCAACGAATTGATTCAAATAAGAAGCAACATACTCATAGAAGATTCAAAGATATAACATAACATAACAAATACTTTATTGCACAAACAGGAAAAAACAAAATACAAAACAAAAGAGAAATAGAATTAGTACAATATTTTATATAACACCACATTTGTATCACCGACGGAGTAGACAGTTGCTTTTTTGTTTTTTTTTTTTTACGTGACTTATTGTAGATTTGCCGTTGAAGGCTCTCACCCGGTAGTAAACAGAAGTGTTTATACACCACTCCTCATTAGCTATGTTTAAGTCCCATGTGATAGGGGACGGGCCTATTGGCAATTAAGATATTTATATATTTTTTCCAATAACTGAGTTTTTTTTTAGGTTACTTAGTTAATATTTACGATTTGTATTATTCTATACATTTTTTGCTCTACACAAAGAAATAATAATTGTGTCGGTACAAGGTAAACTTAACTTCACTATTCAGTTTTCTACCAGGAAACTGAAAAAAGGTGCAAGTAAACGAATTCTAAGTACAATGACTAGTATAATATCCTATTATGACCACGTGGAATTTAAACCCAACTTACATAAACTGCCTATATACGTCCCACTGCTGGGCACAGGCCTCCCCTCAATCAACCGGAGGGGGTATGGAGCATACTCCACCACGCTGCTCCACTGCGGGTTGGTGGAGGTGTTTTTACGAAAAATAGCCGGGACCAACGGCTTAACGTGCCCTCCGAAGCACGGAATCATCTTACTTTTTCGGACAATCAGGTGATTCAAGCCTGAAAAGTCCTTACCAAACAAAGGACAGTCTCACAAAGTGATTTCGACAATGTCCCCATCGGGAATCGAACCCGGACCTCCAGATCGTGAGCCTAACGCTCTAACCACTAGACCACGGAGGCTGTTCAAAACCCAACCCAACCTATCTTATTTCTTCACAATAGATACGTACACCATGCTACCTGCTAAATGTTTGTACTAACATAAAAGATAATGCAGTTTTTATGTCTGCTCTATGTACGGTTGAACTTTGCAATTTATATACATATTACTTTGCTCTTCTGTTACACGGAATCGCCATTGTTGTTTTAATTATATTTAATTCGATACATTTTGGTGCTAGGAGTGATATTTTTCAGATCGATGGGATTATTTAATGGAGTATTTAGCTGGGGGCATTATTGAAGAGAAAAATATTGTTTACTTATAAAGTTTGTGTAAGTATGTTCAGTGGAGATTTCTCTAATTGGCGAGGTGTTAATTTTTTTATCGAATAATATGAGATATGCACTTATTTATCTATCTGTACAGTCATGTATTATTCAAAACATAGACGAAACGTTTCGAGAAACGGAAGCTAGAGCCCTTGCGCTTCACTTTGCTCGTCTTGGCGGGGCACTATAACCGTGCCTCAAATTTCGTTTGTGTTGACAATAAGTTTATAACAAAAGCTTAAAATACACGTACCAACTTCTCCCTCGGTGGGCACTCGTGCGCCGAAGCTGCGTCCTCGGAACACGGAGCCATCTGCCAGCACCAGGCTGCACGGCGGCCCCACCTCGCAGGTCAACTCTTCTGACATCTTCTATAGCAACAAAAGAACTTCACTTTTTTCGTCTGTCATGCGGGGTGTAAGGTCAATGACCTCAACAATCATGGCACCAGGGTTTTATTGAGCCGCTAAAAACTCCTGACATGTAACAAAAATCTTAGACTTAACGTGCCCTCTGAAGCACGTAAGATTTTCTTTACTTACGGACAATCAGGCGATTCGATATACAATGTCCTTACTCAACTAGCAACCTAATATTCAACACTACAAAACTCACAAAAACTGTGGTAGAGCAATAAATTAAAAAAAGAATCGTTCTGATGGTAAGAAGGTTCGTAGCAGGAAAATTGACTAGCACACACTTTATATGATAATATATGAGGTATTACTAAATAATGTTTATATGTGGCTAATGAAGAAATCCTAGATTGTTCCATTACGATAGAACATAGCTTCTAGTTTATTATGTAGGTACCTGTATTGATCGTAAACATCAATAAGTAGTTGCAATTCGGAGCGGGATAATACAAGGTGTTAGTGACACCGCACCGTACTGAATACTGGCTCATGATTCTGTGTTGATATCAAGTAGAAATTTCTATCGCAAAATTCATATATTTTTTGTGTTTCTACCAATAACTTATTTTAAATTCTATACTTCTGCGTTGGAAAATTATACTATTTATATATAATATTAACTCAGAATCATCAGCTGTATTATCCCTCTCAATATATCTTTAAAGAAGATTATCTAAGGGGATTTTTACAATAATTAATAAAAGAATATAATAACACGTGGTTATGTTATCAAGAACATAGGACAGAATAGTGCGACTGCCGTATTAATTTGAGCAATCAGCTGATATGTAGTAGGACTTGTAGGTATGAACAATATGAATTAATTTTTAGTAGCTTTCATGGGTTCAATATCCTTGTCTGATGCATTGTTATAGGCACCAAGAATTAAGTACTTACTACTACACTACATTTTTTGTATTTTTTTCACCGTATTAATAACAACTAATTATTGATATTATGTAGTTAGAAACTTAATTTGCAGCCAATCAATTATCACAAAATATTCTAATGTATAAATATAAATAGCGTTAATAAAATAATGTAAACTATTAGTGGAATAAAACACCGATGTATTGCGTTTTACCTATAACTTAGGTTTGCACGCATGTTCCTACACCACGCGTAATTGACAAATGCGACGTGTTGCTATGGGGTCTTATGTCACTTAATATAAACAAGAAATGGTTTAAGTTAAGTTGGTTAAGTATAAGTTAAGTAAAATGCGTGTTACTCACTTGATTTGTAGGTTTGTTTCGCCGGCCACGTGACCGCTCCACTCTCGGAGCGAACAACCCACGTGGGTTGTTCGCTCCGAGAGTGGAGCGGTCCGACGCTGCCGCAGTTTGCACGACGACAGACCGAGCCTCGACCGGCCCGCCGCCACGGCGCACGCGCACCCTAGTGTTGCTGATGGAGTGTGGACTATCGATAGGCTATCGATAGCCGACAAAATTTCTATACTGTCGATAGGCTATTGATACTATGGGTGAGGCAATGTTGCCGAATAATCGATATTCGACATTTAGATTATTTAAGGGCTTAGAAAATAATCGATTATTTGGTAACACTATGGTGAGGTCAAAATCCACTCGAGAAAAGAAGATTTATACTATGAATAATAATTTAATAGGTATAATTTTGCACCATTCCCTAAAGTGTAAGTTCCTATCGACCGTAATTTAACTATTGAATAGGTATCGACCGGTGATATTTATCAATAGTATTGATAGTAGCGATAGGACAATCGATATGGTTAGGCCTGGTTTATTATTTACTATCGATAGGTATTATAGTTAAAGTATCGATAGTTCGTCATCACTACGTCTTATCAACTACCTATTAAATCTACTTACATCTCGCTCCCACACCCAGCAACAACGAATTCTCTTTGTTACACATTACATGTTGTCCGCCGTCTCTGGCTTGAACGATGCCATTCAGGATTTAATCGATACGAAGTTAGGTTGGGGTAACAGGTAGACATGCGCGTGAGTTGTATGTTCCTTTGACATGTGTACTTATTGTTACTAGGTTAGGTACCAATACAACTCAACATTTCGTTGAGAACCCGCATAAAGTTAGTTGTGAAAAGGCTTCAGCAGAAACACATCATCATCATCATCATCAGCCGCATGACGCCCACTGCTGGGCATAGGCCTCCCCCCAAGGATCTCCACGACGATCGGTCCTGCGCTGCCCGCATCCAGCGGCTTCCCGCGACCTTCACCAGATCGTCGGTCCACCTTGTAGCGGGCCTACCCACTGAGCGTCGTCCGACACGTGGTCGCCACTCCAGAACCTTTCCGCCCCATCGGCCATCGGTTCTCCTAGCTATGTGTCCTGCCCACTGCCACTTCAGCTTTGCAATTCTCCGAGCTATGTCGGTGACTTTAGTTCTCCTGCGGATCTCCTCATTTCTGATTCGATCGAGCAGGGAAATACCGAGCATAGCTCTCTCCATTGCCCGCTGAGCGACACCGAGCCTCCTCACGAGACCCATAGTAAGCGGCCACGTCTCAGCAGAAACACATCATTACTTAATCATACTATCGGAGAAGTCATTGCGAATGTAAATTTTGTATTTGTTAAAGTATAAATCACGAATCAACTGTTTCCTGGAAGCAACTGCTACCTTAGCAAGAAGGCCGCCTTTTGTACCTACTTTTATTTTACCTGTATTCCCGAGTTGTATGATCCTTCTGAAGTAATGTGTATTGGATTTTATTTTATAAAAAGAAACCGGACTAAGAATATCTACATTCTGACGAACTCTCCTATGGTATATTGCCTATTCACCTTGACCACCACACAGATTTCAATTCCCAGTCGAGTCGACGGTATCTCCACCAAAGCGCAGTGGAGGTGGTGGAATATCTCTAACATGGGCTGGAAACCAACCAGTCTCCGTATTGGTCATAATATATTTTTTTTATGACTTCAATATCACCTCAGCCTCGTGTTCACTAGGCAACATTTGTCGGCCGACACGTGTTCCCGATATCGGACGACGTCGGCAGACATCGCTCGACATCTAATTGTCACATAGTTGGAACGTCGGGCGAAGGCTGCCGACGATAACACCCAATGTCTGAGGGTTGACAAATGTCGCCCAAGACACATCTTAAGTGAGGCTTAAGTCGTCTCCCGATAATTCGTGTCCTTATCCAACCCGCTAGCGTTACGGGCGCGATCACCCGCGCCAATAATACCTATGTACGCAAAAAATGCGTCGTACATTATTCACCCCCGCTTATGACTTTGCAAAACAAAAATCCCTCTTATGCAAGGAAACGTTGTAATTAATTTGATTAATAGCGAGTGGCGTTTAGGCATTCCTCTGATGAGTAATGGAGGGCCGTTTGACTTTCCTCAAGTTACTCTTCAAGCTCTCAACTTGGGAAATTGGAAAATACAAAAAGAACCTCACAAGATTTTAGGAGGCATTCGTTAATTTATTTCTGCTTTTAAAACACATACATTATGAACTGTCTGTGAAGATACTTCGTAACTTAATCACCTTATCAACCGATAACAAAACTAGTGGAGCAGTGGAGTAAGGTCCAAGTCCACTGCTCCACTGCGGTTTATTGGAGCAATACCAAACCTAACATAGTAATACATCTATATCTCTTATAGAAGACTTTAAAATTGATAATCATTTTGAGTATAGACCTTTGATAAGTATGAGCGTTTAAAATACTCGGTATTAAAATAAAAATGGTTACGGTCAACAACCTTAGGTATGCTGCACTAAATAAGACGGCCCCAGAGATCGATAAAGTAGTGTGTAAAATACAATTTAGGTAATTTATGTTCTGCCACTAATGAGTGGGTGTGGTATACTAAAGCCGCCGAATCGACTATCGAAATGCGTTCGTTTGTTCAAACAAATGCATGGATCGAACGCTTTTCAATAGTCGAATTGAGCTTTGGGGTCCGGGAACTTGATAAAAAAGTGTATCCCCCCTCTAAATGGAAGGTCATCGAATTCTACGTATGTATACGTATTTATCCCATTTAGTGAGGTATGTTTGAACCTGTGTGATTGAGATGGGATGTGAAATTAATTTAGGAGCAAATACAATATAATTAAAAGTTTTGATTAGTAAATGTTTACACGATAACCCGTTTATTTGTATGCGTATAATGGGTTCGATTTATATTAAAATACGTATATTATACCTCTATTAGTACTTTTGACATAACTTTGTATACGCTTCGATTACTTCACTAACATACTTGGTATAGAGAAAGATTCGAAACGAAACTAGTGACAATTGCTGAATGATGTAAAAAGGCTATAAAGTGTAAGGCTCACGATCTGGAAGTCCCGGGTTCGAATCCTGGTGAGGACAAATAAAAAAAAAACTTTGAGATCCCTACTTTAGTTAGGACATTACAGGCTGATCACCTGATTGTCAGAAAGTAAGATGATTCGTGTTTCGAAAGGCGCGTTGAGCCGTTGGCCCCGGTTACTACGTACTGATTGTTAGTAATCAATAGTAACTTTGATACCAGGGTTGATGAGATTGGTAATTCACCTCACAAGTACTCACAATCCACACGATAGAAGACGATGATGAATACATGTACAAGAATCAGAGTGGGAATCTTATGAATACATAATTTAGAAGAACGCTTTATAATATTAGAACAAAACGAAATTAAACGGAAAGAAAGCCCGATATTTTTCAAAGACAATGTTTAACATCACTTAAGGAGTCTTACCTGGCTAAAAGAATAAAGTGGCAGCCCACGGGTTTTACCAACAGCAGGGCCCTAATTCACCTATTGTTGATACAACCCAGGTAAAAATTCCTTAGAAATGCTTTTCGACGAACACAAACTTAGTTTTGCATTCATAATAGCAAACTTTGCCTTGCAGATAGTTCACAAAGTGTCTCATTTAACAGCACTTTTATTTTTGTTTACTAATTCCTTTGAACGAAAATTCCATAAAACTGTTTAAAAATTCCATAGAATGTTTAGTCATGGGAAAATGGGTTAAAATTGTTTAAAATTCTAAAAGAAAAAAACAACTAACTTTTAAAATTTCTCAAAAATACAGAGTAAAAGGACATAAGAGAAACCCCTGGCTAAATCAATACAGCAATTTAGGCATAAGTCAAACGTAGGAACTGGATGAAACGGACTTCAATTCGTACAGTATAATTCGGCAAGCTATTAATCAAATCACGCCGAGCGACTAACTGAAATTTGAATGGCAAATCCCGGATGGAGACAGGACACGATTCGATGGCTTAAGCTGATATATATAACTGTTACTTATGACATGTACTTGTCGTTAAAATGACAATGAATTTAATCTCCTAATTTTTCAACTTGATAAAGTGCATTGTTTCATTGGTATTTATTATTCCTCAGACACAATGAGAAATCACATACAAAGTAAGACTTAAAACAAATTATTCTATTAACGACTATTCCTAGTAACGCTTGATATATGTTATAAGTAACCTTATGATGTTCAATAAGAAACAAATGATTGAATAATTGATTCGAATGATTCACTTCAATTAATTAGTATTTTTACAACAACAACATAACATAAGCTCACGACTATATCCCAATCGGGGTAGACAGAGGTACATCCCTCGAAAGATAAACCAAGTTTATTCGGTGGTGAGCCGTCTCGTCGTCTATAACGGTCGAGCCAACTGTGTTAGTGAAATTATTATTTTTAGAAGTTACATAAACGCTTCCCGCTTCGCTTATGCAATAAACATCAACCACTACAGCAAAGTCGGATCTTGTACTAATAACTATTTGAACTATCACGTGATAGAATCCCACACCAAGCCGGGATTTCGCTTAACCGCAGCAACTTCAGGGCTGTACGTCTCTGATTGTATAACTAACCTGTGCTGTTTATACAGTGTAAACCTTCATATTATTGCTACTACTTTTGTGGCGTAGAACTTTAGTAGTTGTCTAGTCAAAGGCACTATTTCAAAGGCGTAATACGTTTCAGTTTTTAATACCTTTGACATAATACATAACATAAGCTCAGTACGTCCATTGCAAGATGAACAAGTACCCACACTTCACCGAGCTTTCTGTTAGACCAACGTGATGGGTGGTGAGCCGTATCGCCGTCTATAATTGCCGAGCCAACTGTGTTAGTGAAAACAATAACTCATTGATCCGGTACTGGGGTTCGAACCTTGACATCAAATGCCTAATTATTTTACATATTGTCTTTCTCGATAGATGAATTATTGTAGCTGCACTTTAAATTATTTTTTCTTTGTCTTGCGGACTAGGTGAGGAAGCAAAAGGTCCAAACATGATGGGTATATTTGGCGATGGCTGGTAAGCAAAAACAGCATAAAGGTCCCACTGCTGCTCACAGGCCTCCCCTCAATCAACCGGGGTATGGGGCATACTCCACCACGGTGCTTCACTGCTGGTCAGCAAAATCGGCGTAAGTTATTGTATGAGTATGCCGTACAAACCTGTACTTATTTCATCATCATAAATAAAGAAAGGGCTAAAAGCTAGAACGAGCCGTATTACACTGGTTCACAGACCTAATTTCCCCCTCCGGTTGTTTGAGGGGAGGCCTGTGCCCAGCAGTGGGACGTATATAGGCAGTTTAGGTATGTGACAGACCTACTTTCAGGGAAGGCAGAGATTAAACTCACAGCGTCACCTCGACACAACACAATCCTGCAGTTTTAAAATTATGTCTTTAAGGTAATAGGTTACCCAACCATTCCCCTAGCATTATCCCGATTTTCACAAGGTCCGTTTATCTATCCTGAAGATTTGACAGGTCCGGATTTTTACAGAAGACTGTCTAACCTTATAACCCGCGAAGGGAAAACCAGCCCATTACAGGTTAGGTCACATACAAGTATCTCCGAAAATGCATTGCATGAATTCGAGCCTGCGACCTCAAAGTGAGAGGCAATCATTCTACCAACTGGGCTACCACGACATGGCGATAACCGCTGAATGAGGGAAATCGTCCTCCAATCCAGTGAGGTTGGTATCGGGAGAATATAAATTTATTTGCATAAATAAGTAAAACAATTTACGAGGTTGTAATGTAGAATTAATCCTATCTAATCTGCAAGTAGCCCTGCCAATATTACAATAATTATATTATATCAGGTAAAATAAACAAAACCAAATTAATTTAAAAAAAATAATAATTATAAAACATTATTACATTACATTATTTTTATTGTTATTATTTATTAATTTAATTAATTAATATAAACAAAATGCATTAAATTGTATTACGTTTATGTCTTTTATTCCCTATTCGGTAAATACATTGTTTTCAATATATATGTTTTTTAAAAAATACATAAAATTTGGGTTACGTTTGGGTTAAGTTTGGGTTAGGTTTGGGTCAGGTTTGTGTTTGGTTTTTTTTTTAGGTTTTGGTTTTATTAGGTTTGGGTTCTGTTATGTTTGGGTTAGTATGTGTTAGGTTTCGGTTAGGTTTGGGTTATTTTTCGGTTAGGTTTGGGTTATTTTTCGGTTAGGTTTGGGTTTGGTTCGTGTTAGGTTGGGGTTAGGTTTGGTTTAGGTTTGGGTTAGGTTTGGGTTAAGTTTGGGTTAGGTTTGGGTTAAGTTTGGGTTTTTTTTGGTTTGAATGTTGTTAGGTTTGAGTTGTGTTAGTTTTGAGTTAGATTTATGTTTGGTTTGGGTTAGGTTTGGGTCAGGTTTTTGTTTGGTTTTTTTTAGGTTTGGGTTTTTTTGTTTGGGTTAGTATGGGTTAGGTTTCGGTTAGTTTTGGGTTATTTTTCGGTTAGGTTTGGGTTTGGTTTGGGTTAGGTTGGGGTTAGTTTTGGGTTTGGTTTGGGGTTAGTTTTGGGTTAGGTTTGGGTTTGGTTTTGGTAAGGTTTGGGTTGGGTTTGTGTTAGGTTTGGGTTAGGTTTGTGTTAGGTTTGGGTAGATTTGAGTTTGGTTAGGTTTGGGTTTTTTTGGTTTGAATGTTGTTAGGTTTGAGATGTGTTAGTTTTGGGTTAGATTTGGGTTTCGTTTGGGTTAGGTTTGGGTGAGTTTGCTTTAGGTTTGGTTTAGGTTTGGGTTAGCTTTGGGTAGATTTGGGTTTGGTTAGGCTTGGATTTTATTTATTTTTGGGTTTGGCTAGTTTAGAATTTGGTTAGGTTTCGGTTTTTTTGGTTTGAATGTTATTAGGTTTGAGATGTGTTAGTTTTGGGTTAGGTTTGGGTAGATTTGGGTTTCGGTAGGCTTGGGTTTGGGTAGGCTTGGGTTTGGGTAGGCTTGGGTTTTAGTTATTTTTGGGTTTGGCTAGTTTTCAATTTGTTTAGGTTTGGGTTTTTTTGGTTTGAATGTTGTTAGGTTTGAGTTGTGTTAGTTTTGGGTTAGATTTAGGTTTGGTTTGGGTTAAGTTTGGGTTAGGTTTGGGTCAGGTTTGTGTTTGCTTTTTTTTTAGGTTTGGATTTTGATATGTTTGGGTTAGTATGGGTTAGGTTTCGGTTAGGTTTTGGTAGATTTGGGTTTGGGTATGCTTGGGTTTTAGTTATTTTTGGGTTTGGCTAGTTTTGAATTTGGTTAGTTTTGGGTATTTTTGGTTTGAATGTTGTTAGGTTTGAGATGTGTTAGTTTTGGGTTCGATTTGTGTTTGGTTTGGGTTAGGTTTGGGTGAGTTTGCGTTAGGTTTGGGTTAGGTTTCGGTTAGGTTTGGGTAGATTTGGGTTTGGGTAGGCTTGGGTTTTATTTATTTTTGGGTTTGGCTAGTTTTCAATCTGTTTAGGTTTGGGTTTTTTTGGTTTGAATGTTGTTAGGTTTGAGTTGTGTTAGTTTTGGGTTAGGTTTAGGTTTGGTTTGGGTTAAGTTTGGGTTAGGTTTGGCTCAGGTTTGTGTTTGGTATTTTTTTTAGGTTTGGGTTTTGATATGTTTGGGTTAGGTTTCGGTTAGGTTTGGGTTATTTTACGGTTAGGTTTGGGTTAGGTTGGGGTTAGTTTTGCGTTATGTTTGGGCTAGCTTGGGGTTAGGTTTGGCTTAGGTTGGGGTTAGATGTGGGTTTGGTTTGGGTTAGGTTGTGGTAGGGTTTGGGTTAGGTTTGGTTTGGTTAGGTTTACGTAGGTTTGGGTTCTGTTAGGTTTGGATTGTTGTAGGTTCAGTTTGTGTTTGGGTTGGGTTAGCTTTGAATTGTGTTATGTTTGGGTCTTGTTAATTTGGGGTTAGGTTAGGTTTGGGTATTGTTTGGTTTGTGTTCAGTTCGTTATTTCATATTATTATCAATGAAAATTCGTAATATCCCTCTACTGCATCAAAATATCATAGAAGCCTTTCTTTTTTATTGCTTCATAGGGTAGTCCTGTTCACCCCGAAAATTTTAAGACCACTCCGGCGTCTCTAGGACGCCGGGAACGCAAAAATTTCGCCCTTCCACCCACCCTGTGGCGATTTATTAGGTAGACGAGGTCTCTTACCCGCAGGGAAATCCGCTCGCAATGTTATTCCTAGAATACTTATTTAATTTCGTGCTTGTGATTTTTTTTTCTTTATACACTTTTTATATTATGTACTTATGCGTATTATTACTTTTTATTCAACTTTTAGATATTGATTTATTTTTATACATTTTGCTTATTTCCTTGCATACTTATTTATTTCTTTGCATATTTACTTAAGCTTACGTAGACAGAGAGTATATCAGCGATTCAGGGATGCTGCCCACATGGGTAATGTTGCTTGCTCAGGACAAAATCTTGTAGCGGACCCAACTATTTGACCAGCTAGTTCCACCCATATTCAATAGATGGCGCTCATTGTTTATGAAAGTTTGCAAAGCGGTCCAGCTAATGAGAGACTTTCCAATCGACGTTCCCCAAACACACGACAGATGGCGTTGTTCACTTTTAACACTTGATTGTTACCTATTTTCTCATTGCTGGGGTACATAATTGTAAAAAAATGTAATGCGATGGCAGAAGCATTTATAAAACTAATTGTTGCTTGATATTTGGATCACATTATGTATAGAATGATACTTATTTATTTATTAAACATATCTTCTTATAACATTATAAGATAATGTATCGTAGCCTAAAGTCTGTCTTGGCTAGTTTTTATAAACCTACCAACGAATTATTATGTTCGATCGCTAGTTACTACCAGCAATCTAAATTTTCGGAATTATAAAATCACAACCAACAAATAATTGTAGGTTTCAAACTTGCGAAGGCTATAATTCATATATGAAAACTAGCCAACACAGACCTTAGGCTACAATAAATTATCTTATAATGTTATAAGAAGATATGATATGTTATACTGTTACTTATAAATAAATTTCAGGACTGACCATTGAACTTGGCACCCCATTTAGATCTCAATTCTTTTGTCGTTAGTCACAACCAAGGCATTTATCATAATATTGAACTTGGCTGTCATTTCACATTTATGTTTTTGATTGGATTATATTTAAGTTTCGATTATCTGTAAGGTGAGCCGCTGTCATCATAACCTGTGGAAACCGGTTATTTTTCTACAATTTAAACAATCGTCTAATAATTATCTTAACATGTAAGTAAGCCTACCCAGGTTTACTTGTCCGGCTTTTGTCTACTGGAATATTGTGTAAGGAGAAATAAAACTGCAGACACAAGTAAGGTATATTATAACGTTTTATTAGCAGTGGTCCAAATATCCACATACGGCCGATTAGTTCGCCGGTTACTAGGCGGCATAGACTTGGAGGTTCGCGTTCCGCGGGTAGATTACGAGTGCTCGGCTTGTACTTCGAGCAGGAGCTTGGCGAGCGTGTGCCGCGCGCCGAGGTCGAGGTCGGCGAAGCGGCGCCGGCGCAGGCCGCGCAGGCAGGCGGCGTCGGGGCCGCGGCAGGACGGCGGCGCCAGCACGAGGCCGGGCTCGGGCGCCTGCACGCAGCGCAGCGCCGCGCCCGCCAGCACCTCCGCCACGCTCGCCGCCGGGGGCGCGCTCGGCCGCGCTGCAGCGGGGACGGACACATGGTTCATCGATACACTCATGAACGGTGACAGGATATAAATACGTGTTCGCGGCGTGTCCTCACCCTGTTCGTAGTCGCGGCGGTAGACGGCGAGCACGGAGCGGTGTCCGCGGTTGAAGCGGCCCGTGTTGACCTGCGGCTTGCGGCCCGCCGCGTCCACGAACCGCGGGTGCGCGTACTGCGCGTAGCGCGCGAACGGCACCGGCAGGAACCACTGCGCGCCGGCGATGCTGTTCATGCGGACCTGCGGGCCACAGCGCCACGTGGGGCGGAAATGTTGCACGACAGAGACAGCTCGGCAGACAATTAGAAAGGTAGATGATGTAGGTAATGTTAGCGTTCAAATAGAAGCAAATAAATATAGAGTGTTAAGAAATGTTTTTGCTTGCTTGCGGCGAAACAAAGAGGAGTGGTATGTGTTTGAACGCTATGTATGTATATATGTATATGCGTGTGTGCACATTTGTTCTAAAGCACCTGTCAGAATTTAAAAATAAAGTGTTTATATTACTACCTTTTACTTGTGGGTATTCTTGTATTTGTTCGATTATTGTAATAATATGATTGCCGAGACATGTTCGGGATAGGTTTTATCTCCAAAAGAAAGCATGTTATCATAACAAATAGGACCGCAAAATAACATAAATAAAGATTTCAGTTTAAAAATTAAAATCCGATCATGGATGATGACGCTCTAAAACAAGAAAATGGATATGTATTCTTGTTTTGGAATAGTGATATTTAGAAGGTGGCCGTGGTCGGGTGCCGATTTGTCTGAGTTTTGGTTTAGTTTGCTTACCACGGTGGGCGACCACGGTGATCTTCTAAACGTTTTTGTATCGTTCGGGTGTTGGTTTTTAAACTCATATTTTTATAATATTATTTATTTAGGTTTTTGTATTAGGAATAACGTAAAAATGAGGGGGATGGACAAAGTGGTTATTAGCAGCGTGTGATCACGTGTACCCGGTTGAGGAAGTCCTCGTTGAAGTCCATGGCGGCGTCGGCCAGCAGCAGCAGCGCGTCCCTGGGCGCGGCCCCCAGCGCCGCGTCCAGCGCCGCCCGCGCCGCGGGCACGGGGGCCGCGGGCGCCCAGGCCGCCCGCAGCAGCGGCGCGGGCGCCCAGGGGTGCGCGGCCGCCAGCGCGCGCACGGCGGCGGCCACGGCGCCCGCGGCCTCCGGCGGCCCGCCCTCCGGCTGCAGCACCACCTGCGGCAGCGGGGGCTTTACTCACGTGTGCCTCCAATGGCGCCTGTTGTCGCTGCGTTCATTATTATAGTGAGTCCTAATGCCGATAAAACTGCGTAGCGTAACCCCTCCTGCAAGGGTCATAATTCCGAGTTAATATAGAGAGGAATTTTCTGTCGGAAAAATTGATGAACATTTTACCGTTTTCTCTAATCATTTTCAGTTCCATACTTTTCCTACCCCCGACGGAACGGACCGACAGCCCCCGACGAATATTCCTCGATTATGTATTACGGTAAAATGATTATCGCTACGTTTAAGTATATCTTCGAGAAACACACGTTAGGAAAAAACTGTAAACATCTATATTCAATGTTTAGATACTTAAGTATATTATATCTATTACCGCTTTCTCGAGATATCAACTCTTTTTAGAAAGTATTTTCAAGTCTATTATAATATCTCGTTACATAATAATTGGGTTAATTCGGGAGTTTTGAGATATTTTATTCTTTTTCGATGAGATTTTTACCGTCGCGGGGTTTTTTCAAAATTTTTAATTTTGCTTAATTTTATTACAGACTTTTTAAAGAGCATATACGAATTAAAATCTATATAATCTTACCTTAAAACTGTTTAGTGATATAAATTATATTATACTTTATTCTAATAGATATCGGTAGGTGTATATTTGACATAATTTGTTACACGACGGAAAATTCCACTTGATATCAACTAAAAATCATTTTTAGTTGTTTTTCAAATTTTGGTGTTTTGTTATTTTAGTTTTAATATTTTATGAATATGGGTAGCTTAAGATATTTTATTAATTGTTATTTTATTATATAGGCAGTAGTTAACGTAATGTAACTTGTACCGTCCGTTCTTTCATTGTATATGCTTGAAAAAGTAGAATTTGGTGATACTATTTTTATGCACTGTAATCTGCAATGTACCAAACCTGAATTGATGCAATAAACGTTATTATTATTAAAATCATGGTCTAAACCATTCCTCAAAATTTTAATTCCGATATCACTAACACCCCGTACAGAATGTGAGATTTCACAGATTCGTTAGTAAATTTTCAGACACGAGCTCTTAGTCTAATTTGTACAGCTGAAACACAGACATCCAATCGTGTGTCACAAGTGACAGTAAAGTATACGAGGAGACGACGGGGGAGTCCGCACCGTGATGAGCGCGGTGTTGGCGCGGCGCTGCAGGCAGGCGGCGTCGTAGCGGCGCAGGAAGGCCAGCGCGGCCTCGCCGGCGGGGCCGCCCGGCGGCACGGGCAGCACGAGCCACACGCGTGCGCTCTCCGTGACGTAGGGCACGGGCACGAGGCGCGCGGCGCCCAGCGGCTTCACGGCCTCCACCCAGCGCAGCCGGGCCCCCGCCCCCGTCCCCGCGGCCCCCGCCCCCGCCAGCCGCAGCAGCAGCCGGTAGCGCAGCGCGGCCGCCGGCTGCCACAGCCACGCCCCCTCCACCAGCTCACAAGACGCCGCGCCCCAACGACGCACGGCCCAAGCGCTGACCGCTTCGTACATCAACTGAAAAACAAATACGAGATTCAAACGGACATGTTTACCATTTAAATGATAACAGATTACTTTCCGTTTGATCACAGTTTCACCTAATGTAAATGAAGATGTGGTCTAAGGTAACTCAGGTTTTTAAGGGTTCTATTTTTAATTCCAATGTTTCTAACAACACTCGATGTCATAATATCGCAATCACATAATAAGTCATTTGAACGAGTCGTTGTTATTGCAATGAGGTCACCTTGACGGCCTCTGCAGTGGAGCCGGCGAGCGGAGCGACGCTGCGGTGCTCGTCGGGCATGAAGGCGTGCGACAGGTTGAACATCGTCCAGCGCAGGTGGTCCCATCTACAAATAAAACAAAGAGACATATTTATTTTCCTATTTTTAATTTTTCAATGTTTAAAATTATAGATAGGAGCCGAGAAAACCGTAGAGTACCTATTGTCAGGTGTAGGATCCGCCAGCCCCGGGTCGGTCCTCAGGCCGCGCGGCCAGCTGCCGTTGCGGTACCCGGGCGGGTGCCTGCGCCAGGTGCGGCGCATCTGCGCGCGCAGCGCCCGCTCCTGCGCGCGCCCGCGCTCCAGGTACACCTGCCAGGCGACACTTGTCATCAGAGAGAGCGAGGGCCGACAGTAGACTTAACGGCAAAGAGAAACGGTGGGCACTAGACGTACCCGCGCGACGTAGGCGTGCAGCTCGTGGAAGCGGCGCGGCTCGGTGACGGGGTGCGCGGTGACGGCGCCGGCCAGCGCGGCGGGCGGCGCGGGCGCGGCGTCGCGCGCGGCGCGGTAGCGGGCGCCGTGCAGCGCGGGCGCGCACGCCACGTGCGCCGCGTGCAGCACGCAGCGCCCGATGTTCTCGTGGTGGTGCGCCGAGTACGAGTTGCGCACGCACCAGTCCAGCTCCGCGTGCACGGCGCGCAGCACCGAGTTGGACAGCAGGATGCCGCCCTCTGCGTGTACGACACGGGACACCAATATTATTACATACTATTCTATAGACGACGTGTAGCTCCAACGCCGAACTGGAAGCCAGCCATTTTCCCAGGCGTGTCGTAAAAGTCGATAGAGAAGTGTAGTTCTGCCCCCTCCATAAAAGATTACGGCCTTGAGTAAATTCAAGTAAATGTAAATATTTGTATGCAATTCAGCGGCGCAGGCGCGTGACGTGTGACTCACCGAGCGTGCAGTAGTGCGAGTCGTCGTCGGCCACGGCGCCCATGTACACGTCCGCGCTGACGCTGAGCTCCGCCACCAGCGCGGCGAGGCGGCGCGCGTTCACGAAGCTGGTATCGGACACCAGGAAGAAGAAGTCATATTCGTCCAGGTAGTTGTCCGCGAGGTACTTGAGCGCGTGAAACGGCTTGAGCATCTCGCGCGTGTCGGTGAACCCGACGACGTTGGGCAGGCCGGGCGCCGCCACGGCCGACGCCGCCATGAAGAACCGCAGCGCGCCGCCCAGCCGCCCCGCCGTGGCGTTGAGCGCGCTCGCGCGGCCCTCGGGGCCTGTGGACTCATACGATCGTATCATGTCAATTACAGAACATTGCATTTGTACACTACTGCCCCTGGTGAAAATGGACCACTTCTCTTTATATTTTGCATCACCTTTTTTCCTGTACCCAAAGGTTGGCTGGAAGAAATTGCTGCATGAGCGATAAGGCCGCCTGTTGTGCCTTTGTGTATATGTTGTCCTTACATCTGTATATTGTGCTCAATAAAGTATTTTATATATTTATCTTTCCCTCTTAGGTCTAAAGAGTGATATGACAAACTTAAGATTAATTAATTGAAGAAAAGTCATAATTATTGTTTGTTTGTTTGTATTCTCTTTATTGCTTTAAAATAGTATAATATTTTAATTTTAAAAGTTCATATGATATTTAGGATCTACCACTACACCACATAAATGTTCAACATGCTATCAGTAAAACATTGTAAGGTGATAAAATAACTTTTATCACTATAATAATCTACTGGTAAACTATAATACTACTAAAATATAATTTGAGCCGAATTTCAATGAACATTAAACAACACTTTAATATTGAGGTTATTATAGGGAAAACTGAAGTTAATTCCCATAATGTGAGATACAATGAACCATCTGATTGAATAATAAACCCTGTAACTGCACGTGGCAGTAGGGTCACCACCTATCACTACGGCTGATACAGTTCTGTGAAACATGGGTACTTGGATCATCAGGTGATGCTGTACCACTAACTACCAACAGTGGGAATACAGTCGTAAGCTTATCATATGATATATTTTTTATATCAGTGTGTATCTACTCAGGGTCTGCAGTGCAATACATGAATTCATGTGGTTACAACATAGTATCTTTAATGGATAAAGACTTACTAGAATTATCATGACAGCTCAGATCTTGTATTCTTATTTATGTGTTTCAATATTCACACATGTGTGAAGAAGGATATTATTATGTTTTTGAAAGGTGTAAGTACTGAGATGATGACTGACAGAGATGAATGGAAGAATACATGTAGTCAAGTTTGATGTCACTTAAAGTGGGATAAGGGCTCCCATCCACCCGGATGATAAATTTGTGCACTGCATTAAGTATTGACTCACCCAGCGCGTCCTCGGAGGAGAGCACGGCGGCCAGCAGCGGCGCGCGCATGCCCAGCTCCGTGGTGTAGTAGCGCGGGCGCTGCAGCGCGCGCGCCGGCCCTCCGCCGCCCAGCGGCCGCTCCTCGCGTACGGCGGCGTACTCGTCCGCGCCGCCCGCGCTTGCCGCCGCGCACGCCGCCTCCCCGCCCGACTCCAGCGGCACGGCCGCCAGCGCCAGCCACAGCCCCAGCGCCAGCCCCACCAGGAAGTACGAGTTGTGCTTCACCTGCGACACCACGAACCGCGACAACATCGTGCCGCCGTCACGTTCCCTCTGTCTCACTAGCACGCACGCGCCCACGTCACTAGACACGGTAATCTGATAAGCCAGATTATGGCGGGTCGGATTAATTTCGCTATTGACACATGGCGAACTTTTATTAATTTTGTTAATTGGAACAAAAACTTCACTTTAGTCACGAACTTTGTGTAGTTGTCATCTACCTGTCACTGTCATAAACTTTTTTTACTTTTCCCGAATATGGTAATGCCAATGCAATTGTTTAAGCGCAAACAGCCATTTTGGAAGTTGTGTTGTTAAATATAGGTATTATTAGATGTATAGTTTTAAGCTGCCTTCATATTAAACTGATGATAATAAATCATCTCACGTGAGGCTATAGAATAAGAAATAATTGTACGTGTCCTGAATGAGGTAAGGCATATTTTTGAATTCAAGCCAAAAAAATACCGATAAAAAAAGTATCCTCCCGCCATTTTTCAATATTTTGTCTTGGGAATTCACGGACCTGGGAATTAATAGATATAATTTTAAAATTATTACGAATCTAATCAAAAGTAAAAAATAATAATTATCTCGTCTTTAATCTAATTCTTATTCTTCGAGGTATCATTCAACAGTACGTAAGTCTAGTTTTATCAGAAACTTAGCGTTAGTTACAAATGAAATAAAACTCGTTTGCCCACATAAAATGCATTTATTTAGTAACCATAAACGATTATAACTAGCGTCCGCAGGGCGCGGACGGGACTTACTCTAGTGTCTTTTAATGTGGACCCTACACTAGGCGCGCGCGGCGCACTACTGGCGACGCGTGTGTCGGAGCGGGCCGCGGCGCGGGACGAGCCGAGTTCTCCTAATTCCAGAAACTAGTACGTGTCATGACGTAGTATGATATGATTAAGGCAGGGTACCAAAATGTTGTTTCTCTGCACCCTCGATAACCCCAGCCACGCACTGGTGACTGGTGACGTCACCTCGCCCGCCCGCGCCCGGCCCGTCGCCGTCGCCGGCTGCACAGTCAACTAAAGACTCGCACATCACGTCTTCAATTCATAATAATAATGTTCAATTTATCTGTCTACCATGTTCCAGCCTGGAGAATCAGCGAAACAATTTTGCAAGTCGTTATTCATTCACTCTGCACCCGGAATGATATAATAATTTATTAAAAATAAGTAGATAGGTACAAAAGAGCAATATATACAATACATGCATATGGACAATGTATCAGTTACGTAAAATGCATATAAAGGCATCAACTTTGCTTCCCCGTGACGCAGCCCCCGGCGCCGGAGTCACCCCGCGTGTGACGTCACCGTCGCCGCGGCGGGTGGCGTCGAGTGCGCGTGCGCGGAGTCCCGCGGCACAATTTTGAGGTAGGTGGTTACAATAATACGACCCTCGGCGCTGGCTCGCCTACATCGTGGCGTAATAAAAGTATAACTATTCAATAAAATTAATACTTCTTCCCCTTCCACCGCTACCTTATAAAAATATATTTATCTATGTACGGCCGCCTCGGCGTCACTCTCGCCCCGCGGACGCCGCGGCGCCGTTCTCCAGCCGCTGCGAGTCCTGCACAAATACGACGGTAGTTCATCGTCAAGTCGAACATTTATTTAGAAAAAGTCGTACGGGAGGAGTCGGTCACCTCGGACGGGTCGTCGGCGTCCTCGGGCAGCGCGGCGGCGGCGCCGGCGCCGGGCAGCGGCGGGCGCGGCGGCGGCGGCGCGCACAGCGTGGTCCACTCGCCCTCGGGCGAGTACAGGCACTCCACGCACGACAGGAACTCCTGCGGACCGAGACGTCGCTGCGTAACACGTTAGGGCACGACAGGGGCGGCGAGCGCGGCACGTACCTTGCCGTCGAAGCCGCCCACGGCGTAGAGCACGTCGTGCAGCGCCAGCAGCCCCAGCGCGGCGCGCGCGCGGCGCAGCGGCGGCAGCGCGCGCCAGGCGGCGGCGCGCGGCGCCAGCCAGTCCACGCGGCGCAGCGACGCGGCGCCGTCCGAGCCGCCCGCCGACACCAGGCGCGCGCGCCACACGCAGCCGCCCACGGAGCGCCGCGCCGTGGGCAGCGCCACGCCCGCCGCCCACTGCGCGCCCGGCGCCAGCGGCAGCCGCTCCGTGCTGGCCACGCAGTGCCACGCGTCGCAGCCGCCCAGCGCCCACAGCGCGCCCTCCCACACCACGGCCGCGCACTGCGACCGACCTGCGCGACGTGCGGCACGTTACCACGGGCTAGCCTCCACGCACAGCGCGCGACGGGCGAGGGAACTGACCGGAAATGAGCGAAGGCGCCTCGCTCCAGGCGTCGGTGGCGGGGTCGTACTTGTGCACGCTGCGCAGGCTGCGGCCGCCGGCCCAGCCGCCGACCACGTACAGCACGTCGTGCTCGTCGTCGCCGGCCGCGGCCGCGTGCGACGCCGCCACCGGCAGCCGCGCGCGCGGGGCCCAGGCGGCCGCGGCCTCCGTGTACACGTCCACCGAGTCCAGCTCGTTGTGGCCGTCGCTGCCGCCGCACACGTACAGCGCGTCCCCGAGCCGCGCGGCCGGGAAGCGCGCCCGCGCCGTGCGCAGGTCGGGCAGCGGGCGCCACTCGTTGGCCTCGGGGTCGTAGGCCTCGGCGGCGCGCAGCACGCGCGCGCGGTCGTAGCCGCCGCACACCACGAGGCGCGCGCCCAGCACGGCCGAGCCGTGCGCGCAGCGGCCCACGGCCAGCGAGGCGCGGCGCGCGCCCTCGGCGTCGCGCGCGCCGCCCAGCGGGCCGCCCACGGCCACGCCGGCCGCGTCGCCCACGTCGCGCCACGCCACGCGCGCCGCCACGAGGCGGCCGTGCAGCGCCAGCAGCGCGCGCGTGACGCGGCACGCGGCCTGCGGCGCGGGCCCGGCGCCGGCGCCGCGCGCCGCCAGCACGGCGCAGTGCGGCCGCGGGCGGCGCGCGCCCAGCTCCAGGCCGGCCAGCGGGCGCGGCGGCGGCGCGCGGCGCCCCGGCCGCTCGGCGCGCAGGTGCGCGGCGCGCCGGTACTCCTGCAGCTCGGGCGCGTCGCCGCGCGCCGCCGGCAGCTCGCCGCAGTCGCGCAGCGCGCCGCGCCCGTCCACGAACACCAGGTGCGTGCGCGAGCACAGCTCCTCCAGCTGCGGAGCGTCGGCCGTTCAGTGACCGTGAACACGGCTTTGAAAACTCACCGAACGATCGGTTCCGTCTGGGTACAAGGGCTCGACAAAAAGTAGAACGTTCCGACTGACCGTGTCGGGCACGTCGTGGTCGCGCAGCCAGGCGAGGGCGGCCTCGGCCACGGCGGTCGGCGCTTCCTCCCCGCCGTCGGCGCTCGACGCGCGCAGCATCTCTATGCGCACCAGCGGCAGCGCGGCCAGGGCGCCGCTCGTGCATAACTCGTCGAACTGCAAATACCGCCAAGAAGGGATTATGGGGTGAACGAACCGAGCGCCGATGATCGTTGCGAGCGGGAGCGGCGGAACTCACGTTGTCGGCGATGTAGGCGTCGAGCTGCTCGAGGTACTGCGGCGGCAGGTCGGGCAGCGCGCGCGTGTCGAGGCAGTCGCCGGGCGCCAGGCGGCGCACGAGGCGCTCGGCCAGCGCCGCGCGCGCCGCCTCGAGGCGCAGGCGCCACGCGCCGCAGTACAGGCGGCGCGCGGCCGCCGCGTCGCGGGCGCTCAGGCGGCCCGTGTACATGTAGTCCACCAGGTCGCGCAGCGCGTCGGCGTCCACGCCCTCGACGCGGATGGCGGGCGCGGCCGGCGGCGCGGCGGGCGCGTCGGGCGCGGCGGGCGCGGCCGGCGACGCGGGCGCCGCCAGCGCCTGCAGCAGGTAGGGCGAGGCCGCGGCCAGCAGCGCGCGGTGCGCCGGCACCTCGGCGCCGCCCGCCAGCAGCACCACGTCGTAGTGCTGGCGCGACTTGCGCAGCGCGTTGAGCGCGGCCAGCGCGCGGGCCGGCGCCTCGCGGTCCTCCACCCACAGCTCGCTGTCCGTCTCCGAGCCCGCCTCCGAGTCCGACCCGGAGCCCTCTGTGTGCACACCCCACCCGCAGTTATAGCGACGAGTTTACGTTACCTCCTAGTGAGCGGTGTTATTTGAGAGAACTCTCGTTAATTATGTGACGTGTTAACTGTTTGTTACGCTGTCTACGTTTTGTTAAAGATGACGTAATGATTACGTTTTAAAGAAACCATTAACGAGCATCTCGCCGCACCGCGCTACACGTGCCGGCTGATCTTTCTCGTGCGCGTCAATTGAAGCGACTCATTCATCACTCGTAGCTATTACCTTCGTTCATGACATACAGGTATTCCACGAGTCGTATTCCGATTAACTAGAAATATCCTATCATATAACATACATCTATCAGGTATACATATGTAGTTTAAATTGATGCACAGAATACCACTCATTAACAACAACAAACCATATAGGTACCTACCTACCTGCAAAATACAAGGTGTGAACAGTGTCATTAGATGACTAACGTTATTTATAATAGAGAGCAAATATCGAGGTAAATAATTGTAAGTAAGTTGCAATGCAATAAGCAGGAAGGTAATCCTCGCGTGACGACAGATAAAGGTCGCGGCGCGCACGTGACGCGCGGCCGCGGGCGCAGCCTCGCGAGGGGCCTGCATACACGCTCCTACCACCCACCGGCACACTCGCAGCTACCTACAAATCTACAATTCGCAATCAGTAGTCCGCGCCGGCAATTGCTTCAATTGGGCGCTCATCACGGGCCGCCGCGGCACGCATGTCTCGCGGCTGTTGCTAGCCCGCCGCGACGAGATGTGCTGTGCTACACATTTCGATCAACGACTGTCCCATTACTCTATCCAACAAATTTTAATATTGTTTATAAGCACTCAAAATATGTAAATCAAAACATGTAACAACAAAATATTTACATAATTCCAATCAAGAACATATAACTGTTTTTTTTAGTACAAACTTGTAATATGACACATATTACATGTCTGAAGAATGTTATCTAACATTATTATTATGAATTCAATAATTATATTCATAGGCATGTTTGTATGAACTCATGCCATTCCTTTAATAGTAATTGAAAGCAGTGAAGTATTGAACTACATTATATAATTATGGTTTATACCAAAATGCACATGTTTGGATTTTGTGATTGTAATGATATTACATACACAATAAAATGTATGGTCATAAGAGACAGAGGCTTTATCTGATGTAAAGATAATAAGTGTGACTATTATCACTCAGCTTCCTATATTTTCCGCTATTATAGATAAGAAAAATAATCAAATTATTTACTATTCAATACAATGGAAGCTCCAAAAGCATGCAAAACTAAAGTTGTTAGTGTCACGAACATAGAAGGTAGTCTAAACCTAATTAAATATCTAATACATACCTATTATTATGTAGTAAGTACCAGTAAAATCCACTTGTAGTAGTAGTACATATTGTTAAGTAGTAGTTTGTAACTGTTATAACAAGACTGATTCCATTAAACCATAACCTATAAGTGTTTTAGGTTGGTGGTCAGGCTTGCACAGAAAGGCATCTAAGGGCGTACATTGACCAAATTGGAGATGTCCTTAGAAAAGGTTCAGTACAATCTACTCTAATAATAATAATAATCTACTCTGAACAGGTATGCATTTATGAAACGATTAATGAATGTTGAGGAAGCAACAAATGGAATTCATATTCTCTGCTTACCCCGGTGGGAAATAGAAGTGATTATGTGTGTATGTGTATACGTTTTTAAATTACATTATTTTAGTAACCATTGTGTGGACTGATTGGCTTACTTTACTTTTATTAATATCTACTATTAGGTGGACAAACATTCTAGAAGATTTTATCAAATTACTATTATAGTAAAGGTAAGCATTGTATCATACCACGCTAAGACTGTGAATGTTTAATTTTGTTCAACATTGCAATACTAAACTTCATATCGCAATATTTTGCTGATCATTATTAACTCCATCAATGACTGAATAATACAGTACATCATACAATGTTATAGGTAGTAAATCTGTTATGGTTTTCTATGTCACGCTCATTTCTTACAACCGTGCAAGCCAAGCTATAGCTATGACAAATGTTTATGAGCTCCCACATCACACACATTCACATTGTTCAACTGACTTACTTTTATTTATGTAATGTTATAATGTGTACCTTTGGCATCTGTACAGCCAGTGCATAATAACTTGTTATATTTTTACAGCCTGTGATAAGATTAGTGTGTATGTTGTATCTACGATCGCCGGCGCCGAGGGGCGCGGGGCGCGGGCGCGTTTGTTGAGGCACTCACCGTCTCCGTTGTGGAAGTCATCGCGAGTGTGCGGCTTCATGGCGGCTCCTGCAACAAAAGCACGGGTCAGCGACGGCGGCGAGGGCGTCGACTGTACGGGCTGCCCGCAGCGCCGCCGCTAACCGGATTACACCGAGCACGCGGGCAAGGCCGCGGCGCAGTACCCGCCGCCGGTCACATGGCGCCTCCGCTGCCGCACTGACCTGCTCGTCCCATGGTTGCGCACGCTATGCCGGGGCTGCCAGGGCTACTATACTCATCACGCGAGGAATACGACGTGTTACGCCCTTCTCCTGGTTTCCCTATAGCAGCGTTCACACCTTGTTTTGAACTTGTGATTGTGTGACAATGACAACTGACTGACTAACTGACTTGACATTGCATTGACGTTTCGGTTTTCGCATTCAATGTTCGCACCGCACGTTATTTTATTAAAATTACGGCTCTGGTAACTTGACCATTAGCCGAAAAATGGAAGTTAATACAAATGTATAAAAAAACTTAAATCGATACCTACTACAATTAATTAACAAGATATACTTAGAAAATTTAAATTGGTTTTGTTATATTTTTATATATTTTACATAAATTTATAAAGTTCACTTTACATTTTCACTTTGCACATCACAAACACATGAAACTAGTGATGGGCAGGGAAAGAAAAAATTGGGTGGGAAAGAAAAAATATCGGGAAAATATGGGAAAATAAAATAAACACCCGAAAAATTCCCGAATCATGGGAAAATATTTTTTATTTAATTATTTTTAATCTTATTATTATTTGTATGTCGTTTCCATGTCTCGGGTCGGGTCTGTCAGGAGTCCCGGACTTTTGGAAGGCGTGCGTAGGGCCGAAGCCAACACGTAGAGGCCCCTTAAGACAATTTACTCTAAATGTGTTGTGACACCAACCGGCGATTATCCCTGTATGCACTTTGGGAGTGCACCCAAAGTCAATCCCTGGTTCGTGTAGGACTATTGCAGATTATGGGAACAAAAGGAACTGGGCTATTGGGTTGGGGATTAGTGAACCTATATACTGGGGCTACTGCGCCTGCTCGACCAATGTTAATAACAGAGATACATTGGGCAGGCGGTGACTCGTCACTCACTGGTTGGGCCACCTATCTAGCCGACGCGACTGGACGGCAAGACAGCAACATGGTTGTGAGCATCTCAGGGTGTCAAGAGGTGTACACCGCTTTCTGCGAGGCGGTTTATCCGCCTTACCAACTCGCGACTTATGCATCTTTCACTTCCACCCTGCGAGCGTATAGCTCTAACGCCCCACTCTGGCTGGCCAATGAAGGCAAGCCAGAGGTAAGAGTCCTGCGGCCCCCGCTAAGGTCCACTCCGGCCAGCCAGTACTGTCACCATCTTTGTTGCTCTTCTTTGGACTCTCTCTAGTAGTGCAATGTCCTTCCGATAGTAAAGTCTCCATATTTGAAACCCATGTTCTAACAGCGGTCTGACGTAAGTAAGTTTTGTAAAGCCTAAGAAACAATTCCGTATCTATATGATAAAAAGCTTTTCTAATTATGTATAAAAGCGAGTTATCCTTCTTAGTGATTCCAATAATGTGTTCGTCCCACTTTAGATTATGTGTTATCGTTATGCCAAGGTCCTTTTGTTTTTTAACACACTCGAGAGGTTTTGAGTCAATGGTGTAACTCAACGTGGGGTGGTTACTGCCAACATGCAACACAGTGCATTTGTCTACGTTTAATGTGATTAGCCAATCTCAGGTCCAAGCAATTACTCTATCAAGATCATCTTGGATTATATTATGGCTAATAAGTGGATTCCCCGTTATTTTCGTGTCATCTGCAAAGAGTGATATATCAGACATGATACCATGTTTAAGATATGTAAGGTAGATACTGAATAAAATAGGTCCTAACACCGATCCCTGCGGCACGCCGCTGAGGACTTTTCTGGGAACAGAGTATGATTCTCCGATGCGCACAGAGAATGTGCGATTTGACAGGAAGTCTTCAATCCACTTCACGACATTGCCTCTGATTCCAAAGGGCTCTAATTTAGCAATCAATCGTGTGACAGGAACTCGATTAAAAGCTTTTTCATAGTCCAAGTAAATAATATCTGTAGGTATTCGTGCCTCCCAATTTCTTGCACAAAACCATGTTGCTCCTCAATGATGACATTCTCTCGTGCCAAAAGCATTCTATATATCCTATAATATGTAGATATCTTTGCATGGAATTATTAAAATCGAACATTTCATTCAAAATATATTACAAAGCAGATCATCGGCTTTCCATACTTTGGCCGGCCCAAATTTGAAAGTGCCGGTCAGAGAAAAAAAATGTGTCAAACCTTTCGAGTAGATTGTTCTGAACATTTTTTACTATAACACCAGACGTGTATGACCATTAGTTTGGCTTTAATTGGATTTTAAAAATCTCGACTTTTCATACATTTTGTAAAAAATAATATTATGTCCGTTGGGAAAAAAAGGTATACAGGCGTATTACAAAGGACCATTAGAACATTTATTAGTATGGCGCCAAACTTCTATGACCATTATTTGGACTTTCAGTTTTGGTTAATATGTTAAAATGCCGGCCATCGAAAAAAATACGTCGAATCTGTCTAATAGTTGCTTCTCAATATTTTTTAATGACACCAAACATCTATGACCATTATTTTGACATTATTTTTGGAATTTACGTTTTAGTTTAAATATGAAAAATGCCGACCAGCAAAAATATCATGTTGAGAGTATCGAGTAGATGTCTGTTAACATTTTTTTCTATAGCGCCAAACTTGTATGACCATTAGTTTGGCTTTTAGTGTATTTTAAAAATTTTGTTTCTTATTTATTTTGTATGAAAATAAAGTGCTTTGGGTAAAAAATGCGGTACGGCGGATTACAAAGGACCTTTAGAACATTTAATAATCTGGCGCAAAACATTTTTGACCGTTATCTTGACTTTTTATTCGTCTCTCTTTCCGTTTTGGTTCAAATGGGAAAATGTCAGCCAGCGAAACAAAATAAGTCAAATCTTTTGGTAAACGACTTGAACGACGTATTTTTACTATACTACCAAATGTCGACTTTGGCTTTTATTGGACTTTTTAAAAAAACTTTTTTTATACATTTTAACAATGACAACAAGTAGAGCTTTCCCAATGGCTAGTTATTAGTCAGATAAATACTTTGTGTTTTTGTTTTGTGTGTTGTTAGGTGAACTTCTATATTAATACTATCTGATTTTAGATATGACGTTGGCTGTAGTTTTTGCATTCGACTCAACGTTACGGCCTAAGTTTAGGTTGAATTATGGTATTGATTCACCTTGACCGTAAATGGTTACCACCCTCCAAAGATAAGCTTGCCATCTAGTGACGAAACTCGTATATTGGCATGACGTTTGAAGTATCTGTTAGGGAAAACAGGATTCGGGTAGTTGTACTTTGCAAGTATGCCTATCACAATATCCTGGTGCTACTCGGCCGATAACATAGTAGGTACCTCTATCACCCCACTGTTTATTCCTTGTATACACTTTTCTTTAAAAAAAGTAGTTTCTTAAGCGTGTATCACCATCAGGTAAAGTAGTGGTCAAACGCAAACCTATTTTTCAAAAGACGACCACCATATTACGCCTTTAGCAAGATAGTTCCATTATCACTAGATAAAACTTTTTTTTGATTTTTGGAAAATCGAATTAAGTTCAAAATATTGGTCATAGTCGTTTAATGCCATAGTAATAAACATTCTGACGATCCTTTAAATAACGCGCCTGTTATATTTTATTTTTATACAAAATGAATAAAAAATCAAGTTTTTTTAAATCCAACAAAAGCCAAACTAATTAATGGTCATACACGTTTTTGTCATAGTGAATAATGTTTACAGGTATCTTCTCGATAGCTTTGACATGTGTACTTGCTGACCGGCACTTTTCACACAGAAACTATAACGTAAAGTCCAACAAAAGTCAAAATAATGGTCATAGACGTTTGGTGCCCTAATAATAAATAGCCAAATGGATAAGTTCTAACGGTATATACAAATATTGTTTCATGGCCGGCACTTTACATTTTCACCAAAAATGTATGAAAAATACAGTTTTTTAAAATCGAATAAAACCGAAGATATTGACCCTACAGCTTTGGTGCCATAGTAATAAATGCTCATATGGATAAGATCTAACGGAATAAAGCAAAATTATTTTTTGGCCGGCACTTTGACTTCTGGGCCGAAATCCGATGATCTCTTTTAAGTTTTTTAAGAGTTCATACGACACTACGACTGAAGATAAATTGGGCATAAGTAGGCATACATTATATTTAAATGGTCTTTGTTGGAAATCCTTACTTTTAATACAAATATATGCGATAAAAAATATTTTCCCTTGAAATGGGAATTTTTCGGGTTTTTTCCCTCAGAATTGGGAAAATTCCCAAATCGCGGGAATTTTCCGGGTAAGAACCCAACACTACATGAAACACATGAAGTAAAGCTCGTTTTCATTACGCGATGCGAGCGCTAACGATATGTTTGACACGTACCTATATCGTTTTTTGTGGAGTTGATGTACAACCATAGAATAATGGGACAACCACGTACAATACAACAGAGTAACAGAGGCTATGTCATGTTACTAAGTGCGAGTAGGTATATACTACAGAAATTCTTTATGGTTGTTTCCTTAAAGTAATTAATATCCTGTTGCATGGATTATATAGATTTATTACTCCTGGGGCTATCAAATCTTAGCGCGATCATAACATTACGCGCGACATTACTTTCATTGCTGATGAGAGGTCAAATCCATGCGTATTTTTACAAGATGCCCGGGAAGATAACAAATAATATTATATAAGTGCTGAACGCATTTTAAGTTTTTTATTCACTCCCAGTCCAGCGTAGACGCATGCACGTGTACCTACATGATGTAGGTACGTGCAGATCTTTATATTGGTACTCATGAATTAATTTATTTGTACCGAAGTAGGAAAATCGTAATCTTCCTTATCGCGGGAAATATTGTTTTCTTCTGAGTAGGTAAGTAAGATGGTAAGTGTATGTAAAACGATCGAGCGTGAGGCGGCGGTGGCGGTGAGCAGGAAACTGCAAAAGTAGTTAAAGTAAGTTATTATTTATTCAGACTGCGGGAGGATAGGTACGCCGGGCCGTGACCACGCTGCGACTTGAATCATTTGAATATCTACAACAAGCATACCTAGTACAATGCGGGAATATCCAAGTACAGGCAGTCGAATACTACACGTGTAACTAAGATACCACTATGTGCGTTATGGCAACTTAAAGATATTTCAAGAATTTCCTTAAATGAAAACGTTATTCGTCAGAGAAAAAAAAAGCTATACAAGTGTTCTATGTATGATGCTTATCTCCGGCATAATTACACCGACCGGCCATCGATGGTGAATAAGGGACTTTCCAGGCTGCGCTTCCCAAAATTATAGGTATATACCTATAGGTGGCGCTGTCGAGATTTAACTTAATAATTACCTATGTTCTCTATATCTTATTTACATTACTCGAGTAAGTACTTAAGATCACGCCTATTACCCATTGGGGTATGCAGAGTACTGCATCTTCGCCTAGGCTTTCCTTCTACTGATTGTACCACTTGATGATGATGATCTCCGACCGATTTCGGCCATGGCGACCACTTCGAATCCTAGCCTAGCTTATGTACCACTTACTGCCGCTTAAAAATACTTTTTTTATATCCCGAAATTGTATGTTTAAAGGTTATGTAGGAAACATTGATTTATGTAAGGTAACCCTAACACCTCCACCAAACCGCAGTGGAGCAGCGTGGTTTAGGAGGTAAGCTCCAGTCCGGTCCCGTTGACTGATCCAACAGTGGGACGTATAATTATAAGGCTGTTTATGTTACGTGTGCTGCAAGCAGATAAGATCCAGCGCTGATCCTTCCCACGAAGACGCTGATCCTTTCCAAACTGCATCTGATCTGTTTGATGCCTTGCTATTTCTGATTCATTGAGTACTTGGTAGAACCTTTGTTATTATTATTTCTTATACTTACAAAACGAAAGTAGATACCTACATAGTAAGTATATAGATACATTGTATAGGACACTGACTCAGAAATACTTATGCACTATGAATCGTTGCAGTGACTCGTTTCTTTGTTCTGTGTACAAAGCTTGAAATTGTGGTTTTATAAGGAGAAAACTGTGGATTTGTGGTCTAATGAGTAACTGAAAGCTTAAGAAACCCCATTTACGTGACGTAGGTAGGTAGGTACCTAAGTATATCAACTCCAACAACATAAACACATGATGTCTCAGGCCTCAGCAGCATCATCTTGCGTGCGACGAACCTATTTATTGATATGGGGTTCATTTTCTGGTAGAGATCACCCCAAACATTGAATTTTAAAACTAGTGACCCACTTCTAATGACAAATCTACATACCTAAGTAAATACTACTAGGTACCTACACTACGACTTCTTATTCAAAGCTATGAAATAAAATACATAATTAATAAAAATAGAAAGAAAGACTAAGCGACAAATTAATTATTTAGGAAGTAGGGTGTTAGGTATTCCCCGAATCGAAAATAATCGGTGAACACGGATTGTGTTTGGTAGCCAATGAGCCATATCAACATTTTTGCTTTAGACATTATGTTATTATGAAAAGCGATACTTACACATACAAGTCCGGAAAGAGCTTTCGCCTTGCGGATATGAGGTAGGTTCCTACGGAATGGAGTGCGCTTAGAGTTTTTTTTCTGAAATAAAATAATGCTGCAGACCAAGTAGGGACACCCTCATGATTGTTAGAAGACTCAGAAACAATATGAATGAGATTGTAAACCTTGTGTTACGTGTACGGCGGCGTTCCTTTCCTCTATAGGAGTGTAGGCAAAGAGGAAATAATAAAAAATAAACAAGATTTTGAACAATTTAAAGTAACGCGTACCAAGTAAAGGTAAAAGAGGAGGAAAGTGCGCGGCACGACGGTTGTTATCCGACGTCGGTAGGTAAATTGTTGAAAAACATGTGTTTTTCCAGACGCGTGCGCCGAACGGGCTTATATGCCGACGCCGGCGGCGGCCCGCGTAGTGCGCGCCGAGCACCCACCACCGCCGTGTGTACTGCTGCATGTTGCGGCTGCCCTGTGGTGCTACACTAGACAGTGTATAGTGGGCTGTTGGTTGTGAGCAGTGAGCGCTGATAGTCCGAGATGACGGTGCTCCCGGTGCCGGCAGTGTCGGAGCGCGTGCGCATGTGCCACGCCGCCGCCAGGCAGATCCTTCTTGTGCTCCTGGGTAAGTTGTGTTTGGAGATTAAAATACAAATATATACTTTATTGCACCAAAACACAACTCACGCCCCACATCTCACGTCTTTATTAAACTCACGTCCGCAATCTCTAATGGGGTAAGTTTCTAGTAGAGGTTTGATAAGAATTCCTAAGATGGGTTTGATGAACGGGTGATCAAAGTAAAGGGCGAGCTTAATTTACGACAAGCAGCTGGATGCGTTATATAACTATTGTGTACACTGTCACTTGCTGACCGGTATTTTTTTTTTTTTTTTTTTTTAATTAAGATGGGTTTGCTCTTGACTTCGTTCTTCTGCAAGAAGAAGAGATCGACGTTGGAACGAGCTTACCCAGAAAATGCCTATTCACCCGTGATTTAAAGGACCCCAGGTTATAAGAGTCAGGAAACACCGACGCCGGCAGCCCATTCCATTCCTTGGCTGTGCGCATTATGAAGGATGAAGCGAAGCGCTTGGTGCGGATTAGTGGTATGTCAACCAAGTAAGGATGGTAACCCGCCGTACGTCTGGATGTCCTCAGATGGAAAGGACTTGGTGGAATGAGCCGATGGAGCTCCTGTGCACACTCCCCGAAGTACAATCTGTAAAAAACCGACAGACAGGCGACTTTACGGCGGTGGTCTAGGTATACCAGTAACGTCTTATAAACGGAATACAAAATAAACAAATCATAAGAAATAATAAGTACTTATCGTAAAGTATCATAAACTATTCATATAGGTACATTGAATACGTCGTCGAAAAGAATTGCTGCAGCGCCTGCAGCAGTGGAAGAATTTATAAAAATATCAATAAGCGGGGAATGTACTTACTGTCCACCATGTTGAAATTCGACTCGGTGGTGATGTTTGTAGGTACCTATACTTGTTCAATTTAATGGTATGATAATTACCGTGTTCAGTGTTTTTTACACTCAAAGTACCTACCTATTGGCTGGTGACGTACGTAACACATAATAGTTAAAATATGTCTCGGGATAATAGATAGGATAGTATTTATAGATTTTCTTCTTACTCCAGAGTATCTAATGATGGACTACCAACGTGGTTTTTGCCGGTTAAATACGTACTTACCTATGTTTCGGGGTTCGCTTACCTAACTTGAAGTTGACAGGTCTCGTTTAACAGATAAGCGACTGCTAAAACCAGCTCAATTATACAAATTACGTCATACGCCTAAAAATATTATTTTTTAGGCAAAGGTACGGTTTTAACCACAAAAAATCCTAAATGGGTTTTAATTATAAAATAAAAGATAACAAAAATAAATAATAAACAATAACATCAGACGATCGCCACACGTGTTTGGAAATACCACACTTGAGTGACCACCGCTGCGCTGGAGGTATTAGCCGTTATGGCATTGAGTTACGGTCTATTATACAAGAGCCGCGGTGTGGTCCCACGCTGCACTAGTCTCGTGTTCTGACCGCAATAAAACCCATGGGACAAAAACTTGAATTAAATTTAAACAAAGTCATTCAATCAACACTACAAAAACTCCCGGCAAGTTAACCGGCAAAAATAAACTTATTTTTGGACAAATCTCAACCACTTACTTAATAATTATACATCTACTTACTCCATGCCCCGTGTGCCATGTAAATATTCCACCGTAATAAATGTTAATATGAAATAACTGATTTTTTAAACAAACATGCAACTCATTGCATGTTCTCAGTGCAACCCTCGTGAACGGTTTTTTCAAAATCAGATTCTGCGAGGATGTTAATTGGGTTTAATTATTTAACAATTTATTGTACACAGAAACAAAGACAGACACTCACTGCTGAGGATCAAATAAATTTTAAAGGATCAAGTGAGAATTCAGCACACGCTTTAAACGAAATAAATCCTAATCTACTAATATTATGAATGCGAAAGTTAATCCATCATCAATCTATAGCATCTGCGGAGGTCCGTGTTACTCTATGATCTAGGTATCTCTTCTGGCTGATTGAGGGTAGGCATGTGCCTACGGAACAGAAGAAAGTTCTTTTATAGGTGGGCGATCTTTGCCTGCCGAATTTAAACAACATCTTTATGTTATGTAGGGTATAGACATCGTTTGAGACTTAATCTTTGTTTGAGACTTGGGGAAGAATAGAGGAAAGTTTTTATTCCGGAAAACAATACAACATATATGATGGACCGATCGTCGTGGAGATCCTTGGGGGAGGCCTATGTCCAGCAGTGGGCGTCGTACGGCTGATGATGATGATGATTAGGTCTGAAATAAAAAGCGGGTGATGTAAATGTGCAACTGAAGTCCACGAGGATCTTAAATTATTTGTTTCATTTGTAGTTTGATCTCACTCACCTAATTATCATCACCAGATCACAACTGGTTGGTCGTGTTACTAAACGTTAAAATGAAATCACCTAATAACAATTAGGTGATATTTGAATTTTCATAAGGTATTCCACCCTACGTCGTTGGTACACCGTCATATCTGTTCCGTGTTAGGACCACAACTTAAGGTTTTGTGGCAGCGAGGTATTACGATTGTGTTGTGCTGCAGCAAACGTGCCGACGGTGTCGTTCGGCATGTCGCTGGCGTGGGTGTCGCTGGCGAGCGCGCGCGCCGGGCGCGGCGAGGAGGGCGGCGGGGCCAGCGCGGGCGCCGTGGCGGGCGGCGCCGGGCTGACGCACGCGGCCAGCGTGGGCGGCGTGCTGCTGGCGGCCGCGGCGCTGCGCGTGGGGCGCCGCCCGCCGCTGCTGGCCGCGTCGGCCGCCTTCGTCGCCTGCTGGGGGCTCAAGTTGGCGGCCGGGCCCGCCTGCCTGCTGGCAGCACGCATCTTCGCCGGGCTCGCCGGCGCCGCCGCCTGGACCGCGGCGCCGCTGTACGGACGAGAGGTACTACTTATTGACTAAAATGTTACATCTCTCTAGCGTTTGCTTATTTATATTTTTGTACGTCAGACATACTACTCTTTGCAAACCAACAACAAAATCCATTACCTAATGTGTTCTTAAATCTTACCACAAACATTGAAATACTTTATTTTGTAAGTGTGCGTACAAAGAAGGAGGAAAACAAAATCAAGGATGTTTGTTCCGCCAGATCAGCTCGGGCGCGGTGCGCGGCGCGGCGTCGGCGGCGCCGGTGCTAGCACACAACGTGGGCTTCCTGCTGATGTACGCCGCGGCCGACGCGGACCTGCCGCACCAGTATGTAACACGCTCTTTGCCATCGCCAGAAATAAACCTCCCGGCACTCTGCGGGCCCGACGGCGAGCGCCCGCAGAGTGACGTCTCTCCTACATTTCAGTACATTACGATTACTAGCGCTGTGCAGGCGTCGCACTCACTCCTGCCATGAGTCGAGAGCTTACCTCTGTTTTGTCTTATCCATCATCATCGTTGTCTATACAAGATATGATACTTATGTAAACAAAGTAAATGTAAAGTGTTTCTTTTGTGTGAAATCAAGAGTTTGTAGATGTTGTATTTTAAGATATGGTTATTTTATTCTTAGACTTTTCATTCTTATTGGCTCGGTTTACTTACATAAGGATACGTTTAAATATCTTTCGTTGCGTATAAATAGAGGTGTGTTATGTTTGTCTCGTCACTTGCAGGGTGATCCTGTGGGTGTGCCTGGGCGTGTCGCTGGTCCACTGCGTGCTCTTCATGTTCGTGCCCGAGTCACCCAGCTTCCTAGCCGCCGCCGGGAAACACGAGGTATCATCCTACTGCCCCTATCCCACTCTGTACTATAAGTATATCATTATTTATTAAACACAAAACAACATACAGTTATCTACAAACAGATCAGATCAAGTTATCTACTATAGGTATTAAACTTCCATTCATCTTTGTCAGGCGTCATACAGATAAAATCAAATTCAAAATAGTTAAGTATTTGAAATTACTAATTCAGCAAATAGTATTTAGTGGTAGTTTAGTAGTTTTTATTAATTTAGTTTTTGATAAACTGTGTCACTCATTTCGTGCAAATTTCTTAACTGAAATATCATCCTTTGTAATGTTTTATGTACTGCAGGGTGCGCGTGCGTCGCTGGCGTGGCTGCGCGTGCTCCCAGCGGAGGGTGCGCGGCTGGATAAGGAGGTGGACATGTTGCCGCCGCGGGAAGACTCCGACGAGTCGCCTTTCTCACTCATTAAGGAATTATGTATGTATTAGCCGCCGCGACGGGGTTGCGGATATCGCGGTAGTACTCTAAGCCTGCCCTGGAAAGTACCCCCTGTATCCGTCTCTTAGTTTAGATCGACCTATGTGCAAATTTTCCCATCCTTTTAGGCGGTTAAGTACTGTTCGATTTAGACCGGAACAAAATTAAATGACGTATATTCTTAACCCCCTTTTAACGTTTGACATTTCCCTGATGCTCAGGGAGCGACCGGGGACGTCGTCGCGCGCTGGTGCTGTCAGTGGTGGCGGTGGCGGGGCAGGAGTGCTGCGGGCTACTGGCGCTGTTGCAGTTCGCCGAGCTGGTGCTACAGGAAGCTATCCCCGACGGCGGGGCCACGGCTACTGCGGGGCGCCCGGCACGGCATGCGCTCATCCTCGGCGCCGTGCAGCTGGTCGCTTCCGCTATAGCGCTGTACCTCGTCGAGCGCGTTGGACGGAAGGTGAGGAATCTTGATTTGATTGATTGATTGAGCGAGCACAATAAAAGTTTTTTTGGATACGCTATGTTGTCTCACTGCCGGCCTGACGCAGCTCTACCGCGGTTTTTTTTTTGTTTTTTTTTTTTGACGTGACTTATTGTAGATTTGCCGCAGATGGCATTAACTACTTGGCCGGACAAATGGGGAGCGCTGAAGGCTCTCACCCGGTACAACGTTTAAGACAACAGGCCCGAGTGTGCCCAGTTGGGCGCGAACCTCGGCTCAGGGCGTCGTCTGAGAGGAAAAATATTTGAAAGAATTAATCGACCCTAGTGGGTCGATAGCGATAAGCGCTGAATGAGGGAAATCGTCGACCACGCCGGCGGGGTCGGTATCGGGGTCCTGAAGTGTTTGGTGTCGCGAGCTGATTGGCTGCCTCTATGGCTAGAGTAATCGGGTCGTCGGGATCGTATATTACGTCCTTCGGACGCCGATACTCTCTACCGCGGTGCCAGTAGTTGTTATGTACCGAAATGTAGGGGAGCCGTCGCGTCGAGTGTAAAGGTCTGGTGTCACATTACAACGCCGCGCTAGCGCCTCGTCACGCCGAGAGTGTGACGAGAGACTTCGCGTCGCCTTGTTCTGATGATTTTGTGAATTTCTGACTGATTCGTGTATGTGGTGTGCTTGCAGCCGCTGATAGTGTGGACGGCGCTGATATGTGGCGGCTGCCTGGCCGTCGGCGCAGGCTTGGCGTGGAGCGGTGCCGGCGCAGCCACGCTGGCGGGGCTGCTGGGCGTGGCCGTAGCGGCGGACTCCCTCGGCATGCAGCCCGCGCCCTACGCGCTGTTGGCAGACATGTTCCACTACCGGGTAAGTGCTTTGAAAGCTTTATCTCTCTCTTATTCTCCTTTTCATTAATAGAGACCCTATTTACTCTCGACCTCTCCACTCTATCAAGTTTGCTGCGGTCATTAAATTCAAATACTTATTCATATCTATCAAAGAATTTCTTTTGTTGACCGTATCAAAATATGGTAAAATTACTTCGCAACGCAATCTCTAAGAGCTTAAACAAATATCTTGTAAGTAGGTATATAGCTAATTAATTATGTTCTCGTATTTTCTATTAAATTGTAAAAGAGATAAGAATGAATGGGGCTCCCAGCTTCCTGGTACAGGTCTCTGAACGAAGCTTTAGGAAGTCCCAACAACGATTTAGAAGATTTCGAACTACTCAATTGGGACTTTATTTAAGTACTTAAAGAAAGTAAATAATTTGGTTTTCCAATTTGCAGTACCGCGGGTGCGCGCTGATCGTGGCGACGGCGGCAGCAGCGGGCGGCAACGCGCTGGAGGTGGCCATATTCGGCGCCGTGGGCATGTACGGCGTGCCGCCGGCCGTGGCGCTGGCCGCCGCGCTCACGCTGGCCTACGCGGCGTTTGCGGCGCTCGCGCTGCCGGAGACAAGGGGCAGGGACCCACAGCAGATATATGACGTCATCTGCCCACTCAAACATAAAGATGTCGAAAACACGCCCGGTGATACAAGTGACAGTAATAAAGTTCCCTCCGACAGTGTAACAGTGGTCCCCGTGAAAAGTGATGATAGTGATAGAACTCAATGGACGTCCCTGTGAATTCGTTTTAAATTAATTAGTGATAAGTAAACTACTTGTAACGTTATTAAATAAGTGTTAGTCATTTTCCTGAAATGTATTTTTTTATTTCTAAACCCACTTTCTAGCAAAATCCAGTCGCATCTATGCTGAATAATAGTATTGGATAAGGTTAGGTTGCTATGGCTACGAATGCTACAAACATTGATTACCAGACCCGTGTTCCTCTACCTATGATATTAAACGTTAGTGACTACGTCAGATAATTCACAATTTTTAAATATACCTTAAGTCATTTTACACCTTTATTTCCGTTTAATTTTCTGTAATTACAACCTTGGTGACTGTACTAATAGTATCTCTGGAGTTAGTAACGAGTTGTCTGAGTAAGTTTGTGACATTTTAATTGTTAATTTAAGTGAACAGGCTTATTTGATGTATAATATTATGTTACTATAGCAAGTAACTAAACCACCGCGATAGGATGGCAAAATTATTTTTATTCTTATCGTAGGCATTGTTTCATGCACCCCGCGCGCGCTACCGGACGATTGACTCCAACTGACGTCACAGTTGACGAGTCGCATAGGGACGTCAGGTAGAGGTTTCGTTCCACGGACTCTTATTAAACTTCCCTCACACTCTCGGACAGGAATAGGACTCTGCTGAACTCAAAATAGCACAATATCAGTGAAACCCAACAGTAGGCACATGAAATACGGCGCCGATACCTAAAAATTAGTTAATATCTGTGAGTTTGAAGTTGCAGAGCAAGTGAGTGAGTGATTGCGATGGGTCTCCTGGACAAGATCTCCGGCTTCCTGGGCACGTCGCGGCTGGAGGCGCACGTGCTGGTGCTGGGGCTCGACCACGCCGGCAAGACGGCGTTGCTGCGCGCCTTGCGCCCGCCTGACCCCGCGCATCACGCGTCTACGCAGCCCGACGCCCCCGCGCAGCCCGAGCGCTTCCAGAGTGAGTCTCATGGGCTGTGAGACACATCTTCTTCTTCTATCGTGTGGGTTGTGAGGTGGAGTACCAACCTCAATCACCCTGGTATCACATATTATTATTACTATAACATAATGTTGTTTACATTATGAGTAATTTGTTTATGAGTAATATAAGTTTCACCGCTGGGCGCAGTTTTAGAACCTTACTCCTTTGCAAAGTGGTGGCTGTGGTGAGTTGTTGGAAAAACTAGAAATTAAATACACGTGTAACAAAGTTGGAACATTGTTTATGCCAGGAAAACTTCACAAAATAATATTGATATAGTTTAAGACTTATCTAAAGCGTTTGATTGAGTTAAGCATGAAGATTTATTTAAATAATGCGGTATTTGTAAATGAATACTATATGTAACTATGTTAGATTGTTTAAAATTACTTTTTTCACGTAGGAGTTCGAAAAAATTATAGTTTTAAAATTACTCTTACACATAATAATGATCGTGGCTCAAGGATCACTCCTGGATCCTATTCTATTTCAGGTATATATTATGTTATTGACTTTATAATTGTTGTGTCTAGAATTGTCAGCTGGTATAGTATTGATTACTGTGAAGCAGATAGTATTATCATAATTACCTATAACATAGTTGAGAATAGTACTACGTATAGAACGGCTACTCTCTCCTCTCCACCAGCGGCTGAACGAGTCTTATTTTAGTCTTAAATGGTATGCTGTTAGGCGTTACACAAACAGTATTCGTGTAAAACGAGGATTTTTGTATGAAGTGTCCGGGGTGTGCCTATAACGTGGAAAGTTTATAGTTTAACCTGGCTGTGTCGTGAACAAGGACTTGAGGAGTGATACGAGCTTGCCTGTGTCGTAGGCGGCGGCGTGACGTTCAGCGCGTGGGACGCGGCGGGCGCGGCGCGGCACCGCGCGCTGTGGGAGCGCCACTACCGCACCGCGCACGCCATCATCTTCGTCGTCGACGCCGCTGACCATCTCAGACTCGGTGACATTATATACTTAGTACTACTCGCCACTAGGCGGCGCTACAGATACTCGATATTATTTTCCAGTACGATTGCAAATTATTATTGGCTTCACTGATTTTCACTTCAAATTGGTCCTAAAGATGTTCGTTCCATACGGATTGGTTGTGATAATCTCTGATGATTTTCGATGTAGCGAAATTAATTTAATTAAAATATTTTTTCGTCGAAACGAAAGTAACAGCGATATAACAAATTCTGTTGTATGTTTGTTGTTTGACAATGATGACGTATTGCAGTGGCAACGTGACCGCAATGATGTGTGTAGAAGAGGAGGTAGCGATGTGTGTGTTGGTGTGTGCAGTGGTGGCGCGCGAGGAGCTGGAGCTGGCGCTGGCGCACCCGGAGTTGAGCGCGCGCCGCCTGCCGCTGCTGGTGTGCGCCAACAAGTGCGACGAGCCGCGCGCGCTGCCGCCGCACCACGTGGCCGCCGGTACACACCACCACCCCCATGCCGCCGCACCAATACCTGTAGCAAATCAAAACATCAACGACCAATCGGGAATCCGCAGGAAACTCACTAGAGTCGCAACAATCACATAAGAGATACTGCGGCCAATGATGATGATCAAATAAGTAGGTGGACAGATAGTGAATGCTATCCGATCCGACGAAAGTAGAATATTATAATGTGCACTATTCAAATTATATTTATATTTCTATCCTTATATGATGGTAATCAACACCCATGTAGGTGATGTTGGTCAATTAACAATATGCTCTCTCGTTCGTCTTGGATTTTGTTGCACAATAAGTATTATATTTCGAATATTGTGTGACCTACGAAGTAATATTAATTTGTTATCTCGTGGAGGTGAATCAATAAAGTATTCATATCCAGCCACCGCGTGTAATAAATTATGTATAATACCAGTAATTGAAATTCCGCTGCGATGTCTCTGCGGATTATATCGGCGCTCTTTCGGGTACAAACGTTCAAAGCAACTTGTGGCACGTTTGTGGGTGCTGCCGACGGAAATATTTGTATTTTCTTCCGGTGCTTCTCCTTTGCCGGAGGTTCTTCTATTTATTTATTTAATTAGTACTGCCACATGGGTTACATTTATGCATTATACTAATTAACTCTAATTATATATACAAGGTGTAAGTGACATCGTAACGAATACTGAGGGGGATGATTCAGACCATGATTCTGAGTTAATATCTAGTGGAATTTTCCGTCGCAAAATTCATGAAATTTTGAGTTTTGTTTTTAATTATTTTCAATTCCATGTTGTGTTTTTAGCTGCATAGAACCCAAATTTCAATAAAAAAACCAATAATGACAAATTATCGAAAATTTTCAATGTAATGGAGCCAACAATTTTGCGGTATCCGTAATCACGGAACGCTCGAACGGGTCAACGGCCACCCGCACCGCGCCGCGCGCGCCGTGCGCCCCGCTCCGTACGCCCCACTCCGCACGCCACGCTCCGCACACCGGCGGCGGCGCGGCGGCGGCGGCGCGGCCTACAAAGTAGGCACTACGAACCGATCCTATTTCTTTCTCTGTCTATCGTAAATTATAAATTTATTTTATTCTTATTCTTAAATGGACGGGTAACCGACAGGCATAAAATTTATGAAATACACGTCAATTTTAGGCAGAAATCTAAAACAACCGACAGAATTAAGTTGACAGCACACGTCAAACGGTTTGCATACCAGCGAGATACCTTTTTGATTCGGCCGGGTTATTCATTCACTCATAGGAATCGGGGCCATTATCTACCTAAAACAGCTGAAACAGTAAATAATTGTATTCTTTGTTGTCATTAGAATAACTCACAACCAACTAACACAACCACCACAGATTAGGTAATTAGTTACCTACTACGTCAACCATCCACCAACTTAGTATGTCAAGTACCTACGCAAAACCTCGCTACACAAAAATCGAGCGAGATCGCGTCTAGAATTGGGCGGACACTCCGCCAGAGTGTTGCCTATCGATATTCTATCGATACCTAGTTAAAAAAAAACCAATAGTAGGTACCTATCGATAGATCTTTTAGATCAATACCCATTATTGTTACAAAGCAAGACCTATCGGTACTATCGCTAGTATCGATCTAAATGTACTATCACTACTTTCGATAGTTTAGACAATTTTCAAGGTCAACAATTGATAATCTACCTATCGATAGTTCGGCAACTAAGCCGCGTAGGCAATGTCGGCATGTTCAAAGAAAAAAATTGTCCGAGAGAAGTGATCTTATTTTTCTTGTTACATGTTGGTACCGAGGTACTAAGTACTAAGTTATTCGTGGTTTTAAATCTCATTGTTAAATCATCAGTAAAGAACTAATTAAACCTATCCTGTTCTGTGTACAATATTCATGTAACGGGTACGTACTTACATAAGTACCTAGTAGACGGGAGCAACGGCTTAACGTGCCTTCCGAAGCACGGATCATTTCACTTTCGGACAATCAGGTGATCAGCCTGAACGTCCTAACCAACGGCCTTATAAACAGATTTTCGTGATATGTCCCCACCGGAATACGAACCCGGACCCTCCGAATCATGAGCCCATCGCTCAACCACTGGACCACATAGGCCAAGAAGGTTCTAAGACATAATTAATTAAATTTTTTATTTTTTTTATTTATTAAAGGATCCTGGGACGCAAGACCTCCGAGTTAGGGCTTGTTTGATCTGTCTTGATGAATACTCGGACGTGAATAGCCGCACGGATCAAGGGCAACGCGCGCCAATAAAGTAGGCATTACGAACAGATACTATTTCTTTTGAGTTGATAGCTATCAAGTGGAATTTCCTGTCGCAAAATTCATAAAAAATTAGGATTTTTTTTAAATTTTTTTCAGTCCCATATTGTGTTTTAAGCTGCATAGAACCCACATTTAAAATAAACAAATAAAAATTACTAATTGTTAAATTTTATCAATGTCATCAATAAATAATAACGTACACCTACAACTTCAGCTATGCACAGCCGCACAGGTGAATAGCCAGCGCACGGGTCAAGGGCAACGCGCGCCAATAAAGTAGGCATTACGAAGAGATACTATTTCTTTCTCTGTCACTTGCACCATAAACATACTTCTCTCTCTCTCTCTAGTCGTCGGCTCGACTCGCCCGCGGCCGGCTCGTCGTCGGCGCCTTTGATGCTTTGCGCGAACGCCGCCGCGCGCTTCCGCTCAGTCGAGTACTAAGCTTGACCCGAATTGCGTGATGTTTTTCGAGGATATTTTTTTCGTGTTTGTGAGTGTTTTGTGTCTGTTTTATTCTGTAAATGAGTAGTGTCGACTATGATGATAGATCATAGACCATTTACTGCGCAAAAGTATGGAAGATTGTTGATGTTTATTAAAGAGCAAGGTGTTGTGTTTGTGAGTGCGTGTGATACCTACCTACCGCGGAGGAAACGCGATGTTGCATACCTACGTGACGTGACATGTTCTAGGGTACCTACCTAGGTACTTCATCCGAAGGAATAACAATTAAGGTAAGGCAAGAGTAGGGTTTTTATTGTTAATAAGTTAGGAACGTTTTAATAACTGGTAGGTAGGTACCGTGCGTGAAAAATCGTGGCAGTAGGTGTTCTACTTCAACAAACTCAACATTTTTAAACGTTGAACCACTAAGCATCTAAATACAAGAGAATGAAAACTACCTAGATATCAACATCGGATACGATGTACGTGTGCCGTGTGCGTTATCACGCACGTAACGTAGCCGCGCGTAGGTTTAGCGTCTGTGTGCCGCGTTGTTCGACTTACATTGCGGCACAGTAAAATTTCAAAATCTTAATTAAACATTTGCGACAAGAAAAACACCCACCATCGTGTTTAGTACAATCAAATAGGCGTTCCATTTTTTTTTTCGTTACGATGCCCCTAACACCCTGTATAGAGATCTGATGTAAATCACAGTTACGGCGTACCTAACTCTCAATTAATGCCGTTGAAAGGACGCGTATTTAACCGCGATAATGATAGTGATAATAACCTTCGCTCACGTCTGAAAATCTCTAAACTGCCAGTCAGTCTTGTCGGTGGAGTAATCGCCATTCCTCCCTTCACCTCCTGATACGACACGACCTGTACCTTTTCTTTTATTTGTTTCATAAATGTTCTTCTAGGTCTAAGCTAACCAAACTAAGGTGCTACATGAGCAACAGTTTGGTTTCACAAAGGGTCGTTCGACAAGTGACGCGGGAGTTGCTCTCATGAGACATATCTTCTCAGCCTGGGAGCAACGCCAAGATGCTATAGGAGTTTTTTGCGACCTCTCAAAAGCTTTTGACTGTGTGGATCATGAAACTTTGCTTCTCAAATTAGAACACTACGGTATTAAAAGTAAAGAATTGGAATTTATGCGATCTTATTTGTCTGGTAGATCACAAAAGGTTCAAATAAATAATACAGAATCTTTCGGCTCTGAAGTCAAGATAGGTGTTCCGCAGGGCTCCATTCTCGGGCCATTTTTGTTTTTAGTTTATGTTAATGACTTGGCCCACATGGTGGAGGGTCAGAACTTGTCAAATATCGTACTTTTTGCGGACGATACTTCCCTTATTTTTAAAACAGACAGACGAAAGCCCAACAATGACCATATAAATCACGCCCTTTGCCAGATCCACCACTGGTTTACAATAAATAACCTAGTTTTGAATGGAAAGAAAACAAAATGTATTAAATTCAGTTTACCTAACGTAAATTCTGCTGATTGTGATATACTTCTAAATAACCAGAAACTAGACTTTGTTAAAAATACAGTTTTTCTGGGATTAAATATTGATGATAGACTCAAATGGGACATACATATTAAATCATTATCAGGTAGACTTAGCTCAGCTGCATTTGCAGTCAAAAGGATTAGAGAACTGACTGACGTGACGACTGCAAGATTGGTATATTTTAGCTACTTCCATAGTATTATGTCGTATGGTATTTTGCTTTGGGGTAGAGCAGCTGATATTGAAACCGTTTTCATTCTACAAAAAAGGGCAATCAGATCTATCTACAAACTGAGATGCCGCGATTCTCTCAGAGAATTTTTTAAAGAGATTTCCATTATGACTGTACCTTGTCAATACATATATATGAACATTATGTATGTTAGGAAAAATTTACACTTATATTTAAGAAACTGTGATAAGCACAAAAACAACCTAAGGAATAAGAACAAATTAGCAGTTCCTAGTTCCAGACTATCCAAAATTAGCACATCATTTGTAGCGCTGTGTGTGCGATACTATAATAAGATACCAGAAGATGTACTAGGCCTTTCGGGAAACATGTTTAAGAATGTTATAAAAACTACTTTAATCAGTAAAGCTTATTATAAAGTAGGAGACTATCTTAAAGATAATAATATTAAATGGATTACTTCAGCTCAACACAAGAAAGACAAGACTGTTTGCAATAAAAACTTGGCCCTAAAATACTGAATTTAAAAAAACTTTGTAAGTGGATTAAAAAGGATTGTGAAACACTTGATGATATTTGAACAGTAGAGTACTTTTTTTTATATCCAGGCGGAGGATTTTGAGCTTCTTTATATAAGTGGTGCATGCTCGCCTCGAAATGTTCGTGTACGCGGTGGCGTCCGGAAGTCGGGTCGCACCTTTCCCTCAAAAATGTGCGAAGGGAGCGATGGCTGGCTTTCGCGTCAACTCGTGATCGGGTGCTGCGTATGTGGACAGGCCTGCTTCTGTCAGGGAGCTCATAAAACACTGTTTCTGTGATAGTCACATAAACTCTTTATTTTTCACTTTCCTTCCACCGACTGTAATTGGAATACCATTGTATTTAAGTCTATAAATTATGTAATACAAACTGGATTAAAAAAAAAAGAAAAGAAAGGAAAACATGAAACAGTAGGACTAGGGCCCTGTGCTGGGAGGTTTTCTGGCCACGTCTTTCCCTCAGCGTTACAGATTCCGATGTGGTAGTAGTTTTACAGCTAGTTACATAATATGTAATTTAATTTTGTTTGACGTTCAAAAAGCGCTAACTTTGTAAGCCAATTTTGAAAAATAAATATTTTTGAATTTTGAATTTTTTTTTTTGTCTAGGTGTTTGTGTGAAAATAAAAGGTTAAATATGTAATGTAAGTATGTGTGTTGGTGTGTTGTCCAGCGCTGGGCCTGGAGCGCGTGGTGGACAAGCCGTGGCACATCTGCGCGACGTCGGCGGTGTCGGGCGCCGGGCTGGCGGACGGGCTGGGCTGGCTGGCGCGCCAGCTGCGGGACGCGCACCGCCCGCGCCCGCGCTAGGCCGGGCGCCGGGCGCTGCTGGGGCGGCGCGGGCGCTGGCGCTACAACAGCTGGCCGGTAACTATCTTCACATAAGCGCGTGTACAACGTAGTAATATTTGTGTACATGAGTATTAAAACGTGCGAGCAATAACGGTTTATTGTACGTAAATTATAGGGTTAATGTAGCGCAGGCACTTATACGAATATAGTCTCCTGTTCCCTTATTACTAGTTCGTGGTTGAAATGATTCGATTTCATTCTCAAAAAAATGTCTACCTGAGCACCCGTTCATCCCGACACCAAACAGAAGACATTAAGTGTCGCCGTCACTCCGTGCGTGTCATAGCTCATACTTCATATTTCATCGTTTTATTTCCTCGAGCGATAGAGGCTGAATGTAATTAATGATGTTAAGTGATGAAATGTTTCCATTAAAATGTTTACGACGTATTTATGAGTGGTATTTCATTTTGTTCCCGAAACAGTCGCTGGTAATGTTGCTTAAATAATACCAAATAAATGTTGTCGTAAGTCAGGTACGGCTCTCTAGGTAACTAGGAGCGAGATCAATCCTCAAGTAAGTTCAGACTTTAGTGGGTAATGAGATAGGTTGGTGCTTCTGGGATAATTTATTAACACTCCTTACAATTTGGTAAGTAACCTTCAGAGTTTGAAGTTCAAGATGAAGAGTACCTAATACATATCTTGATAGATAACGATTGACGTGTAAAATGTTATTATGTCATAACATTTTCTCTCCCTTTCATAGTCCTGGTACAACCAAGGAGCATCATTAATAAAATGTTATACTTCATCACGCTGAAAAAATACTTTGAGAGGGCCACAGCTTACGTGCTTCAGCAATTAATAGTGACCTTCCTGATAGGCTGTAACTAAATAAATGTTAATGTGGCCGTGCGGGCCGGCGCTGCGTGGCGGGCCCGCCCGGCGGCGCGGTGCTGCGGCGCGGCAGTACGCGCGACAACGCAGCCGCCGGCGCCCGCCGCGACACCCGCGCGACATACTCACGGCACACGAGCAACTTACTCGCGACGAGATACTCTCATTACTGTGTACTGAAGTTTGTTGTCGTGCTGATGATTGTGTGAACTGAGTGTTGTACAGTGAGGCAAGTACTATCTGGCAGCAGGGTGCAAGCTGCTTTTCGGTGAGCGTCTCTCGCTAATTGAATCATGTTTTTAATTTGTTACGTTGTACAAAACTTTTCCATGTAAAAAAAAAAACTACAGAATCTTCGTTGGTAGTTTAAGATCATAAAGTTTTTTTGTTTATGATGTCTGAGACTGGTGAAATAAGAACTTGATAAATTCTATGTAGAGCTATAGCTCTAAATATATCTTTACTTTTCACGTAGTAAGCTATTCAAGTATATCAGGCTTCTTTTAAGGAGGATGTTGGGTTACCTGTGTATTTTTTGTAGGTAGCAGGTATCTGCGCCTGTGGCACGGGATTTGTATCGAAGAGCCGTTTATTCACGTAGACAGCATTGGCTGCGTCCAATAGTCTAAACAGCTCGATACCATTCGATAGCGGCGCTGAACCCGTGCCGCAGGCACTGAAGAGAGCAGGTTATTTCATTGTTGGGCGCCACATTCATTTTAATGACAATAACAACGCGTTGTTACGGAAGTAATTTTCGCTTCAATGGACAGTATGCTGTCTCCCAGTTATCAGCAGGCGTCTCCTGCGCGCGTCCTTGCACAGAGACCGGCTCTTTACGATCACATTTGCATTCAATGACGTCATACATGGTTTTCGGAAGTTACGTCGCTACCCAAATATATTTGGATGTATCTATCAAGATCTTTAGACTGTGTGAGCTATAAATTGTAAGGATTGCTTTGAAAGTTACAGTGATTCATGTGAAAAGATGATATTCCATTTCGGCAACAACCACTCAACTCTGCGAGGATTATGAAGCAGTCTCGTTGTTTCCCGGCGAAGATTACAGCAACAACCTAAAACCATTTGTCAAGAGTTGTATATTTGAGTAAAATTTTAAAAAGTCGCATTACTGTCTAAAGTTTTGAGAGCTCACGTAATTTAGCGCAGGAAACTCCTTAGCAGTTAGCTAAGTTTCATTTTTACACTCGAAATTGTAGAAGATTTAACTGCTTTACTTTGTGAATGTCTCTCGTTGTTATCTCGCTGTCACACAGTTCTAACGGTCCGCTACGGTCACGCTACCGGTATAAAATTATTGTACCGGTTTGACTTAAAGGGAGAGCCATGGTTATGGTACTGGTATAATATAACGCTACCAGTACATATCACTATTTATCAGTATGTAACGAAAAATGGTTTTGAAACGGTACCGAAATTCGATACGACACGAGCGTGACGACATTGCCAGTTCTAAAACCTTTATGAGCTTGATTTTATAATTTCGGTATTGGTTGTTCATATTTCGGCAGCGCGCAATTTCGGTATCGTTGTTTAAAGGTATGACGTCATACTGCTAACCACTTTCACCGATATGCTTTCGGTTATTCACGCCCTGCTGTCCGGCGCCAAGACAACACCCCGTGAATACTAAGTGCCTACATTGTCGACTTCATCTCGTACTTTTCTTATCTCAAGGAATTTAATAACTGGCCATCCTCACGGATTAACTGGTTTAATATGAATACTTACGACACACTTGTCTTTATTAGATCGACAAGATATTAAAGCTGAGAGTAAGAATTACTTAGTTAAATATTTCATTGTTGGATGAATCGCCACCCTCTTCAAATAGTTGAGATCATCTATAATATTACCCAATGAGTTGACACGTAGCTGATAGAGAAAAGGAAAAAGGAAATTATTTAAAATAAAAGGCCGCCACATACGGTCACGAGTACTAATATGTATACACTTTGATACCATGTCACATTAACTTTTTTGACAAATTAAACCGTAAGTATCAATAAATGTCAAATATGATAGTGCGACAGGGTTCTAAAGTGGGTACATAATATTACTCATGACTGTCCATTGACAATATAACAACATCAGTCTCTCATTGACGCATCATTCTGGCGTAGCCTTTTCGGTTAAAATTAAAAGTATCACAAGCCAAGTAAAAATGGTGGTTGATACTCGAGGATGATTCGTGTCCTAACAATTTGAAGAGTGACGTTTCATCCCATGAGTAGTCACCTAAGTCGACAAGGTGACCCGATCCAGCACAGTCCGGCCGCGGTATATAAATTATCTAACTTAATTAAACATAAAGTGAGAAATACGCTGCTCTGAGTAACGTAGCAAAATGCAGGAAATTCTATTATTAAACATTTGTTACAGAGAATACTTACAATAATAAATGAGTTACAAACGCAACAGATTGAAATCACCCTGCGGCAGGCCGGTTGCGGAATTTCCTTTTTAATTGGATGTTGAATTAACTCGCCCGCGAGCCAGCAGAACATCTGTCCTCCGAAGTTTAGCGGGCAAGTGGGACATGTCCGGTAATTCGGGACATTTGCCCTGGCGACATTTCAACTGAGTTATTAACAACACTTGCATTTTAGAGACGAAAAGGAAAGATGACGATATGATGACGTTTTTATATCTGTACTGTATCTTTCTTCTGGTTTGTAGTTATTAGTGTTCTACCGGTCAATTTCACTTCCTGCCTCATCATTAGCTGCTGTAAAACACTGATTCCCAAGATTCAGACTTAAGCTTAGTTTCGGACTCAGGGTTTAACAATTAATTTGTGCAATAATGTGTTAACCGAAATTGTACAAATCAATTTATAAATAAATAAATTATTAATATTATTATATGTTAAAGATGGTTTTGTATCTTGCCCTCGTGATGAGTCAATGCCTTTGATTTGTGTTTTCTTACAAAAGAGAAATTTGTGAGTCAAATTTCGGCTTTCAACAACAGCACGAAGGAAATACCTAATAGTTTGTTTATAAATGGACTTGTTACAAAAAGGACGGGAGGCAATTTCGTACTGGAGCGAATTAGACGCTAGCTTCTTTTGTGTCGAGTGACACCCGCGGGATCAAACGACGGTGTTGTGCGCACACCGGCCCCGCTCCGGCGTGGGAGTGTAATCCTATTTTACAGATCTGTTTTTGTTTTTCTTATTTCAAAATGTCGCTATTGCTTATGGTGCGGCATCGAGCATTGATATAAATCTTTCATAATCCTATTATATTTCGTCCTTTTCACGTTCAAAAACAGGCGAGATACTAAAATAATTAAGCAAATAGAGCACATGCAACATGGTCTTCACCAATAAACTCGAACTGTGCTGAACTGTTGCAAGCCAGTTTGTGATACTCGTAGTTCAGAACTGTTGCACTTGTGGAAGAACTGTCGCAGTTCATAAAAGACAATACAGCAGCTGCAGCACGTGTGTGGACAGCTGCCTGTGTGTGTGTCACGTGCGGGCCGCACGTCGTCGACTTTATATCAATGCACTCGCTGCTCCATACATTCCTTGCTTACGTGAACGCGCCGTTTAGGATCTCCTCCTTTTTTACAAGATTTTAAATATTTCTCTAGTTATATACATACATAAACTCACACCCGTAATCCCTAATGGGGTGGACATAATCACTAGTAATCAAAGACAATTTGCAGCTTGATACGAAGTCTTAAGAGGGATATGATGACATTAAGGTGACAAGGGAGCATCCTATCGCCCAGAAAAAAAATCCATTGTTTGAAAGGACAAAACCCTCTGTCGGACTTCTCGACATGCCTGGGAAGACAATCAGCTGAACGTGTTCTATGTTGCTACTGCTGTTATGTATTTGGAATTATCGATATTTACAATCGCATCAGATATTTGCAATACTTGTCCACAAAGACTGAATTACTTCAAACGTGACGAGAATACCCGCGGTGAGGATCTTCTTAATACCTATAAAATTGTGCAGTGCGTCGGAGATAAAACTCGATTTAAACTCCCCCCCCCCCATCTATCGGGGGGAAGTGGACAATTTGCATAAAGTTTACGCACTGAATGCTTTAATCAGCTTCTGAAGCCGCGTGTCGTGCGCCAGAGCAAATTAGCACATAAGCCCTGGAGATAGGAGCTGCGCTGATTGCTCGCGACGGGACAATGTAACTGTGGACATTTTTCCCGAATGTCTCGAGTATTTATTTAAATATTTAAATCAGTCTTGTTCGCCGGAGATTGTCTCGCGGCTCCTGTCGCCAATACTTTACTTTCCTTGTGGGACATTTTAGATTACATTTACACGAATTTCGAACCCATCAATAGACAGAGTCGAAACATTGAGCAACAAAATAACTTGTGTAAACTGTTTCTGAATTCGTTCGGAACTTGCATAAATAAGTAAAACAAAAACGCAGATAAATGTATTAGGAAACCATGTATTTTATAGCGCTAACTCAGTAGACCTACTAAAAAGTGACTATTCCCTTCCTGGGGAACCCTACGCAACAATATTGTCCAGTAAACGCCTGCCCCGGGACCACGGTAATCTCGCCGCAAATCAACCTGTATCAGCGGGTGTGTTAAACCCTCAATGGCCGCATTCATTATATAAGTTTTGTTTGTTCTATTGTGGACAAATTTTCTTACATAACATAGTATCACGCCTGTATCTCCGAAGTGGTACACAGAGGTGTATAGTATATACATATATGTTTAAGTCCCATGTTATTGGGGGCAAGCCTATAATTGCCATTAACCGGTCATAATTCCTGGTAACTACGTGATATGGTCCAATCATGAATTCAAATTCGTAAAGTCGAATTCAGTGGTTTAGAGTTCGAGCCAGGATTCGAACCCGTGACTCTACGATGTAAATCATGGCTTTTCCGAACAGGGCTATCACGGATTTACTCATCTCGGACGTTGGAGAGTTTTGCCAACAAAACAAGCGAAAACTTTCGTATCAAATTATATTTCGTTCGTAGTCTGTTGCTACGCTTCTCCCGCTACGCTCGTAGCACGTGCTACGTGCGTAGCTTCATGTTACGGCTGCCATAATAACGCCCGGCGGCGGCGTGGCGCGTCCAATTGGTGTGGTTCTGAGGCATGCCGATACGTGCTTGGAATAACCATTTCTATCGACTTGTATTAGCTTTGTACACAATTACGTTTCATATAAATATAATAATGCGAGCATATTTAATAATAATTATTCTGCTCTGTCTCGTGCTCAGAGCAGCAACATTAATCTGTGTTAAAGTTTAGCGACGTCACGTGTGCGTGGCGTCGCGTGGCATGACGTGGCGTGGGCGTAAATAAACTCATGTGATCGTGGCAACATGAGAGTACTGCAGAGTCAGTCGCATGAACAATGTTGCTGTTAGTATAGAAATACTAACTTTAATATTTACATAACATTACATACACACATCCACTCATGCCCCATATACAGTTACAAATTGATTATCCCAGACAGCATAAGGGTTATTTGATTTTTACAACGGATAATTGTTCAATTATTGTTACATTCAAACATTAATTGTCATAAAATCTTTGGTAAGAGCGAACGTGATCGTGACGAACGTTGTGTGAGGCATTATTTTATAATAAACATTTTTTATTCAATTAAACCGAAAATGCATTTAACTGGCGTGAGAGTTTCCTTTGGATGTTTTCCTTTATCGCTGAGCTCGTGAGCATTTATGATCCAAAGATGAATTCGAAAACAATTTGAGCCCGCGCTGGATTCGAACCAGCAAAAGCCAAGCGTTTTTCCATTTCCAAAACCGCTTCATGCTTCACCTTTTTTACTAAAAAGGTTCATAGCCACAAAAGAGGACTGAAAATTTAAACACATATGTTTTGGAAGTTGCTGGGGTACAGGGGAACACAAAGTAAAATATAAAATAGTCAGTCGACGAACTATGGCAATATGATGTGGTACGTTACCGATACTCCTTGTAGGGTAGGCAGGATACTCTCACTAGTCTTCAGGCACTGGTTAACTTACACACATACGCACAGTGTCGTGGGCCGGTCGGTAATGTGTCATAGAACATACAAGGTGGGGAGTAGGCAGAGCTTGTATTGCGGTTATTTATAAAATTAACGATTGCGATGCACCCACTAAACAAATACCGATGTAAACATATCGCCCGCCCTAAACATGTAAAATGTTTACGATATACTAAATAATATGGAAAAAAGAAAGGGAAACTAATAAAGACTTCAACAATAAAACTTAATCAATAGGAAGGCGAACTAATTTAGTCAAGGACCTCTTGAGCGTGCCGGTGGGAGTTTTGACATCGACCACACGTACGACTTTGTCTTGACCGGGGTACAATTGAGTAATGCGTCCGCGGCGCCACTGCAAAGGGGGAAGGTGGTCTTCTTTGAGAAGAACTAAATCGCCTACACAGGGAGGGTTGACAGGGGAGGTCCACTTCTGTCTGGTCTGTAGGGTATTTAGGTACTCTAAGTGCCAGCGTGACCAAAAATGCTGCGTGATTTGTTGCACTAATTGGAATCGGGTAAGTCGATGCATCTTAACATCCTGATACGGGTACTCGGGTAGGGCAGTTAAAGGCTGACCTACAAGAAAATGGCCGGGAGTCAGTACCTCAACGTCGTTGGGGTCCGGGGAAACAGGGCACAGGGGACGCGAGTTCAGAACTGCCTCTATTTTAGTGAAGACGGTGGTCAGTTCTTCAAAGGTTAGTGGGGTTTCCCCTATAACACGCTTTAGGTGGGACTTCGCTGACTTAACTGCCGCCTCAAATAGGCCGCCCCAGTGAGGGCAAACGGGGGGATCGAACACCCAATTAATTTTCCTTTTGGAAAGCTCTGAGCCTAGCACCGTAGAATATTGGGAGATAAAAGTTTCTAGCTCCTTTAAGTAATTATTGGCCCCTACGTAATTTCGTCCGCAGTCAGATCGGATAAGTCTAGGTAAACCGCGACGTGAGACGAAACGAGTAAAGGTCGCAATAAAGGCTTCGGTAGTAAGGTCCGACACAACCTCGAGGTGAACGGCCTTTGTAGACAAGCACACAAATACACACAGGTAACTCTTAACGAGTTTACGGTTGCGATAGGCTTGAACTTTGGTATAGAAAGGTCCTGCAAAATCCGTACCTACACCATCAAAAGGTCTAGTAGCTGTCACACGGTCTTTAGGTAAGTCACCCATCGGAGGTTGAGAGACTACCGCCTTCAGGCGGTAACAGGGGATACATTTAAAAATGACATGCTGGATGGCTCTCCTGGCGGACAGGATCCAATAGTCACGGCTCAGAATAGCTAGGATGGTATTAGCGCCTGCATGTGCATTTTCTTGGTGACAATGGGAGATTAATAAATTAATAAAATGACCGTTTCTGGGTAGGAGAAGAGGATGACGCGCATCGTAAGGGAGATCAGAGTTACGTAGACGACCCCCAACTCTGATAAGGCCACTGTCATCCAGGAAGAGATTCAACTTCCTCAAAGAATTGTGAATAAGTTCACCACGATGCAAAAGATCTAACTCGTCAGGGAAGGAAATATATTGAACCACCTTAATTATAGATAGAAGGGCTCGTCCACGTTCGTCTGAGGTAAGGAAAGGAGAACTGCGACGATCATTGGGAGATTGTGCATTATGAACAAACCGGAGCATGTATGAGACAACGTTGATTAGACGATTAAGAGAACTATAACGTTCTAGCAATGAAGAAACGTCAAAGGAGAGTGGTGCAGAAGTCATCACCAAACAACGAAGTCCGGGTAAATCAGGACAAGGATCCGGTTCTGTTACACCAGGCCAGAGGTCAGGAGACTGTGTCAGCCACTTGGGGGATAGCCATGAGTGTATGTGATTGACTAATTCGGAGGCAAGGAGACCACGTGACGCGCAATCACTAGGGTTCATAACACCAGGCACGTGTCTCCATATGGACTGAGGTTCGCTGTTGAGGATTTGGGTCACACGGTTTGCTTCAAAAGTTTGCAACTGATGGGCTGGGGTCTTCAACCAGGCGAGTACTATCTTGCTATCCGTCCAACTATTGATATTGTCCAACACCATTGACCTCTGGAGACAGAGGACAACGTGTCGAAGTAATTTTGAAAGGAGAACAGCTCCTAACAATTCCAATTTAGGAATTGTTAAATGGGTCCGAACAGGTGAAATTTTACTTTTCGCCATTATAAGGTGGACGGAGCAAGAGCCTGAAGGATGTTCCACACGCAAGTATACTGCAGCTGCATAGCCGGCTTCGGAAGCGTCGCAGAATCCGTGGATGGAAAGAGACGAGGAACCGGAAGGAACTATGTGGCGAGGGATTCTAATGCTGCTCACCTGGGTAAGGTCTCGGGCAAACGCTTCCCATTCCGCCGCAAGGACTGGGGTCAACTCGTCATCCCACGACAAACCTGAGAGCCACATGCGCTGAATAATTAATTTGGCCTTAAATACAAGAGGGGCTATCCAACCGCAGGGATCATAAATACGTGCGATTAGTGACAGCACCTTACGCTTGGTAATGAGGTCTGGTGAATCCAATCGGGTATTATAGGAAAAGGTGTCGTTCACGGGATCGTACTGAATGCCTAAGACAGCTATCGTCTGGGGATTATTTGAGTCCTGGAAACAATGAGGTTGAAGATGTTCTGGTGGTAGGTCGTCAAGCAGTTCCGGTCTGTTGCTGATCCATTTACGGAGCTCATAACCACCAGATGCCATAATACCTTCCAGCTCAGATTTAAGGAGACGGGCAGATTCAAGGGACTCGGCACCAGTGAGACAGTCGTCGACATAAATGTCACTCTCAAGGACTGCTGCGGCTCGGGGGAACGTAGTACGCTCTCGCTCAGCAAGCTCCAGCAGGGCACGAATGGATATGAAGGGGCTTGATCGCAAACCGTATGTGTTGGTGTTGAGTTCGTAGGCAAGGAGAGGTTGGGAAGGATCCGCACGCCAGAACACAAGTTGGTACTTTCTGTCCTCGGGATGGATCCACGTCATGCGGAACATCATCCGAATGTCCGTGACAAATACTACCTCGTGTCTACGGAAGTTTAGGAGAATATGGGCAATATCTCTCTGTAGTTTAGGGCCTGTATGCAAGCAGTGGTTGAGGGAGACGCCAGAGGAAGTGGAGCTGCTACCGTCAAACACCACACGTATCTTGTCTCCACCAGTTTTAAAAATTCCATGATGCGGGATAAAATAATGCTCGCGAGTAAGGTCTACCGAAGCCAAGGACATATGGTGCAGTTCTAGGTACTCTCGCATGAAGGCCACATACTTATCGCGAAACTCAGAGTTTGCTTGCATACGCTTTTCCAAATTATGGAATCGACGCAAGGCAGTAGTTTTGGAATCACCAAGGCAAGGCCGATCCTGTAGGAAAGGAAGACGAACTACAAATCTACCATCCCTTCCACGGGTGGTAGTAGTTTTAAAGATGGTCTCACACTCTTGATCTAAGGGGTTAGCTACATCCAACTGAGGGGCTTCTTCAATTTTCCAGAACTTTTCTACGATCTGAGATAGTGACACACCCGTCATAGGTGGCTCAAGATCACAGAAACGTCCTGGAACGGGGCCAGAAAGGATAAACCCGAATACGGTAGATAAGGCTGTGAGACCACAAGGCAAAATACTAATCTGGGGCCGCAGAAGGGATCCGATGACATCGGCTCCAAGGAGAACATTTATAGGCCCAGGTTTGTAAAAGGAAGGGTCAGCTAAAAACAGGTGAAAAGTGGAAGACACCACTTGCTTAGGTAACTCTACCTCAGGATGGGTACCAGCAATAACATCAACTACCACTGCCGTAGTCGAGATCTCTGGAATGGTCGAGTTCACAGGCCTAAAACACAGGGAAACAGTACCACGGGACTGCGTAACTTGAACATTACCTATACCACGCACAGGAGTTGAGGAAGGAGAGATGGCAATGTTCATTTGGTCAACAACCAGTTCCGTGGTGATGAGACAACCTTGGGCACCGGTATCACACAGGGCTCGCGCTTCAACAAAGTAACCACAGGAGGTTCGAACCTGAATAAGAGCAGTGGGAAGAAGCACGAGGGAACTTTGAGGGATAGGTTTACAGGCAGGTAGGGAGGATGGAGAAACAGAGCCTAGTTATTGCCTAGAACTCTGGCGAACACCGGAATGAATTCCGGAATTCTGTCGTCGCGAGCTGCCGTGATCCACATGGTGATCACGTGTGGGAGTAGGGGAACGATAATTACGTTCGCGGCGATTATTAGAGGGAGGCGGAGAGCGAGGATGCCTCTCAGCGGAATGAGAGGGAGACGAACGTGCGTACATGCGAGGAGGAGAGGATCGCCGAGGAGGAGAAGATCGCCCGCCCGTACGCGGGGGTGAAGAACGCGTACGGTTAACTACTATATCACGGAAGGTGACGGTGCGGTCTCGCTGAGGTGGATATTGGGGTTGGCGCGGGTCATTAAAACACAACATTGTGTGATGGGAGGTGCGATGGCAGGTGCCACAACGATAATCGCGCTTACATAAGGCGACAGAGTGTCCATCTAGGCATCGATAACAGAGACGGGCCTCTCTGATAAAATTAGAGCGCTCTCGTACTGACAGCCGATGAAAGTCCGGACACTCACGGAGGTAGTGCGACCCACTGTCGCACATAAAACACTTGGGCCGAGGTTGTGACGTCATCGTTACGTACGCTCTAGGCAAGGGGGAAAGAGCGCGGGCCATAACTTTGGCCGGGGCCGACCGGGGGGCACTAGACGCCGGAGGACGGGTGTCCACTAGTGCAGTACTACCTACATTATCGTAGTGTCGACACTCATTCTCCAGAAAGGTAATTAGGTGGTCAAAGGTGGGTAACGACCGCGGGTCATCGCCATAACGACGTTCAAATCGAGATTTGAGTTCCGAAGGTAACTTTCCCAAACATATATGAACCAACATATAGGACCAGTGTTTAACAGGTAAGTCTAGTCGTTCTAAACACCGATAGGATGACAAGAGGGGATTGAGGAACGATATCCTCAAGCCAGACAATTTGGATGTAATGGTAGGAAGGGACATAATATGAGCGATGTGTGTGTCTGTCAACACCCGTAGGTTGTGGTATCTCCGTTTTAATAGATCGCGAGCTACACCATAATTGCCCGCTTCGATCTTTAAATGTTGAATAAGTCGGCGCGGTTCATCCGACAGAGCCCCTACTAGGTAATGCAACTTGAGAGTAGGGGTCAGGTTGGGTTGTGAGTCGACTACGCTATCGAACTGATCGATAAAACTGATCCAAGTATCAGGTTGGCCGTCAAAATGCGGGATTGGCAAGTCCGGGAGCCTACTCATATTTGATTCTGAGGTGGAGGGTCTAGCATCTTTGACAGGAGTACTAAACGCGGAGGGTTCGCCTGGAGGCTGAGGACGTATCTCTTCATATTTCATTTTAAGATCGTCCACCTTCTCCCGTAACACACGCATTTGTCGTTTAACATAGGTGTATTCCTGCTCATAGATATTAGGGTCAAGGCCACCTAACAAGCGGGCACACGCGTTAGAGAACTTCTCCTGGTGTTTATCGACTTCATATAAGCGAACACGTAATTTAGCCGCGGAATATGAATCTAACATTTCGTGAGTATCATCTATCCACTCACCAATAAAACGCACCACACCAACTGCGTCACGATATTCGGGCGTATCGGTGAAGAGTACATGCCTAACAGTCACATTGTCGTTATCCGACATGATAGGTAAAGTTCACTATAAAATTCGAAGTATAACTCGAAAATGCGAGAACGAAGCTAAAGGTAGTGACTCGATAAGGACCGGCTGATTGGGAACAAAAGATTTAAACGCGCTTACAATAGTAGGCTGATAAGATGCATTCAACTAACTAACAAACAAGTTACGTAAGATACAGCTGTTTTAATCACTTCTTACACTTTGAAATATACGATTGGCAAATTCGAATAGGTAATTAATAAGTAATGCGGTGTAAATGTTATGCAGAAGTAGGTAGGCGCATCACAATTTCAATTCTACAAATACGCAATTTAAAAGGAAGAATTAATTTATTTAAGGGGTTTTAGTACTGTTATGATTATGAGATACTATGTTGGATGCAATTATTAGATTAGAGGCATCTAAACCACGCTCTGCTACCAAATGTTTTGGAAGTTGCTGGGGTACAGGGGAACACAAAGTAAAATATAAAATAGTCAGTCGACGAACTATGGCAATATGATGTGGTACGTTACCGATACTCCTTGTAGGGTAGGCAGGATACTCTCACTAGTCTTCAGGCACTGGTTAACTTACACACATACGCACAGTGTCGTGGGCCGGTCGGTAATGTGTCATAGAACATACAAGGTGGGGAGTAGGCAGAGCTTGTATTGCGGTTATTTATAAAATTAACGATTGCGATGCACCCACTAAACAAATACCGATGTAAACAACATATTTCTCTTGAAAGAAAATAAAAGATGCCTTTTCCTGAGAGCTGGGTGTAAAAGCTATAGACTGGTGTGAGGTGTAGTGCGGTGTCCCGGGAACAATTTACATACGATGAGAGGTGCACGCATACCGCACCACACCGCCGCCGCCTGCACGCTTGATGTCCGCCCTGTATCATACTAAGACAGCGTTTATCTGACTCATGCTTGAAATGGGAACATTATTCACAGAGTTCTTCAATGGTTGAGCGTTGGGCATTCCGTCCCGAGGTTCTGAACTCGATTCCCGGTGGAAACACGTCTATCAAAAAGTAAAACACTTTCAGAGATTACTTGCTTCGGAGGGCATGTTAAGCAGTCCGTTCCGATTACTATTTACGTTCTTAAGTAAGTAGTCGCTACATGAGTTATATCAGGAGTTTTTGGCGGATAGTATTATCACTGACACAAGGGCTGATGAGATCGGTCATTGGTCTCACAACCCACACGAGGGAACAAGCAGACAAAGTATGTATCCAAATATGTAAACTTCGACATACACTTACAGCAGTCGCGTGCTCACCGAGGGCCGCTGGCCTATTTCTTGTATTTACTCGCTCTGCGCACGATACTACACATTAGCCTACAAACGCCTATTTATTACGTCGAGTAATGAGACATTACGCAATAAAATTTGTGTGTTGCCAAATAACTGGTCTCGAGGCTAAAGTGAAAATAATTGTTTTATTAGAGAGTTAGTATACTATTCGCGACTACGTTAGTGTATGATCCCTACCGAGGCGAGCAGAGCCACACATCGTTAGAAAATATAACCGGGATCCCGGGATCAAATCCTCTAATTGGCACACAACTGAGTATTGACTACCGAGTCAAACATTTACATTGAAACCTATTAAAAATTACAAGTGAATCGTAAAAGACGACTAAAAAAGTTAATAGAGTTTCAATAAAGTTTACAATTCCTCGAAGACAAGTTCTGTGGGGTGTCGTATTTTTTTCGGGATAATATTCATGAATAAGATTCAAAGTCCGTATCAATTTTATTTCAAATATAGGTAGATCAATGAGAATATTTCTTTTTGGGTAAAATGTATCTGATATCTTAATATACGACAGGATTTTTTAAATCAAAAGGCTTTGATTTAACTTTAAGAAAGTGTAACGAGTTTACCCAGCAAAGGTATTTATGTCGAACAAAATGGCTGTAATTTTCCACAGGATTTAATCGAACTTTTATTCCATAACGATCATGATTCATGTCGGCAATAACTCTCCCGCTGAATACATTTGAACTACGCATTCATTTGCCAGTTTGTGGCTGCGCGTTGTATGTACGCTGCGCGTTGCGCGGGCGGTCGTGTGACGCGTATGGTGACGGATGACAGCTGTTATTGCATGCCAACTGTCTATTGTGAATGTTCGGACGGTGTTACTGTACCGCATGAGCCTGGTGGACAGTAATTTAGAACAGTATTAGGGATAAAATTGCAAAAGCTGCGTCGTCCTTTGGTCCTAATAGTACAATCCGATACAAAATTGACTTTATCTACTACAGAGGCGGCCAATCAACTCGCGACAACAAACACTTCAGAACTCCGATACCTACCCCACCGGCGTGGTCGATGATTGCCCTCATTCAGCGCTCATCGCTATCAACCCATTAGGGTCGATTAATACTTTCAAATATAATCCCCATGCAAACGACGCCCTGAACACACTATAATTGTCTTAAAGTTTATATACCTAAAGGAAAGAAGATAAGGAATTATTAACCACAGTTTGTAATTTATCAAGTGAAATAAGTACTACTTTTTACCATTCCCTCTCTGTAGAGTCCTGCTCTGTAATGGCGATGGATCGGAGTGAATCCTCGAGATATATCTAACATCTAGCGACTATCGTCTGCTAATGGGTGAAAGCTCTCAGGACTTGTAGTGAATGCCTCTATCGAGTGGCGAGATCAGGCGAGCGTATACAGCAGTGTCAGGGATTGCTATTACAACATAGTACGACTGGTACCTCAATGGGTCAGATTAAAAAGTAAGTAATAAATTATGCTATTGATCATCCCGGGTTTGTCTTTGCGTAAGACTTTTGGTATGTGTTCCCACTAGCCATAAACCTACCTATTCCACTATTCTTACCAAACTTTTTCTTTCGTGTACCAAACTAATATTATATTTTTAACCGGCTTCAAATTAGGAGATTATCAATTTGATATGTAATAGGTATTGTTGGAATTGCACAATATTCGTACAATAGTCTTATGTGGACTTCAAAACACGTGTGCTTTAAAAATATTGAAAAAACGGACAGCAAAATTTGTCTAATAGAAAGTAAAAGTAAGATATCGTATTCAGAATTTAGTATATTAAATTCTGAAGTCTGTGTAATTAGAAAGGTGGCCAAACTGCATATTCCACCCCTCGTATCGTAGATAAAGTGGTGGTCGAGCATTTACAGGGTGGGCAGGTACTTTTCTCACGCCTACATTTGGTAGTGTAGAAGACAGCTTAGGCGATGCTGCAATTAACACCAAACGCTGAGCACAGTACGCGCGGCGCCGCGCTGTCGCCGACCACTATACGAGTGAACGCACGCAATTATACACGCACCTACGTAGCTATATCTATTACTTATGTACCTACAACCTAAATGTTATACTCCTAAACTAGTATTGAACAAGCGCCAATAGTTGCTGAAACCTTTCATCGGAATTAAATCTGTACAAATTGCGGTAAAATGTGTTAACAAGTATGGTCGGACTTTTATTCTAGCTCGTGGAATAAAGTCACTAAACTTGAGATTTTCTGTAAGTAAGGAAAAAAATATCGTGTCAATGTGTAGTTTACATGACCAATCCTAATTTTATGCTTTACCTACAGACTCGTTTAAATTAATTTTGGAGGTCAACATTATAATAGAATTCCACTTGATTCCACAAGTTTTCGTTACGATGTCACTAACACCCTCCATACTAAGTAAAAAGTTCGAAGTAATACAAGTAAATAAAAAATAGTATAGTATGCAAATGTAGAATATTGAATACCTATAACTCACAATAAATTTAACCTTGATTTATTTTAATTCATTATGTCGACAGAACTTTTTCCAAAAGTAATTAATTATCTATTTTTATTCCCCTTGCCTTGTCAAGTACATTCCTGATCAGAGTGTCGGACCTCCCACGTTCCCGCCCAAGGTCCTCCAAGAATGCTCGCTACTTGATCAGAGGAGAGGTCACTCCGGTTTTACGATATTTTTTAATTTTTTGCCAAAAACACTCCAGTAGATGTCCTTATTAAAATGAAATGCGAAAATGTACTTAATGGTAAAATTGAAGATATCAGATCGTTGTTCTAATATATTGGGAGATAGATCTGGGTTTTCGAGGACATGGAAAATACGTGGATGTAATATTGGCTGTTATAGAATTATAAAAATTGTATTGGACGCTGACAAGCGTTTGATTGTAACTACATTTAGACGAGAAACATATATATAAACTAAAGAAGATATTCATTTTTAACATCAGCTATTATCTTGAACATTGACACCAAAAATATCTCCGCTTAAGTAATAAAATGGATTACGGTCGCAAGTTAATCCAAGTATGCAAAGTAACAAAAAAGGGTACGTTTTATTCTGTCCACGTTTGCCTACAAAACCTTTGCCTCTGAGAGACAACAGTAAATTAACCTCAGTCGTAACAAATGGCGCTGCAAAAACTGTGAGTGCCTCGGCCGGCGGGTGTGTGCTCGTAATTAATGTAATCTGGCGACGATCTGTGCCCGTAATGTGTACCTTCGTGGCTGCGGCTAGATAAATTCAAATTATTGTCCCTCCACCACCACGCTTGCCGCAATATATGTCCGAACCGTCGCAAAACACAATCTAACTCCTTATAACGGACGAACCGATTCTGCCAGCACATCTGACTAATAAATCAGGTATAAGATGCCGCTTAATGTTTGGACCAATTGCGACCGCTTCCGAGTTTTCTCGACGTGTTTAAGATCTTCAGTGAGCCAATCAGGACGCAGGACGCAACCAAAACCTAAGTTAGTTGACAGAATAAATTATATTGCCAAAAATCAAGTGGTATTAGGCGTCTATTTGGTTGTGTCGTTGATGTTCAGCTCAACGCGGAACAAAGCAGTTCTAAGATTAGCTCCGTTATATACGACGCAAGTTTGTGCAAAATGTCCCCGTGTCCTACCCCTCGGTCGGGGCCGCCGGACAATGCAGTAATATCGTCTATTGACATCAGTGTCCCGGTCGCGTCTCGCCGGGAGACTGATTGCTTCTGCTTTGTTTGCGATATTGTGTCCACTTGCCCACGTCCCGTCCGACTTGTCAATGTCCTACTGATCTATTTGAGTTGGAAATCTTTATTAAATCCTATCACCGGTCCCTTATAGAGTTCAGAGAAAAGATGGATGCTTAATTACCCGACTCAAGGGGGATATGTGTTTTATTTAATATGGTCCAGAAATTACTACGGCTAACTATCCCTGACTTACGCTATATTTTCTGGAATTGATGTTTAGTAGATAGCCATGGTCGTATGCCAATCTGTCCTAAGAGTTTGCTTACACGGCTACCTCCTAAACAACACTATTCGGAAGAATTTCAGAGATATATACCTATTTTCTTGTTTCATACTTTTTAGAGTGTGATTTTTCCGGAGTTGGGTTTAATTTTTAAACTCATTTTTTTAACGGGTATTCCGTAATACTGAGCATCAGATTTTGTACTTAAAGCGGTGATATTATAAAATAACTACACCCACTCCTTGCCAGCAATGAAAATGCTAAGAAATTGTTGAATGTACAGTCGTTCACGAAAGTATGTAAGATCTATTTAAGGTTATGGGGAAGTAGAATTTGGATATTACAGCCGACAACCACTTTTCCATGTCAGCCACATTTGGGGTTAGAATTCCTATTGAAAGTTAGAATTAAAACACATTTTCAACCGCTTTATCATCCAGGCTGAATACCGGTCAAACGCAAACCTGTTCGGAATAAACAAAGAAAAACGTAGCTATTGGCTGTATGTATCATGTTACAGTTGTTCGGATATCGCGTGCGGGGTCGCGAGCAATTGTGGCGCGACTGTCGCCGCAGTGTCACGTGACGCTCGCGGTGACAGCGCGGACAAAACGTCGTGACGTGGCGCGGACAGTGACGGATCGCCGGCGATCTGTTGCGGTTAGTTCCAGTGAGCATCGATGGGGTTAAGCAAATTGAGTATTTATTTTTACAGACAACAGATCATAGTTTCAGGTCCTGTCACAAGTGAGGGATTCCTTATAGACATTGGGATATAGATGTAACTATTACCAATAGTAAACATTAGGCTCGCCCTCAGTTACATGGGAGTTAAATATAGCTGGCGAGGAGTGAGTGTATGTACTATACTCCACTGCCTACTCCTTCAGGGATACAGGCGTGGAGCTTCCTGTGTTTTTATTTTTAAACAGACATAGAAGAGATCAAGTACGTCTGTAATACTTGCTTGCTAACAACTATTCATGTAGAGTCTAGGCAAATATGCGCCCCTACGATGAAACTAATCTAGGGTTTATATGGAGACTCTCGGCCGTAATATGTGAAGAGCTGTAAGTAGCCGGTGATATATTGCGGCGAGGAGGCGCATGTGAGATGAGATCGTGACTAGCTGACACACACACACACACACACACACACTCTCATCTAAATCTAGGATAATCCGGTAGTTTGTCTTCCAGGATTACCATACACTATCCTAGTATAAAGAGAACGGTAGGTTATCAACATTCAAGCGTATATTAATGCGCGTTTCCTAGAATATTAGGATAGATTTTTTTTGGACGGATCGCATTTGCTCGCGATAGAGTCGAGATTTACATCTATGTATCTATTCAGCCTGCATCTACCCACTGCTTCTAGTGGAGTATGTTCTTTGTCAAGCCAGTCTTTGCGGTCCTGTGCAACCATTGGCTGTGATCATTTCCTTTCCGGGATACCTCATACAATCACCTGGCGTGCTCGTGGTCTGCCTCCAAGCAGTAAACCGTCTCTGCCTTCGTCTATTGGTCATCGCCCCGCCTTGCCATGTGTCAAACTTATACTCCTGACCAGCTCAAACCGATCTTTTTTTACTAGAACTCCCGCACAACTTCAGTTGTCCTAACACCAGGATATGTAACCGTGCCATCGCAGTGTCGGAGTTCTAGCGACGTCTCTATCATTCGTCAGTGTCAAACGAGCCAGCGAGATGGAGGAAACATTTAGATTGCTTGGAATTTCATTTGTCGGGAAAATTGTCGTGAAATTAGCTGATGACATAAAAGTGATCGATCAAATTATTTTAGATTTGACAAAGTTAAGGATTGGCATGTCACTTTAGCATTTAATTTAATAACTTTTTCGAAGTTTATACCCATTTTAGGAACGTAGATGTACCATGTCGTGATAGAGATGGAGCGGCACTGCATATTAATAGAGCAGCGGCTCTCAAACTTTAATATAACGTAACATTCACCATATACCTTAATTTTATGGAACCCCATATCATTTGATTACCAATCGAAGAAACTATAATTTAAATACTGTAATAAGAAATATAGTAAAGGTGAAACCTTGAATGCAAAGAATATTTCGCGGAATCCTGATGACTTTTTTACGGAACCCCTAGATTCCATGGCAGCCCCTTTCTTGGATCTGTAATAGAGCATCACTGTATATTAATCAGATTGTGAGTGACACCACACCTGATGGCTGCCCGACGCCTGCGCCGTGAACAAAGCACAAGACATCAGATGACTAAAGTTTTCTCATCCTCAACGAGACGTGACGGAACTAATAAATACCATAATGTTGGTCCATCTAGTTAATGCGATCCACCTGTTGTGTGGTTGTTGTTTGTAATCCCCTCGGTATAGTATCGTAGCAACAGGTAGCCGCGGCCGACTGTACCGCGCGGGGCGGAGGGTGTAGGGTGACCATGTCATACATAGTAGTATACATACTTTTATTTGGATCTCCAACAATTCTCATGACTCCAGTAAGTTCATCGTTAGTTATAAGAATTAAAATGAATTAAAAATACTATTAAGAAAGTAGAGATATTGTTTCCTGTGCGTTTACGGGGAGTCCTATGATAAGAACAGAAGAATGCTACTGTGAAATTCAAATTCAAAATATTATTTCGGAAACTAGTCCATATTGAGGTAGTAACAAAAAGCTTAACCTAGTATTAGTAACAGATTCGAAAGACGAACAACATAAAAATAAACTACATGAGACCGGCCCGAATCACCGAAGCCGCGGGCAGCTATGTATGCTACGAGGGGAGGTCAAAAAGTTCGCGGAATGAAGGGGAAGGGGGTCGAAATTAAACACGAAACTATTTTTCCTTTTCAATATATTCTCCCTTAACCTTAACACATTTTCCGGATCTATCAAATAATTTGTTTATTCCATCATAAAAAAAAGATTTCTCTTTGCTGTCAAAATAGGCCGAAATTGCAGACTTGACTTCTTCATCATCGCCAAATTTTCGTCCACGCAGTTCCTTTTTCATTTTTGGGAACAAATAATAATCGCTGGGGGCCAAGTCTGGACTGTCAGGCGGGTGGTTTAATTTTTCGAACCCGCATCGGTGAATGGCAGCCGTCGCAACATGGCACGTGTGGACGGGTGCGTTGTCGTGCAAAAGGAGCACACCTCTTGACAGCTTTCCTCTTCTTTTTTCCTTGATAGCCTCTTTCAATCTATCCAGTAAAGAAGCGTAGTAATGTCCCGTTATAGTCACACCACGATCTTTATAATCAATCAGCAAAATACCTTCTGTATCCCAAAAAATAGTGGCCATGATCTTTCCGGCCGATTGTGACACCTTAAACTTCTTTGGAGGAGGTGTGCCTTTTTTATGCCACTGCATCGACTCTTGCTTCGACTCAGGTTCATAGTGGTGAATCCAGGTTTCATCTCCAGTAACAATCCGGGCCATAACTTCTTCCTTATTCTCTCCACAGAGCTCTAAAAACTGGCGAGAACACTCGACACGCTCGCTTTTTTGAAGTGGCGTGAGCATTCTTGGAACCCATCTTGCGCTGACCTTAGTCATACCAAGATGTTGATGTAGGATATTTAAAATACTTGTTTCGGATACACCGACCATTGCTGCAAGCTGCTTCTTCTTCAAGCGGGTATCTTCTAATACAAGTTTCTCTACTTTTTCGATGATTTCCGGTGTGGTGGCCTCAATGGGCCGTCCGGAGCGGGGGTCATCTTCAATCGACTCTCTTCCTTGCTTGAAAAGACTATGCCACTTGTAAACCATGGTTTTACCAGGGGCAGAGTCCGCGTAAACTGCTAACAGCTCTTGAAAAATCGTCTGAGCGGATTTTCCTTGCTTGGTGAGGAACTTAATGACGGCGCGGTGTTCAATTTTCTCCATATTCGCTGAGTTCTTCCCGATTCACTTGTTTGCTGGTCGATAGTTCAAACGTTAATGACCCGATTTGCTTCAAACTTGGTACATATACTGTTAATGAGGTGTGCAACTAGCGGCTACCTGTACGAGCAAACCAACCCCCTCCAACCCCTCCATTCCGCGAACTTTTTGACCTCCCCTCGTATGTAAATTGTAAAGGCTTTGTAATAAGCCTAGCCTGGTTGTAAAGCGGAGAAACCTTTACTTTGGCTAACCTACCTTACTTACGTCATATCTTGTTGTTGTTATTGCGTCTGTTTGACACTGTGTAACTCTGTCTAAATTATTAATAATACAAATAATTGTCACTAAATTATATTTCTTACAAGTCCCACTATTGGTGTTATCGTGGTCGCTCTACCGCGCCTCATCCACTATTCACGAGCGTAGATTGGCGGCTTTCTGTCCGCGACACACCGCACTATACCGACCGGCGGTGTGGTGAGGTGTGCGATGAATAGAACCCTCGCTAGTTTCAATTCATATTCAATGAGCCCCGGCTCTTTCATTCGCTTCCAGAAAGTGTTGAGACGTACAGTGAAAAGTGTTTCAAACAGCTTGTACTGAGCGGCTCTATGATGGATGGGGGGTTAATATATCGCTTAGGTGTAAATCGCGTACAGAATTATTTATATAGTTATATGATGGAGTGGGAGTACAGAATGTAGCTAGTAAGATGGTTATAGAACACAAATTCTCTTTGGGCCCTATCTCACTAGGACACCATGGCAGCGCAACCAAGAAAATGTTGTTCTATAAATGCACCCGGTTTTTTATAATTTTTTTATGGAAGATAGGCAAATATTTGATCCCAATCTCACGTGATGGTGTGAAGATGTGGCCAAGGATGGAACACGCTTCCCTAGAAAGTGCTTATTCACTCTTGCCCAGCTCTATTCATGGTTGCGCCACCATTGTGCCCTAGTGAGATTATGGTTCTTTAATACACATATAAACAGAACAATATAGAATAAATAAATGGACAAAACAGAATCTGCGGTCTGCCTGCAGTTACTGCTGCAAAACAATTTTATTTAGGAAATCTTGAAAGAGTTTTCGATATAGTGGACTTACGGAATACAATATGTATTAAATACGAAATATTAGGTAAAATTTATTTACACCATAAACAAAACAGTTACATAACAAAAATATTAGAAAAATATGAAACAAAACAAATAAAATTAAAATAAAACTAAAACAAATAAACAGAACTCAAAATAAAATAAATTATGTACAATTAACACTTAAACTAAACTATATTAATTAAGAAGCCCGCCTCGAATCGTACCTGGTGCAAATGTACCCATAATGCTGGCTGCGTTTCCGCGTTGAACAGCCAGCGATATGCGTTGCACCAGATACGATTCTGAGCGGGGATCCGCTCCACTATTTCTGAGGCGCCGCCCCAACTCGCGCACAAAACTCCTGGCTTCAGCGCACCATACCCCACTCACCTCTACCGCGAAGGGAATGAAAATATATGGCCCTTCAAGAGCCTTATACTTAGCCCGTTTTTGTAAAGCGGCCCATTCAGCAGCAGAACCAGCCTTCCGGGTTGTTCGGGGCAAGTGAGAGGCCGCGTAAGTGCTGACGATGTGGCGTCCCACACTAAACAGCGACCCTTCTCCCAAGGTGTAAGAGTTAGCCCATCTGGTCGCTTGCCGTCAGCAATATTAGGTATATTCCCGAGCATGTTGTAAGTCTTCAAATTCAAATTCAAAAATATCTTTATACAGTAGGTAACATAGTTACACTTTGAATCGTCAATTTTTACATAACGAACGTCTCATCCGCCTAAAACTACTGCAGCTTCTCACAACCTGTATAGCCGGGGAAAAGAAGCTGCGAGAAAAACCTCGGCACAGGGCCCTAGACGTTCTTTAAAAAAATAAAAATAAACATAAAATATTGATATACAATTGAGTAATTTAGCTGCCTAATATCAGTTCTCAGACAGTTAATCCCATGCATTCATATCTTCTAAATAATCACTAACTTTATAATAACCTTTTTTGTAAAGTTTTTGTTTAACTACTGTCTTAAAGCAGTTGAAAGGCAAATTCTGAATGTCAATGGGAATCTTATTGTAAAAACGTATACATTGCCCCTTAAAAGATTTAGTAATCTTATGTAATCGACTGACTTGTAAAGCAAGTTATTTTTATTCCAAAAACTTCTTCTGGCATGCCTCTCTCCATTACTGAAGATTGGCAATCAGCTCATGGCATGTGTGTCTCTTCCTGGCCACATGGAACAGCTCTTCGACCGTCGTCACATTCAGCCTCTCCATCAGTCTAAAGGTGCGAAATTGGATTGGAGCAGTGTTGTAAGGCCACCACAGGATTAGGCCGTCCCTTACATTTTAGACATTCCCATACTCAACCCCCATTGGATTGGGCAGATCTCACCAGCATTAATGTAAAAACCATACTCTTGTCGGTGTAGTATTTTCCATTCTTGTCTATCAAAGGCCAATTCCTTGACTTTTAAGAAGACGCAACTTCCGCCTTCTCTTTAATTTGGCAGATCTACAAGTCATTAAAGGCATATTGATGAACTCTACATGGACACACACCACAGTACGTTCATAAATTAATGTAATAATTTCGTGTTTTCAATCAACGAGAGAATTTAGGTTGCTCCTTTCTATGAAGCAGCATATATTAAAGCAATCTCTCGCGGTCCATTAAACACATTCACACAGGGTGTCGAGGTCCTCCATGGAGGTGTGACGACGCGACCTTTTGCTCTCTTTATTAACCTTTCATGATCCCTCCCCGCGGCCCCCCTCCCACACAGGTCCGTCTTTTCCACAACATGTCCCCTTGTCTTGATGGAAACTTCCTTCAAGAAAAGCTTAATTTAAATGGGGCCCTTTTAGATAACCTCTTATAGGAGGTACCTAATATAAACATGTCAGACAGCGAGACCCGTACCCCGGTTCAATGGAACCCCGTGTCCAGCTGTGGGGCTTGTGTTTAAGCTGTACACTTAGCAATACGTCTACAGTACTATTTATTTTATAGTATCCTTTTTCCTGAGTCTGATTACGTACTGGCTTTCTAGGATTCCCCAACACTGAGCTTATGGGCTTCTGCATTCCTTAAGACGGCTCTGTCGCCCGGTTATACCGATATCCCAGGATAATCCTGGTGTCTGGCATTATCCGTGCGTCACTCCGCGGAACTGTCGCGGTGTCAACAAGATTATATTATGAAGTATGTTAATGGCGTCCGTGAGGTTGACGCGTTCTACACAACACATAACATTGACAGACGTGTGTCATGTGTAGGTACGCCGCTGAAGGAATACGTATGACTTATTTATTTTTTGCTCGTGAAAGGTACAAAATTGGATATTCATTGTCACTGTTTTGAACAATACAAACAAATGACAGACGCGACGTAACGGGAATCGACGTTCGGGGATTCGCTGACAGCCATAATTCGAACAATTATAATGTGTTGAAGGTATATAATTATGACCCGGTAAAATTTGCTCTGCTGAACTGAAAAAAAAAGATCCTCCGACAGACACGGTGAAAGTCTCTGTCGCCTAGTAAACATAAGGTTTACCGTACTGGTTTATTGTACCCATATTAGATACACGAGTTAGCCCGCTACTCGAAACGGTGGCACGAACAAGCTGGGGACAAGGAGGAGTGGAAAAAGGGAAGAGAGGCCTTTGCCCTGCAGTTGGACATTGAGGGCTATTAATAATAAAAATAATAATAATAATTAGATACAAGGTATACAAAGACCACAGAATTCCACTTACTACCATCCTGACACACCACTTTCACTTCTTCCACTCTCATCAAATTCCCATTCCACCCATCTTAAGGTCTTCGATATCATGTCAGTTCGATAGCTACAAGTTGTCTTCGGACTATCTGTTTTTCTGCCCGTCCTGTTAGGAGTTATGGACGGGTAGTTGCGTTTGCAGGTAAGCACAAAGTCGTACTCTCTCGATATCAAAGTCCGGTGATCGAGTATGTCGGTCACGCGCGGTCCCGCGTCTCATGTGTCCCGATCAATGCGGGACGTGTCCCGTACTTGTCAACAAGTTTCTCTTTTCTATTGATGCTGTATCTATACGTAGTGATAAACATTAACATATATTATCTATACAATCAACATTCTGCTATTTTATTTAACTTTAGAGCAATCACTCACAGATTCGCCGAGGCCACGTCACCAAACAGTTAAATGTATTTGTTTCCAAAGCGTCGCCAGGTGCGTTACGTATGTCAATATAAATTATGGATACTTTCGCCGACGACATGCAATCCAACAGCAGCATCTTCGTTAAGAAAATAATACAATGACGCACATACAGTAGGATGGGTCCTTATATTAAAAATATGACCCAATGAACAGAGGTTCCCAAACTAGGCGGAGCCTGTATCTTGGGAAACCGTAAAAAAAGGTACATCTGATGTTGGCGCATAGTTTGCCAAAGGAAACTTAACATTAATCTTACATCTAAGTATTAGAGTGAAGGGTGTGTGTGTTAAGTAGGAATATGAATGTGTGAGTATGCGAGTTCAGATTATAATAGTAGAATAGTAATCAGTTATATCAGGTATGTTTTAAATAAAAACTTAATATTAAACTTTTACCTAAATGCAAAGTTTTCCTATCGCAAATATGCATAATTATATTATTATGTGCTGCTGGATGTTGACGATAACCTTTGTTTTCATTGAATGAACCAACATGGCCGCCTCCCTATAATAATGTTTATCTATTGACAACGCTGGACGTGATTCTCATCGTAATTATAATGGCAAATGTCAGCCATTGTCACCTATATCCCAATTAATACTAACAATTATGTTTGTAGTGGGAGGGATATTAAGGGCCCTTGGAACTTCGTGGCAGGAAGGGAATGTTGTATCATACTTATTTAAATAAATTAATCAGTCAATTGAAGTAGGTCCATCTGCCGACGCGGTAGATGTAGGATTACACTGTCTTGTGGCATTATCAGGGATGCCAGAGGACTGGGAGACAGAGAAGGGAGAGTGGTCACACGAGGCCGTCAACAATGGCTGCAGGATGAATACATAACTTTGTTTTGTTTCTGAACTATTTACTTAAACTTGGCCTTATTTATTTCTTCCTCTTCAACACTCAGCTCATCAACACTGGTGTCGGAGTTGTTATTGAGCCGCTAAAGGCACCTGACATGTAACGACTAGTACTTAAGTAAATAGATCAGACCCTGGCAGTATCACAAAAAGGACCCATGACCAATGACGATTGCTTCAAAGTCATAAGTCCAATAAGGTACATGATAATACGACTTATATTTATAGAGATTTATTTTTATTTCGGCGTTCGTGTCTCTGCCCACCCTGCCAGGATACGGGCGTGAGCACAGAACGCAGATCTCCGGTGTTCTAATGACTGTGAGCTATATCTGTCTGAGCTGGATTACAAGAGCGATTGAACACGTTTAACTAGACGGGAGTATGCGCCGTATCGTCCGTTGCATATGCATTATTATGCATGTCGATGCATATGCATGCCATTTGAGGTGTGTAGTGTCGCAGCCTGGGGGAGGTAAATCAAGCTCGCTCTTAGCTTTTATCCCTTAGTGTCCCTTCTATATGTTATGGTGTAGTTGTTTACTCTATGGCCGTGTGGACGTTCGTCCAGAGCTCGCTGGGGCGTAGATAATAACTGACAGTCGATACTGCATTCGTTTAGAAATACCAATATTTGTTCATTTCCGTTCTGTTATTGGATATATTTGTATGCGAAGTGTATTAAAAAAGGTTTTATCTTTTTGTGTCAATATCTATAAATGTCAATGTGTTATGTTATGTTATCTATAAATGTCGGAGAATTTTATTTTAACTGGAATAATGAATTTAGGTCACAGCAACTTTAATTTGTGTGCCTATTTAGGGAACATGTCAGAATTTTGAGTTGAATTTGAATTTGAAAAAACTATTTCAGTCACTATAGACCGCAACTACTGTCCACAAATTTAACTGACACTACTAGCATAGAGTAAAGAATACTACTAAGTGTAGAACGGTAGCTCTCCGCCCCGCAACAGTTCGTGACGGGCGCCACCTCACCCACTCTGGGTCTGATTTTAGTCATAACTCCCTAAATAAAATAATAGTAAGGGAGCGCGGACTATCTATCTCCTTCGCAGCTACACATTAGGAGGGACACGATAAGAATTATATTTTTATATGGAGTGTCCGGGATGTGACCAATACTACCTGTCACCTACACCAGAGTGAACTGACCCAACACTTGTACCACAGTAGACGGCAACTACTGCAGTATACCTCGTACAGTGTACAGTTGACCTGTTGCTCGGTGAGCTGGCAGGGATATTGTAACCTACACTGTAGCAGTAAGTATCATAGATTAATAAACAATACCTACCTACACGTTATAGTACAGTGCAGTGACTGTGGTCTACGGGTTTTCAACTTTGTCGTGGATGCAAAACGTTTCGCCTCTTTTTTAATGCGAACAGCGAAGGACCGGTGAAATTGTGTTTCCCAAACAATTTCTTAAAATCTTGGACTTCTCAACACTTAATGTATTTAGCACGCAAAATATTAATAAATGCATCACCGTCGTGCTCTTAAATAAATGAAACAGAGGGTCTAAAAAGGCCACAATTAAGCAATGAATATTAAAAGCAATATTGCTATGTGACATTTGCGCATATAAAAGTACAAATGTAAACACATGTTACGTAGATATAGATATATTGTTATTTTAGATTAATTCCTTCAATGTGTTCACCCGCGTCGAGAATAGCTTAACTTCCACGATGGCCGCCAATACCATTTAAATACGGGTGCAATGAGGTTTAATATGCCAATTTACAAAACATGAGAGCGTCATCTGTGGAATTAATGATTCAAAAAGGCCGAGTATAAGCAAATAAGCATCCTTTGTCCTCAGATCATTCCGAACCAACGGGGCTACGAAATGGTGTAATATTATCTAGCTGGAGAGCCCCATTCATTGGATCGCTCTCGGCGATTGGTTGCCAATCAGGCTCAACTGGACGGGGGTGAAGGGGGGGGAGTGGTACAGACCCTCCGTCCAACTAATTCACTCGCCATTCCTAACAAAGCCTGCTAACACACTTTTCGCATCCACAAATTAGTTTTTCTTTCGCGAGATATTTTCCGTCTGTTCCCTCAAGTTTTTTCTTTGTTAGTACTCAATAATCGATACAATACGAATGTACTTTTTACTGCACCATCACAAACAATAATAAAAATAACAGAGTCCAACCTAAAGTGTTATTTCGATGTTATACATCGTCTGTACGCGAATAATTTATCTTCCGAACGAACATTGCAGTTGTAATTCTCTCAGGAAAGCCGATTAAACAACGACTTGTTAAACTTAGTTGGAGTCACTCATAGACGAGAATATTCCACTCTACTGTTTTGAGGTAGAATATAAAGGTACAGCTGACAGCACAAGTCTGTCAAGTTTACGAGACAAGACGCTTTCAGTGCGGGATGAACTTGCGGGATCCTTTGTTTGTACGGAGGTCGGTGAAGTTTGGCATTCGACAGTATGATGGTACTGCGGGGGTGAAACTTGTGATGCATGTTGTGCTCGGGGAAATCGTAGTAATTCTCAGGATTGCTTTGGTAGGATTAGTTTATAATAGTTTGCTAAGCGACGCTGCGGGCTTGGTACTTGCAGACGATCGAATCTGATCACAATTCTCCGGTACCTACCTTCCAATTACTTACATACTTACATAAACAGCCTATATATGGCCTACTGCTACGCACAGGCCTTCCAGTTACTTACAAGTTTATTATATATATACTTAACTTCAGAGTTGACATCACTTAAAAACTTGAATTTCTTATAATCTTAAAAATTTAAATTAATTCGGCATTAACACCAACCCAATCGGGATATCGGGCGAGGCAGACTTATTGTAGGTACTTTGCGTAGCTAAACTATAAATTAAACAATGCGTTTATCAATGTGTTATCCTCATAATAAGGAAATGATCAGATATAGTACTCAATATGTATTAAAAAGTACTTGTGAGGAAGTGTCGTGTTCTAAAATAACAATAATTATTACAAGCAACTTAACAATTCCTCCTCGTAGGAAATACCAGCATAAATATGACAGGAAAATAGTTAATTATATTAGTGAGCGGTAATATGTCACTTACTGTTAGGGTCCTATGTCACTAGACACACCGTGACATAGGACCCAACACCGTGGTGGCGCCAACGACAAAATGTATACAGTTGTATTAAGGGTACCTAACCTGGTTGTGCAACCAAAATTAGTTTTCGGCAACCGAATCCTGAATAATTTCCCGCTGGTGGCTCAACCATAGTGTGGAGCAGCTTAGTGAGATAAGGCCCTTACGGTTATCTTCAAGGATAATATTTATAAACATACCTAGGTAAGTAAGTAGGTACTTACATGCGTTTACACATTTATGATTAATCTTCACAGGATAATGAACTTCGGATAATTAATTACAAAGTATATTACTACGATGTCACTTACACCCTGTCCAAGTACGTACAGGTAGCCATACAAGTAGGTATTACATGGATCTTAGTGACACCGTAACGAATACTAGGGGGGATGGTTCAGACCATGATTCTGAATTGATATCAAGTGGAATTTCCTGTCGGAAAATTCATGAATTGTTTTGTGTTTTTTTAAAATTATTTTCAATTCCATACTTTTGCGACAGAAAATTCCACTTGATATCAACTGAGAATCATGGTCTGAATCAACCCTCAAAGTTTTCGTTACGACGTCACTAACACCCTGTAATAGATATATTTTTTTTAGAAAATATATAACTGCATATAAAAATAAAAATAAATGCGAATGAGATTGTAGGCTTCTACGTTGTGAGCAATACAAAACTCTTTAAAAAGTTTTCTACCTAAATAAAATAAAAAAAGTTGATGAAACACCAAATTTGATAGTTCTCATCTCCCCAACATGACCTTAAAACACCACTACCCCTCACAATTATACACATTATGCTCCACTAACTAGTGGAGTTTATCCATTATCCCATATAATGATGGCCGGCGATACGATCTCCCTTAGTCGCTACAATATTATTGTTCCACTGTTGTAGTTGTGAAGTTTAATTAACTCTAGGGCGGTGGTTACTCAATTAGGATTACAAGTGGATCGTATTAAGGACCTCGCCGCTTTCGATCTGGCGAGATGGAGGGGATCGACCTCCGCGCAAAGGTCGTATTCCTGTCCAGAAAAGACGTATGGCTTCTATGTTGGACTCTACTGGTACATCGTCGTATTACAGTGACAACTACATAAGCGCCTTTTTGAAAAATCATATTCGTATGTGATTTTTGTTAACAAAACCTCGCAACAGACAAAAAAGAAAAGAAATTTTGTACGACGCGGCGCTGCCGGTTGGTAATCCACTTCACAACCCACACAATGGCGGGAATAACAATAATCGGGCTGCGGGCTCCACCACTCGCCTGAATATCATACATAACATATACCCATACACGTCCCACTGCTGGGCACAGGCCTCCCCTCAATCAACCGTAGGGGGTATGGAGCATACCCCACGCTGCTCCAGTGCGTGTTGGTGGAGGTGTTTTTACGGCTAATAGCCGGGACCAAAGGCTTAACGTGCCCTCCGAAGGACGGAATTAAGATTAAGATTTTTTTTTCATTTTCTATGTTTGCCACAACATGGACTGCTATTTTAGGAGACGTTTCCAGTGACGGAATTCTTTAGTACTCCTCGTTTTCCTCCATAACCGAGTCTTAAAGGCCACATAAAGTAAAGAATGTCATACGTAAGTATCTGGATGTCGGTAGCGGAGTGCTCGGATTGTCTCCGTTATTAGTTTACGTTCTCTTTGTGGCTAATGGCGGCGTCTGTTGTTGTTGGCAGGACGAGCTGAGAGCCTCCACGTCCTGGCTGAGGGGGTTGTTGTCAAGGCTCGTTACGAGAATGTTAAATGACATTGGAGCCCATTCGTATTCAGAAAGGAAAGACTACTTAATAGAAGAGATTTAAACTCTAATTTACATTTTTGCTTCGCTTGTTTTAAACTTTACTTATTTATTATGGTGCATATACAAAACACAAAATAATATACGCTTAATAAAGGTTCCTGCATGCCTGCCCATTGGACGCACATAACATTGGCTATGATAATAATAACAGGCGCTAAAGTTTACAAATTATCTCTACTAAAAAGAATAATTTAAATTAAACTTTGTAGAAACATAAATAGTGACAACTTTCTTTAAATAAATATCTAAATTATATGAAACCATAACAAACCTAAAACTATTGAAAAATCTATTGATCTTTGCTCTTCGAGTGATTCTATATTTCATAGACGTATGATGGTAACTTATTGGACTCGTAGAGGTAGTTCCATACTATAATGCAATAAAATATTCTTCAATACTTTCAAGTCGAGATGTTTACAAGTCGATCCATATTTTATCATAAAACTTTGTACTTGTTAATTTTTTGTACGTCATTACTATTCAGGACATAAATACTAACTTGCTGTTCAGGGATCTCTATGAAGAGGGCAAATAACGAATAAATTACGTTTTGAATTTATTTTCTTAGGTCTGTAATAATGTTGACTTCAAGTGGTTTCGACTCAATTTCCATAACAAATAGGAAGCTTGGTCATCAAAGTATATAAGTTTTGCTGTGCGCCGGCTGTGGCACTGTCTGCTGGCAGCGGATAGCCAGCGGGCCAGGCTAGCTAGCCCGATTGCGAATATTACAGTCCTGAACATATGTTACTACGAACTAATTCTTTGTTTTTTTGCATGTTAAGCCGTTGGTCCCGGTTACTACTTACCGATGTAAGTGAGTAATAGTTACATGAGCCATGTTTGGGGCCTTTGGCGGCTCAATAATAACCCTGACACCAGGGTTGAGGTTGTTGGTATTTCACTTCACAACCCACACGATAGAAGAAGAAATTTGTTGTTGCTGGAAAGGTCGCGGTGAGAGCCCTCAGCTATCCCCATTATCCGGCCAAGTAGTAAACATGCTACTAGAGACAAACCTACCATAAGTCAAGACAATATAAAGTTGTAAACGATAATGTAATCCATTTTACTCGAATTAAACGACGCAGCGGTTAGGATCGTTTAAATCTAAATTAAATTTATACATATTTTAAATGGTTCCAAACATAAACAGCCTATATACATTCCACTGCTGCTACAGGCCTCCTCTTAATCAACCGGAGGTGGTACGGAGCAGACTCCACCACGCTGCTCCACTGGGAGTTGGTGGAGCTGTTATACGGCTAATAGCCGGGACCGACAGTTTGAAGTGCCCTCCAAAGCACGCTTAAATGCTTATCATGTCAAAATCGTAATATCAAGTCACAAAATGTCCGCTTTATCGTCGCGAGTGGGCCGGCCCCCGGACGCGAGGGTCAAGTTTATGATTTCCCCGGACACGGCTCCCAGACGGCGCGTTACCAGTTACCGTGTCCCGGGCATTATCGTGTCTACGGAGTAACGGGATTTTGATAAGGATAGACATAGATAGATATATGGTACATCTAGTAGAGATAGAGATAAAAAAATACTCGTAGACTTTATGAAACTCACCTCGTATTCTGACGATGCAGGCCGTTACGCGATACATCAGGCACGATGCTCTGCCCAACCTGTAATAGTTGAGTTGAAAACTATATAAACAGTTTTCAATATAGTTCCATAATAAATATAAATTTATAGCAAATGTGAAAAATGTATTACTTCTAGCCAACCATTCGAAATCAGAAATAAATGGCAATAGGAATGCCATACATATCGTCACTGGAAAGGCAAAATTACGTAAGCGCCAAAAGGCCATTTCGAGAAAAAGCCGTTTAAAGTTTCATTTTTTCGTTTTTTTATCATAACTTTTTACCCAATTATCCAATTTAGATGATGTCAAGGTAAGGTTACATTGTTTTTTAATTTTCTATGTCCAGCAATACATATTATAACTGTTGGATTGCTATTTTAGGATATAGTGGCGCTTACGTAAAAATGACTTCAGTTTACAGTAAAGCAAATTTACTTAACCGCCATCTGGTTAAAATATTATTTGGAAGCAAAATTACTTACAGCTCTTAAGACAATGCATACGAGAACGACAATATTTCTTTAAATATAATAATACTGTAATGTTAGCGGAGTAAAAGTTACTGTAACGACTTTTACACATCTGCTCTCATTATGTAAAAATTGCCTAAAAAGTGATCGATTGATTATGTCAGTTCACCAAAAATTCTTTAAAGTAAGTTTTTGTAATATCTTACATGGGTAAAAATACGTAAGAGACAAATAATTATTCTTAATACCTCCTTAAACTACTTATTACTTCAATTGATTTATAAAAATGGCTATTAAAATACTGAAGTGCCAGAAATAAAGTTTCATAAAATATAAATAATAGCGTACAACCCGTTATCTGTTTGTAAAAGTTTCTTTTTAACACTTTCAAAGACAGAACGTATACGGACGTTCCGATTCCAAGGTGCCATACTACCTATTATGAACCACCAATGACCCATGGTCTCTGTCCGTGAAAGGGTTAAACGGTTTTATTTAGCTAAACCCGTACGGTATATTTGTATCAAAATTAGATATTGCAATTTAAGTACCTTCCTGTTGTCAGATTGATCTGAAATTTGGTACGCACCTTTAATTCCGATGTCAATACAATATAATAAAATCAATAACATTATAAATCTAAGATGGCAGCCGGTACATAATGGGGGATTACATATTTTTCCAAACCCCCTCAATATGGGTATCAAATGAAATAGCTACACAAGTAGAATACTGTGATTATGTCAAAATTTAAAATCCAAGATGGCCGCCGTTCCAAAATAGCGGACTAGGTACATATTTTTCCACAACCCCCTCAATATGGGTATCAAAGATAGGACTACACTAGTAGAATACTGTCATTATGTCAAAATTTCAAATCCAAGATGGACGATATTACAAAATGACTGAAAGAAGGATGTTGCCCTTAATTTTGTCATTGTCATCCACCGTCCATAATATGCAGGGCAGCACAGTGGATCGCTGGGTGGGGTCGCTCCGCGAAGCCTGTGAAATCCCCAGGAGGCTTCTGAGCTTCTGGAAGGAGATAGGTTGGCTTACGTAGTCAACAATTACACGCATAATGGGCCACCTTAGAGTCTAAATGCGGAAAACAGAGCCCACTAACATAACATAACATATGCAGGGCAGCACAGTCGACCATGCAGTAGTATATTTGGGCTCAAAATTGTTTGAATTAGGACAAGCATACGTGGCTCTAAGTCGAGTCAAGTCTCTGGAAGGGTCAAGTCTTTTTAATTCCTCAATAATTCCCCTTATTGTTTTTAAGAGTATTTACCACGAAGTTTAATACACTTTTCCATTCGCTCGAACCAGGTGTTATTTAACATTTATTCCACTCCAAAGTAGAAGTGTTCAAAATGGCTGACTTGAAAGCGTTGGCCGCTTCTTCACCGCACTGGAACCTTTGACCGCGAAGAGTTTCTTTTTTAATTTTAGGAAATGTAAAGAAATCATTGGAGCTTAGGTCAGGACTGTATGGAGGATGGTCAAGAATTTCTACGTTTTCCTGCTTCAAATAATCGTTTGACGAGCGGTGTGTGAGCTTGCGTTGTCATGGTGCAGCATCCTGCACTCCTGCGCATCATCATGCGTCGCTTTGGGTTAGATTTTCGAAGTTCGGCGATGACTTGTGGTATACCAATCTGCATTAACCGTCCTACGATCTTCAAGTGCAATTGTCGCAACATGACCGATTTTCTCCACGAAGGTAGCCACCATCTTCTTTGAAGTGCTTCGAGAGCGAACAACTTTGACTCGTTTTGGAAGACCCAAACTGTGGATTGTTGTTTGGAATCAGGATAATAGCATAAATCCAAGATTCATCACCACTGATGATGTCGTACACGTGATTTGACTCTCCTCGGTTGAACCTCTGAAGAGTTTTCTTACACCATCTGACGCGGGCTACCTTATGATCGTCAGAAAATGCGGGATGCAACGGCAAACTAGTTTTCTCACACCAAGTGCCTCATTCAATATCGTTTAAATGGTTGTCCCTGAAATGCCTAATAACGCCTCTATTCTCGGTATGTCACATGACGAATTTTGAGGATTAGTTGTCTCACAGCAACGATATTATCTTCAGTGAAGGCGGATGTCCACGCTCGAATTCTAAATACCAGCGTTCGATGGCTCGCAGACATGGCACTTCATCGTGGAATAGAGATTTTAACTGTTTGAAACACTGAAGTCGCAGTAGGCCTCTTCGAAAGTTATAGAAAATTTTTCTTTGTAAGATTCATTTTCGGACGTGACCTGACAGATTCAAACCAACGCTGTGACTAAACAATTGCATTAATCCTAATGCTTTCAATTGTTTTGATATTCGAAATTCCAACAAAATTGGCGCTAAATATGCAAACGACAGAACTTAAAAAGTATAACAAAGTCGCTTTTTCTGTCCCTATATCCCTATGTACGCTTAAATCTTTAAAATTGCGCAACGGATTTTGATGCAATTTTCTTTAGTAGATAGAGTGATTCAAGAGGAAAGTTTATAGGTGTGTATAATAACATCCAATAAATAGTGTAGAAATACTGTTATTTTTGAGGATTTTAATGTGATGTCGTAAATAATTTCATTTTTCCTCAGCATTGCATCCGAGCGAAGCCGGGTCGCTAATAAATTATAAAATCAATTCTAAAATAGTTTTACTTTTAGATCTATTGTTAAAAAATTACTTCCTGGGAAACTTACTGCTAGCCCACTAACTTGCTTAATAACAGCATAAAAATGCGAAGGCAAATTTACGTACACGCCTTACTTATTCTAAATACTGTAAGTCAAAATTACTTATACGCCATTCACTGCATAAACATGCTAAGACATTTTTTTCTTATACGCCTTACTTATTTTAAAAGCTGTAAATAAAAATGACTTATACATAGTCTATTTTTTATTTTCAGTAGTCCAAAATTACTAATAAAATTATACTTTTCAAACTATAGAATGCCAAATTTACTTAAAGTTAATATGTAGTTATTATATAGGAACACAATATTACTTATACACCAGTCACGAAAAAAACACCAAAATCTTGTCGTTTAAGAAACTGGAATTGAAAAAAGTCAACTATTTTCAAATTTACGTAAGCGCCAAAAAAGTGCTCGTATCGCAATGCTACCCAGACAGATCGACGCAGAATGAAACGCTGATTCCGAATATATAAAAAACCCAAAATACCTATTTTGGCGCTTACGTAATTTTGCCTTTCCAGTGACGATATGCAATTGCCGTGAAGGGGAGGGAGCAACCTCCCACCACTGACTTCAACTATTAATATCTTCAGCGTTAGATGAGATTTTTTTCCTTTTCATAACATACGTATGGTATCTATTATGTCGATGAGTGTGTGGTAAATGAGTGTTATAATCCCAGCGCATTGTGCGTGGTTACAGCCGCCCGCACCGCGCCGGCTTAGTGGGGTGCGCGACGTAATCCTTTACGATGGGCCACAAAGACGTTGGAACTTTCATAATCTAATCCGAGATTAAAATCTAATCCCTGTGATAGTCGGAGGACTTGTCACTGTGTTGATGTTGTCACTCGATTACGTCTTTGATAAATTAATTCTTGGAGTAGTTCTAATTCTGTTCATCTAGGACCAGGAGTGATTGTCTCAAATAAATCTGTAAGCACAGATCAGAGTTTTAAAAAAGGTAATACAAAATCGTTTCATGCGGAAAGCCACGGGAGCTCCGTGGTTCCTTCGCAATGAAAATCTGCACATTGACCTAGGTCTGCCAATAATTGCTCAATGGCTTAAATTAGCTTTAAAACGTTTTTTCGATTCCGCTCCGCACCACCCAAATCCCCTGGTAGTTGCGGCTTCCGAATACATCCCGCTTAGGGACGGTACTGAAAAGTCTCAGCGTCCGAAGGACGTAATATACGCTGACCCTGACGACCCGGTTACTCTATCCGGCCAAATAATAAGTAGGCACATTAGAGGTAACAATATCAGTTGTTACTTGTGCAAAATAGCGAAAATTCACTCAATTTTTCCGAGCGATTAGTTCTATGGCTGGCTCTAAAGGCTGTATCGATGATAAGGAATGGAGCCACAGTCTGCTGGTCACCGATATAGTAGTACAACATAAACAATAAATCGAGATGAATGCAATCAGCGTGATAGCACTTATCTTCGCGAACCACTTCTCTTTCCTTCCTCTTGGCAAGATATCAACATTCCTTTGTTTAAGTATAAATACAAAATTGTAAGGGAAATTGAGCGTAATACTTCTAAATGTGACATTTAGAACATATACATGCGCTTGTGGCGTGGTCGGGGTGATTAGACCTACATATAAAACGTTAGTTGCACACCTTTCGACGAAGTATGAAACATAACATAAGCTCGTAACTAAGTTATATTCCAATTAGGGCAGTCAAAGGCACATCCATCCACGGGAACGTGATCGTTGAGCCGTATCGCCGCCTGTAATGGTCCACCCAACTGTTTCAGTTAAGTGTGATAGGATAGAAGACGACGAGAATGTGATTTTCCAAAAAGGCGCTTACCTGGTTTTCGCTACAAAGTAACCCTTTCTACCGCACAAGACATCGGACAAATGGTCTAACAACATTTTTTTGAATTTCATATTGAATTTTCCTTTTGTTGTTTTTAAAGCCCAAACCCGTGCTACAGTCAAGATCCAAGTCAACTTTATTTTTATCGCTTTTCTTTGTAAATATTCGAAATCCGTAAGACAACTCGAAGCGAACTATTCTATTCCCAGATGACGTCAGCCGGCGGTTAGTTCCGTTGACGTCTGCCGGGCAATATTCCGGGGCCGTGCCTCCTCTTTGACCGCATCGGAGTTCCTGAGTTCCTGTCGTTGCAACACGCGGTCACCGTCCACGTTGCTAACTGAATTACCCGCTGTACCAGATTGCAGACGTTTACAGAGCATACAGCCTTGTTGCTGTTGCTTTAGTACTAAATATAAAACGAAAACATCACTGTGGTCCTTACACCGGCTTGTTTCTGAAAGAGGAGCGCGCGTCCGAACCCCCGTACAGGACTTGCACTTTATTACTTCACACCTGGCTCGACCATTATAGACGGCGCTACAGCTCACCACTTATCACGTTGGTCTTACAGAAAGCTCGGTGAGGTGCGGATGCTTAGTTTTCAGTACATATTCGAACACAAATAAATTATAAATTTATTTTAAATAATTATATAATGTGTGTCAGAAAGTCTCGCGGAATAACTCCACGCTGGCGCCAAGGTTTAAACGTGTAATTTTGTAATGTAGTTGGTAAAATATGTAATAAATAGCTATATCCAGTACTAACAGAGTTTTTCTTCTGTAACGCATTCTTAGTTCATCTTACTATGGATGTAACTCTGACTACCCCAATTGAGATAGTCGTTAGGTTATGTTATGTCGAAATATAAATTGAGATTTGCAGATTAATGTTTCCTGGTCAATAAATGTTTCTATAAAATTAATCCGCCAAACATCACTTTAAATAACATAGCACACATAATGATAATGCTTTGTATTTGTTTCAGTCCACGCGCATGTGTCAACTTCATCATTCATATTCTACTTTACTGAAATGTAAGTGAAATAATCATAGGTGACAATTTAGTTTATTTCGTTTTTTGACTAGCTCAAAGCCTACCGTTGCAGAAAATAACATTTTCAACATAATGATTTTTTTTTACCCCCTCCGGTTGATTGAGGGGAGGCTTGTGCCCAGCAGTGGGACATGTATAGGCTGTTTATGTTGTTTATGTGATATTTTTATTTTCTTAATAAATACAAGTAAGATTCACGTATCTAGTTTTGGCATCACAAAATCTTAGGCAAGTAGCTAATAATTATAATATATTTGGTGTAATTAGACTAAGTTTTAATGAAATACATTATGCTTATTCTGTTACTTATTGTATCCGTTAATGGGACATGCACCTTGCTGTGTGATATACGTTTATATTCACTCCATTTCTGTTCAAGAAAAAACTAATTAGTAAAATTACAACACTTCGTTCATCGACTTTCTATCCCTTCGAACAAAAGAACAATAATCTTTCACGTATTCGACCATTAGCTAACGATCGTATATGCCAGCTGGTATTATTACAAAGGCAACACTGGAACAAAGGCACAGACCATAGACGATACAACAAATAGACGCCTAATGTTTAATTTTTCGCATAGAATTCATTCTGTTAACTTGACGACGGCGACGGTGGGGGGGTAGCGGGACGCTGCGTTTTGATTGGCTCACTTAAGATCCTAAACACGTAACGGATGCGGTTGCGCCTGATGGAACGTTGTGGGGCGGTAATTTATATCTGATCCATTAGTCACTTGTGTTCACAGAACCCGTCTGTTATTAGGAGTCTAGAGGATGTATCGTCGTTGGCTGGACGCAATAAAATTGCCCCGGCGACGAACGGAGCGAGCGTAATTAGCTCTTTGTGATTCTTCCATCTGCACCCACTGGCCGTAATTAATTCAAGTAACTCTATGTAATACCTAACTAAAAATTTTGGTATCTAGTGAAATATTTACTTTAGAATGTGCGATTTACCTCAGCTCTGCTAATGGTTCTCGGTACTCAGCAGACCTTTACAAACGACGCAGATTATAATTTTGTTACATAAAAAATACTTTGATTATAAAAAAAAAACCATTTTTGAATTTTCAGAGTATCTTAAAGTAACAGAATATATTACTATTTGTAAATCATTCACATAGGCGTCGCGTATGGGGAACTGACATGTTGTTTCATTACGAGCTGATAGAGATATATTTCGTTTAGAAAGTTTCAATTTCTAATTTGAAACTGGTCAGCCATTGTGTGTGCGTTTTTGACAGGGCCGCGGCGCTTCGAATACTGGCTAGTTATTGAATGAAACTGTCCATAAATACATTAGACAATCTATTAGCGAAGTTCTCCATAGCTCTGCTCCCATAGAATGGCGGGAAGTTGTTTGATTTACGAGCGCGCTGCGGCCATCGGCCGAGCTTGGTTATGCGCACCAGCCGTGCCGGGGATAAACAGACTATTTCCGCTATATGTTAAGGACAATAAGCCGCTGGATGTCTGCTGGAAGAAATCTATGCGTATATACCTGCTAGAAATAACCTGAATATTTTGCCTGCCAGGTATGTTGTCTATTCTACATACCTACATAATACATAGCATTTGTACATTTGTATCCTCGAAGGGGTTGAAATAGTTGTACATATAGGTAGTATATACACCCACTCCTCGCTAGCTTAAGTCCCATGTAATAATAATAGGAGGCGAATCTACTGCCATTGCCCGAGCACAAATCCTGGAAACCGCATGATATCAATTATCTGTGATCCAAACACGATTTCAAATTCAAAAGTCGAATTCAGTGGCGTCTATTCCATTTGTACTAACAGGACAAAGCTGTTATAAATTAACCAGAGTAATAAATAAATGTGATAACACTGATAACCCAGTGTGGCAGAATACGCCGTACATTACAAAATTTCAGATAGAATGATTCATTTTGTATTTCCAACTTATTAATTTCCGAACATTCTCTATTCAACTGTACGTGTCTCCGCAGTAAGGCGTGAATCTACGCAGTTGTTGTCTTTTGGCCGTCGTCCAGAAACGGTTAAATCCTCCCGAGTGTTCGCAACTTTCTTCCGATATATCCCATAACACATCGCTTTGAATGCAGAGCACAATGTCACCCTTTGTTTTCCTTCGTATATTCTGTAGTCGTGGAGTCATATTGTGCTACAAAAGGGGCATTATGGTATTATGTGATCTAGGTCCTTTACTTAAGTCTTGTGACGACGTGGCTTATGATATTGCAGCGTGTGCTCGGGAAACGTCTACTTTAGTTTCTTTAGTAGATCCTTTTCAAGTACGAGTTTTATGAACTATTATGTGATGCTGGAATAAAATAATAATCTTCAATGCTGAGGATTTGGTTGTTTCATTATTTTGAGTTTTATTTCTTTATTCTTTAGTTATAAATTTGCAAGTTGTGTTTGCCTATAATTGAAAGAGCACTGGTTCGTATTTGTATATAAGGTCAGTTGAGTATAAAAGTGTTTTTCTTTTCCTAATAAAAAAATAAAATAAAATAGGAAACTGTGGAAAAAGAGAGGGCTTTTGCTCAGTAGTGTAGCTACAGGGTTGGTTAGGGAACAAAAAATGCTGTAGGACTTTCAAGTCTGGCTGCATATTGCCTTCTGGTGCCACCCCTATAAGGATTATGGGCGTGAGTTGTGTTTGTGTGTGTAAATATATGACTTTGTGGTTCCTATTTTAAAATTGTAAAAGTGAATGATCGATGTAACGAGAGCCAACAGTTAACTAAGTTAATCTATTTATCACTGTCCTAATAGCCACTTTTCAATCTAAAGTTAAAACTTGTCACCCCAGTGACACATTGTGTGCAAGTTCGCGCTAACTAGTCGCCGTGACTCGCGAGAACAAAAGAATTCCTAGGAAACAAAAGAGAGTCTGCAAAAACAAAGGAAGTCGCGTCTGTTTAATTCGCAAACTGAGAATAATACATGCAATTATATTTTACATATATACAGTATCATACATGCGACACCTTGACCTGGGTTGTATGTAGCATCACGCTGTGGTTCTTGTGATGTCCTAACCAAACTAGGGATCACAAAGTGATTATCTATATTAAGAGTGGCTGCCAGTTGTTTCATGACGGCTTCGAGATTTGTATTTAATAATGTATCCAGATAATCGTCATGTTATTCAAACTAATAATATTGCGTTACGCGTGTGAACTACGCAATATCTGTTTGCTAAGCCAATATAAATGCAAATAATGTAGGTAAAGTTTGGTACCTTGTGACCTAGTGTTATGGTGTGTGTCTGAGGTTCTGCGAGATGATCAATGATGTGCGAAAATTAAATATGTTTTTATATTGTTTACACGTAAGATTTTTTTTTATATGTCTAATTATATTATTGTTTATATTGAAAGTTTCACGGCGCACTGGCGCTTCTGCACTGTAAAGTCGTGAAATGTAAATAATAAATAAATAAATGGTTAAAGCAGATACCGTAGTAAAATATTATACAACACGGCTATTAGCAACATAGTACATCTTAGAGCCCTTGATCAGATTATTTTATGTCGATCCCCGCCTCCTGTTAATTTCTAATTTATAAGTAAACTACAGGTGACATCATACGAGGGGAGAAAATAGAAGGAAAGAGAGTTAGGGTAAGACCGAGAAGTGCTTAAATGGAACAAATCAAAGAAAAGCCGAACGTCGTGTCTTAAATAAAGAAGTCAAAAATTGGCCTTGGATAGACAAGTGGAGAATGCTACACCGACAAGACCGTGGCTCTTAAATTAATGATAATGATATAGGTATGCCATCAGAACAAATCTCCCTTCTCGTGTAATCTATTGGAGTTGATCTGTGGCGGAGGAAAAAACCTGGTACCGCGGCTCTCCTACTCATTGGAGTTGGTGTATCTGATCGTCGGGATCTGGTAAATCCGGGTCGATCCCTCCCGCGCGCAATCCCCGGATCCCGCGGGATCGCGCCTCAATGTGACTCTATTTACATATTCACACCCTCAAATGCAGTTGTTTTTCCGGAACCTTTTGTTTCGTGAAGTCTTCCGGGGGCGTTATTAGTTATATTGCGGCCACTGTTTTTTCAGTTATAACATGTCCGCAAATGCAAAGTTCTGACTTAAGTTTCTTAAATACCCAGTGGATGTGAACACCCGCCTCAGGTATCTATGTTGTATTTACAAAAATAGGTCACACACACACACGCACATAAACTTTATTTATTAGGAACCATAGAGGCGGTCTGGACTTTATTATGAATAGAAATCCAGTGCCTTAAACTTACAGGTTATACAGGTTGTGAGAAGCTGCAGTAGTTTTAGGCGGATGAGACGTTCGTTGTGTAAAAATTGACGATTCAAAGTGTATGTTACCTACTGAATAAAGATATTTTTGAATTTGAATTTGAATTGAACATAAGCGTAACATAAATCCGTGATAGTCATGTTCGGAGAACGCGTGATTCACATCGCAGTGTCACAGGGTCGAATCCCGGCCTTTTAATATTCTATAGGTAATATTATATAGGCTATAAGAGAAACAGGGGTAGGCCATTTAAAAGGTGGGCCGACGAAATAATGTCAATGGCTGGAAACACTAAGACCTGGACCAGATTCGTGGATAACAAAAAGGAATGGAGAAAAATGCGAAAGGCCTTTGCCCGAAGGCACACAGATTAGTTATCGTAAATTAAGGAAAAAAAATTATGTCTGATAAAAGGCTATAAATAAATAAAAAGGTATTTTTTTTTTTTTTTTTTTTTAATTAAGATGGGTTTGCTCTTGACTTCGTTCTTCTACAAGAAGAAGAGATCGACGTTGGAACGAGCTTACCCAGAAAATGCCTATTCACCCGTGATTTAAATGATCCCGTGATTTTAATATTATAGATATCACGTGGTTTCCAGGATTTGTGCCCGGTTAAGTGCAATGGGCTCGCCCCCTATTACAAGGGACTTAAACATGTTTGGCGAGGAGTGTGACCGTTCGGTCACGAGTATTAATATATGTATACACTTTGGTACCATGTCACATTAAATTTTTTGACAAATTGAGCTGCAAGTCTCACTAAATGTCAAATATGTTAGTGCGACAGAGTCCTAAAGTGGGTACATTATATTGCTCATGACTGTACTATACACCTCTGCCCAACCCCTTGGGGGGTACAGGCTTCATGCTAATGTTATGTGTGGACTTTATATGAATAGAAATCCAGTGCCTTACAATAAGACAATCAATTTTGTATAATATGATATTCAGATTAACAGTCTCCATGGTCTAGTGGTTAGAGCGTTAGGCTCACGATCTGGAGGTCCGGGTTCGATTCCCGATGGGAACATTGTCGAAATCACTTTGTGAGACTGTCCTATGTTTGGTAAGGACTTTACAGGCTTGAATCACCTGATTGTCTGAAAAAAATAAGTTGATTTCGTGCTACGGAGGGCACGTTAAGCTTTGGGTCCCGGCTATTAGCCGTAAAAATACCTCCACCAACCCGCAGTGGAGCAGCGTGGGGTATGCTCCATACCCCCTCCGGTTGATTGAGGGGAGGCCTGTGCCCAGCAGTGGGACGTATATAGGCTATTTATGTTATGTATGATATTCAGGAGAGTGGTGGAGCCCGCAGCGCGATTACTGTTATGCCATTGTGTGGGTTGTGAAGTGGATTACCAACCTCATCAACCCAGGGGTATTATTAAGCCCCAAAGGCCCCTGACATGGCTCATGTAACGCCTACTTACTTACATCGGGAAATAGTAGCCGGGACCAACGTAACGTGCCTTCCGAAGCACGGATCTTCTTACTTTCGGACAATCAGGTGATCAGCCTGTAATGTCCTAACCAAACAAGGGACCATAAAGTGATATGTCCCCACCGGGATTTGAACCCGAGGACCTCCGGATCGTGAGGCCAATGCTCACACTACTGGACCACGGAGGTCGTTAGTGAATGCTATTCTATAAACAAGACGTGGTAGAAGCGGAAGTATCGTGGGAACAGATAACATGCATCGGTGCGGGGCGGAGCGCCCCCTTTAGTCGTAGTATTCTAGTTTGTTTTGCCTGTGGTCCCATGTGTATGGAGTTGTGGCCCTTGTCGCGCGCTAATAGAGTTCCACCGTCCCGGGAGTTGGTATCTGGATACGCACAGCCAACTGTACCGTAACCCGGGTCTGGTGTTGTTTGTAGCAACAACTCGCACGATGGAGAAAACGTGTTCATCTCATTGGGGCGCTGCGGGGATTTTCTTTTGTTTTTGTTTTGGTAATTTTCATTATACTTTTCTACGGTTTTAACACATCCTCATCTTCATAGTATCTACACGTCTGCTACACCTACACCTCACAGCTGTGCCCAGCTGCTATATCAACATAGTATCACGCCTGTATCCCCGACAGGGAAGGCAGAGGTGTATAGTAGAGCGCCTACTCTTCGCCAGCTATGTTTAAGTTCCATGTAATTGAAATTATCGATAGAAGATTGGTACTCCTTGTAAATCTTTCGACAGATTTTGGGGTGTACCTAGTTATCACATATATAATGGACTTGACATTCAATTTATTATACATATATATAATTATGTGTGTTTATCTGAATGGATTGGAGAGTATATATGTACAATTGGCCTTATTTGCTCTCTTCCCTTCAACGTTGCTGTGCAGAGTCCATGTTATAGTTCCTATGCCTATGTATAGTATAATATATATATATAAGCGAATGTGTTAAACTATCAGTCATTAGGTATATTGTGCCACATTATTATTGTATGATTATTATTATATTAGTTTTTCTTTCAACATCTACTTACAAGGTATTTATTTGTTTCACATCTTTGTATACGTAATAAATAGGCCCTTTTTGTGGCTTTACAAATTGATCTGTTTTCCTTTCGTGAGGGAGTACCGTACTTATTGTTTTGACGTGACTTATTTTTCTTTGTACGTTCTTTGGAGTTCACGGAAGTTTAGTCGGAGGATCGAAGTTGTTTGTAGAAATAAGACATTGACGGATAGAGAGTATCCTGGTGAGGACCACGGTCCTCCCTGGAGTCGGAGGGCAGCAGAACAAATGCGAATGTATTTGTCTTATGACATCCACTTCTAAACTTCAGAAACTTTTTTAGTGATCGATTGTAGGGATTGTAAGTAATCATAGGACATGACAACACATAACATAAACTTACGACTACATTCCCAATTGGGGTAGTCAGAGCTACATCCATTGCATACATAAGTAAGTAGAGTAGCAGACGAAGTAAGAATGTGGTAATTCATATATCTACTTATAAACTCTCCTCGTTGGTCCCTTATGGGGTGAACAGACCTCTAAGTAATCATAAGACAACTCGCAGGCACTTTTAAGGCGAAGTCTTAATTACAGATGAAACAAAAACTCTTTATTGCACTCTTTATTTATTGACTCATATCATAGCTCGTACGCGAAATTCACAGAAGTCACTATTAGATATCTAAGTTATTGTTAAAGAAAATAAAATGTTTACATATGTCGCAATAGGCATATACCTGTAATGACTATGTGTATTGAATACTTTACATAATAAATAAATCTGTTTATGTAGTCGTATAAGGAAAATGAAAATGTGACAGCAGAAGTACAACTGACCTTATTGCTAAACAGCAATTTCGTTCCGGCAACTATAGAGTGAAAGAAAAACAAATAAGTCGGTATAATATACATGATCGCTCAATTTGACGGTCATTGAGTAACTATTATGAATCCTTACGGGTTGCTGAAGTTCATCATCATCAATTTAAGAGCCACGCTATTGTCGGTGTAGCATTTTCAATTCCAGTCTATGAAAGGCCAATTCCTTGACTTCCGTATAAGACACGACGTTAACCTTTTCTTTAATCTGTTCCATGTAAGCTCTTTTTGGTCTTCCCCTTTCTCTCTTTCCTTCTAGCTGCTGTTGCATGCTATGTTTTTCTTTGCTTCTAGTTGTTGCTGTAGTTCGCCTTTGCTTAATCCTATACATATAAGAATGTCGTATTCATGTTTCGGAAAGCAACAACAACTTATTCGAGCAAATAAACTAACATTACACACATTCCAACTCACTAGTTCACCACTTTACAAACACTATTCACGAGTTGGCTGCTTGTTGTGAAGTTAGGCATCTTCGTTGTTGCTCCGTTGCAATGCTAATGTCCCTTGTTCGACTGACAGATAAGAATTCACATTTGAATAAAAATACTCGCAGTGCTTTATAGTAATACCGCGTATCTGGTGACAATATAGCTACTAAATAATAAATAATTCAAATTCAAATATATCTTTATTCAATAGGTAACATATGAGTAGTTACACCTTGAATCGCCAATTTCTACATAACGAACGTCTCATCCGCCTAAAACAACTGCAGCTTCTCACAACCTGTATAGCCGGGGAAGAGAACCTGCAAGAAAAACCTCGGCACAGGGCACTAGACGTTTTTTTAATAATACACCTTGCTTCTATACTGTTCTGAGAGCAAATAAAAAACTCAGAAAACGTTGAGCTGCTTGTCTTCCCGGACATGTCGTAGAATCCGACAGAGGGATTGTGTCCTCTAACATAATGGACTAATGTTATGGGCGATAGGCTGATCCCTTATCACCATATTTATGGTTCATCATATCCAGCTTAACAATGGCCGCAAGTTGTCTTTGATTACTTGTGGCTCTGCCCAATCCATTAGGGATTACGGGCGTGAGTTTATGTGTGCAATATAGCTAGTTGTAAGTAGGCATTTACAAAAAAAAAAAAACAAAAAATCCTGCACAGTGCTAATGCAATAGATATACCGTAACAAAGTACAATGTCTACAATACCAGAAAAACAACATAATAATTTAAATATGTAGCGGTCAAACACATAACCCTCCTTTTTCGCCGTAGTCGGGTAAAAAATAGACCTATATTCAGAAGCGGTACCAAAAAGACTCTTAATGCGTTTCATTTCACCAGGAATTGTATTATTTGCGTAAATGTTTAATTATGTCGCGTACACTTTATAAAGTGTGCCTACACTTTTGTACGGTGCGCATTTGTACGGTAGCGTATCGCGCGAATATTAAAACGAAATATTGTGCCAGAGATCACACGCCTCTGGAATTAAATTCGGCTCTGTAAAAGTCTCTGTGAGCAGCAAAAAATCTGCAAAGTAAAATTCAAGAGGCATTGGATTACCGTGTAGCTTCGTCATTGAATGGACGCTAGGGCATAGAATAAACAAGAATAACGTATCAGAATGGACACTCTGCTCCGCACCGATTCGAGCTTGGAGCTAGTTTGATATACCTCACCCCCGAGGGTCAGTTTTGCTTATTTAAGCCATAAGTTAATGGGGGGTTAGGGGAACTGTCTGTCTCACCCGCACGCACGGGATAAGGCGGTACACGGTAAGAACGAGATTTTTGTATGAAGTGTCCTGGCTGCTGTGTCTCTGGGGTTCCTAAATGTTACTTATATTGTTTATTACAGTACAAGTTGTCATGATAATCATTTATGATCCAAACATTAATTCGAAAACAAATTCGACAATCGTTGGTTTAGACCTGTGCTGAATTATTATTTTTCTTTGTTCATATTTATATTCTATTACTGTATTGCACCATGTTTCAGCGTTTTCCTTTCACCCTAAGATTTCCTGGAAGAAATAGCTATTTAGCAATAAGGCCGCCAATTGTATTTCTGCTGTCAGTTTGTAATTGTCCTGTATGTTGTGCTGCTCATGTGCAATAATGTGTTTTGTATTGTTTTGTATATTGGCTGTCTGTCTTTCTGTAAACAGCTCTCGAATCGATTTACAATTCAATATAACAAAGTTATACGGGACCTCATTAATCACCATCGACTGCTAACAATACGTGACACTAAGCCAGCGGGATTTGTTATATTCTTTTTTTTAAACCCGAATTGCGTAATTTATCGGCAGTTGCCGGGACGGGACGGGATATGCCGGGGTGACGGTGTGAATTAGGGAATGCAATCTCGACTCGCGATCGCAACTTCGAGATCCCGCGGGATTGGAAATATCTATCCAGCGAGATCCCGAAATTTTGGGGATCTCGTTTAGTTCATTAAAAAGTATAAAGTTGGGGTGGCTGACAACGATGAAAACTACTTGTTTGTGATAGTGAGGTTAATTAAAACAAACTATTTTTGAAAGAAAATGAAAACCATTAAGTTTTCTTTGAAATCAGCATAATCAAAATTATAACTCAAAGAGATTCGCCCCATCCTGTCAATCTCGAATGGGATCTCGTCATATTATGCTTCAGGATTGATCCCGAAAAATTAGACGAAATCTCGCGAGATCGCAATCCCGCGAAATCGGGATTACATTCCCAATATACTAATGCGTGCGTACTAATGCGTCCAGAATATACTAATGCGTGCCTCAGACGTGGGAGCGTCTCACTGGTGGATCATTGTTGTTGGCTCACTTTCATGTAGTGATATGAGCTTTTTGTCACTTGATTCATTAACTCTTTCTTGCTTTAAATAGCGGTATCCTGGGATCCGCTTATTAAGCTTCAAGATACAGATCGGCACTAATTATTTACACAAACCATATTCATCCAAAACCAAAACCAGAATGATTACGGATTGATAATTGTAAATTGTATAGTATATGTTTTTGTGCATTGAAGAACAAAACGTAAATAGAAAACCAGAATGATTACGGATTGATAATTGTATATTGTATAGTAAGTATATGATTTTGTCCATTGAAGAATTATTGATTGATTGCCTTTAAATTACATTTCTGAAAGGGCTGGCAGAGAAAACCTAGAAGGACGTACATTTACCAAATTGTGGATGCCTTAGAAAAGGTTTATTACGATCTACTCTGAACCGGTGTGCGTGTATTAAAAGATTGATAAATGTTGAGGAAGGAAGTGTGTCAGGATCGAAGCAAATGGAACTCCATGGCCTCTGCTAACCCCGGTGGGAAATAGGCGTGGGTTTATAATAAGAAACGTTAGGCAATAGGCTCATTTCATAACATAAGCTGATGACTATATCCTAAGGATTGTCATCCTCGTCCATGTTGCACATCCATCACAAGATGAACTAAGTACACACAACTCACCGAGTTTTCTGTTAGACTAACGTGACGGGTGGTGAGCCGTATCGCCGTCTGTGATGGTCAAGCCAACTGTGTCAGTGAAACATTACAGTTTTTAATTAAATTATTTAATGATCATGTCATAAAGTGGAGGTGTCTAAATAGCTCACTCGCTACCGAGGTAGGTGTGATACATTTTATTACTTATTCACTATGTGTGTGCGCAAAACTCAAGGTAAGGTCGTAGAATACTGATGTAGTGTCGGAGAGATTTTATGCTCACCACAGTTGATGTGACCCAACTCTTGTTACAGCGGGTTTCCACTGCTATAGTTTATGCATATATAGGTATACGTAGGTAGTATGTAGGATATACGTACCTTTATCTTCTGGGAGTAGTAAGACATCCATAAACTCACAGAGTGGTGACGCAGCGCTCCCCATTAGCCCGGGCAAGTAGTTAATGATATCTGGGGCAAACTTCTCTGCTACTTTTTCTAATCATTTTATCTCCTGTTGGGATGTAGGGCTCTAATAACAGATCTCCACTCCTCGCGAACATTTGCAGCCTCTGTAGCTTGCTCCCATGACATGCCGAGAGTTGTTTTATTCCCAGTCAACCGAGGATCGCCAGGTCTCTTTGGGCCGCCCCGTCTTGCGTTTTCCACGCGCACCAGGTCAGACCTCGGCAGCATCCACCGTTCTCTCGCCAGACCACAGCAGCACTTCCGTGTGCGGAATCAGCCTCCACAGTATTTTGCCCATTTAATCTCCACAGTTCTGAGTGAAACCTACAAAAATCGTAAATCTAAATCTAGCTCGGCATCGGCAATACTAATTGGTGCGGGGCGGAGAGTGTCCGTTCTGTACAAAGTATTATTCTTTATTCTATGACTATACCTACAAATAAAAAACCTCACTGATATAGATTAAGCCGTTGTACGTGTTCACCTATTTTTCCCCGGGCATGTTGCATAAAAACCTATTTTGCCGTGTACCGGGGTATTTTGTTTGGATGTTGCGTGCATTCTGAAGTTCAAATGCGCACTAAACATTGGCATAGGTTTCAGAATGACAGCTGTAGGCGTTAACGAGATATAGAAATACACCGGCGGTCCTGCCGTCAGGATGGCCATACCATTTAGCGCTCAAAGCTTCATAATCTTAGCACATTTTAGATCAAAATGCGTACAATATTTTTGCGTATATTTTATTAAGATAATTTAATATGTGATATTACCATAGGCGGTCCTGACGTTCACTGTCCCTTCTAATGTGTCCAACATATTCCACTATTATGGGCAGTAATGTACTATATCACCTCTCTCCATACTGTTCATCGCATCCATTTTACCTCTTCGTAAGTTGCTTTGCTCTCGCGTCGTGAGTTACATAATGTACAGTAAAACGAAAAGTCTAGTTCAGTACAGTCAGTGATTATATTTCAATATAGATAATGTTTCACAATAGTTTCAATGCGCGGCACGAGTTATAACTTAAAACATAGTGAATTACATTCTCTTTCATTGTGACGTTCATTAGCATAGTGATTTTATCAGTCAAGATTTGGCCGATTGATTCTGTTCTATGGTCTTCATCTGTCGTGCGGATTTTGAGGTGGATTATTAACCTCATCAGCCCTGGTATCAGGGTTATTATTGAGCTGCCAAAGGTCTTATGTAACGACTACGTAGTAACCAGGACCAACTTCTTAACGTGCCTTCCGAAATATGGATCATCTTTCTTTTGGACAATCAGGTGATCAGCCTGTGATGTCCTAATCAAAATAAGGATAGAAAGCAATTTTTGTGATTTGTCCCCACCGGCATTCGAACCCAGGACCTGTGGATCGTGAGCAGAACGCTCATCCACTGGACCGCGGGGGCCGTTGTTCTATAGTTATTTTGTTCTACTGTTATAGATCTTAGACGTTTTACGTATGTGTTACGTGAAATATCTTAGTATGAAGTTTCTCTAGTTAGTGAGTGTGAAGAGCAGGTAAATTGGCATGCGGGCGGTAACTCGATCAGGGGCGTCAGGGGTGAGTAACCGCGGCGATGACGTCACGCGTGTGACGTCAGATTGATGGCGGGGCTCAGTTGGAGCGTGATCCATTCTGATTGCATGTTCGATGGGGAGACATCGCTGCTGCGGCCACGTCCACACTCCATCAGGTGAGATTGTGGTGCTTTGTCAAACGGCAACCTACTACCATTAAAGTACGTACCTGAATTCAACTAAATTGGACGCCTACCCCGATCGAGACGTAGATCACCAGAGTGTTAAAAATAGTTTTTTTATGTGCCTAATTACAGTTAAAACAAGACATTTTATTTTTCGTTTTTCGAATAAAAACAAACGCTTTTTATATTCAAAGTAATAACCACAAAATGGGTATTTTCAAAATAAATTAGGTACTTTTATAGTTTTAAAACTGACAGACACAAAAAATGTATTTTATATTATAGGTTATCATTTTTACATTCATAAACTCACACCTCACACCTATTTCCCACCGGGGTAAGCAGAGACTATGGAATTCCATTTGCTTCGATCCTGACACACTTCTCTTGCTTCCTCCACATCCATCTATCGTTTCATACACGCACGCCGGTTCAGAGTAGATCTTACTGAACGTTTTCTAAGGATATGTCCAAATTGGTTTTTATTTTTAATTTTGAAAATACAAGATATGGCCTCCTAAATGATATTATAAATAAATACTAAACGCTCTCCTAAAAATATTTTTACATTCAATAACTATTATTTTCATCTCATCTCTGTAAGTCACCGATAATATGACCTCGAAGCACTCACGGCATTCGTCATAAGATGGATAAATTAATAAACTGTGAACTAATGTACATTCAATAAAAAAACAAAGAAGGTACTTACATAAACCCAGAACCGATGGTAACATCCGTTATTCACTGCTTTCGATATTGTTTTGTAAATGATCTCCTTCCCTTCGAGTAGATGACCCGAGTGAGAGCCCTCAGCGCTCCCTATTTGTTCCGGCCAAGTAGGTAATGCCATCTGCGGGAAATCTACAAAAAGTCAATAAGTAAAAAAAAAGTCACTCCTGTGAAAAAACCTGTCTGTTAATATCCGTCCTTCGAATAAACACAAACGGAAAATTTGACTCAAACGCACTAGCTAGGTCCCAACACTCAACTTTTGCAAGTTTTATTTCGCTCAATAGATTTTTATAGCTGCGCACAGCCTATTCCCTTTCCCACAGCCCTTTCTATATTGTCTGGTTATTTCCTCCAAATAAATGGGTTCTCGAACATGATGTAGCTTGTAGGGTCGACTCGGCTGTAAAACTAGATCAGCTTGGGTCCTTTCAATTTTATAGTCAGGGGGATCTAAAACCTCGTCTCCACGGACATCGGGCGATATCGAACAACATCTCACCGCCACACTTCGCCCGACGACTATCTCTCTCCAACTATACGAAAAAGTCACGAGACAAGATGTCGTGCGATATGGCACAATTTGTCCGGTGGCACATGTCGCTCGACAAAATTTCCCCTAGTGGGGATGAAGCTTTAGGTCGTGTTCAGGACACGCGGGGCGTCAACCGTATTCTACGTTCATCACAAGCTCATGCAGCGCGTCAAGCGCCTCACCCGCCATATGTGTCTACAATTCAAACAAACGCCTGCAACAACGCTTTTCTGTGAACGCTCAGTACATCGTCATGATGTTTGATTTTCCCGCATCCCGCGTCACGCGCTGCGCGTCTCTGGACGCGGCATTTGTCATTAGCTTTTAGCAACGAAAAAAGATTTATCATCCTTTAAGTTTTGATATTTGAGTGGCCTAACCTGTATTGGGCTGGTTTTTCCTTTGCGGATTGGAAGGCCGGATAGGCAGCCGCTTCTGTAAAATCCGATCCTGTCAAATCTTCAGGTTAGGTTAGTTGGTTAGTTTAGTGGACCCCGTGAAAACGAGAAAACACTAGAGAAAAGAGTTACATTTTTAAACAAACAAATGAACATCCGCGTATTTTTTGTATTCACCTGTCATACTCTCCCAAGGCACCGCACTGTACTAACATTGATAATCATTATAACATCCGAGAACAAACAAAACTCTCATGTTCCCATGTAATTATCACAATGTAAATAGAAAACGCCGCATTATTTATCTTACACTCTTGGGATCACCAAACTAAACTGAACAACATATTAAAATTAATTCTCATTGTGTACAAGTTGCGAACAAACACCAAATACTGTGTCGACTACATTTTCTATGCCTTGCACAAGTGCCTGGCAGAAACACAAGAGCAAACACACAGACATACTTGAATCAAGAAGTTTGTTGAAGGCGCTTGCCAGTTGCGATTAGTAGCGATGCGATGTTTAAACGACTAATTTATACTGAAAGGACCCAAGGGATGTCCGTTATGCTTCTTTCACCAACTAATTACACAAGTGGTGAGATCTGTTCCTGAGCTGTTGTTCAGTGTGCCTCGAATGGCAATCACCACTTGGTGGGCGACAGGGAGTGCTTGGGACTCTCATCCGGAAGCGCATCGATTGGATTTACCTTTTACAGCAAATTTCGACGTTATTAAAATACATGAAGGCGCTGAAAGGTTTGCATAAAATAATCCTACCTACACCTAACAAATACCTGTATAAATACGGTTCCGGATATTAATAATTCTGTTTAACGACAAGCCGGGTGTAAAGTGAGTGGGACGCTCTGTCATTCTCCTCACGCTGGTTGTTGGCAGACAAATGGTTGTAGTTACAAGTTGTCGCTTTTGTTAGCTGTGGCCCGGGGGCGGCGGTGGCGCACCACTTGCCTGATCAAGTTTTGTTGTAGAATAATACTTATTGATTGCCGATTCACGAGTTCTGTGACGAAATAGCCTTTACATCAAAGTGTTCCATGAGTTTAGGTCAAACAAAAAAAATCTAATTTGACTCGTGTCTGTGTGTGTACACTACCCACAGTGAGCAGCTGGGGCCCTACCGGGTAAAACGAAGCTGATTCAGATTGAAGCAAATCGAAATCGATTTGATCCTGTCGTTATGGTGGCGAAGGCCTAAATGGATTGCGGTGACGTCACGCTTGTGCCCAGAAATGGCATTATGAGACGTGTACGTACAATAAAACAACATAACATAAACAGTTTTTATACGTCCCACTGCTGGGCACAGGCCTCCCCTCAATCAACACGAGAGGGTAAAAAAAATTAAAAATTATTAAGTACAAAAAAGGAACGCCGAAATCATAATGAAAAACCAAAAAATAATAGTACTTATTTATAAATGCAACACACTAACAGCCCGATCATCTGCGGTGGCGTCGAAAATAAAAGGACTTCACTTTGCATTAGCCGCGGCATGAGACGTGTTTAAATAATTATCGTTTCGTTCTAAATCTTTATTTTTCTCTCTCTCTCGGTTAAATGATTTTAGTAAGTTTTCAGAAGGCAAATGTTGAATGTTTAATGTAAGTATGCATAACTTGCATGAATCATAATGACTCTTCAGTTATGTCGTAGCATGTAAGCTAGATAGATGCGGGCTTACGAAACACAGGCGCGACTCCGGTGACAAATATGAAAAGTTGTCGCGGCGTGTGTCGAAGTTGGTAGACCCGCGATAACCATGTGACGTGCCGCCATTATCAGCAGCAGGGTCGCTGCGAGGGGAGATTGTGTTCAAATGCAAAACTAGTTCTAAATATATACCTCATCCGCCCTGGTGTCAGGGTTACTGACAAAACAAAAAAAAAAAAAAATTTTTGTAAAAAAAGCCAAAGGCCCCTGACATGACTCATATAACGACTACGTACTTACATCAGTAAGTAGTAACCGGGACCAACGGCTTAAGGTGCCTTCCGAAGCACGGATCGTCTTACTTTCGGACAATCAGGTGATCAGCCTGTAATGTCCTAACCAAACTAGGGACCACAAAGTATTTATTATGATATGTCCCTCCACCGGGAATCGAACCCAGGATCTTCGGATCTTGAGCCCAACGCTCAACCACTGGGCCACGGAGGCCGTACACATACATACATGAACTCATACCTATTTCCCACCGGGGTAAGCAGAGCCTATGGAACACTTCTCTTGCTTCCTCCACATTCATCAATCGTTTCATAAACGCACGTCGGTTCAAAGTAGATCCTACTGAACCTTATCTAAGGACGTCTTCGAGTTGGTCAATGTACGTCCTTCTAGGTCTTCCTCTGCCAGCCCTACCACTAACCTTCGCTTTATATACTGCTTTCGTAATCCTAGTTTTTAATAAAATATGATTTTCAGAATAGCTCAAGGAGTAAGTTTTTTTCGACGTGACTTATTGTAGATGATAAAAAGAATAATAATAATAAAAAAAAACAATAAATCATTATGAATTATGAATGGCGTTGATTACTTGGCCGGTGAAGGAATAAGTAGATATTATAGAATTCCATAGAAGTAGTTGCTCTATATTCATGTCAGCTTTCATAAAGTGTACAAATTGGCAGGCAAAGGTTTTTAGCAGCGACCACCTAGCCTTCGAACCCGGGTAAAGTAACCCAACCACAAAGGGCACCAAAACGCATACCATCAAAATGTACACATGATACGGATTTTCCTTCAACGTTGATCAAGTGACTTTATAATCGTGACTTGTATGTTGTCCAGATTATGATATCTGGTAAGATACACAGGACAAAAAGAGGGAGAGAGAAAAAATATTCAAACAAAGTACACGTACATAATAACAATCAAAGAAAACAAATTACATCACAACATTAAATAGAAACATCGCTTATAACAAGTCACAACCCTACGCTGGATAAATGTCGAGTATCACCTCACTTATTAGTGAGCCAATTGATACTTTTAGTGAAGTCCATAGAGTACCTATTCCCAAATTAAAGACGTACTTACTGGTTCTCCTCTCTTGCATGATCGAGAACTGAAAAAATTGTAATTTTAATTTCACACATGCAAATCCATTGTAGCTCCGATCACATCATAGTTAAAGTTTCCGTCCGCTTATACAACAAGTAAGATCTTTGTTTAAGGCCGTGACATTTTCATTTGCTCGAGGTTACTCACCATTTGGCCAGGCAAATGGGGAGCATGGCTCTAACCCGGTAATCGGTAACAACAATCGGTGGTTAAGTGCTAATATGACTTTAGGTGGCACCTTTTTTTTTCTTTTTTTCTACCATTCTTTTATTGACGTGACTTTTGTAGATTTGTCGCATATGTCATTAACTACTTGGCCGGACAAATGGGAAGTTCTGGTGGCACCATGAGTTAAACCACAGCAGTCATAATTATGACAAGGTTGTAATTTTCTTGTTATGTAACTTAGCTAAACCTTTGGGCAGTAGCCGGTGGCGGTGGTGGCGATAACATCTCGCGTGTCAGCTGGCGGTCACTGGTGGGGCCTGAGACATACCACCACTATAACTATAGGATATCCTCGTCAAACGGTAACTAATGTGTTTTGTACGTGTGAGTGTTTTATACTGGCACAAATCAAAATAATACATTATGATATAAAATAGCAGTGCGCGCGCAGGAAAGGGATGCACTGGGCCTGGTGCCTAATAATAAAAAATAATTATAACAGCCCCCAACACAAAAACACCTTTAAAAAGCTACAAATAATGATTGTCCAGAATAATTATTACGCGTCGAAGACCGCTATGATGACATCTAGGGCCCTGGGCCGAGGCTTTTCTTGCAGCCTCTTTTCCCCGGTTAAACAGGTTGTGAGAAACTGCAGTAGTTTTAGGCGGATGACACGTTCTTTATGATGATTGAAAGTGTAAATTATATTACCTACAGCATAAACATATTTTTGAATTTAAATTTGTGAAATACGTTATAGAAATGTTTACTGTATCATTCGTAAATTGCTATAGTACGTAATTATAACAAGTAGATATTCACTACACACACACACACACACACGCATAAAAGCATTTATAGAATTGATATTTTCTTTTTAAAAAATGATTTGTGATTTAGTCTGTGATGTTTAATTCAAGTTAACTATTTTTATTTTTTCTTTTTCTATTTTGTTATTTTCTCTTGACCATGACTTTCTGGAGGTGGAGGCCTGGAGTCCTAAAACACAGGGTATCCTAGTTTAGGCTCCAGCCTCTACAAATATTGTATTGTATGTATTTATGTATCCATGTGTCTTTGTAGAGGAAATAAAGATTTTACTTACTTACTTACTAAGATATTACATTTTTTAACTACGAATTTTAACAATTAACCATCCTCTCCGGCCGAGTAGTACAATCATTAAATTAGTGTTTCTTTAATTGTTTGAAGTGAAACCCACGTCGACTGAAATATATTGTTGTTGTGTGCGTGTGTATGGGTCACACACACATAGTAAACTACTGTATATTGTACACATAAACTACTGTTTTAATTATTCCATTCTTTTGGTAATGAAGCGGTCGTTTGAGTTACTTGTTTGATTTAAACTGTAAGGAAGTTATACAATCTCTGAAGAAATCTCGCTCTTTGTAAATTTTGTAATGTTGTGCGGTGTTGGTTATAAGTAAAAATAAGAATAGGAAATGTTTTATTCCGACCATATTTTCGTACAAAATGTTTTGTCTACCTTTTCAACTGTTTACTTAGTCTATACTTTAACATTGTTTGATGTAAGAATAGGCATAAGTACTTACACGACGCATTGGAGACCTAATCTGGACGCAGTGACTTCAGCAGAAAAGTATTGTGCTTTTATTTCTGCTTATAACATCGATACATCTTCGAATCCCTTAACAATGTTTTGAACAGAAGCGGCTCCTAATCCCCAGCAATTGGGAACAATAATTGTACAAAAGCGCTGTCGGCTGTAACATTTTTACGATCCTATTATTGAGCGCTTGCCGTTTACCGAGTGCTGTTTTCTATAGCAACTGATCTCCATTTACATCGCAACATTGGCAAGAGTTTATGCTAAAAAAGTCGCTTAATGTACGTATAAGAAAAACTTCTCGGGAGGAATTTAATTCGTATCTTACCCTTTTGGAGGCTATAAATACTCCCTTCTCAGAGTCAATTCACCAAGTTCTACCAATAAACATTTGTAGCCAGGTTTAGTTCTTATCGCTTCAAAGTTAAGACATTCTTATATTGATAGGTAATCTTGAGATTTCTCTATCCCCACCCCAAGTTTTTGCATAAAGTATATTAATGTAACCTATCCTCGATGTCGCTGCTTATTTTGGCCGCAAGTGCAGCGAGTCTGGAGTGGCCAATTAACAGTACCGGCAGATTCGCGCGCTAATTGCGAGGTAATGAGCGGCGGTGAAGGGAGGGGGGGGTGGGGAGGACTATTTTAAACTGAGAACACATCCACACACGAAGGTTGAGTGAAGATACATTGCAAAGGGAATGTCTAACTATTGGTACCTGAGTAGTTGAACTTTTTGAAGCGAAGAGTTGGAAAAAAATACAACAGAACTAAATCCGCCTATACGAGGCAGGAGTGGTAGTAAATCAAAGGGATTGTGTTCAGGGTATCACCAAATTTGTCGATGGGGTAATCCACTTCACAACCCACACGAGAGAATAAGTAGATGGGTATGACAACCTTGAGATTCCTTAAGAAATAAGATAGAGATCGTTTCAGGACATTCACACTGATCACCGTCATCACTGGTCGCTGATGACGGGATTCGAGGACATGGTTTTTGTAACTATCAATCGCCACAATTTCAATAAAAAATCGTCACTAAATTCAAATGTTATAATATCTTTCAGCAGGTAACATAGTTACACTTTGAACCGTCATTTATAGGGTAACCCTAAGGTTGCTTGAAAGAATTTGCTGTTAAGCAATATGGCCGCCTATAGCATTTTTTCGTTCTGATTGAAAATTGGTTTTTGCGTTCTTCTATCGTGTGGGTTGTGAAGTGGATTACCAACCCCATCAACCCTGGTGCCAGGGTTACTATTGAGCCGCCAAAGCGTTATTGTGTAATTGTGCAATAAAGAGTCGCGGAGCTGAGATGTGCAGAAATCAACCAATCACAGTTTGCGAGAGACCAAGGGAAATCCGCGCTGTCGTTACTCCCTCGCGCTGATTGGTCGACGCCTGCACATCTTCGATCCATTCGCCTGTGACTCGATTCACATTAAACTCCTCTTACAAGGCACACTAGCAGACTCGTCAGCTTAGAAGCAATATGACCGCAGCAAACTGCCAGCTACGTAGGTACACTTACCTTATGCCTAAGCCTAATACCCTCATATTACTACGTCGAACTTCTACTCGTATGAAAGTTTTCTAAGGTAATATATACCTTAGACTGAATATAGGTTGGTTTTCGATCTACTTCAATAACATTGTAATGATATGAAATTTACAATAGTTAGCTAATAGTTGATTTGCCCAATTTTATACTTTACTTGAATAATGGTAAACGTTAGGAACGATATCAATAGCAAAAAATAATACTTGCTAAATAATAATGTTTATATTTTATGGTCAGATGCTTGTTAAGGCGCAATAACAGTAACTATAATGTACCTAGTATCGTCAGATCTACATAGATGCTACCGCTGACTAGTAGTAATGACTCCCAGTGCTAAAGCGCAGACATGTTGGTAAACAAGATCGTAAACTGTCGCGGGCGCGGGGAGGACAGACGGCAACACAATTTGATACTATTCTCGTCTGTATTGTAAGCATAGAGTGAAGAACGGTAACGTCCCCCCCCGCGCTAATTGGAATCCGGCGCCGACCCCACCCCCTTTGGGTCTTACTTTTAGTCTTAAATAAAAAAAAAAACTATTCAAATAAACGAACTATTCATAATACTTCTCGGCCTATGGTCCAGTGGTTGAGCGCTGGACTCACGATCCGGAGGCCCCGGGTTCGTATCCCGGTGGGGACATAACACAAAAATCACTTTGTGATCCCTAGTTTGGTTAGGACATGATCACCTGATTGTCCGAAAGTAAGATGATACGTGCTTCGGAAAGCACGTTAAGCCGTTGGTCCCGGTTATTATTTATTGAAGTGAGTAATCGTTACATGAGTCATGTCAGGGGCCTTTGGCGGCTCAATATTAAGCCTGACACCAGGGTTGATGAGGTTGGTATTTCACCTCACAACCCACACGAAAGTTTAATAAAAATGGAGGTATAAACAGGGAGATTTTTATGACAGTGGAAGAAGCAAAGTGTTGGGACAGGATCTTAGTAGGTAAGTAGTATTCACTGACCTCAAGGACCATGGTCTGTGCTTTTCCCCATGGAAAATATGCGGGATCTTTTATGTAATGTAAGATAGGAATTCTTCTTCTTATCGTGTGGGTCATCTTATTTGGGATAATCTTATTTGGGGTCATCTTAATCGGACAATCAGGCGATTAACCTGTAATGTCCTAACCAAACTAGGGATAAAAAAGTGATTTATGTGATATGTCCCCACCGGGATTCGAACCCAAGGCCTCCGGATTATGAGCCCAACGCTCCACCACTGGACCACGGAGGCCGTTAAGATAGGAATCGAAGTCATTTTCATAATAAATTCTGGACAAGTCACACTGAGCAACGCAACTCAAGCGACTATAACCATATTCTTGAATAATTCTTTGGAAATGTTTACGTCTCCGGTGACCATAACGCGCATCGATCGGACTTCATGGGTCTTGAAGTAAACAGCTCTCGATAACTTTATGGGTGTTGAAGTCAAGAAGTAAACACTCCGGGTATAATCTGTGGCGGGGGCGAGTTTGAAGTACTTACGGGTTGTTTGGGAGTGACGTGACAGACGGTTTCGGAGTTCGTTAAATAGTGTAGTTCGATTTGACTTGTTTGTCTTTATTTAGTAATAATACCTCAGAGTAATTAGTGTCCCAACGGCCCCTGTGGTCCAGTGGTTCAGCGCCAGGCTCTTTAATAAAACATTTATATGTATATTTATTATATATCTGTGTATGTATATGTGTATATACAGGGTGTTTGTGACATCGTAACGAAAACTTTGAGGGATAATTCAGGCCATGATTCTTATCAAGTGGAATTTTCCGTTGTAAAAGTATGAAACACAAAAATTTTCATGAATTTTGCGACGGAAAATTCCACTTGAAATTAACTCAGAATCATGGTCTGAATCATCCCCCTCAGTATTCGTTACGATGTCACTAACACTCCGTATATAAGTTAATGTATCATTATATTCATTAATTGTCCATAGGATATTATTTGGTTATATTATGTTAAATCTATGTGTTTGCGCGCCACAGTGCAGTCTGTAACTGTGTATATTAACCCTCTATCGAAGGTTGTCTGGAAGTGGTCGCTTTTAGCGATACGGCCGCCTTTTTTCATTCTGTGTGTAATAAAGTAAACACTTTTCATTCATTCTTAGCTTAGCGTTTTCTCCAAAGCTATGTATGGAACATAAAAGATAATTGAACGTACTCGGCAATCTATTCAACTCATTTTAATAAGTAATGTGAACGCTGCCGTGGGTGTGCGCTGCGTGGCGGCGGCCCGACACAATACAGCTGGTTTATGGCGCGGAAAATGCAGATACCCACTCTTGCCGACCCTGGAGGTAGTCGCAGACGGATGTGGCATGGTGGAGACGTGAGTAGGGCGCCGCGACTTGGCGTAGAACCTCTCAGCGCTTCCCATTCCGGCCAAGTAGTGAATGCCATAAGCGGAAAATCTACAAAAAGTCACGTCAAAAAAAAGGTGCCACAGCTGACGAAAATGACGAGATTCAGGAGTAACGTGTAGATCGGTCCGACCTGATAATGATAGGAAAGAGATTGTGTAGTGACAATCTTGTAGTATTTCGAAGACATGAGATGTTTTACATTATACTGATTTTTACCCGACTGCCAAAGGAGGAGGGTAATGTTTGTCTGTTTCTTTGTGGCCTCCTGTAGCCTAAACGGAACGGAATTGAAAATTATCTCGGTTGCTAGATCGGTGTGTCCTGGGTTTGATGAGCGAAGATCTGTGTCCAATTATTAAAACGTAAGTAGTTTTATATTTCGGTAATTGAATTTGGCATGTCGGTTTGTTTACCACTCGTGATAAATACATGGTACGTATACGGTCACTAGCATTAATATGTATACACTTTGGTTTTTTGACAAACTGAACTGTAAGTCTCACTAAATGTAAAATATGTTAGTGCGACAGAGTCCTAAAGTGGATACATTATATTGTTAACAGTTTTTATATGGGTAGATTTTGATAATTATTAAAAAAAAACTGATATTTTCAGGTTTGGACTTTAACAGAATATTCGGTCTCACGACCTTTAAATAGTCCATCCAGTGGCCCGATCTCCAGGGTCGTGACACAATGACCGCATTTTTCCTCTCTGTGGCTGAGGGCTTTATTGGGCGTTAACGAGCTCCATAACCCTCCACCAGCCAGCTCCGCCGCCAGCCAGCCAACACTGACGCCTGAAAATCATCTTCTTTCAGTTCTTAATGGTTTTAAATTTGCTTTTTGTTTGAAGTAATGTTCTGAAGAAAGTTGTTTATAAAAACAGTTTGTTATTTTTTACGGTTTTTAAAAAAATGTGTCCTTGGAGGTTTTCCTTAGAGCTTCAGTTATAGGTATCGTTTCTCTAGTTACGTAAGCGTGAATATAACTCGGTCAGGCGTTTGTCTGATATATGTAATATTATAAAGAGAAATGTTAAAAGCTTCCTGTTTGGAAGCGAGAATCTGGATTTAATCGTTCGTAACAAGAAATATGTACCGAAGCGTGGTAATATCGCCTGGCGGGATATCACCCTGTATCCCCAATGGGGGTAGGCAGAGCTGTATAGTATATACACCCACTCCTCGCCAGCTGTTGAAGCCTACTTACCAAAACATAGAATCATGCCTGTATAAGAGGCGGTCAATCCCCTGGCATCAGCAATCAATTAAATTCCCGAATACTTACCCCGCCAGCGTGGTTACTATTTCCGTCCTTCAATGCTAATGGACAGAGAGGAATGCTCAATATAATACAAAAACTTTTATCACACATAAACAAAAAAGAAACGCAAATTGGACAAAATTGTATAATCGATAACTTGGGACGAACAGTGTGAACCGGTACAAAAATGCACAATATTTTTGGCGGTTATTAACGAAGAAATATGTATCAAGTTAAAGTTAAGAGTAGGTAATATCAGGATGTTTTCCTCAAAGCTACCAAAAAGGTAACTTAAGTTCGTTATGAGGATGTTTACTGAAGTAACAATATCAAATACAAATAACCGGTGAACCAATCAATTGTTTTCTCTCAAATTATTTTCTCCTGAACGTGGATTTAATAACAATATTTCCTTTACCAACCTTCAGACACAAACAAACTGGGAACTAACATAAATTGAAATAGTACCATGTCATAGCTCTACTTGGTTGTTATTTAGTCAGTGAAATAAAGTATAAATAAATTCAAGTCGTCATAAGACAACATGCAGTGACCCTTATTTTCATTTTTACACTTATAAAGTACTCATGCGCAGGCGTTTTTTTTTTATATTGGCCATGTATATTGGCTCAACTATGCCTGATGGTAAACATAGAGAAGCCCTAATTGCAGTAGCAACTGAAAAGCAACGCAATGAGTCAATTTCGAATCAGTTGCGAATACCATACTGGCCTACTAGGTGCTTCTTCAGAAACATTAATCATAGCATAACATTGAGTTACAACCACTTTACTATTCTCACAGACAGATACGCAAAACAACGCGAGGATCTTAAGAAGAATAATGAAAGTTCTTTCAAATAGTGACAACTGGAGAGCGTTTGCGATACAGACCTTTTGATAGAATGAACGAATGAATGAATGAAACGGTCCCACAATAAATCAGCGGAACAAACGTAGATTCGATACAATATTCAGGGATATAATATCCATCTGCCAGTCTCCTGCTTACCCCGGCACGCGTGATTTACCGCGCGTTGTGTGATAAATGTGCGCACGAGAATTAGCTTAGGGCTGCGTACGAGTTACCTGAATTTTTTCTTATCGTGTACCACTGGACCACCGAGGCCGTTAAGAAGAAGAACCTGAAATTATACTTTTCTACGTCTACATAGACAGACGTGGAAACTTATTGTAGTGAATAGAAGCCCAAATAGATAAATCACTCCGCACATCCTATACCTACCCCGATAATTACAGACTCATCAAATCTTTTCTAACATGAAGGCAGATCACTTGACACCATACGGTTCATCGTCTTAGAACACGATGACAAATGGCTCTGTCTACCTCATTATGGAATATGGACGTGGATTTATAGTTTGTGTATGTATTTATGTATTCATCATCTCCAGCATCATCTCATTTTCATAGGGTTCGCTTACCTAACCCGAATATTTGACAGGTTCGTTTTTTTACAGAAGCGTCTGCCTGCCTGACCTTCCAACCGAACGGAAACCAGATCCAACTCAGGCTAGGTCACATACCTCCGAAACGCATTTCTCGGGAACATTTCCTCACGATATTTTCCTTCAGCGCTGAGCACGTGTTAATCATTTTTATGATCGGAATCGGTTAGTTTAGGCCGGTGCTGGGATTGGAACCTGTGACCTCACGAGCGAGAGTGAAGAGTTTTTCCAACTGGGCAACCACGGTATGTATTTATGTAATTTTATTTGAAAAATAAATGTCTCGGTAACCCTAAATTAGCGGGAGAAAGAATCGTGTTGTCGTGACCAGGAGCGATGTAATTGATTCCAGTGACGGCTGAGGGCTGAAGGGGGTGGTTGTTGGTCGTAATTTGGTTTGTGGTTGCGGGCAGTAAGCCGGGTGTAATGAGCTGAAGATGTCAGAAGCTTAGAGATGCTTTATTGAGATGGTTCGGTAATTAATGGGACTGTTTAAATTCTGCAGCTTTCGTTATTTGTAAACTGTTTTGATGTTGTTATAAATTACTTTGTAGAGTTCAAGTGAACGTCATTCGAGGCAAATCTACAGAAACTAGAATTTTCGTTATTTTTGGACTTAACTTATTTATGTTTGCCTCAGATGGCATTAACTACTTGCCCAAAGAACTGCACGCACTGTCTCTCACGGTCACACGCGGTACAAAAATTTAAGACAGTTGCCCAATTGGGCGCGAACCTAAGGTCAAAGCGTTGTGTGTGAGGATTATATTTGATCTTTGTGGACCGATTACGATAAACGCTGAATTGTTGGCCACACCGGCGGGGTCGAAGTCGGGATACTGAAATGTTTGTTATCGCGAGCTGATTGGCCGCCTATAGAGCCATAGGGCTGGAGTTAGCGGGTCGTCTGGATCGTATTTTACATCTTCGGGCGCCGATATTATTCCTAAGCGGGACGTATTCATACAGAAAATACATAAATACATAAAATCACGCCTGTACTTCCCACCGGGGTAAGCAGAGACTAAAAAAGTCATCATTGGAGAGAAAATCTACACCGAGTCTCCCTACCTCAATAGTGATGTATGTGACGCATTCGAAGTCTCCAAGTTAGTCACACAAGTACATCCTGTATAGGCCAGTGAGTGTTCCATTAGCAGGCCGGAAGCCGTCACGACCACGACGATCACACGTCGCGCCTAATGTAGCCCGGACGTGGATATTGTTTTACATACCATATAATATATCATGGGATGTATACACTATGTATTTATATCTATGCCTAAGTAAAATACTTGACCGCGAGCAAAATCCGGCAGACGAGGTAAGGACATCGAGGTATTGAGCATCGAGCCAACGTCATTCGAAGTTGAGTACGAAACCCGCCGCGCGCCGGATAGAACATCATCATCATCAGCCCATTAACGTCCCCACTGCTGGGGCACGGGCCTTCCCTATGGATGGATAGGGAGATCGGGCCTTAAACCATCACGTGGGCCCAGTGCGGATTGATGGTTATTAACGACTACTAATGCAACCGGGACCAACGGCTTAACGTGCCTTCCGAAGCACGGAGGAGCTCGAAATGAAAACTATTTTTTTTTGTGGTCACCCATCCAATGACCGGCCTTTGCGAAAGTCGCTTAACTTCAACAATCGCAGACCGAGCGCGTTAACCGCTGCGCCACCGAGCTCCTCGATAGAACATATCGTCACCTTATAGTCGTAAGACGAAATGTCCTTTTAAAATCCAAACTCCAATGTTGAACTATTGTGTCCGGAAATCTCGGCACAAGGAGTTAAAAGCGAAATCAAGTAAGCGCCTTTTGAAAAAAATAAATTTTCATGATTCGTAATAGATAAACTAATTACCATCCTGGGGAGTTAAAATGGCCACATCGAAGCAATTCATCTAAGAATGCAATATTGCTATTTGACATTTGTTTGCATTGCGCACTTACTTTTACATGCGCAAATGTCAAATAGCAATATTGCTTTCTTAGATGAATTGCTTCGATGTGGCCATTTTAACCCCCCAGGAATAGAAATGTATCGTCTCAATTTTAACCGAAATGAAATTAATTGAAAGAAATCATAGTTTTGTTGAAGAAACACCACATCAGATGTGATTTTTCAAATAGGCGCTTACGTGGTTTTGCCTGGAAGGTAACGGATACTTAACACTTTAACAGCTTGTCCAAAAATTGGAAGTGCTATTACAAATAATGTTATTAGAAAAATATATTATGAAACTCGCGCGGCATTTTGTCGCTGGTGGCCGCGACCTCCTATAAACATGTCCCGGATATTATAATTTAGTGAGGGCTAGGAGGGTATCCACATGCCTCCTTCCCTCCGTTTTATTGTAGTGGTATGTAGTACGACCTCCTTTATCCGTCGAGCGCCTACTCGCTATAAATTATCAACGAATGGGAATTTTGGTGGCTTTTATACCCTCATAGGTAGAGTAAAATGGCTTGAGAATTTGTGCGTGAGACACCGAGGAAAACGCTAGTGTGAAAGCAGCCTTACAGCCCCTCATTTCCGTTTACAGAATGATTTCAACTTCTGTTTTAATAAATCTGCTGATATTGACAATGAAAAGTGTGGAGTGAGGATTGGTCGTGGTAGCAGAAAGAATACCACGTATATGCTACTACGTATGTACTATATACACGTATATAATAATCACGTCTTGGAGGAGTAGGTTTTTATACCTCATTAAATACGGTGTTAATAGAACGATGACTGCTAAAACAGTACGTATAGTAAACAATGACTTGCTTACCATAATGAACTAACAACCTGTCAACGTACGTTTGAATATCAAATGTAGCTTGTCGTCTTCATATTGTCATATGACACACCGTTACAGTATAATTATAACGAGTTACGTAGTATGTGTTCAATCCGCCTCCAACAAACAGCAAACAGCCTCCGTGGTCTAGGTTTGATTCCCAATGGGGACATTGTCGAAATCACTTTGTGAGACTGTCCTTTGTTTGGTAAGGACTTTTCAAGTTTGAATCACCTGATTGTCCGAAAAAGTAAGATGATTCCGTGCTTCGGAGGGCACGTTAAGCCGTTGGTCCCGGCTATTAGCCGTAAAAACACCCCTACCAACCCGCATTGGAGCAGCGAGTATGCTCCATACCCCCTCCGGTTGATTGAGGGGAGGCCTGTGCCTAGAAGTGGGACGTATATAGGCTGGTTATGTTATGTTATGTTCAATCCGTAAATATATACAGCTATATATAATGTTTTCAGATTATTAATTGCTCCGTCCTATGACGTCATAATCGCCGTCAGAAGCCAGTCACTAATGAAGGAATAAAGGTGTCGCTTATGGAATAAAGGCGTTTTTCCCACCGCGGCCCGCGCGGCATGTCGCCGGCGCGCGCGGAATGTCAGGCCTGCGTCGACTCGGCATATCGATAGCAGATTATAATTATAATACGTATTGTTATGTAGGTGAAGCTATTTCGTTTTTTGGACATTTTTTGTGTTATTAGTAACGATTACTAATGAGCAAGTGCTAGTAAGAGTCAGGGATAGGAGACACATATTGAGAGTTATCGAGGACAGAAGAGACACATTGATTGGATACTTAATAGGACACGACGAACTCATTAAAACATCATAGAAGGAAAAAGTGGAAGGAAAAGACTAAGAACAAACCACTTAAATGGACAAATCAAAGAGAAGGCGAACGTCGTGTCTTATAAAGAAGTCAAAGAATTGGCCTTGGATAGACAAGAATGGAGAATGCTACACCGACAGGAGCGTGGCTCTTAAATTGATGATGATTCCGTATTTTACATACATAAAAAGGGTTGGTAATTTCTGGCCAAGTAGTTAATGGCATTTGAGGCAAACCTACAACAGGTTATGTCAAAAAAGGTCGATAATTACTTATTGTACTTATTGAGTATTTTATTGGTTATTGTCGCTTAGGATATTTTGTAAAATTTAACTAAAGTAAGTAGTTTCCAATATGATAACAATATTAGACGAGCTTGCACATATAAAACTAAGTGCGCAATCCAAACAGATGTCAAATGGCAATATTGCTTTCTTAGATTAAATGCTTCGATGTGGCCATTTTAACCGCCCTGTACTATTTCTTTGTATGTTTCTTGTCTGTTCTACTGTGTACAAATAAATAAAATATCCATAACACACTGTGTGGCTTTACTAACTCTTAGCTAAGTATTTCTCGACACACTAATTGGCGGCTTGTTCTTAATGTACGTACGTTATGCACTTGACGAGACTTAACAACAAGTTGCAAGGATTTACATAAGCTCATTACACGTTCGTCTTTGTCGTGCATCTCTGTTGCATGTTAGACTGTATATTATTATTTATAGAATAAAGAATAATACTACATAATATAAGACGGTAACTCTCCGCCCCGCACCAATTCGGATCGGGCGCCGACTTCACCCCCTCTGGGTCATACTTGATTCTTAAATGTTCGTAAGCCGCTAAGGAGTAAGGGGAAGTACGCGGGCTATCTGTCTCACTCGCACTTACGCGTTAAACGGCACACAAGATTTTGGTATGGATTGTTCGGGATGTGCTTTTATTATGCCTATTTTAGCAGGATCGTACTGATACTATTAAAACTATTCAAACACTATAACGTACGTGGACTAATAAGGAATTTTGAATTTAGTTACGATGATAATAATCTATTATTAAATGAAAGATTTACTTCAACAAAACAAATAAGTATACTTTTTGTTGCTACGTTAGTTGTAGTTGCTACAGTATTGTAGGTCTACGCGCTACGCACCGCTACGCGTTACGCAGTTGCTACGCGCCATCAATCAGGAACCGTTTACTGTTCATAATCAAAAGAATAGAATTAGTGTATCAAGTCAATATACAAAAAGCACCGGTTTTTGTGTATTACGAAAAGTTGTATATTGAATTTCAAAACCTCATAAACGTTGGTTGACTAGGGGTGGTATTAATAAACTAATCTCAGCTGAGACTGTCCTCAAGATCAAGTAAAAGTCCATGTTTTTATATGAGAACTGCCACATTGACATGATATTGAGGGCCGTCTCAAAGCTGAGATTGGTTTATTAATACCACCCTAGGAGTAAAAGAGAATTCCTTGTTCGGAAAACGCGTGACTGACATCAGTGTCACGGGTTCGACTCGTGAGTTGGGCTTTTAACCACTGAATTCGACTTTGTGAGTTTGAACTCATGTTTGGGTTATAAATAATTGATATCAAATAAAATAAAATATAAAATATCCATATTAAACGTAGAAGGGGTCATATCCATCTTTGGACTTCGTATCAACAGTGGCTGCAAGTTGTCTTTGATTACTTGTGGCTCTGCCCACCCCATTAGGGATTACGGGCGTGAGTTTATGTATGTATGTATGTATGTAAACGTAGAAGGCTACGTGTATACGAGAAAGTGTTATGGACATCGTAACAAAAACTTTGAGGGATTGAAACCATGATTCTCAGTTGATATCAAGTGAAATTTTCCATCGCAAAAGTTTGGAACTGATAATAATTTTAAAAAGCACTAAGGGTGGCATTAATAAACCAATCTCAGCTTTGAGACGGCCCTCAAGATCATGCCTATTTTTAATACACTGTTATTAATACACCCTATAATTCCATAAATTTCCCGAAAGGAAATTTCACTTGATACAAATCAATTCAGAATCATGGTGTGAATTATTCCCTTCAGTATTCGTTACAATGTCAATAACACCTTGTATACTATAGTCATCTGCCTACCCCTTCGGAGATACAGGCGTGATGCTATGTAGGTATATGTAAAGAAAAATGCGTCCGACTGTTTAATATCTTGGGGTTGTCTACACGGGTGTGAGTTATATCCTATTTGTCTGTAAGGCTGATTTAGCTGACACCCCACCGGTTAAAATCACATAGTCATAATTTTCGTTTCGCTGAGTTTTATGTCCCAAATACACAGTAACACTGTAGCTACCTCACTGGTTTAGAACAATCGCGTATATATTGCGCAGGATTCATTCATATCGCTGTTTGTGTTGTTTTTACAACGTGTTGCTGATACTTCCGCGTTGTTTGAGTTATGTTTGTTGTTTTATGGCTAATGTTTCATGAAACATAAAATATCTTCACTAAGCCATGGTTTATTGAAGATTTTTTTTATTTGTAGTTTATTTACACTAGCTCTCTACCCGTGACTTAGTCCACGTAGACTGTGGTAATCGCTGTTAATACCTCACTCCCAGCGCATGCAGCACGAGTTCCCGCAACGCGTAGCGCGGATTATAATAATAATAATAATTCTTTATTAAAGGCAAAAACAAAACCCATTACAATATAAAAATATAGAATATAAAAATCCAATTATACAAAATAAAATATATAAAAGTGTAAAACATGAAATTTTAAAATAATAATATGATAAAAATAGATCATAAAAATACAATACGGTACAATACTATTTAAAATTTGCGTCTTGGTGCAAGTGCAGCCAGTGACTAAGAATAGGACTGGTGATATCCTCACATATTCTTTCAAGTATCACGTTTTTTTTTATGTCGACGGCTTTGCTCAATAATCACACGACGTGTATCTTCTATAGGTTATCACGACTGTTGTTGTCTATGTTTCTTGTTTACTTAAAATATTGTTTTGTCATTTCTAGTTAAAATATAAACTTAGGTAATTAATGATATTGCACGAATTTATTTTCGTATCTCTAAAGTCTTTTGACGCATCTCAACATTAATTTCACATTCATTTATGGTCTCAAAAGCATTTTAAATATGCAAATACATTACTCCAAATGGAATTAAATGAATTTCCATTTATTTGTAGTGGAAACATTTCAATGAACTACAAAATAATAATACGTTGTCATATTTTAATCCTCTTTGCCACTCGGATCCATTATCAATTGCACAATTCATGCATTAATAAACATACGCCCATAATCCCAAATGGGGTGGACAGAACTATGAGACGTAAGAAGACAATTAGTCTCCCGTGTGGGTTGTTATGACCAACCTCAGCAACCCCGATGTCAGGTCTGGTGTTTGGTGGCAGGTTATTAACGACCCACCAAAGGTCCCTGCTACGTACGTACTTACACCAAAGTTCATGAATTTGAACATCGACGGCGCTTAGAGCTTGACGCCAAGCGCGATGAATTGAAAGCCCGACCGCCTACGGCGATCAATTATGCATATTTAAATAGTGTGCCCACATGCCCGCTATATGCGAGGATCTTTTCCAATAAGATTGGCTTTATAAGCCACATGCGAGCACATGAACGTCGGAGTTGAAGCGGTCACCGTAGCCGAAATCGGCTGGATCAGATCACAAATAGTAACCGGGTCTTAACGTATCTTCCGAAGCATAGATTTGGTATTGAAGTGAGTATACTATGAGAGATGTGATGGACAAGTCTATTTGATGCAGATTACTAGCCCATTGTCGTTATAAAATAGTGTCCATTTAATATTTACTACCAATCCATTCTTTACAATTGGTGGTTTAAGTTCAGAAACTATCCATTTACATATTCGCTACAATATAATTCAGGTTTGAACCTCTCGTCTCGCCTACTGGAGAGTCTCTTCCGTCGAACATCAAAGTCAAGTCTGGCCGAACTGAGATAAACCGTTGAAGAGTGCAGCTGATACGGGAGATAGATCACGGTCGTATCGTCGTCACACAAGAGAGGGACAGCAGGCACATAAAGTTAGCTTCACGTTCAATGTTGATCAAACACACTTAAATTCCCTATTAGCGTAGTAATTTTTGTAAGTTAATTCTTTGTGGGTATTTTATGCACCTCGCGCCACTGTTATGTATTTGACCAATGAAACAACCGTTCTTTACGAATCGCCGTTTATAACTGCTGACAAGTCAGAGAACCAAGAGATGCGCACGTACAAATACACACCACGAACGTTTAAGTTGTTGGGGCTTCGCGCACGTTTTAGACGGAACAATTTTCTTAGAGAAAAAAAAAAGGGGAAATGATAATATTAATTCTTGATTGTATTCCGCACTACATTTCTGCCATCAAATTTTTTATTGTTACGTAAATTTTATTAATGATATTTAATTTTAATTTCTTGTTTATAATTTTTATGTATTTGTACTTTTATTTTTTAACAATTTTTGTACTTATTTAGTGTTTATTATTATTTATTTTTTTCTATGGACGTTATTATGGTCTGAAATAAATTATTTGAGTTTCAATTTGAATTTGAATTAAGGGTGTTGGGACCCTCGCACAATAGATGTCGTAAGTGTAGCTGTGTCTCCTGATACAGGCGCTACGTTTAAAAGGAGGCTCCAATCACCTATAATAGTGTATTGGTTTTCTACAAATAAAGTGTTTTTTTTTTGTAGCGGTGATCGAAATTATTATTTTTGTCATAGATAAACTAAGCTAAATGAGCTCTACACATTGTTGCCACTACTTGAAGGTCTCAAGAACCTAAAAACAATAAAAAATATTATAAATCCTTCCTATTTTCTTCAGATTTACTCTGAGTCTCTCTGGGACGTTATATAATTTTCGGTGATCGAAATATTTTTGTCATAGATAAACTAAGCTAAATGAACTCTACACCTTTTTGCCACTACTTGAACCTCTGGTCTAAATAACCTACAAACAATAAAAAATATTATAAACTCTTCCTATTTTCTTCAGGTTTACTCTGGGCCTGAAACTATTGACAACTTCCTATTTGTTGAATTTTCTCTTTATTTTCTATTATTAGAAACTACATATAAAAAAAAGTTTTGTAAAGGATTATTTACGTTTATTTGTAACAAAAAAATACAGAAACTTGGTAAATATATATTTTGTATAGGAATGTATATTTAATGAATAATTTAAAAAAAATACATTATCATTTTATCTCTTGTGGCACAAATAAAATAAAGCCTCAGAAATAATGATAAATGAGAAAAAGACTAATTTATTTACGTTAAACACTGAATAGGCTATACTTACGCCATCTAGGTAACCGATAGGACCTAGACTAGGGTCCCAACACCCTTAATGGTAAATAGGACTAATGAGTTTTCACTAATACAGTTGGCTCGACCATTATAGACGGCGATACGGCTCGCCACCTATCACGTTGGTCTAACTGAAACCTCGGCGAGGTGTGGGTACTTAGTTCATCTTGCGACGGATGTACCTCTGACTACCCCAATTGGGATATAGTCGTAAAGCTTATGTTATGTAAGTTTTGATCTATCTGCTTTATCTGTTTATTTTATTCTAGAAGTTAAAATATAGTTCTCTATTTATTTTAATAAATCTCTCAACCATCCACCATCGCCGTCCATCACTGTCGACACACAAATTAATATCTGTCGAGTTTTCAACGAGTTCCCTAACTAATTTTACTGGATAGCACTTGAAATACAGCTCATAGAACATCAAAGCAAGCGATGAAAACTTTTGATTTGATTTAAGTTTCACTAACTGCCAATTAGATGTACTTACCTAATAAGATATTCTGTCATTATCGCATACTAGCTTACCGCTCGCGACTCTATCCGCGTAGTTATCAAATATTATAGCTTATAGCACAGTTAATACATACTATACAATACGCAGGACTAATATAGATTTCTGTTTAAAGGTTTTTCAAAATCGGTTCAGTAGTTCCAGAAATTAGTTCCTACAAATATTCTCACAAAATTTAAATTATTACCAGTTATAATATTAGTGTACACCGAAAAAAATCGCATAGACCCGGTGGTGTAATGGTTAGCACGTTCGTCCCGGTTTGACAAGAGCTGCGGGTTCAAGTCATTAGCTGACGCTGATGACTTCAGCGATCAGCTGAGCCGCCAGCCCAAAAATTACAAACAATATAGGTAAGTACTTATATTTGAAATGGCAGAACCGCTTGCTGTTTGCTGGTGATATTATAATTGGACTAGCAGAGGAAGACAGAAGGACATTGACCAAATTGGAGATGTCTTTAGAAAAGGTTTAGTACGATCTACTTTGATCCGGCGTGCGTGTATGAAACGTTTGATGAATGCGGAGGAAGCAAGAGAAGTGTGTCAGGATCTAAGCAAATAGAATTCTATAATTTCTGCTTATGCCAATGGAAAATAGGTGTAAGTTTATGTATGTGCTTATATTAGGAGAGAATGTAGACTTATTTCGCAATAGCACATAAATGCTGAGAGGTAAAGCAATAAAGAACCGCGCACTCGACTGCTGGATTCCTTATCGCTCAGTCTCCAGAGGTCAATTAGGCAAATGGGGCAGAAGAATAAAGTGGTGCTTTAGATAGTTGGTCACTACCTACTTGGGAGTAAGTATTATAAGAATCTACTATCAATATGGTGGGTGACAAGTATAAAAAATGATACGTATTTTGTTAAAAGTCAACGCTGTTTGTATAACGGGGAACGCCAGTTCGAACCCCAGACTGGACTTGCACCAATGGATTACTAATTTATCTTAAGCGCCGTTTTCACTAACACAGTTGGCTCGACTATTTTAGACAGCGATACGGCTCACCACCTATCACGTTGGTTGCATTCGATTTACCTCTGACTACCTCCATTAGGTTACAGTTGAGAATTTATGTTTTGTTATTTTATTATAACCTATAAAATAGACTGATATTGATAGCCAATGGGAAAATAGAATCGAAAGATGTTAAAAATGAAATCTTCTTAACGTGTGGGTTGTGAGGTGGAATAGCAGCCTCATCAACCCTGGTGTCAGGGTTATGATTGAGCCGCCAAAGGCCCCTGACATGGCTCATGTAACGATTACTCACTTACATCAGTAAATAGTAACCGGGGCCAATGGCTTAACGTGTCTCGGTAAAATGAAATAGCCATCCAGATTCACAGAGCTAGAAAAAAATAGCAATAGGGACTCGTGACATCACATGTTAAGGTTCATAAATACAAACTAATATTATAATAGTGTGTGTGTAGTAGTGTAGTATTATGTCTGCAAATCTGGTCAGGATGATAAGGAATCCAATGTAGGAGTCTCTTAAAGATATTTTTTAAGATTAATATCTGCTATTGCTATTAAAAAGTTAAGGACTATTTACTCTGAACCGGCGTGCGTGTATGAAACGATTGATAAATGTGGAGAAAGTAAGAGAAGTGCGTCAGGATTGAAGCAAATGGAATTCCATAGTCACTGCCTACCGCGGTGTGAGGTTATGTATGTATGTATGTATCTGCTATTGTATATCTCTTAAAACGTAAGCGAAAAAGTAAATAACTCAAATACCGTATTATTACTTCTAAAAGCTCGCCCTATTACATAGAACCGACAAGAGCGTGGCTCTTAAATTGATGATGATGATGATGATTACATAGAAATTAAACATGGCTGCCGAGGAGTGAGTGTATGGACTATGAACTTTGGCCTACCCCTTTTGGGATACGGGCGTGATGCTATAGATCTATATACTATAAATGCAAATTAAGATGGTTAGAAGAATACCATAATTTCTCACGTATGGAACCTATTATACACCTAAAACAGTAGAATGTATCAAGTCCCGCCCACGACCACTCCCTTGGGATGTATAAAATGTTCCACCAACTGTATGTGATATTTCATGTCTATTTTATATGTTATCATGAAGAGATACCAAAAAATCTTATTTGGTCATTGTGTTGTGCCTTTGAGGTATAATAAACACGTTTGCGTAGTTTTGTCACTTTATGGTTCGCTGGAGGCTGTATGGCCGCCAATTGCTATATACTGATAAGTCTTTCATGTAACTATTGCCATGTTTTCGTGCAATTAAGTATGTTTATATTTGTAGGTACATATTATTATGATATATGATAGGGATTTTTTTTTACGAAAATTACTGTAGAGTTTTGGCAACACAGTGTCTGCAAACAAATGTTAAATAGCAATATTGCTTTTTTAAATGAACTGCTTCATGGCTTTTTCTGATCCCCAAGACTTTGAATCAAGAGTTATTGCAAACTGGAGTAACGCTTTCATATCTGTCCTTTTAGTCAAGTTTTATTATTGTATCGCGGAACCCTTTTAAGTTATAATTTCTTCCTTTTAAAAGAAACAACCTCAAAGAATATACTTTTAAAACCAAAGAACGACAAACGAACTCAAAGAAACTCAATCTGTAATGAAACAAAGCTTTCAGTTTGCGTCACTTCACTTTATATTTTATAACCCTGTTAAGTTGTAACACCCAAGTTTTGCTTTAAAATCCTTCCGGCCGAGATACTTCCCTTTCCGACCGAGTAGCGCTCTTCAATTCGTCCACCCAATTCCTTTACAGCGAGTCACGTTTTGCTCATTACTGGGGACCACGTACTATATACCTATCCTTTTCTAACGTGTAGGATTTCTGTGGTGTGATAGGGTGAGATGCAGTGATAAAGTGACAAAAATGCGGCGAGAGTCATTGGCAGTGCCCTCGGGAACAAAGGAAGGAAGAATGTCAACATTTTAATCTGTCGACAGGGTGCGGATAGGGCGCCGTACAGATTTGAGTGGAATTCAAGTATATTGACTAAAGGAATTACGTTTACTTTGCTTTACAGGCGAACTTATTGTAAGAAAATCCGTGATAGCTACTGATGATAGCCCTGTTGGGAGAATGCGTGACTTACATCGTAGTGTTATGGGTTCGAATCCCGGCTCGGGCTCTAAAACACTGAATTCGATTTTATAAGTTGGGTTTCATATGATTTACCCGTTCGGGGCTACGGGCGTGATGCTATGTTCTGCTACAAGACGTTGATTTCCCTATTTGTCTTCGTAAAAAAGTTTTTGTTACTTAAACTACACTTACAAAATACTCACTCTTAGTTTTACATCATTGCTCAATCGAATAATTTACTAACAAAAGTTTTTTTTTTCAGGTACCTAATAAACGATCCAATCCTATAAAATTAACTACTTCAAGACAATTAATACACAGATATGTATTTAAAATGTATCAAGACAGTACTAATCATTGTGAAAATGAACTTTGAACACTATGACTGAGCAAAGTGAACAATATGCTCCTCTAAAGTGAATAAATACTGAGCAAAGTGATTAAGATGACCGCCTAAAGCGGAGAATATGCTTCCGCAGAGCGTGTGAGCGAGTCAGTTGCGTGTTGAGTGCGAGTTTGAGCGAGACAGCATGCAGACCAACGTGCAGATCGACGCAAAGGCGCTGCGTCATTCACCAGACCACGGCAAGAAGGGGGTGTACAGACCTACAGCAGAGGTAAGTAATATGTATAACTATATAAATGCATAAGAGTGTGTATGTGTGTGTGTGTCGAGATGACTATCATTTTAATAGATTTTAATGTATTTCGAAAACAGGAAAAGTGAACGGCACAACTTTGCTAAGATGCAAAGTGAAATTATTACAAGTATGTCAACATTGGCCCCGATTCCTGCAGACACATCCTAATTTTATTTCAAGTTATACCTGTCATTTTCTTATCCGCTGACAAGAAAAGAGACGTTTAATTGACAATTGTTAATTTTAAAATGTACAAATAACCCGGGCGAATCATATATGCTTCTCGCTCATATGTAATGCGTTTGACGTGTGCTGTCAACTTAATAATTCTGTCAGGTTATTGGCCAATATAAAATTTTGGAAGGGTTTTTAAACTCCTGCCAAAAATTGTCATGTGTTCTATAAATTTTATGCCTGTCCATTACCCGTCCCTTTCCTTTTCGGCGGATAAGAAAATGACAGATATAACTTAAAATAAAATAAGATGGTGTTTAAAGGAATCAGTACCATTGGCTTTGTAACTATTTATTCTTCATTTAGTCATATATTATAAAGACAATAGGCTCGCCCCCTGTAACACGAGTGAGTGTACATTTGCCTATCCTATGATGTTATGTTGGTATGTCGGCCCCTGTGGTCCAGTGGTTGAGCGTTGTGCTCACGATCCGGAGGTCCCGGGTTCGAATCCCGGTGGGGAAAAATCACAAAAATCACTCTGTGATCCCTAGTTTGGTTAGGACATTACAGGCTGAACACCTAATTGTCCAAAAACTAAAAAGATCCATGCTTCGGAAGACACGTTAAGCCGTTGGTCCCGGTTATTACTTACTGATGTAAGTACGTAGTCATTATATGAGTCATGTCAGGGGCCTATGGCGGCTCAATAATAACCCTGACACCAGGGTTGATGAGGTTGGTAATTAACCTCACAATCCACACGATAGAAGAAGATGTTGGTATCTGAAAAAATTTGATATATTTTCATACATACATACATACATAAACTCACGCCTATTTCCCACCGGGATAAGCAGAGACTATAGAATTCCATTTGCTTCGATCCTGACACACTTCTCTTGCTTCCTCCACTTTCATCAATCGCTTCATACACGCACGCCGGTTCAGAGTAGATCGTATTGAACCTTTTCTAAGGACATCCCCAATTTGGTCATCGTAAGTCCTTCTCGGTCTTCCTCTGCCAGCCCTACCATCAACTTTCGCTTTATATACCGCTTTTGCAATTCTATTATCCTGCATCCGCTCTACGTGTCCAAACCAACCTAACATTCCCTTCTCAATCCTAGTCACTATATCGTCTTTTACACCACATCTCTGTCTTATCACACTGTTTCTCACTCTATCACTCAACTTCACACCGCAGATGCTACGCAAAGACCTCATTTCTACAGCATTGATCCTACTTTCATGCTTCTTCTGCCATACCCAACATTCACTACCGTACTTCAGCGTAGGGACAAGCACTGCATTGTGAACAGCCATCTTCGCATCTGGCGAGATACATTAGCTACTAACAACTGCGTGCATTGCCCCATTCACTGAATTACCCAATCTCACTCTCTTGATATATTTTCGTGAAGTATTAATTTATTTTACTATAAAGAAAACATTGTAAATTATAATTAGCTTGATTAGCTTATTGTGTGGCGTGTTGTAGTGTCCCTGGAGCATCGTGGTCGTAACTTAGACCCGCCCTGGACTAGACTGGCAGTCGAAATATCACCATTTGTGTTCGGTTATAAGTTTGGAGTTTAATTTTATTTAAAGTATTATTTTTATAAAAACAATATATACAACACAAGGCACTAGGGTTGGCCTAACAGAAAGCTCATTGAGGTGTGGGTACTTAACTTAGTTCGTCTGACGATGGATGTTCCTCTGTTTACCACTATTGGGATATAGTCGTCAACTTATGTAATGTTGTGTTATGTGCTTAGGTAGTATTCACTGCATTAACTAAGCTTGGAGAAAGTTATCATATTAATTGTATTGATCTTTACAAAAAGATAAGTAATAAAACATAAACCTTCAAAAGCAACCTACTTGTTAAGAGAATTTGCTACGAAGTTAAAAGCTAGTTAAACTTTTGAAATGAACCAAAAACAACGGGCTTTTGGAAAAACTCTTTAATTAATCTCATCTTTTTTAAAACAATAAAGAACAGCCGCGGGCGACAGAGCAACAAGTTTCAAATGTCGACGGAATAAAGTTTGAAGTAACTTTATCAAGCGGCGCCAAACTGAAGGCTAATTATTTTTAATTACAGACAAGGGAGAACAATGTAAGGCGGGTATCTGGGGTTTGTCGCGGTGCTGACGATAAGAGTTATAGTGCCTACTTATCACGGTATATAACCAACGGTATATTGCCCAATATAATAATATTGTGCTTCGTAGCGAGCTCTATACCTTGTGCTGTATGACCTTGACACCGACCCCGCTGGCGTGGTCGACAATTTCTCTCATTCAGCGCTTTTCTCTATCGGCCCACTAAGGTTAATTAATTCTTTCAAATATTATCCTCTCAGACGACGCCCTGAGCGTGTATGAATTGATTGATGAATGTGGAGGAAGCAGGAGTAATATGTCAGGATCGAAGCAAATCCATAGTAACTTCTTACCCCGATGCAAAATAGGCGTGAGTTTGTGTATCTTAGTCTTTTACAGCTTAGTTTATTTCTACCATCTAGTTACACGCTTGGGATGAACACTTTTTTACCCTGAACAAATACGAAACAACAGGTTTAATCTAACTGGAACAAAAGGCGCAAAAATAATGTAAAAAGAGCTTTATTACCTAATCTTTAGGTAGATAGAATCAGAGTAGAAAAAACAACAATTTGATAATAAAACAGTCTGTGTACTTACTTTACTATGAAAGAGTTTTTACAACAGGAATTTGGGAATAATCTCACTTTGGGAATATTCCCGAGAACGACATGTCACTGTTTTTGGCACAACAAGCGCAGCATTTTAATAACATTTATAAAAACTTTAATGAAACCTGTCCAAACGTTTACGTCACTGGCAACACGGATAAAAAATTAAACAAAGTAAAAAATCTTGTTTAAAAACCGTTTATTTGGAACTAGCTTTTGCCCGCGACTTCGTCCGCGTGGCGTGTTATAAAAGAGAGATCTTTGTCTGTGTGGGAGTGCATATCAAATTTCAAGCATCTAACTTAAGCGGTTTAGATTTTTCATACAAAAGGATTTTCCCGCTAATTTCCGTTCCCGTGGAAATTCCGGGAATTCCTTTCTTAGTGCACCTCTACGGTACCTAAGCTACGTCCCTTCCAAATTTCAAATGCCTACGTTTAGCCGTTCAGGCTATGCGTTGATATGTCAGTCACTGAGTCAGTCAGTTTCTCCTTTTATTTAGATTTGATTTTTTCATACAAATGTTTTTCCGCTAACTACCGTTCCCGTGGGAATTTAGTAATATTCTGTTGCAACTAAGCTTTAAGTTTACTAAAGTACCTACATGCCAAATTTCACACGTCTAACTTGAGTGGTTTAGATTTTTCATACAAAAGGATTACCCGCTAATTCCCGTTCCCGTGAGAATTTCGGGAATTCCTTTCTTAGTGCACCTCTACGGTATCTAAGGTACCTGTACGCCAAATTTCAAACGTCTAACTTGAGTGGTTTAGATTTTTCATACAAAAGGATTTTCCCGCTAATTGCCGTTCCCGTGGGAATTTCGGGAATTCCTTTCTTAGTGCACCTTTATGGTAACTAAGCTACGTTCCTCCCAAATTTCAAGAGCCTACGTTTAGCCGTTTAGGCTGTGCGTTGATATGTCAGTCAGTCAGTTTCTCCTTTTATATATTTGGAAGATATTTCCGTCATGCATGATTTCTATGTAACTTTAACCATTAAGGCTGCTCACGTGACGGAAGCTTAAAAAATGGAGTAACTTCTCCCGTTTTCCCAAAATTTCCCTTCACTACTCTGCTCCTATTGATTGTAGCGTGATAAAAAGTATACTATAACCTGCCCAGGAGTATGAAGAATAATTGTACCAAGTTTCATTAAAATCCGTCCAGTAGTTTTTGTTTCTATAAGGAACATACAGACAGACAGACAGACAGACAGACAGACAGACAAAAATTTTACTGATTGCATTTTTGGCATCAGTATCGATCACTTATCACCCCCTGATAGTTATTTTGAAAATATATTTAATGTACAGAATTGACCTCTCTACAGATTTATTATAAGTATAGATATAGGATCCTTCAGCAGGTGCAAGCTTTATTTACTTTTCTAAAAGCCAACAGCTATAAATAACATAGCACATCACGCCTGTACCCCGAAGGGGTAGGCAGAGGTGTATAGTGTACGGTCATGAACATTAATATGTATACACTTTGGTACCATGTCACATTAACTTTTTTGACAAATTGAACTGTAAGTCTCACTAAACGTCAAATGTGTTAGTGCGACAGAGTCCTAAAGTGAGTACATTATATTGCTCATGACTGTACAGACCCACTCCTCGCCAGCTATGTTTAAGTCCCATGTAATAAGTGGCAACAATGAGGGACAAAAACAATACAGATGGGGTTGTACAGCTTTAACGTGATAATTACCTATTTTCTCATTACCCGGGTACACAATTATTCCCAAATACAATGTAACGGCAGAAGCATATATAAAAATAATTGTTGCTTCATATTTGGATCACATTATGTACATAAACATAACATAAATAGCCTATATACGTCCCACTGCTGGGCACAGGCCTCCTCTCAATCAACCGGAGAGGGTATGGAGCATACTCCACCACGCTGCTCCACTGCGGGTTGGTGGAGGTGTTTTTACGGCTAATAGCCGGGCGGGACCAACGGCTTAACGTGCCCTCCGAAGCACGGAATGAACTTACTTTTTCGGACAATCAGGTGATTCAAGCCTGAAAAGTCCTTACCAAACAAAGGACAGTCTCACAAAGTGATTTCGACAATGTCCCCATCGGGAATCGAACCCGGACCTCCAGATCGTGAGCCTAACGCTCTTACCACTAAACCACGGAGGCTGTTTGGATCACACTATGTATAGAATTATATTGCTACCTATACGGCTTCTCTTTATTTTTATCAGAATAATAATGGGTGAAAGATGTAATTGTGCTTGGGTGTAATAAAAAGGGTCATCATTTATATAAAAAAATAAAGATAAAAGATGCATATGTCTGTTATCAATGAAATTAGAAGGTTAAGCGAAGAAAAAAAGAATTATCAAAATCGGTTTATAAACGACGAAGTTATCCCCGAACAAACATTAAAAAAAAATGCGGTCGAATTGAGAACCTTCTCCTTTTTTGAAGTCGGTAATAAAAGGAAAAACGTAGCCGGGAAAGTTATTACATTATCTACGATTCAAAACATAAATTCAGAACGGAAAGTTAGTAGAGAATAAAAGTAAAATGGCTACTTTCTTCTTCTTCTTCTATTCTGTGGGTTGTGAGATGGATTACCAACCTCATCAATCCTGGTGTCAGGGTTACTATTGAGCCGCCAAACATGGCTCATGTAACGACTAGTTACTTACATCAGTAAGTAGTAACCGGGACCAACGGCTTAACGTGCCTTCCGAAGCACGGATCATCTTAATTTCGGACAATCTGGTGATCAGCCAGTAATGTCCCAACCAAACTAGGGACCACAAAGTAATTTTTATGATATGTCCCCACCGGGAGTCGAACCCTTGATCGTGAGCCCAACTCTCAACCACTGGAGCACGGAGGTCGTTGGCTACTTTCTGGCAAAGGTATATGTTCGTAGTGAATTACTTTGTTTACGTTATCCTTCCGTATGCGTAGAGGGAAAAACCTCCATAGTTTATTCGAGACATTATTACAAGCCCACTACAGTGGACAAACAACGCCAATAACGTTATTTTACTACCTAACGTTATAACGTTATCCTTGTAATAAAATATACTTTTTTTTGCGAAAAAGCTAGCTGTAAAGTTTACGAGGTCGTAACAATAATGAAATGTTCTGACGACGTCCCCTCACGAGGGGGAGTGCACAGGGACGCGGTGATCATCAAATAGTTAATAAGGATATTAATATTGCTGTGAATCTCTTATTTAACCTCATCAATGGGAATAGGTGCAATATTGTGTAATAAATACTTAATAGTGAGCAACATACATAGCGAGGAGAACCGATGGCCGCTGGGGCGGAAAGGTTCTAGAATGGCGACCACGTGTCGGACGACGCTCAGTGGGTATGCCCGCTACAAGGTGAACCGACGATCTGGTGAAGGTCGCGGGAAGCCGCTGGATGCGGGCAGCGCAGGACCGATCGTCGTGGAGATTCTTGGGGGAGGCCTATGCCCAGCAGTGGGCGTCGTACGGCTGATGACGAAATACATAATAAGTACTTATAATCTGGGAGTCTCCGAGGCTAGAGTGAATAGGCATTTGCTAGGTAAGCATGATCCCTGGACTACATCATCACTTACCATCAAGTGCGATTGTGGTCAAATGCGAGTCTATATTGTTAAAAAAAAAACGAGAAATGAGAAAGGGATGCTTCGACGGTTCGGACATAGAAAATAAATGAAAGGCGATTTACGAAGAAGATTTATGATGCGGGTAGATTTGTAAGAGTAAGGCCTAGGCGTACAGTCATAGTAATATCATGTAAGTACCCACTTTAGAACCCTGTCGCACTAGCATATTTGACATTTAACGAGACTTACGGTTCAATTTGTCAAAAAAGTTAATGTGAAATAATAATAATAATAATAATAAAATATATTTATTTACCAAAAACATTTTTAACAAGTTACACAAAGAAACAATATAAGTTGAAGTTATACATAGTCAATGCTTTCCTGCCTTCTAAACTAGGGGAACCTGTGTCTTAGGAGGCAGGCAGGAGGCTGAAATGGTTTCAAAGTGTATACATATTATTACTCGTGACCGTACATACCACGATCAGATCCAGGATGTTTTACACAAAGGCCAGATTAAGAGTATTCTAAACCGGCGAGCATGCATGAAGTCTTTGATAAGAGTGGAAGAAGTGAAATTGGTGAATCAGGACCGCAGTAAGTGGAATTCCTACCCCAACGGGAAAGAAGCGTGATAGAGATTAGAGTAAGTAATCACTATTACGGTAAGTAACTCTTGATAGGATCTGGTTTTAACTTGTTGGTTTAATTTTTAAGTGCTCCGTACCACGCCACGCTTGATTCCACTTAAATAAGAACATAATTATTATTATTGACCGAGATAGAGTGATTTCATTTTTATGCGGATAAGCTCTTTATTTATGGCTGAATAAAAGAAAAAGCTTTCCTTGATAAATTCACACGTTCCATTTTGCCGACCTACAAACTGAGTTCTTTGACCGACTATAAACCGTAACACGGTTTACACCGAGCGCGCTAATGCAATTCAGTCGTAAAACTAGTATTTCGCCGCTATAAATAAATATACAATATTATTTTAATCCTGCTATAAAAAGGAGTCGCACTTGAGCTCAAATCCCGCGGGATTATGTCCGAAATCATTTGAAATTCAGCGCACGTCGCGTTGCCCATACACAAACAAACTGTTGCCCTCTGTTGCTGGCCTCCACGTTGCCATGGCAACGGCATGGCCACGCGACGACCTTCTCAAGGCCGCGAGTTGCAACTACTCGCCGCTGCATTTTGTGGCGCTGTGTTCGCTGACTTTATTTCGAAGTAGTACATTGCGTAATACATAGATGGCGTTGTAACTGTAGGTGATTTCAGTTCCGTTAATACCTCATAGATGGCGCCAAATCATGAGACTGTTTTACGATTATATTGAAGTGGCTTTGTAAATAAATTAAAATGGGTGTGTTTTATTTTATAATTAGGAAAAATACGTCTGCGTTTACGAAACTCATAGAAATAAGAATAGTAGATACATTACAATACGTTTTTAAAGTTTACATTAGTTCAGAAACCGTTGAATAGATGGCGCTGTAACGAATATAAATAAAATAATGAAAGATGGCGCTAGTGGCGATAAACTCGAAGGTAGTGGAAAATTACGTAGAACCTAGAAGCCATTGCAGTTTTTAATGGGCCTTTAGCCGTAACTTTAATATCACTTTTATGACTCTGTGCGAACTTAATCCGCGAGAGAGATTACCTTCACATAATTATATTCTAGAACCTTCTAGAAAAGACTGCGCTTGGCTATTTTACTGTTATTTCTAGATTAAACAGCTTAATTAGTTCTCTGTTTTAGTTTTACAAAGCGAAATTTCATTTTGATATTAAGGAGTATTGCTAGTGCCAGAAGAGACATGGTCGAAATGTTAGGGATGAGAATAAAAAGTCCTTCCTTGAAAATTGATACATGTCAACTTGTATCGTTTTTTTAACTTTTAGCATGTATTAAAGGTTCTCTTTCATTGTGCCACCTTTTTCATTCATGTAACTGTAGCTATTATAAATACGGAGATAAATTAATTGTTGTTTTTAATAATATAAATATATTTTTCACGGATCCATCTTGCTAAGACACATGTAACATAATTACGTGTAACATAAATATGAATCAGATCGATATCAGATCAGTTTGACATCTTTCTAACACCTTCGTAGCAAGCTCGTAGCTGCTCGCTACGAAAATACCGTAGCATTTAAGCAAAGCACTTAGGCAACTTAAATATTTAAAACTATTTTACCTTCAGAGGGGTTACTCAGCTGCGTGGGAACATTTTGCTTATGTAGGTGGAACAATGTTTGAGCAGCAGGCATTTATCGTTCCCACGTAATCGCTTTTTTTAATCACATTCTAATTACGATTTTCTTCTTATGAATCTCGATTTCTTTCAATTAATTTGAATTTTCATAAAAATTGAGACTTGATATAGATTTTGTTGATGAAATTCACGTCCGAATGTGATATTTGACTAATGTGGTTTTCATCATGGTATAACTAAATCAGGTATGCTCAAAAGTGACAGCTTACAGTTCAAAGTGAACCCAGCTGACGTCAACCCACACTGCGTTGCCATTTCGTAAAAACTGAATTACCCACGACTTATGTTTTTAATTTACTTTGCGGTCAATTTTGAACTTGTAGTAAAAGATTTACTTACAGTTTAAATGATTTTTATATTTGCGACAAGTAATAGTAATGAAATACATTAGTCAGTAATTCACTTAATTTTCAATAATCAAATTTACGTCCTTGGAATGTTGGAGATACCAATTTGATGGTGACACAGTGGTAACACTTACGTCATCAAAGGGCTAGCATGGTGCCTTGTCATAGGATTGAGCGTACCTGGTTTTGTTATGCCATGGTTTTCACTATAAGGTGAAGAGTATTAGAGCAATTAATGAAAGGTCAATGACCTTTGGTGTGACCCTGAAAGTGTTAAAAACACTTACTGAAAGTAATACTGTAAAATTAAGGTCACGCTCACCTCATTCACGCCCAGCGGCTGACACCTGCATGTGCTGCAGTAATTGAGTACAGAACTCCCTCCCCTCCACCTCTCACTCCAAATGTCCTCCCGAGCGCATCCTCCGGTGGGAGGGGGAAGTTTTCTGCTGTCCTTGTACATTTCCTACGGTGACCTGGTGGAATAAATATCTTAGTTTAAACTACGGTATATACGCTCTTAATAAGTCTTTGCTGGACTGAGAGTAAAAAAAAACATTGCAATACGGTCAACTGCTTAATAGTCCGGTCGTGACATAAAAGTTAGCATCGGTTTGATGACGATGATGTAGCGATCGCATGGATAGCAAGCTGGGACGGACGTCAAGACAAGAGCTGTGGGTTCAAGTCCCGTCCGAGGCAATTTTTTACGTAAAACTCGTTCGTGAGATTGTGTTAATTTGCATCTCAATCGTGAGAGACTATAAATAACCGTTCAGTGTGTTCCTTGCTTCGGCGTGCACGTCCAGCAATCGGACCCGACTACGATTTACTTAAGTAAGTATGTAGTCGTTACATGAGCCATGTCTCGGGCATTTGGCGGCTCAATAGTAACCCTGACACCAGGGTCGGTGAGATTAGTCATTGATCTCACAACCCACACGTGAGAAAGTGTATTACAATTCACCACATCCATCTTGGGACTTTCTTTATTTATGATGATGCAGCGAGAGCAGTACATACAAACATACAATATAGAATACTCATAAAAATACAGTATGGTAAGTGGCGGTGTGTGGTGTGGTACTTTAGTAGTAAATACTAGTGCATGGACCGATGAACCGATGGCCGCTGGGGCGGAAGGGTTCTGGAATGGCGACCACGTGTCGTACGACGCTCAGTGGGTAGGCCCGCTACAAGGTGGACCGACGATCTGGTGAAGGTCGCGGGAAGCCGCTGGATGCGGGCAGCGCGGGACCGATCGTTGTGGAGATCCTTGGGGGAGGTCTATGCCCAGCAGTGGGCGTCGTACGGCTGATGATGATGCTGATGACTAGTGCATGAGTAGAATAACGATCCACACCTTCTGTAGTTAGGTTAGACAGACAAAACTCGCTCCCGTAATCTCTATCAGGGTTGGCAGAGCCGCAATTCGCCAGAAACCTAAAGTATGTAGTAAAGTTGTAGTATTTTCGCAAGTCCTGTCTGAGTCAAATTTTTGTTTGAGTAAATTTTTTAAAGTAGTAGTATTTTGTAAAGTACCACAGTTAGTGGATCGTGAGTCTATTGATTCACACCCTATTCTATCTGTATTGAGCTTAGTCAGCTGCAGGTATTGCGTTCTTGAAACGTGCTAGCGCAGCGGTATTCTCTTATAAACGGTTCATAAGTTAAGCGTGTAGTGCGGCTCATAATTTGGAGGTCTCGGGTTTTATTCCCGTTGGGACTGTAAAAAATCACTTTGCAGGACGCTCCTTAATGTACTACGGACATGATTTTCCTAAATGATAATGATAGATGTTCTCTTTAGGAGCTTTCATATTTCTTATTAATTTCCACTTCTATAAAAACAGGATCTGGCAAATCTTTAGGTTAGGTAAGCGGACCCTGTGAGAATCGGAATAATGCTAGGGGGATGATAAAATAGGGCCCTGTCATATGTTCAACTTAGGTTAGCGGACCTTGTTGAAAAACGGGACGACGCTAGGGAGTTAGGATCTACATCGGAAACAAATGAAAAAAAAAAACATTGATTTACGCCCTGGGGCCTGTTTAATAAAACTTACAATTGTAAATTACAATGACAATTTGTTGTACATTGCGGAGTGTGTGATCACGAATATTTTGCAGTTTCATATTAGCTACGCAATGAACATCAAATTGTCGTTGTAATTTACAATTGTAAGTTTTATTAAACAGGCCCCTGCTGGGATTCGAACCTGCGACCTCACAGTGATAGTCAAGCGTTCTTTCGACTGGGCTACCACGGTAAGAATAAGACAAAGAGAATGGCGGTAAGAATTAAGGATGTAAGCTCATAATATAAGAGCAGGATGTAATATAGCTGTATTGTGGGGGTATTCGGGAGTACTACCCTCAAAGAGGAAGGAATTCAGCGCGAAGGTTCTGTGAATCATAATGAGGCGAGACTCTTAGCTATATCTAGCTGTGAACAACATCAATAAGACGTCTATTTCGAATATTATATTTGGGAAACTGTTTTCTGAATTTAGAATAGCCCTAATGGGTGTTCAATTAGTGATTAAATTCGTTTGTAACGGTACAGTTGTCATCAATTGAATTGTTAAGAGATATTGTATCTTGTTTCGCTTCTTTTTATCAGTTAAAGCGGTGCAATGAGTTATTAAATAGTAAGCGAATAGGTGTGTAAATGGCCTAATCAGGGTGGGTGATTTATCCGAGTAAAAATTTACATTATAATATCATGGATTACCTACTTCAAATAAAACAGGCCGACCTCCGTGCAAGTACAAAGCCTACTCACCTAGTAAACTATTTTTAACAAGTCGATACGTAATTAAATGATAGCCTATAAACGTTCCACTCCTGCGCACAGGTCTCCATCAATCAACCGGAGGAGGTATGGAGCATACTCCACCACTAATGGCTCATCTTACTTTTTCGGACTATCAGGTTAATCTAGCCTGCAATGTCCTTACCAAACAAAGGACAGTCTCACAGAGCGTTTTTAACAATGTCCCCATCGGGAATCGAACCCGGGCCCCCAGATCGTGACCGCAACGCTGTAACCACTACACTACGGAAGTTTCGATTAAATGATAAATAAAGTAAAAAATAATTATCTCATTACTAACTCACAGGCTTTGATAATGGCGGCCTTCCAGCTGCAGGAGACGAGGATACGATTCCTATTCGATGCAAAACTCATCACAAAAGAAGTCGTTGAAGTCCGGATAATTAACACTTCTCACAGTTGTCACACACAAGCACAAGTTTATAAAGGTATTTGAAACAAATCTGGTTATTTTTGATCAGAAAACATTAAAAATATTAATTTATTTGAAGGAGCTAAAACATAATGCAACCGCCATGAAGCAAATCAGAAAAACTATTCGTTAGGTCGAGACGACGACTACCAATCAGCACGCAGTATTTCTTGCAGAATGATGTAACTAGCGCCATCTGTTGGGAGCCATCCAGCAACATTCTGCTCAGAGGCGAGCGCCTGCACATAATATAATATTATGAATTGAAAGTGTTGTTTGATTATTCTAATTTTTGAAGGCACCTACTAATTTTATTCTATTCCTTTTACTCTTTTGTGTCATGAAGATAGCTATTATTATTTTTCCAAGTCAAAATGTTATATCTGTTCTGATCGAGTTCTACTTTCTCATTGTTCATTGTTGTATTGGACCATTGGATATCCTATATAAATAAATACATTGTGCCTACCAACAAGCAACAGTTTATTCAATGATATAAGTACCTGCCTTGAATAATATAATACGAAAACATTCATTGCTCCAATAAAAGATGTTACCTACTCTCTCATTCAGCGCTTTCGGCCCACTAGGGTCGATTGATTCTTTCAAATAATTATATAAGTAAGTAATCCTCTCCTGAGCCGAGGTTCGCACCCAACTGGGCACCGTCAGGCCTGTTGTCTTAAATTTTGTACCGGGTAAAACTTCTAAGCCCTTCCAGTTGTTCGGGCAAGGAGTTAATGCTATTTGAAGAAAATCTACAAAAAGTCACGTCAAAACGTCACGTCTTCCTTTTTGATGCGAACTGCAAAGGTCTGGAACTGTCTGCCGTCGTCTGTTTTTCCAACTCGTTATAATCTAGGAGTCTTCAAGGCTAGAGTGAATAGGCATTTGCTAGGTAAGCGTGATCCATTCTAGACCACATCGTCACTTAACATCATGTGAGATTTTGGTCAAAAGCTAGCCTATCACATTAAAAAAAAGATATTACAAGCAATAATTATTATGACATTATCGGAAGTCGAGCTCCTATACTTACTATTTCTGTACATCTCTTTGTTTAGAGATAAGGTTGCCTGTACTATCTATTTTCTTTATATGTTTCTTGTGTCTGTTTTATTGTGTACAAATAAATAAATAAATAATAATACATAAACTCACGCCTATTTTCTACCGGGGTAAGCAGATACTATGAAATTCCATTTGCTTCAATCCTGATACACTTCTGTTTCTTCTTCCACATTCATCAACCGTTTCGTACACGCACGCCGGTTTAGAGTATGTCGTACTGAATCTTTTCTAAGGACTTCTCCTATTACCTACTATTACTGTACTACCAGCTAATACAATCATTGTATGTTCAGTTTGTTAACTAAATAAATTATTACTGTTTATAAGTCACATAATACTATACAATATAGAAATTGGATAAGTACGCGAGCTTTTTCTTTTCTAATACAATATTCATGAACACTAAAAATTTTAATAAGTATATTTTTATATAAAATATTACACCACCCTTACAAAAAGCTTTCATTATAATTTTATACGAGATTTTTTTTATAGTTTCACAAGTCTTTTATTTAAAGAACTTTTATGCATAATCACTTTAATTTAATATTTTACAGCCATACAGCACTTTGGGTGATTGTGTTAAGTATATAAATTAATAAATAACCTTGTAAAAAGATTTCATAATTTTATAAACCCCTCCACTTGAATCAAGAGAGGTTGGTGCTCAGCAGTGGGACGTTTATGGGCTATTTATGTTTTGTTTGTATAATTCTATGTCAAATATAATGTATAACAGTCATACCTCTATCATCCCTAAAGTTCAAAAAAAAGTTTATTAGTAAGTACGTAAGTAACTACTTAGTTTCAATAGTCTTTGAATAATATATAATACTGTATAAGTGGGTACAGAAACTAGAGAGTGGGATTGATACATTCCCGACAGTCACTTGTTTTATTTATGCTCTCCGAATAAAACTCAAGGTAAACAGAGTTTATCTGTGAAAGCGAAGAGATGTTGTTTTACGGAGTATATTTTACGGCGGACGGCCAGGTGGTCCGTACAGCCGGAGTACAGTAATATGTCACTTGGATGTAAGGCTGCTCACCCACTAAGGCGCACGGTTGCATATAAAAGGCGCACATCCGTCTCGATTAAAAAAAAAGATACCTAAGCCCCAATGTATTAAGTTGAATATGATATTTTTGACTTAAATAAACGTTTACTTACTACGCAATCAAAATGTGGACAAGATCATCCACTGACACATGCTAAACAAGACAAGGCACATAGCTAAATATATAGGTATTCATTTAAATCTAGAGGGCTCTGTTCTCCGTATTTTTAAAGTTAATGATGTATAACACTACATCTACGATCTATTTAGTGCAGTATTATGTAAGTAGTTGGCACTATACTACCCTTAAAAAAGATAAATGACAAATAAGTGTTGTACGTCTTATAATGTGTAGCGTGAGCCTCAATGAGCAAGCGGCCTAACCATTACGTGCTGATGCATACGCTTCTTATGCAGAACGCAAGGACCCGAGACAAGTGTCCCGTCCTCCCGTAGTCCCGTACTCCCGCCGAGTCCCGTCTAGTCCCGGCAGTATACCCGCGGCTGCCGCCCGCGCGCACGCTTCCCGCCTTTCCGTCTTCGCTTCGCTCGCTCCGCTAAAACTTCAATCTAAATTTAAACATTCAAAAACTCAGTGACCAATAAAATCGATAAAAATTGCGAGGAATATTTTTATAAAGAGTTTATTTTAGATGAATGTTAGACGTATACAACCCCGTAGGTTAGGTTAGTGTTAGGGTAAATAATATATTCAGTAAATAAATGTTAGAAAGTCGTGTCTTATGTAGGTATTGTGTAGTTGTTTCCTTTGTAAGTATATACAATTGGCAATGGGATGTTACTGGAATATTCGTTTGATATTTACATTGAATTTTGTGATATAAAATGATGCAAAATATGTCTTGTTTGTTTTGACGTAACAAACCGTGAGGTGCCGCGCCGGTGGTGATGGGCGCACATTTTATATACTTTGTGTTACACTCCGTAAAAGTGTTTGTGTATAAATGTATAATATTATAAAGTGCGGAGTAAGGTAAGGGGTCGTCAGCAGCTCAGCTGTTTGTGAGCGCAATGTCAATGCTACGTAACATTGAATTCACGGTCATGGAAAACACAACTTATGTTTACGTCGATGCGTTTCAAAACAGCGATAAAACAATGTTTATGACAGATGCTGTGTTAATTTAGCAGTGTATTTGACAGTTTATGGTCACAAAACTTTTAATTAATTAGTCATCAATTGGCAGCTTTAACAGTTGCAGAACAATGACAAAGTGTTTTATTTATTTAACAATTATTGTAAACAGAAATATTCCGAAATCAAATAAAAGCAGCTCTTAAATAACATAACATAACATAAACTGCCCATAAACTGCCCATATACGTCCCACTGCTGGGCACAGGCCTCCCCTCAATCAACCGGAGGGGGTATGGAGCATACTCCACCACGCTGCTCCACTGCGGGTTGGTGGAGGTGTTTTTACGGCTAATAGCCGGGACCAACGGCTTAACGTGTAACAACCTCCGTGGTCTAGTGGTTAGAGCGTTAGGCTCACGATCTGGAGGTCCGGGTTCGATTCCCGATGGGGACATTGTCGAAATCACTTTGTGAGCTCTTAAATACACATTAAAAAAAATCTAGCGGGTACAAGGGCTTTATAACTGTTGTGTGTAACTGCGGTTGCTGAAAACACATATTGAAAGTCGCGGGTTCTAATCCCGGTTTTATAACCTACTCTTCTCTTCTTCGATAGAATAATAACCTACTTTTTAAAGTAAATACATTACACGTACCACTTTTATACAAGATCCTAATAAGGATATAATGAACTGTTTAATGACAGGTGATTAGGGAGTATAAAGACCGCATTGAAGCAATTAAATTAACAAGATATTTGACACTTGGCTTTATAATATATATTGATCTATCATAGTGAAGGGTTAGAAAATACCTAATACCTAGTATAGGATCAATTAAAAAAAAAACTAAACCAATTAATTCATTTATGTGTACAAAACTAGTTAAATCCCATGTAAACCTAGTAAATAACTAGGTACATATACAGGGTGTTAGTGACATCGTAACGAAAACTTTGAGGGATGATTCAGACCATGATTCTGAGTTGATATCAAGTGGAATTTTCCGTCGCAAAAGTATGAAACGGAAAATAATTTAAGAAAACACTAAAATTTTCATGAATTTTCCGACAGGAAAATCCACCTGATATCAACTCAGAATCATGGTCTGAATCATCCCCTTCAGTATTCGTTACGGTGTCACTAACATCCATACCTACTTGTATGGCTACCGTATGTACTTATATGGGGTGTAAGTGACATCGTAACGAATACTGAGAGGGATGATTCAGCTTATTATTATGAGTTAATATCAAGTGGAATTTTCCATCGCAATAGTATAGAACTGAAAATAATTTAAAGAAACTAAAAAAAAAACATGAATTTTGCGACGGAAAATTCCACTTGATATTAACTCAGAATCATGGTCTGAATCATCCCCCTGAGTATTCGTTACGGTGTCACTAACACCCTGTATAACGTACTTAGCACGTATTTTTTTTCTTTATTTAAGGAGTTTTATCTTACAAAAAGATAATGTCACTCCGTAGTGACTTCTTCGATTCTACAACTTACACAAGCTAAAAACTTAAACTAATACAATAATGTTTAGGTTTAAAACAAACTGTTCATCCCCTTCTCTTCAAGCCCACCATTACAGTTTTGTACAGTGCCATTGCTTCTCCCGACAATGGGAAAGACAAAGCACTGTTACAGCCCCCCACCTGATAAATATTACTGTAACTATCTAGCAGCTGTATTCTCAGATCCTTGTTCCGTACACACTCCATCATGATGTGTTGAGCATCCTAGATAACGCCACACTCCTCACAACCTAGTACGGTCACGAGCATTAATATGTATACACTTTGGTACCATGTCACATTAACTTTTTTGACAAATTAAACTGTACATACATAAACTCACGCCTATTTCCCACCGGGGTAAGCAGAGACTATAGAATTCCATTTGCTTCGATCCTGACACACTTCTCTTGCTTCCTCCACATTCATCAATCGCTTCATACACGCACGCCGGTTCAGAGTAGATCGTATTGAACCTAACCTATTGTATTAAACTGTAAGTCTCACTAAATGTCAAAAATGTTAGTGCGACAGAGTCCTAAAGTGGGTACATTATATTGCTCATGACTGTACGTATGATCTGTCACAGAGTGTATTGTAACAACAGCGGCGCATACATTTTGTTGTTGTTTTGTTGTTATTATTACTGTTGATGTCAGTGCGCCCCCGGCGACATGTCTATACGTACAGCTGACGTAATTAGCTGCAGACAGAAGGGAAGCCAAATAACCGCGCCAAGTTAACGAACCAATTACAAGTGTATCAACATTCATACCTTTATATAACGCGGCCTTGGACCAGCCCTTTGTGGGCGACGTCTTCGAGGGAAGAAAATTGTCATCACTTTTAAAATAAATACGAGAACATATTTTCGTGATTAGGTTGGGGGGGGGGGGGGGGGGTAAAAAGGCCATATTGGAGCAATTCAACAGCAAAAAATATTTCACTCTTTGACATTGCACATTTACTTTTATATGCGCAATTGTCGAATTCATATTATTTTGAGTTCCATACTTTTGCGACGGAAAATTCCACTTGATATGAACGCAGAATCATGGTCTCAATCATCCCTCAAAGTTTTCGTTACGATGTCACTAACACCCTGTACGTAGGTAGAGAAAACGTTTCAGAAATAAAACAAAAGAACATCGTTTATCTGGACACGGCTCGAGGGAGAGATAGGCAAATGTCACGACGGAACCCGACGCGATTCAATAAAAATTCACGTGTATATATACACATTTGTTAAGGGAATGATAACTCTTTCAACGGAACTTTGTTCCATATCGATACGTAGACTACAAGTAAGTCCTAAAATATAATATTTAAGCAATATAACATAACATAAGCCATAGAGGCAGCCAATCAGCCCGCGACACCAAACACTTCAGGACCCCGATACCGACCCCGCCGGCGTGGTCGACGATTTCCCGCGATTCAGCGCTTATCGCTATTGACCCACTAGGGTCGATTAATTCTTTCAAATATTTTTCCTCTCAGACGACGCCCTGAGCCGAGGTTCGCGCAAATTGGGCACCCTCAGGCCTGTTGTCTTAAACGTTGTACCGGGTGAGACCCTACAGCGCTCCCCATTTGTCCGGCCAAGTAGTTAATGCCATCTGCGGCAAATCTACAATAAGTCACATCAAAAAAAAGCAAGATGCACTGAGTATCCACACCTCATCGAGTTTTCTGTTAGACCAACGTGATAGGTGGACCAATAATGGTCGAACTAGTGTTAGTGAAAACTGTACTTAAGATAAATTAATAACTGCGTGCGTTGCATTTAGGATACTTACTTTTAATATTATTATTTTTATGATTTTGGTTTGTTTTTCTTTTTGTTTTGGATTTTTTTTTCTGTGTATTGATTTCCGTGTGGTTTCTGTCCTGTGTGGAATGTAATGTACCTGTCTGTCAGTCTGTGGTGTCCGGAAGTAATAAATGTTTCTTTCTTTCTTTCTTTCTAACTCATCTTTCGTCTTTTTGTTTTTATATATGAAACACCTCTTCCAGTGCGTCGCAACGAGCCACGGTGCTTAACAAGGTAGCAGTATTTCCTCTCTAAATAATAATAATTATAACACCCATCACATTAAGATACTTTGGATAACAAATTGGTTTTGTCTGGAAAGTTCTCAAAGTTCGCAACTTTAAAAGGAATTGGGCCAATAATATTATTTGTATACCTACAATTTTTAATCGCTTTATATCTATATTTCACAAAAACTATAAAAATATTCATAATAATTTTCTATAATATGCAATCTTCTTCTATCGTGTGGGTTGTGAGGTGAATTACCAACCCCATCAACCCTGGTGTCAGGGTTATTACTGAGCCGCCATAGGCCCCAATAATATGCAATAGTCCTACACGATCAGGGGGTTATCTTTATGCACTCCCATAGTGACACCACACGCATGCAGAGTATTCTATATCTTTATATTATTATTGTCATATAACTTAAAACTAATTATGTTATACAATTTAAATAATCAGAAGCCTGTAGTTTTTGCATTTAAAACAATACAGGTAACAAAAATTTCACAACATATCTTCGTTTTATATAAGTAGAACATAAAATCAACTAATGTTTCAATTTATTTATATTAACAAATACCCAATTGTCAAGTAGCAATATAATAATGACAGTGTAATTAATTAATAACAAAAAGATTCGGCCCTATGCACGCCTTCCGAAAATCCGGGACTACATAGGCCTATATAGAAACGACATACACATCATCATCAGCCGTACGACGCCCACTGCTGGGCATAGGCCTCCCCCAAGGATCTCCACGACGATCGGTCCCGCGCACACATACACATAATAATAAGTAATTAACTACTTTTAATAAATCTTTAAAACATACATAACACATACATAAACAGCCTATACACGTCCCACTGCTGGGCACAGGCCTCCCCTCAATCAACCGGAGGGGGTATGGAGCATACTCCACCAAGCTGCTCCACTTTGGTGGAGGAGTTTGGGCCAGTAGCCCTGGACCAACGGCTTGGCTTTAAATCTTAAATAATATTAATTATTATTGTTATTAATATATATTTTTTGAGAATGCTACACTGACAAGAGCGTGACTCTTAAATTAGTCATAATGAGTAATTATTCACTTAGCCCGCTAGAACTAGACATTCCTATACCTGCTTGATCTCTGATACGCGTGGGTGGCATCAGGTCGGGATGTAGCTGTGAACACATATTTTATTTACCTCTATTCCCTAAGCTTTATTAAAGCGTTTGAAACTAAATAGTTGTTGGTCTGACAGACTGCTCATTTAAGCCCTGAAAAGGGTTCGGGGATTAACTTTGTGCCTAACATGAATGACATCATTTATCATATAATAAATAGGTAAAAGCCACTATGGTCCTGTGGTTCACAGGCTTGTTTCTCAAACGGGGAACGCCGGTTCGAACCCTGGTATCGGACTTGCACCAATGCGTTATTAATTTACCTTAAGTGCAGTTTTTATTAACAAAACTCGCTTGACCGTTATAGACGGCGATACAGCTCACCACCTATCACATTGGTCTAATCGAAAGTTCGAGAAAGTTGAGGAGTGAGTACTTACTACATCATGCGATGGATGTACCTCTGCCTACCCCAATCGGGATATAGTCGTGAGCTTATCTTATATGTATTATGTTACATTGTTAATTACGTTCAAATCCAAATATACTTTCATCATCTCCCTCCGTTGTCCCGTAAGGGTCCGCCTAAAGATTTGTAAATTGTTACTGGCGATTTTATTTTATTCTTATTCTTATATAAAAAAATAAATTGCACCAGAAGAACAATGTAATCACCTGATTGGCCGAAAGTAAGATGATTCGGAGGGCACGTTAAGCCGTTGGTTCTGGCTACTAGTTACTTAAGTACACTTTGAAACCATGTCACATTTACTTTTTTGACAAATTAAACCGTATTTCTCATTAAATGCCAAATATCATAGTGCGACAGGGTTCTAAAGTGGGTACATGTTATTGCTCATGACTGTACATATGCAGTTGCCACATGAGCCAATTCAGGAGCCTTTACCGGCTTCATAGTGACCCTGACGCCAGGGTTGGTGAGGTCGGTCATTGGTCTCACAAGCCAATTTTGCCTTTCACACTATAAGTTATACTTAACTACATTATACGTTACATGTTTGTAGAGAGCCCCGACTCTTGAGACGAAATTCCGACGAAATCAAATTTGAATGTCAAGTTATTTGATTTAAGCCTTAGGATGTCGACGTACGTGTCAATTTGCACAGAATTATACGTAATTTGATGTCTAAGTTGGTGTTTGCCTTGTTTTCTACTTGCGTAGCTAGTATTTATAATTGTTTTAAAATATTTGTGAATACTTAGAGTATTGATATCACGTGGTTTCCAGGATTTATACCCGGTTAATGGCAGTAGTCTCGTCCCTTATTACATGGGGCGTAAACATAGCTGGCGAGGAGTGGGTTACACCTCTGTCTCTGCTTTTGCCTTGGCCCCTGTGGTCCAGTTGTTGAGCGTCGGGCTCACGATCCGGAGGTCCGTGTCTCGAATCCCTGTGGGGACATATCACAAAAATCTCATTGATCACCCGATTGTCCGAAAGTAAAATGTTCCGTGCTTCGAAAGGCACGTTAACCCGTTGGTACCGGTTACTACTTACTAGTGTAAGTAAGTACATGAGCCTTGTCAGACGTTTATGTTGGTTTAACAATAACCCTGCCAACAGGGTTGCTGAGGTTGATAATCCAACTCTTAATCCACACGATAGAAGAACACTTCTGCTTTCAGGCGACAGGTTAGATGCTATGTTATGTTATGTTACTTAGGGTCCTATTTCAAAGGAAAATTCAAATTCAAAAATATCTTTATTCAGTAGGTAACATAGTTCACTTTGAATCGTCAATTTTTAGAAAAGAAAGAGGCGCGACAGCCACGTCTCTCGACGCCACAACTATTACCAACGCGTTGTGTTAATGGGTAGATACTGTTGCGTAACCAACTGGCCACGCGGTGTCAACTGGCATTTTGTTGATGGCGCGGCCGTGGTTGAGCCTCCATAGTGTCCTAGTGAGATAGGGCCTTTAATCCCTCTTATGTGGCCTGTAACGCTCGCTGTCTGGTGAGTTGTAAAACCAAGCCTATCCACTAGCTACATCAAAGCATAATATAACATAAACAAGGACCTTTATTGACTACTTTTATATGAAAAACATTCCATTGAAAACCGACGTCGCGTCGTAGCAATAAATATTTATCTCAAAAGCAATATTTCACTTTTAGGTATGACTTGTACCCTCAATAAGATGGGTAATGTTTAATAGTTAAAGAAGAAGAAATACTTTTATGTCGAGATAATCTTCCTTTTTTCCAAAAACAAGTATTTACATAAACATCCTAAAAACAAGTATTTATTTTCCATAAAAAATACACAAGTTTATTTTTCTTCTTCTAATCCTTTTATCCCCGGTCGGGGTGTACGGCTCGAATAACAGATTTCCTCGCGATCTTACACACACAAGAATAAAATAAGGATAAAATAAGGATAAAATAAATTATTTTTATTTATTTATTTATTTTATTTATTTATTACTATTAGCTAAAAACATCATCATTACAGGTTTCACTTAACCTAATGCGATAATGATAGCGATATTAGAAAGAAAGAACATCAAAAACAATCACAACAACAAAAATCACATACATACACATACATAAACTCACGCCCGTAATCCCTAATGGGGTGGGCAGAGCCACAAGTAATCAAAGACAACCTGCAGCCACCGTTGATACGAATTCCAAAGATGGATAAACAACAAAAATCAATCACAACAATCTTACTTGCGACATAGTAGTTCAAACGCTACTCTCTGGAACTCAGTCAATGAGCATGTGAATAGATCTAGATTATGTGATATTATTTTTATTAACAAGTTACAATACAAAGAAACTACTAGGAGTACTTAGTTAAGAGACTTTTTGTAATTATTTCTTTTTTATTTTGGTGCAATAAAGTGTATTTGTATTGTATTGTATTGTAAGGAAAAGAAAAAGGCGCGACAGCAACGCCCCTCGACGCCACAAATAGTGTCAACGCGTTATAAGTTTAAGAAATAAAAATAAATAAAATATACAGGCTGTTGTTGGCTGGGCGGAAGGCAAGAGGGAAACCACTGCCCTATTTTTCCCTAAAAAGTAGCATGGATAATGCTACACCGACAAGAGCGTGGCTCTTAAATTAGTGATGACAGGCTGTTAGTGACACCGTAACGAATACTTTAGGGGATGATTCATACGATTCTGAGTTATTATCAAGTGGTTTTTTTGTCGCAAAATTCATGATGTTTTTTTCTGTTTAAATTGTTTTTAATTCTTTTGCGATGGAAAATTCCACTTAATATTAACCATCCCGCTTAGTTTTCGTTACGATTTCACTAACACCCTTCATTTATAACGTTTATAACAATACGATTAAAAACTACATTTTTATTACATTTTTTCTAGCCTATTGATAACACTGCTGGTAGGTATCCCCCCTGCTTTTCCAACGCATTCTGCCGTGAGTCGTGAGCAAATCTGTCTCCACCCTTTGTCAATTAAGCGCCCACTTTAAAATAAGTAAAAAAAAATATCTCATCTTATCTTATTTAGCCTATACGATCCCACTGCTGGGCAAAGGCCTCCCCTTAATTTTTCCACTCCTCTCGACTTTGCGCGATCTCCGGCCAATCCTTCCGATAAGCATTGAGGTCGTCACACCATCTTTTACGTGGTCTTCCTCGACTTCTATGCCCGCCCTGAGGTATCCAGTGAGTAACGACTCGTGCCCACCGCTCCGGATGCATGCGACAAACGTGTTCGGCCCAGTCCCACTTCAGTTTGGCGGACTTTTTCCCTACATCAGTGATACCCGTTTTGGAGCGCAGTGTAGTGTTTCGCACACGGTCGATTCGTTTGACGCCTAGGATACTGCGTTCCTTTGCTTTTTGGCAGACCTTGAGCTGGGACTTTTAAAAAAAAAATATCGAATATTATAAATGAAATAATATTGTAGGCTGGTAAGTTTCTTTACAAGAAAGTCACGGCTGCAAAGCGCTGTGAAATAGCCACAAAGCTACACGAACACGGGATAAATCTCTGACAAAACTTTTATACTTAAATATAGTAGTTCCTAGGATGGAACTATGAAGTAGGTACCTTACTGTCGTTCTAGTTTCTAAACTTTGTTCTTAAGAGAAAGGGATTTTTCAATAGAATGTTCTTGGGGTCAAGTAAGTACTTAAATCAAATATATACGTATATAATGGTAGTTGTACACCCTCACTCTCGCGTGAGGAGCTCGGTGGCGCAGCGGTAAACGCGCTCGGTCTGCGATTGTTGAAGTTAAGCAACTTTCGCAAAGGCCGGTCTTAGGATGGGTGACCACAAAAAAAAAAGAAGTTTTCACCTCGAACTCCTCCGTGATTCGGAAGGCACGTTAAGCCGTTGGTCCCGGCTGCATCAGCAGTCGTTAATAACCACCAATCCGCACTGGGCCCGCGTGGTGGTTTAAGGCCCGATCTCCCTATCCATCCATAGGGAAGGCCCGTGCCCCAGCAGTGGGGACGTTAATGGGCTGGTGATGATGATGTACACTCTCGGCGAGACACCCGAGTGGCACACAGTAACAGAGTGTAAATGGTAGCTCTAAAGATCTCTGTGGTCCAGTGGTTGAGCGTTGGGCTCACGATCGCGGTCTTGGGTTTGAAATCCGGTGGGGTCACCTCTAACAAAAATCCCTTTGTGAGACTCTCCGAATGTGATTGTCCAAAAAATATGATTCCGTGCTTCGGAGGGTTCGTTGTATTTACTTAAAAAAGGTCACGGGCCTTTGGCGGCTCAATAGTACCCTGACACCAGCGTTGATGAGGTCGGTCATTCACCTCACTACCCACATGGAGGTAGCTCTCGCCTAAATGACTTACCTATCGGGCATGAGCTCTCGGCTAGACTTAACGAGAGCACTCGAGAGTAAATGTACAATCGCCTTAATATAATATTGTGACCACAGTCGCTTTGCTCCGTTCGGATCAGATATTTCTTCAATTTGATACACTACGAGTAACATCGTAATTCGCTCTACTCGATAGAAGTGTCGGGTACATTTATCTGTGTTATGTCCCTTCCCTACGTGACACAAATATCCTTATAACTATCAAATTTGATAAGACACGAACCGAAAACTTTGATATTGTTTTAGTAACATTTTGAGTGGTTACAATTATGAGAGTTTTCCCGAGAGGCTGTATTGTTGGAACGCTTAAATATACGGTATGTTCTCTTTTTGCGCTTCCTTACACGCTAGTAACTTCTAAAGGGGTGGACAGATCAATGAGTAATCTAAAAACAACCGTTTGCACTTGCAGCCACTTTCGACACAGAGTCCCAAGATCGACAAGATACAGGATGGAGGAGCAGAATGGCACAATCCTTTTGTCGGTTTTAACGACATATCCGGGAAGATAAGCAGCTGAACGCCATGTTGCTTTTTGCCCTCAGTCAAATATAGAAGCAGTCTATTTCATTCCACTCCCGGACACTCCGTACAAAAACCTCATGGTTACCACGTACCGCTTAAGAGTGAGACAGATAGTCCGCGCGCGCTCTCCCTTACTCCCATAGCAGATTATAGCCATTTAGACTAAACTAAGACCTAGAGGGGGTGAGGTCAGCGTCCGATACGAATTGGTGCGGGGCGGAGCGTTACCGGTCTATATGTAGTATTATTCTTTATACTATGTTAACAGCTAAAACATTATCGCTACATAAAAAAAAAACTGAAACACCCGCATTTATGTTATTACAAGTAACTTAATCCACCACAAGTGCGGGACTGCTAAAAATAGACCATATAATCGACGACTTCGGTCGGGTCGGGTGGCTGGATCGTCGGGTGCTTGGGTTGTCGGGTCGCCGGGTGGTCGGTCGGGTAACATTACCCATTTGCGATCAGTTAACCGATTATTTGCATAAAACATTTTTTTTTATGTCTGGAAGATCGACTAAGAACTTTGTGTCTTATATACTATGATCTTATTTTATTTCATGGTGTCTTGTACAAATAACACACTTAAATAGCTTTTACACTGGATTGGGAGTAAATAAAAACACCAGATAATTTCAAGTTAAATCTATAAGATTATACATCCATCTTTACATTTTTATCACTGTTCCTGTCGATTGTCACATATGTTCGCAACTTGGCTAAGGCCCTTGGTCAAATTGTGGTCAAACGAATTTTTTTGTAATAAAAACGTTAAAAAAAGTTCACATGTATAGAATGTCGATCTGCCCTCCTACGGAAAATTTGGTAATAATTTTTGACCTAATAGCTATAATATATTTTTGTCTTTATTAGTTTCAGAGATACTTTGAGCATAATTTTGACAGAGTACTAAGCTAAAACGCAGCATTTCGTTAGAAAAGTTTATTCAACAGCATTCAGTAGGTACCTATCACCAGTTTTGTATGACATGTATATTTGCTCCGCGGTTACAACTGTGCCGGCGCCTGTTGGTATCTAATTGGCAAACTTCCCTCAGCAAACACTCAAGTTTGGCGACAATTTGTTACCTACGTAGAGTCTTTGTGGAGTTTGCCTGATGTTTCTTATGACATCATTTTACCAGTTTTAGATGTATAAATATTATTTGAAATGTTTATGTTAGAAAATCCCTCAATTTGTCTTCCTTAAATTTAGAATGCGCTATTAAACATAAATAATCTCTTTGCACAAATATAATGCCTCATGGCAAATATCGATATATTTTTTATCATAGCAGCTGCACGCAGACATTTTTCCTCTATTGCACCCCGAATGTATGAGAATTTGCCAGACGAAGTGCAAAAGCAGATAGATCTCATTAGAGACCGAATATTGAACTCGCAGCTGTATAATGTTAAGAACATCAACTTTAAACTAAAACAGTTTCTATTAAACATGGATTTAGATGATTTTATGTATGCTTACTCTGAGCTTTTAAAATAATTTGTTTACAATGCTGCTACTAACTTTAGCATTATTTACTAACTTCATAATTTTAAATTAATTACTAATCCTTTAATATCTATTTTAAGTATTTTTTTGTATTAAAATTACGCCGCGCTGTCTACCTACTGAATATTTATGTCATTGTTTTAAGACGAAATTTGTAGCTAACCCTATCACAGGCTTCGGTCTTTTTGGGTTGCTACTGTAACACTGCATTAAAAACAATTTATCGCGTTAACACGCTCTTTGGGTCTGTTTTGGATAGTGGTGTAAATTAGGTATAAGAACTTGTAATAATAATAAATAAAATAAATAAATAAATAGGGATATTCTCCGCACTAACAATGGTGTGATAAAAGGTGCTGTATTGTTAGCGGTGTGACAAACAAGAATAAAATTCCTGTTTGTCATACTGGTGTGACAACCTGGTGTGACCACGAGTCCGGAGGGATTCATTCGTTCTTACCACATAATGTTCGAACCATCAAAGCACCCCTTTCATTTATCATCAATTCAATATCTTCTTCACTCTTCAAATTGTCTCCTATTAAATACAGTATAAGTTGTTTTCGACTGCTTTCGAAGTTTTGTTATTCAAAGCTATCAATAGTGATTCGTATTGGATATCTGACTCCATAAATATTTATTCTCTACTCTGTCAGTTGTGAATTTTACAATAATATCGTGTTCATGCATATTTATTAACCTACCTATATGTACATACTTCAGCATTCCCTGTGCTCGGTTTATTCAATTTACCACAGAGCACGGAATCATTATCTCGCTCTGTTTCATGTCTATTTTAGACCATTTAATAATTGTCTCTTAGAAAATAATTATGTCTACGACTAATTACGACTACTTAGTTACATCAGTAAGTAGTAACCGGGACCAACGGCTTAACGTGCCTTCCGGAGCACGGATCATCTTACTTTCGGACAATCAGATGATCAGCCTGTTATGTCCTAACCAAACTAGGGACCACAAAGTATTTTTTGTGATTTTTTGCGAACCCAGAACCTCCGGATCGTGAACCCAACGCTCAACCACTGGACCATGGAGGTCGTTAGAGCAGGTCGTCTAGCTGGGCGTAATTTGATTCTATGCTCTGTATTATTAATACTACGTAGATACTCCACGTATATGGGCTCGATTGATTTCATTCACTCTATGATTGCTGGCCGGGAATCAGTGTGATATCTCTATACACAGCTGGCATTTACAACCACTGCGAATGGATTTGAATCAGCAAGCCTGAGTATGTGGCGTGGTTCATTGATTCAATTCGGTTTACAGCGGAGTTAGCTATTTAGCTGTTGCTGTTGCTGTTGTTGTGTTGTAATTTTACAACATGGATACTTTATATAAAATGACGCCCGCCGTGGTAGCCAAGTTAGTAGAATGCTTAACTCACAAGTCACAAGTTCGATTCGAAATTGTTTTCAATTTCATGCTAGGATCACGATTATCGCATGGTCAGCGGTGACAGCGGTGAGGAAACCCATATTCCCAAGAAATGCCTTTCGGAGGTATGTGACCTAACCTGTATTGGACTGGACTTCCCTTCGCGGATTGGAAGGTCAGACACGCAGTCGATTCTGTAAAAAACCGGACCTGTCCAATCTTAAGGTTAGGTAAGCGGACCCTGTGAAATCGAGATTACCTTAGGGGGATGATTATGATATGATTATTATTTCCTGTCGTGAGGGATGCGACACCAATGTTCGACCACACCTGATGTCAACAAACACTAAACCTATTACCTAATTTATATATATGTAGGCCTTCTTGTCGTATCTGACAACGGCGTCCTCAGTCTCTTCTTCAAAGCCAAACTTTGTTCTGAAAACCCGGTCACATTGGAGGCAGAATAGCTGTCCATCTGAGTTGAAAGGGTAGGTATAGATGGGTTTGGGATGATCTTTGCGTGTTTGGCGTTTTTCGTCGAGCTCTTTCAGACGATTTGCTCAAAGTTGGCCATCTCTGTTTTGACACAGTGACGCCACTCAGGTCTCAAAACAGCAAGGTCCTCCCAGCGTTCAGTGGAAATGTCGCAGGCGGTCAGGTTACGTTTTAAGACGTCCCTGTACCGCAGATATCGTCCCCCGCGTTTACGCTTCCCACTCGCTAGTTCGGAGTAGAAGACGAACTTCGGGAGTCTACTTGTAACAGAGACATTAATAAAGTGTATGACTCTGTGTGTGTGTGTGTGTCATAAATCAATGGTCTTACACTGTATTCAAGTAGGCTGACGTTGAATCGGTAGAGATCTCTCAATTTTGCGCGGAGACAGCCCCTAGAGGACGCGACCAATTTCAAGATTACGACTGTGAAACGTCGGATTACACGAAACGCCGCGGGACAACATTATACTGTGGCTGGGCTTCGCTTTATAAACACGACGAAAAATTACTCGCATTATTTTCACAAAAAGCGACAATTTATTTCAATTATCTAGTTACGTGCGAAAGGTACGCCTTTGCACGTTTTGGGGTTCGTAAGTAAATGTTTCACCTGTCGCCAGGAACAAAAAGAACAATGATTCTATTGTTCGAAATACTTCCTTGTCACTCCAGGCTTAAGGGATAAATCCGCAGTGTGTCGGATGTGTTGGACCTTATTATTGAATAATACTTTTAATCCATTAATATTTACTTTTTACCCGTTTTAATACAGTTATATTTGTATTATATTATATGTGTATATTATGTATAGGAAGTTAGAGAAGTGTATCAGAAACGATGCAAACTGAATGTCATAGTGTCTGCCTATCCCAGTACGCTACCAAAACTGACTATTGTGTATATTTGCCTGGTTGCCTTTGGATATTTTATCATGTGGTAGATTTTGATTTTGTTTTAAAAATATATTAATATATTATTTTGCATAAATTTTCGAGTTTGATTCCGAGTAATTGATTATCAAATTAGATTTTAGCCACGTGCATTTTAAGAGTTGTTTCATTTCTTTTTTTTAAGTAGTTTCTTACTGACAAAGTTCCAAATTCCCGACTAGTCAGTCTAATTCGCACTTAGCAGGTTTTGGAGAATGTAATAAATGTACTTGAACCGCGATATGTTAATTACATTATATCGCGGTACATGATTATATTCCAATAGTCAGAGATACATCCACCGTAAGATGATAAGTACCCACACCTCACAGAGCTTCCTGTTAGCCTAACGTGATAGGCGGTGAGCCGTATCGCCGTCTTTAACGGTCGAGCCAACTGTGTTAGTGAAAAATGCACTTAAGATAAATTTATAACTCATTGGTGCAAGTCGCGTTTAAGAAGCAAGCCAGTGACGTGACTATCTGTAATACTGCGCTTCTTCTTATCGTGTGGGTTGTGAGGTGGAATACCAACCTCATCAACCCTGGCGTCAGGCCCCTAACATGGCTCAGGTAACGATTACTTACTTACATCATCTTACTTTCGGACAATCAGGAGATCAGACTGTAATGTCCTAACCAAACTAGGGATCATAAAGTGATTTTTGTGATTTGTCCCCACAGGGATTCGAACCCGGGGTCTCCGGATCGTGAGTTCAACGCTCAACCACTGGACCACAGAGGCCGTATAATTCTACGCTAAGCCACAGACAAGAAACATAACAAAACTCTCATCTCTAAAAATCATCTTATCCAACCTTTACCGTATCTCCAAAATCAAATCTACTTGATCCTGAAATGAAACTGTGTAGGCTTGCAGTACGCCGCGAGTAGATCATGCTCCCGAGGGAAATCTGAGCCCTGCTGGATGGGGTGAGGTTGAAATACTCACGAGCGATTCATGCTTATAGGCTTGACTCAGTAATGGTCAGGGGTTGCTTGCACCGATTCGTTGCCGTAGCCGTGATTCCGTGCCGTTGAGTTTTTATTTGACGTGACTTATTGTAGATTTGCCGCAGATGGCATTCACTACTTGGCCGTATTGAGTGTGAGACGTAGCTACGTGACTTATATGCAGAGTGTCATCGCTCCGACGTCCCGGCGTGTACAATGTGGCCTGCACCATGTTGAATTATTTAATTTATTAGACTAGCTCGTAAAATTCGATTATCACAAGCGGCAAATTTCATTAAAAACGGTGTCGTGAATGCATAACAGACAAAGTTACCTACTTTCGTATTTATTAGGGATGGCATGGATTTGCCTCACGACTATGTCCCATTTCGGTAAGGTACATCCACCGCAAGGTGGACTAAGTACCCACGCTTCACCGAGCTTCCTGTTAGACCAACGTGATTTGTCTTCTCTACTTAATTTAAATTTAAATTATATTATACAGGGTGTTAGTGACTTCGTAACGATTATTGAGGGGGATGATTCAGACCATGATTCTGAGTTAATATCAAGTAGAATTTTTTGTCGCAAAATTAATAATAATAAAAATAATAAAAAAGTTTATTTAGGTAAAATCTACGACACACATATACATTTACAAAATTAAAATATACACAAACTAGCTTTTGCCCGCGACTTCGTCCGCGTGGCGTGGCGTGCATATCAAATTTCAAGCATCTAACTAACTTATGCAGTTTAGATTTTTTCATACATTTTTTTTCCCGTTAACTCCCGTTTCCGTGAAAATTTTGCAATATCCTGTTGCAACTAAGCTTTAAGTTAACTAAGGTACCTGCATGCCAAATTTCAAGCGTCTAACTTAAGCGGTTTAGATTTTTCATACAAAAGGATTTTCCCGCTAATTCCCGTTCCCGTGGGAATTCCGGGAATTCCTTTCTTAGTGCACCTCTACGGTACCTAAGCTACGTCCCTTCCAAATTTCAAGTGCCTACGTTTAGCCGATTAGGCTGTGCGTTGATATGTCAGTCAGTCAGTTTCTCCTTTTATATATTTAGATTCATGTTTGTTTTTAATTATTTTCAATTCTATACTTTTCCGATGCAAAATTCCACTTTATATTAATTTAGAAAAATGAGCTGAATCATCCCCTTTAGTATTTGTTACGATAACACTTTCATATATTTTTATTTTCAGTTTCATACTTTTGTGACGGAAAATTCCAGTTGACGTCAACTCAGAATCATGACCTGAATCCCTCAAAGTTTTCGTTACGATGTCACTAACACCCTGTATTGTATATATACCATAAATATATCCATACCTATAAAGCATTATTATTTGTTGACCTTTTAAAGTATCATTCGAGTCCAATTTAAAAAGTGGCAGCGAAATAATTTACAAAGTTAATGAACTTCCTCGCAGTTGACACTAAGTTTATGTTCAAAGTTCCCCAGTTACCACAGTGTTGTTACGACGAGCTGTGAGTGTTGTTTGAATCGTAATTACAACGAGTTTATTGTCTACTAGCGCCCGCCCGCGACCGCCTAATAGCGCCCGTCCGTGTGAAGAGTTAGATGGAAACCCTACTATATTAAAACTATAGAAGTTTCATACAAACTTTCAAACCCTGTTTTAACCCTTTGGGGGATGAATTTCCGAAAATCCGCCGTCCATCGGTGGGCATTAATTCATCCTAGTGTTGTAGATATACCACAAATCCGCACTAAACGTTTTGCCTCTTCTTTTTTGATGCGAACGGCAAAGGTCTGGAACTGTCTGCCGTCGTCTGTTTTTCCGACTCGTTATAATCTGGGAGTCTCCGAGGCTAGAGTGAATAGGCTTTTGCTAGGTAAGCGTGATCCATTCTAGACCACATCGTCACTTAACATCAGGTGAGATTGTGGTCAAACGGGAGCCTATATTATTTAAAAAGCAAAAAAACATACATATATATAGCGATCACGTAACCCTTCGTTTCACCGCAATCGGGTAAAAATTGAAAGACCAAATCCCGTCTGTCTCACATGACTTTCAAACACTCGTTCACTCAGCCAATTAGAAGCCAATTTTGTCCCAAGACGTTGGTTTGAATGGAGACGAAAATTGGGACTCCTTTTATGAGGCAGAAATGAAATGAATTACTTGAATGTGGTTGAACTTTGAAGACAGTTGCTAAAGGCTTTAGTTAAACGATTTATGTGAAGTTAAGGATAATTATCAGATAAGTAATTTGAATGCTTTAAAGGAGATGTGATTAACGTTAAGGAAAATTTTGTTTTTATTTCTTTTTATTTTGGTCCATGATAGTACATTTGTATTGTAATGCAATTATTGTATATGCAAATAAACAAAATTATCCGAGACAAAACTATAATAATACATACTTAACGACAAAAGCAATATGTACGTCTATTCCCGCATAACTTTTAAACTACTTATCAGACATCAGAATTTAACAAATGACTATCAGGTGGTTATTAGGTAGGCTACGTCCTAAGAATTCGCTTTCGAAGGATGTCCACGGGTATCTTCGAAACATTACTAGGTATACCTACCTATTGAATTCAAGTAGGTCTATAAATAATACCTTAGTTAAGAAGTCCGCCTTGAATCGTACGGCAAATGTAACCCATAATGCTGGCCGCGTTTCCACGTGGCATTTCCAGGTACGATCCTGAGCGGGGATCCGCACCACTATTCCTGCGGCTCTGTCCCAACACTCACAGCCAGTGGCAGCCCTAGCAAAATATTTAGATGGTGTGAGACTTAAAATTGGCACCCCTCAGCCCCTTAAAATACAAAAATTACCACATATACAAAATTCACCGGAATTTACCTAATTAAATCTTTTAAAAATGTTTACTTATTTATCTAATAATTACAACTATAAGTTACCATACAGGCATATGCTCAAGGCGGTAACATAGACACATAAGTTAATATTTATAAACTTAAATCTAGACACGCGGTAGCGTGTCAAGCCAAGTTCAAGAAACAGAACTGGCGAGCCGCACCTTGCCAAGACAGACCTTATGCTACAATATTATGTTATAAGAAGATATGATAATGTTATACTGTTATTTATAAATAAATTTCAGGACTGATCATTGAACTTGGCACCCATTTAGATTTCACTTATTTTGTCGTTGAAGTCAACAACCAAGGCATTTATCATAATATTGAACTTGGCTCTCATTTCACATTTATGTTTTTGATTGGATTATTACTTCAATATTTACAGTATTATACCTATTTACTAAACTTATCAAATATCTTACCTATTATCATACATATATGTTGTTTACGCCCACCCGGTATGAGTTTTATGTGGCCGCAATCTAACCCGATGAAGTTAATTTGCGGCCAGGGTGGACCAGTCTTGGTTGATTTTGGCGATATATTTTCGGCGCTCGGTGCGTTAGCACACCTCGCACCGCCTTAGAGCCGCCACTGCTTACAGCTCCTGATTGTTTCTTTAGAGCATAATTCGTCAAGGTCCCGTCCTGCCAATGCAATGGTTTATCAAGCTCAGCGCGGAAGGTCGGCAGTATCGACTGACGCTATTAAGTAAATCAAGACGTTTCGGATTCGCCCTCCATTAATCATGGCTTCCAATGTCGCTTGCGTTTCGTTTGACGACAACACGAGAGATTATGGTGGAGAGACAAAGCTTATTGCCTTCTTCTATCGTGTGGGTTGTGAGGTGGATTACCAACCCCATCAACCCTGGTGTCAGGGTTACTATTAGGCCGCCAAAGGCCCCTGACATGGTTCATATAACAACTACTTACTTACTTACTTAGCTTAATGTAGTAAATGAAAACAAAATGAAAACTAAAGATAATCTAGGCTTTGAGTAATAATCCGCACCACGAAAAGTCGCGGCTTTTAATGGAACTGACTGAGGCACGTTAAGCCGTTGGTCCCGGTTACTACTTACTGATGTAAGTAAGTAGTCGTTACATGAGTCATGTCAGGGGCGTTTGGCGGCTCAATAGTAACACTGACACCAGGGTTGATGGGGTTGGTAATCCACCTCACAACCCACAAGTTAGAAGAAGATGGAATTGACTGGCAGGTGATAATAATTATATGCAAAATCTGCGACAGTGGCGCCGCAGCTTCGGGACTTCTTTCGTCACACAGACTATATTTTAAACCTAGTTTTTTTTAATACATTAAATTGTTTTACTCTATTATAATTAGCCATAGACAGTTTAAAAAAGCAAATAAGAGATTATAATTGAATAAATGTAACTCGTAAATGTTAAATGACATGATGACATACAGACCTTTATTACATTGAACTTAAACATAGCTGGAAGAAGTGGATGATACACTATACGCCTCTGCTTACCCCTTCGGGGATACAGGTGTGATGCAGTATAATGTTATCAATTATATGAAAACAAAACAGTATACGTGAAACATAAAATTAAAAACAACATCAATCCATCAGGTGAGGTTGAGGTCAAACGCGAGTCTATATAATTATTAAAAAGAATAACAAACCAATTTATTTCATCAATGTACATTATATCATGTTTATTTAGGATTCATTAGAAAACACTCACGTTAATTGTTACGGTGTTTAATTATTATTGTTAATCAAACCCACGTGTTTGCCAATCTGTGTCGAAGTAATTAAAATCATGTTCAAACATTGAATGATCAACTCAACACTGCTCTACTTTATTTGAATTCATATTTGGATCATAGATAAAATAAAATAGAATAGAATAATTATCACGTGTTCAGCGGTGAAGGAAAACAAAAAAAAAAACAGAAGAAAAAGAAAAAAAAAAACATCGTGAAGAAACCCACATTCCCGAGAAATGCATTTTCGGAGGTATGCTTAACCTGTATTGGTCTTGTTTTCCCTTCGCGGGTTGGAAGGTCAGACAGGCAGTCGCTTTTGTCTGTCTTGCAATATTTGAGGTCTAATTACTTAGTTTTTTGCCCGTATTAAGGGTACTTTTTTATGTTTCTAAAAGCCTATTAAATGGAGCAGTTTTTAGAAATACTGTCAGGGTCCATGACAATCTCATGTGTTTATTATTCTTCGGCGAAGTTTTAAGAACTGTAACAATTTTGGTCAAATTCTCACTTTGACTTCCGATAACTTTTTTTTTATCTTTGATTTGACTTTGATTTATCTTTGATTGAGCGGTACACAGCCTTAGGCATAGTTGTGAAGTAAAATAAAATAATTATTAAGAAAGGTATAGCGACAAAATGATTATTTCTGAAGTAAGATAGAAAATCTAGAAAAAGGTACAAAATGGGTCATATCTCCTAAACCGTCAATAAGTGCTGAACATACATGGGGGTGTTTCTGGTAGCTAATGAGCCCCTCTATCTAATTTTTCATTTTGAACGTGAACTTCTGGGCCACCCTGTATATTCTGTACGTACACCGAGCATAGTTTATCACGAGGACAGCTGCTCGTCCTGTATAATCCCACTGTCACAATATGAACTGTATACCTAATAGTTTTTGTGGCTCCCTCTGTACTATGTCTGTTCTGTGTGTTTCTGTTCTCAATGTTTTGCGAAGCTTCGGGGACCGGATCAAGTGGATAGAGTTCCGTCTTGTATTCGAAAGCTAAATGTTGAGAACGGTACAATGTTTGTTACTTATCTATCACTAGCCAGTATACAGGGTGTTAGCGCCACTGTAACGAAAAAAAATTAAAACGTCTACTTGATTGTAGTAATTGTATTATGATAACATAACATAACAAAATACTTCATTGTACGTATAAACAGCAAAAATCAAAACAAAAGAGAAATAGAATGAGTACAATAGGCGGCCTTATTGCTAAGTAGAAATATCTTCCTGATGATAGTCTGTTTCTTGAGTTTTTCTGTGCATTGATGGTTTTAAATATTTTTTCTTTTTATGTTTGGGCTATATGTACCTTAAAGCAAAAAGTTTTACCTTTGTACTGGTAAAAAAAACTATCATTTTCTTGAATTTTCCGGCGTAAAATTGCACTAGATATCAACTCAGAATCATGTTCTGAATCATCCCTCAAAGTTTTCCACTCTACGCCAGTTATGTTCCAGGCCCATGTAATAGAGGGCTAATTTTTGGCTATTCATCATCACCAATTTATTCGCCACGCTCTTGTCGGTGTAGCATTCCCCATTCTTGTCTATCAAAGGCCAATTTCTTCACTTCCTTATAAGACACGACGTTCACCTTCTCTTTGATCTGTTCCATGTTCTCTGTTACATTTATTATTACTGCCATTAACAGGGCACAAATTCTGAAAATCATGTAATATCAATTATCTATTATCTAAATATGAATTTATATTGATCTGTTCCATGTTCTCTGTTACATTTATTATTACTGCCATTAACAGGGCACAAATTCTGAAAATCATGTAATATCAATTATCTATTATCTAAATATGAATTTATATTTTAAATTTAACTATATAAAGTACAAAACACTGAATTCGATGGTGCGCCTTTTAAGCAAAACCTTCAAAAGGTATTTTTATTTTTACGACTTCAAACAGCAATAAATACTAGCATTATCCCGTTTCTCACAGGGTCCGCTTACCTAACATGAAGATTTGACAGGTCCGGCTTTTTACAGAAGCGACTGTCTGCCTGACCTTCTCACCCGCGAAGGGAAAACCCGTCCAATATAGGTTAGGTCACATAACAAACAATACAATACAATAGAAATATATTTATTGCACTAAAATAAAGAAAATACTTACAAGAGACTTAACTAGGTTCATGGCAAATGGCGGCCTTATCGCTTAAAGTAATAATAACGTCTTTTGTTATTTTAGCTCATAATTTTCAATAAATATTCTTACGTTAAGAACATAATCCCTCAGAGTACTGCCCTCGATAAGATAGTGTAGGCGTTACCTTCAGTCGAGACCTTCACGAGATGGATTCTCAGGCGTCACCTTACGAATGGAAATGAGATCGCGCCCCACTGGACTCGCACTATATTACCTCCTATACTGTGACACTTTACACCAAAATGGGTAGAGGTGTTATAAATTATGCTGATCATAAAGGTTGGGTGTTGATAGCCATGTAATCAATCATTTATGGTTTTGTATCTTCTGCAAAAATGTATTTTCTTATTCAACAGGTATGATTCCTTTATTCGTAATAAGACATTCCTTATACTCATTGAATAGGTTTTGTAGAGTCATGGTAACCTAGTTAGTAAAACGCTTGCCTCTCACTTTGAGATAGCAGGTTCGAATTCAGCACAGGCCTAAACCAATGATTGTCGAATTTGTTTTCGAATTTATGTTAATGATTATCACAAGCTCAACGGTGAAGGAAAACAACGTAAAGAAACCCACATTCCCGAGAAATGCATTTTCAAAGATATATAACCTAACCTGTATTGGGCTGGTTTTCCTTTCGCAGGATTGGAAGGTCAAACAGGCAGTCGCTTCTGTAAAAAACCGGACCTGTCAAATCTTCAGGTTAGGTAAGCGGACCCTGTGGAAAACGGGATAATGCTAGGCAGACGATGACTCACTGAATAGTTTTTAATACTCACCGAAGTGAGGCCAAGCCAATCAAAAATACAATTTCATACAGCCATCAACTTCGTCGAAGTAATTTTTAATGGAATTTGCCGGAAATTTTGGGTTGGTCGAGTATTTCTCAATAACTCGTACACCTTGTTACATTTCTTTTGTTTTCATTTAAATTATAAAAATCCTGTCAGTTTTCTTTTATATCCAGAAATATTCTTTTTTTATTACTATAATCTAGTGTATTCCACTCTCAGGCAAAGGCCTGTCCTAACTTCTTCCACAAAATTTATACCATAGGTATTGTTGTAAAAAAAGTATGGCAAATCTAAAAAGCTATTATCTCCAGACATATTTACCTTGTCTCCATTGAAGTGGAAGTATTGAATGTGGCTGACATGTGGTGAAGGTAAACAAGTGGAACTCATATACCGTCAGCTGGCGAGCGGAGAAATCATTGCCGAGTTCCGATATATTGCTTGTTTTACGACAAACATAACCTTCATTCAGAGGTTATTTACGGATAGAAATAACTAGAGTACCCAATGCTATTTATATAATATATTTAGATAATGTTATGTTTAAGAGATACGATCCGGTTGCCATAAACTATAAAAGTGGAGAGTTTTTTTTTCATATTACAATCTCAGAAAAAGGTGCTTAAGTTTTAGCTTAATGTTCTTGTCTATAAATGTACTTAACCTTATTTAATTATCTTTATCGACAAACAACGTCTCCTTTAAAAAATATATTTTTAATATTCATGGCACCTTCAATCAAAACAAACAAGACATAATGTTCACTGTAGCTAAAGCTTTATTAACGTTAACCTCCTCAAAGAAATCAAAACCACAATACAAACTAAGTACTTTATTTGTAGTTAACAAAAAACGAAGAATATCATCGGCAACAACGGTCCAAGAAACGAATTTTATTTAAACCCTGAACCAAAGTAAAGTAGCGGCAACACAGCTGGCAAGACTGAAACGGGATCAAGAGTCACCACTTGACACGGAAGGGGCTGAACACATCGGATTGGACACGACTCACTTGACCACAGTGCACAATATCAATATAAACCCACTGCAGTTTGAAGAACATCCAAGAATATCTACACTATTATTTCCAAATCAATCACTAAGATTTGGTTCGAATTTCTAGATGAGCATAACAAACTATGACAATATCGTAAACCGAAGCCATATCATTTTATTTAAGTGAATTATTTTCGTCAATTTAATAATTATTTTGAAACAAAATAATCTAATAGGGCTGTGTTAAATTAAGAATTGAACTAGATATAATTTTGTAGAACATATTTTTCAACCCAGTCTTTGTAATTAGTGAAACTAGTGAACCGCAACGACTTTAGTCGACTAATGTAATTAGTGACTTTCGTATAACTAACATAGTTACAGTAATGAACTTGTTAAAAGACCTAGAAATGTGTTTGGTGAACTAAAATGACTTTTAAAGCATATCTAAAACTATTCAATATTCACTTCAACAAATTCGAAGGAAAAGTTACCGCTCTCGATATATAAGTCTGAGTGAATTGAAGTCTATAAAATATGGAGAATGTTTAGGAGTTACAAACGTCAGGGACGATGAATATTGCAAAGATAAATATTTCAGTGAAGAAAATATTAGAAGTGCTAGTAGAGACTGAAGGATTTCTGAAGTCATTCATCAAAAAGTTGTAGATATTTTATGTATGTGTTTGTGTCGTAAAATATCAACATAAACAACCAACAATAAACAATGTGAGCGAGGTTTTATAAAAATAGTGAATTATGCTGTTTTAGTATCTTAAAGTTGGCGAGATATTTCGGAGTGTGTAAATATCGGAGAAACGGATTGCAAAGAATCATTATTTGGAGAACTATTTGCGTACAAATCTGAATTTTAGTGCATCAAATCAAAAGTATTAATTATAAATCTTATTGCTATAAATTATTAAAAAGCAAAATATTTTATCTGCACTCATGTCAAACATGAATGACCAAGTAGACACGCGACTCCACAATACGGATAATTGGGAAACTGTAACTTTATAATCTTGGTGAAGTGAAAGAAGTGATCGGTAAATATGTGGTAAAAGTGACATTATGAACTTTAGCCGAAATAGGTATAATCTATAGTCGGTGAATTGAATCTAAACTCAACTAACAAAATGGTTATCAAATAATATCAAAGCGACAATGAAGTGAAAACTCCAGTGACTTAACCAAATATAAGAAAATAATGATGAAAAATATGGAACCGTTAAAATAGTGACCTTGAACAATTTAATGTATGATCAACATGATCAATAATAAAACAACAGTGCGGTGTGAAAGCCAGAAAGTACCAAAATGAACTAAAGAGCATTGTAAACGCCAGAAGGTATCAAAATGAACGTCGGCGCGGCCCGCGGCGGGCCCGCTCCCACGGTGGCGGTGGTTCCAGTGCCCGAGAGTGAGATGGACGCCCTGCTGCTTGGAAGGACTGCGGTGAGGACCTTTGATCACTACATGAGAAATGTATGTATGGTTTACTTACACCCTGTATATATAGCTGCTAAGGTTGCAGTCAAATCTCTTGCTCAATAGTCATGTTAGGATGAAACTCTTTGCAAATGGCCGCTTGACACATTTCATAGGCGGATGCATCGAGTTTGAACGTTGATTTTAATTTGGGCACTAGTAGTTTTGAGGCAGTTTGGCAGTATGAACGTTCACATTAAGGGATCGATTCTGAATTATAATTCTTGTGCCTTCTATTGTTTTGTCATTAAGGACATGATGTGCGAAACTTACTGCCACCACTATCACCCAAAGTCCAATTTGTGTGTCGGTGCTTTATAGTTTTGGCAATACAAGCACATTACGCGCTATGTTTTGTCTCTTCAACCTTCGCGCTTGAAAAGTTTAATTATTTGCGGATTGTATGTCATATTGGGAAACATTGCAATTTCATTTAAAACGCGCAATTCAGTTTATTGGATTAAAATTAAATTATGTTTGATGTTGTTAAAAGCTTATTCGACTGCAATCTTTGCAAAAACTGTGAGAATGTTTCTTTTGGCAGTCATGCAAAGTGAATTTGAAGTATTACAGCCTCAAGAAGTCTTGAAATATTATTGCCTTGCTACAATACTTATTATGCTTCTTATCTGTAATATTCTTTAACACTTTTATATGTTTTTTTTGTCCCAATCCAGCGGAGAAGTCTAATATTTACATAATTTTCCCTTTTTTCTGTTCTGAAGGTCATTTGAACAAAGTCCCTCTAATTTAGATTCAGTATGATCGTTCAAGCGAATTGTATCGTAACAATTTATGTGAACGTCGTTTAGGGTTGTATCCAGTGTCATTATTTTAAATTGGATGTTGTTAGATAAGAGTGCACGCCCGAACTCGCTTTGTATTGACAAGAATTGATTGTCAGTACCAACTAGTTTTGATATTTGCAAACTATTTTTATGTTAAATAGTATCGGACTTTGTGAGTTGACTCTTCTATTTTTATGCAGTACTATTTTGTAGACATATTACTTAACTAGATGTCGCGTGGTTCGCTCGCAGCAAGCTGCTCGCGTGTCCTGTATTAGTTCGAAGCTTTTTCCCGCCATTTTTTAACCGCGATAGAATTTGACCGAGACTTAATAGGTCTCGTGAAATCAAAAAAGTTCTCGGTGCTACAGTTTTGCCAGGCCGTAGGGTGTCTCCCTGATGCGGAGCAGTTTTCCAAGATGATGTTCCGATCATACCCCTATACATCATTTTTACACCCGAGACATTTTCTGGAAAAACAAAAATTTGTATGGCGGCCATCTTGTTTTTCGATAATTTTTTTTTTCACCGGCGATAAGGTTTGACTAAGATTTTAATAGGTTTGGTGAAAAAACAAATGTTCTTTCGTAAGTAACTGTAAAGTTTATAGAATTAATTTAAAAAATATTATACATTATAAATAAATATATTCTTTATTTTATTATATACATTCCCGTGAAATGTAATCTGGCCTGTATTTTCTAGAATTCCCTTTGCAGGTTGGAAGGTCAGACAGGCAGTCGCAGTCTGTAAAAATCCGGACCTGTCAATTTTTCAGGTTAGCTTAGCGGACCCTGTTAAAACGGGATAACGCTAGGAGGATTATGATGTTTATTTCTTATTATATATTCTTTTTCGAGGACAAGTATTTGCTTCGATGTCGTTATTTGTACAAAATATTTTACTTTTGATGGACAGTTTCCTATTAAATATTGAACATTGTAGCAAGGCTTTAGAATTATTCTCACATAATGTAGATTTAGTAACTCGGACCAAAAGCACATCAAATGTTACCTACATTTAGCGTTATCAAATGCTTTCAATGTCATGTTTGATGTGCTGTTGTCTAGTATAACAGCTAACCCAAGTTTATACTTCATTCGTTATGTTAGGAGCGGATATTATCTATCCTAAAACAGTACAAACTTTAGGGTCGGCTGTGCTATTTAACATATTTCCTAAAAGTCTCTTTAGTACGTATATTATCAAGCTATTGATGTATAATGTGTGATTTCAATGTGTTTTTTTTATAGATTGTACAAAATATGTATTCGATGTCTAGTTATTTGTGTTGTGCGATTATGATAAGCATCTGCCAAACATATTTTAGTAGTGTTATAAAAGCTAGAAGTAAATATTGATTTTGGAGTGATGCCAGATATGTATGATTGACGTTATCAAAATTAATAAATTATAAACGTGTAGTTAATATTTTTCACGCTACATTACAGTGAAGTCTATTATGGGCTTTGAAAAGACATCCAAACCTCAGTAATGTACCTATTCTGATGGAATTATAATTACAAACGAATATCAATACAAAAAAAAAAACATCCAAAGATAAAATACGTAGAATCGATCATTGCTTTTTTACCTTCTGAAATAAAAATAGGTAAGTATCATGATTTCGAAATAATTGTATGAAACAACAATTTCGCCTTCTTTGTCTCTATATTATTTTGTTTCTGTAACTTTCAGGTAATTAATATTAAATGTCAATCAAATATCTAAGCTGTTGTGTAATTAAATAAATAAAGTTACTGCGAAGTAATCTACAGCAGGGGAGTGACGTCACAAGATGGCCGAGATATGACGTCAGGTAAGAAGTGTCGATACCTATACCGCGGAAAAATAAAAAAATATTATTCTGTGTATATGGGTTTGTGTTTATTGTCCACTAAAGGGAGCCATGGCCTCTCACTGTGATTTCGTAGGTTCGATCCCAAAACAGGCTTAAACAGATGATTTTCGAATTTGTAATCGAATTTATGTTTAGATCTTAAATGTTTATCACGTGTTTAGCGGTGAAGGAAGACATCGTGAGGAAACTTCCCGAGAATTGCGGAGTTATGTGGCCTAACCTGTATTAGACTAACTTTCCCTTCGCTAGTTGGAAGGTCAGACAGGTAGTTGCTTCTGTAAAAAAAACGGACCTGTCAAATTTTCAGATCAGGTAAGCGAACCCTGTGAAAACGGAATAACGCTAGGGAGATGGTGTTATTGTCTACGAGGTCGGGTAATCTTTTGATTTAGTTGTAAGCCTTAAAATAATTATAATTTTATTTAACAAAAAAAGGACTTGAACATTGTGATCTGATGTGGAAATTGCAATGAACCCCACGCAACAACGAACGGTCCTTCAGTAGGATCTATGAAGGGCGTACCCTTTGGAACGTGAGAGTTTCTTCGAAAATCAATCTTGCGGTTTTCGAGTTGATTAAAGGGTGAAATTGACACGATTTGAAGACTATGTTAAGGTACCTACCTGAAAGAAATGCATTTTATTTTATTTTATTTTTTTATTTTTTTTAAGGTACGTAGGGCAGAACCACAACAATATCATACATGATATTTTTTATCCTACCTAACGACAGTTCGATCCGCGTCGAAGTTTAGTACCTATCAGGTAGGTACATACAATTTTCAGAGCGTGCAACGTGGATATTAAGTTCTTTAATTATAAATTTTAATTCAGCGTTTAAAGTTAAAGAAGCGCGTTCATAACGCTAAAAATACCATCAGAATTTTACATATTTTTATAATTATTCTCCGACCTCAAAATTAAGCTTCTGTGCTGTTCTGGAAGCAAATAAAAACATAGAACACGTTCAGCTGCTTATCTTCCCGGGCATGTCGTAAAATCCGACAGAAGGATTGTGTCCTCTAACATGATGGACTAATGTTATGGGCGATAGGCTGATCCCTTATCACCATAAGGTTTATCATATCCAGCTTACATCGTATCAACAGTGCTTTCAAGTTGTTTTTGATTACTTGTGCTCTGCCCACCCTATTAAGGAGTACGGGCGTGAGTTTATGTATGTCAAAATTCGGCATTTATAAGGAATATAGGTACTTAGGTATTCAGCAAACAAACCCGAATGTTGTCCTAGTTGGAATCACTAAGTCAGATCTCATGAGTGGTCTGCTCGTTGAATAATTGATCCGGGAATTATCCGAGCACGTCAGGTTACCCGGGTACCCAGGTGGCATGTCAGCTGTCGCGTTATCCGGGTCCATTGGTGTCCGGGTATGAAAGTGATGAGAAAAATGAGTAATAAGATTTATGAATAATTACGAATGTGCAAAAGAATTGCATTTGGGGACTTTATTGCTAAGTAGCGATTTCTTCCACGCAACCTTAATCAAAGTTAAAGAAACGTAGGTACTTATTAAGATTAAGGACTGGGTTTTTAATGTCTTCGATTATTCTAAAAATGTTTAAATAAATTAAAGTAAAAGTAAGTCAGTAAAGTATACTCAAAGTAACGAATAGTCACCATAGAATTTTAAAATAACTGACTGATTTGAAATAGAACAAATGAACCACAACATCCGGCTGGTTTCGTATCGTGGAGATCCTTGGGGGAGGCCTATGCCCAGCAGTGGGCGTCGTACGGCTGATGATGATGGTTGACATAATAGTGCTGGAATATTACGTATAGTGTTAAGATAGAAAAGTTTTTTAGCATAGGACTTAGCTAATTGAGTCATGATTGCAACTTGGATAATTTTGTCAGCACTAATAAGATTCTAAAAAAAAAATGAAAACGGTGAATCACTATTTGTTGTAATTTTTGTTTTCTTTCGAACATTTAATATGTTAATTATAATTAGGGTCTTAGCGAGATATATACTTGATTGTGCATGCTGTGACTACTTCTAATTGAGCTAGCTCTTAATCTTTTTTTTATTGTCTGTAACTTTGCATGTGCAGAGTGTAGCTTGTAAGTTGTCCATAATAAATAAAAAAATAAAATATAAATTTCATTTTAAAGAAAAAGCAATACTCTTAAACCAATAAATCTTTTTATGATTAATGGCTGTGCGTAAAAGAAGGACGGATTACTTGATCCGGTTATCCGGTTCGTCTTATCCGGTTGTAGTTCCCGGGTTAATGAGGTGGACGATGGAACTTGGCGTTTGATTGGTAAATTAATCATTGGCCAATGCTTAATTGTGTGGGTTTATTCCGTATAGCTGGCTGGATATCGTAGACTAAAATAGTTTTGAGGAAAAGATGTTTTATTTTTAGTCTTTGGACGAAGAAACAAGATAGAAATAATTTGAATTTGGAATTTCGTTGTGAACATTTACAAATATAAAATAATCGAGATTATACATATATTATTTGACAATACGACTATACTTACGATATGTGTGGTGTGTTGAACATTAAACCATCCTTGCTGGGACTAGCTACGGCCCAGGTTCGATTCTCGGTAATATCAATTTCGGAAACCAATGTCTTCCTAATATTCTTATAAAATTATCTCTGAAAAAGAAATTAAATAGCAATCAAAGTAAAGCTACTATAAACGAAAAAACATGAGAATTTGAAAGTGCACTTTTGTTCATTCATTTAGATCTTGCCTATCTTCAGCGGGATGCAGTGGAGACTGGATGAATAGTTTTTTTTATGCAAATAAATATCCAACATGGCGTCGTGAGAGCTTGCAGGTTGTATTAGATCGTGGCTGCATTATACGTGGTAGAACATCTTTTTGCTGCAACTCTTTTTGCTGTCTATTATAAATGGGGTTGCTCCTGACCCTAATACCGCTTTATAAAACTACAATGAGGTCTAACGGTAGAGCTGAAAAGATTTAGATTGCGAGCAAGAATCAGTTTGTAGAGTTACCACGGAAAAAATATAGAGCGCAAAATGAACTATGGAATTCCATTTCCTTGGATACTGACACACTTCTCTTGCTTCCTCCATATTCATTCATTGTTTCATACACGCACGCCTCTGATTAGATTGTACTGAAACCTTTCTAAGGATATCTCCAATTTGGTCAATGTACGTCCTTCAAGGTCTTCCTCTGCCAGCCCTACCACCAACCTTCGCTTTATATACTGCTAAATGAATGTTACATAAATCTCTAGGCACTAGATAGTCCTAACTATCAGCTTCCATAGTTCAGTGGTTGAGGGTTGAGCTCACGATCCGCAGGTCCCTGGCTCAAATCCTGGTTGTTATCCGTAGTTTGATTAGGACATTACAGGCTGATTACCCGATTGTCCGAAAGTAAGATGGTCCGTGCCGTGCCGTTGGTTCCTGTTACTACATACTGATGTAAGTACGTAGTCGTTACATGAGTCATGTCAGGGGCCTTTGGCGGCTCAATAGTACTAATGAGAGAAGTTACTACTTACTATCAACTCCTGACATTTTTCGATCCTGGTGAAGATATCACTCAGTGAAAATTGTTAAGGGAGATTGAAAGTATTTCCAGGTCTGGAATTCAGACCCTGATTCTTGCTGTAGGACACCTAGATGGTGGCAGCATGTCATAGACAAGCGCCATCTTTAAATTAAAAAATATAATAGAAAAAAAATGGAGTAACAAGAACGACGCCGTTTTATTTTCCCGCTCCTTATATTCATATAATCAACAAAGTTATACCAATCTACATTCTAATTTCTTCATATTTCTTTATAGTACTATGTGATGTGTGTCCAAAATGGAAATATTCTCTGGAATAGCACATCACTGACAGTGTAGTGTTGCCTCTATAAAATATTGGAGCGAGTTTACAACGCCGAACGTAAAGTAGCATTCCTTGTTTCACTCTAGAGAATCAATGTTCTTTGCAACAGATTCAACTTGATTCAAGTGCACCTAAGCTGTATACTCTATGCATTTGGGAACATGAATGATTACTGAATGACACGAGTGTTACCTCAGTGGGTAGAGCTACCAGCCGGGTCTGCATGACAACCGCGGCGCGCGTTGCGCGAACTATATTGAGCGCTTCGACCAATAGCCGTTTGACGTCCATCTACGTAGATAGCATTCGTATCGTTTATTGGTCCAAGCGCTCGATATAATTCGTGCCGCGCGCGGCGCAGTTGTCATGCAGACCCTGCAGGTAAACATAAGATAACAAGGGTTCACTTTTGATACGACGTATTCTCATATAAATGTAGGAAAGTGAGTAAAACGGAACGTAAGATTAATAGAAAGTAAGAGACAATACTATGGAAGGATAATGAAAAGGGATTTGGATGTTTATGGTATGAATTTAGGATTGTCTATTATTAGATTGGGGTCTAATTCAAATTCAAAGTGCTTTATTTGTAAGAATATAAGTATAAAATGATCTTATAGCTAGGATGTACGCCATATTCGACCTTATAATTCAGGTATACAAATTAAAATTATATTTCATGCATTATCATGTCACATCAATTCAATAAATTAATATTATTAATAATTATAATTAAATCTATAACTTAAGTCAGCTAGTAAAATTTGTATCAATTCATATAAAAACAATTACATTGAAAATCATTATTATACATTTCATCAAAGTCAATTATAATAAAAAAAAAAAACCTGGTTGTAAGGTGCTTTTTTTTGGTAAAAGGAGTCAAAATAAATAAATATCCCTCTGAATTCTTTATCCCACATAAAATACCAGTTGAAATAGAGTTGCATTTGGTCTAGAATTACACTTTTTTTCTGCCCCTGGTCTTGGCTTTATAAAGGGTACCGAGAAAAAAACAACGTCTCTATAAATGCTTAACATAACATAACATGAGCTCACGACTATATCTCAATTGGGGTAGTCAGAGGTACATCCATCGCAAGATTTAATATGTACCCACACCTCACAGAGCTTTCTGTTAGACCAACGTGATAGGTGGTGAGCCGTATCGCCGTCTATAATGGTCGAGCCAATTGCGTTATTGAATACTGCACTTAAATTAATGCCTTAGTGCAAGTCACAGGGTTTCGAACCGGTGCTCCTCGTTTGAGAAGCAAGCTGGTGAGCTACAGGGCCACAATAATAACAAAACATGAGCCGATTTTTCATGTACTTTAGCAAAGGAGAACGCATGCGCCTTGCAACTCCCGTCTATTTTGTCTGAGCGACGTATCACTTATGACAAAAACATGAACTTGAAAATAAATTCCAATTCAGTGGTTTATAACCCGTCTCGCGTCGCACATTCTCTTAACCGTTAGGACTTGCCTTTTTCTGAACAGAAGGGTTAAAGAGGTCACATTGAAGCTATTCATAACACATACATAAATACATAAACTCACGCCTATTTCCCACCGGGGTAAGCAGAGTCTATAGAATTCCATTTGCTTCGATCCTGACACACTTCTCTTGCTTCCTCCACATACATCAATCGCTTCATTTACGTACGCCGGTTCAGAGTAGATCGTCCTGAACTTGCTATTCATATAAAAATGCAATATTGCAATTGACATTTGCACATATACTTAAATGTAAGTGCGTAACGACAACAATAAAATTGTCGAATAGCAATTTTGCTTTCTTATATGAATTGCTTCAATGTGACCTTTGTAACTCCCATGGATAATGTGGACTAAGCTTAAATGCACCTGTCACCTTGCATTCCGTCCCCCGGGGTCGTAAATCTCGCGTCTGTCCAATAAAAGTCAATTGATCGCCGCGCCGCCCGCGCCGCCCGCGCCGCCCGCGCCGACTCCCTAATTAGAGTCATCCATTACGCCGGTAACAGACAGGTGTTTAAACCTTAATTGATTTATTTCCACAAATTAGGTCACAGCGATATCGCAGGATGCTCTGAATGGCAATCTCCAAGTGTTGGTGACTTGGGTATTTTTCCTGTTAGTCTCTTCTTCTATCGTGTGGGTTGTGAGGTGGATTACCAAACTCATCAACCATGGTGTCAGGGTAATTATTGAGGCGCCGAAAGTCCCTGACATTCTTACATACATAAACTCACGTCTATTTCCCACCGGGGTAGGCAGAGACTATGGAATTCTATTAGCTTCGACCCTGACACACTTCTCTTGCTTCCTCCACATTCATTTATCGTTTCATACACGCACGCCGCCGTTTCAGAGTAGACCGTACTAAACCTTTTCTAAGATAAAACGTGTCCTTCTAGGTCTTTTAGGTCTTCTCTGCCAGCCCTACCACCACCCTTCGCTTTATATAGTGCTTTCGTAATCCTATTAGACCTTCATCTGCTCTATGTGTCCAAACCAATTTAACATTCCCTTCTCAACTTAGTCAAATTATCGTCTTTTACAAAACATCTCTCTCTAATCACACTGTTATCTTTCTAATAATAAAGTTTGTGAGGATGTTTGGATGGATGAATATTTGTGACTGTTTCACATAAAAACTACTCATCTATGATTATGTTAGTCATTGTCTAGCATGAGGGGCAGCCGCTGCCTGCTAAATTATCCAAACAGTTGCCCCAATCACGGTCAAGGTTGCCTTAAACCTAACTTAATATAACCGATAGACTAACACTTAACTAACATTGACACTAATGAACAACTTTCTCTATTAATGCCAATTTTAGTTAAGTGCTAGCGAGATGTTTCTTTCTACCGTAACGAACCTATACATAGGTAAGTAAGGAATTAGAGGGAGATCTACATTCTAACAGCCTCCGTGGTCTAGTGGTTAGAGCGTTAGGCTCACGATCTGGAGGTCCGGGTTCGATTCCCGATGGGGACATTGTCGAAATCACTTTGTGAGACTGTCCTTTGTTTGGTAAGCACTTTTCAGGCTTGAATCACCTGATTGTCCGAAAAAGTAAGAGGATTCCGTGCTTCGGAGGGCACGTTAAGCCGTTGGTTCCGGCTATTAGCCGTAAAAACACCTCCACCAACCCGCAGTGGAGCAGCGTGGTGGAGTATGCTCCATACCCCCTCCGGTTGATTGAGGGGAGGCCTGTGCCCAGCAGTGGGACGTATATAGGCAGTTTATGTATACATTCTACACATATACATATATACGTAGAGTCACGTCTGTATCTCTACTTCGGTGGGCCTCGGACTCGTATCAGATCATCAATTATACAGCGATAGTAAGACGATCCGTGCTTTCGGAAGGCACGTTAAGCCGTTGGTCCCGGTTACTACTTACTGATGTAAGTAATCGTTACGTGATTCATGTCAGGGCCTTTGGCGGCTTAATAATAACCCTGACACTAGGGTTGATGGGGTTGAATCTAACTCATAACCCACACGATAGAAGAGGAAACTAACACGAAAAAATACCAAAGTCATCAACACTCCAAATTACCAGTCTTAAAAACCTTCGGTATCGCTGTGACCTATCCATCCATAGGGAAGGCCCGTGCCCCAGCAGTGGGGACGTTAATGGGCTGATGATGATGATGATGATCGCTGTGACCTTACTTGTGGAAATAAATCAATTAAGTTTTTAACACATACCCAAGAGAGCCGTGGTAGCCCAGTTGGTAAAACGCTTGCCTCTCACTTTGAGGTTGCAGGTTCGAATCCAGCACAGTGATTGTCGAATTTGTTTTCGAATTCACGTTTGGATCATATATATGTTTATCACGTGCTCAGCACGAGGCAACCCACATTCCCGAGATATACTTTTTCGGAGGTATGTGACATAACCTGTATAGGTCTGGTTTTCTCTTCGCGGGTTGAAAGGTCAGATAGTTGCTTCTGTAAAAAACTAGACCTCACATTAGGTGAGCGGTCACCATGACAACGGCTTTACGCTAGGCCGAAGATGAGTTTACGGATTTCAACAACAAAAACTACCACGAAAGAATATCACGTATACACATATCTCCTAGCGACACGTTACACAGGGTGTTCATAATGTTCTTATCATTTATTTACAGTGTACAGGGTGTGTGTAATCTCGTGTGAGCAGATTGCGTCACGCATTCGTGAGTGAGATTTTTTTTTTTTTTTGACGTGACTTATTGTAGATTTGCCGCAGATGGCATTAACTACTTGGCCGGACAAATGGGGAGCGCTGAAGGCTCTCACCCGGACGTGAGTGAGAGGCGGCTGTCATTATCATACACAATTCAACAGTCATTCCACACGTGGGCATAAATCTGTTCATGTGAATTGTCACAAGTAACCATAACACAACTTGTTACTATCGTATTGAATTTCAAATACTTACATAACAAATACTTCATTGCACGAACAGGAAGAAACAAAAGAGAAATAGAATGAGTACAGTAGGCGGCTTTATTGCTAAGTAGCAATCTCTTCCAGGCAACCTTTAAGTATAGGAGATGTTTTAATATTATGTAATATAGCGGGATAGTGCAGCATGGGAATACTTGTACGTATAAAAATAAATACACTTACGAGTACATAAACTACATAATAATAATACACATATATAATTGTTATAATAAATAAATATAAATCCTTAAACTACTACATATACTATGGACGAAAAGGAGTAGATATATTGTGAAGATGAAGAGGAAATAGAGGTAAAGAAATGCGCCTTGACTTTATTTATATACTTGACTTGATTGATAATTCTGAGTATGATAAACCGATTTCAAATATACATATAGATAATTTAATTTGTAATTTGAAAATATAATTAACATATTATAACTGTTTATTTATGACAGTCGCTTGTGTTAAAATCTGGACCTGTCAAATCTTCAATTTAGGTAAGCGGACCCTGTGAAAAACGGGGGATGATGATTTATAAAATTGATGGTATTTTTGAAGATTTAGTATCTGCAAACTACTAAAATATCAAAATATGGTTTCATGAGTAACTGTGGTTTTTATTAACAAAACCTCGTGATAGATACGCCAGTTACAATCTGAGTAAAAAAAAATAGTATCAAATTTTACCCGAATTGAAATTAATTAAGAGTAATCGAGATTTAATTGAAGAAAATCATATCCCAAAGTGATTTTTCAAAAAGGCATTCCCATGGTTATCTTTACTGGAACGAAAAAAATAATATTATAATTATCATCATTTAGAATTTGAAATGCCACCACATTGAACGTATTCGCAAAACTAACAACAAGTAAGTATCAAAAAATATTTTTATCTCATTCCAATTTCGGTATAATAATAAATAAAATAATATCTAATTTAATCCGAGTACGAAGTTATATCGTCGCAGATACGATTACACGACGTCGAAAGAGACGGCGAGACTTTAAACACAAAATTATACAAGTGAGAGAGAGACAGAAAATAGATAAAGACTGCATTCTAGTGGAGTTGTAGAGAAAGTAATTAGACCTCTTTGTAAAGATGCAGCTATTGTTACAAAGAAGTGATGTGGAAGAAAAAGATCATTTGGATTGAGGTCAATCATTTGCAGGTCCCGGTTGGCCTTTCTTTCGTGGCGCTTAAATTGATGAACACGTCTTTACTACAAACATCCGTAATACTAATAACATAAAATTGAAGGTAACTCTGTCTGTTACCTTTTCAGGGTTAAACCGAACTGTACCGTGATATGGCACACAATGATAGTTTCAGATCCATAAAAGAACTAGAAAGTTTATGTCCCCGAAATCATCTCTTACATTCCAGCCTATATACGTCCCACTGCTGGGCACAGGCCTCCCCTCAAGCAACCGGAAGGGGTATGGAGCATACTCCACCACGCTGCTCTAATGCGGTGTTAATAAAGGTGTTTTTTTTACTGCTAATAGCCGGGACCAACGGCTTAACCTGCCCACCGAAGCACGGAATCAACTTACTTTTTCGGACAATCAGGTGATTCTAGCCTGAAAAGTTCTTTCCAAATAAAGGACGACTGTCACAAAGTGATTTCAATGTCCATGTCCCCATCTCCCCATCGGGAATCGAACCCAGACCTCCAGATCGTGAGCCTAATGCTCTAACCACTAGACCACGAAGGCTGTTGAAATCATCTTTTAAGGGAATGAAAAGGGGACCGAACATACCGTGATAATCGAAGCCCACGCGGACGGTGTCGCGGACGGAAACCTAATATTCAATATAATGTCTTGAACATCGGAGATCCAATAATCATGTGAAAATACAGCGTTTACTTTGGCACTCTACGTTCCCGTAAGCCGGGCGCGGCTCTGTACATGCCAACAGTGATGCCAACATTGCCAACTCTCGGCATTTCGATGTGTTCGTTGTAAAGCTGGCTTATCCGTCGATTGAATGGTTCGCGCCCCAAATACTGGCTTATAACTTTACAAGAGTTGCCAGACCGAATACTTCTATAAGGATCAGATTCGTAAAATATTTTCTATTTTGTTTATGAATAACTTTGGGAGCCGTGCAAGCCTAGTTGGAAGAACGCTTGACTCTCACGTTTAGGTCGCCGGTTCGAATCCCAGCGAGGGCCGAAATTAATGATTTTGGAGTCATAAGTGATTATCACGCGCATTTAGAATTAGCATTGCATTAGTTATTAGTAGTTTTGCAGTAGTATGCGTGTGTTGAGGAGCTCGGTGGCGCAGCTGTTAACGCGCTCGTTCTGCGATTGTTGAAGTAAAGCAACTTTCGCAAAGGCCGGTCATAGGATGGGTGACCACAAAAAAAAGATTTTCATCTCGAGCTCCTCCTTGCTTCGGCAGGCACGTTAAGACGTTGGTCCCGGCTGCATAAGCAGTCGTTAATAACCATCAATCCGCACTGGGCCCGCGTGATGGTTTAAGGCCCGATCTCCCTATCCATCCATAGGGAAGGCCCGTGCCCCAGCAGCGGGGACGTTAATGGGCTGATGATGATGATGCGTGTATCATTCTCAAAATCCCTTGCATCCTGGGGTTAGTTTTTGAATCCATTGATGTATTATGTTACTATCTTGAATCTGTTGTCATAGCAATATCATCGGGGGCAAAATAAATAGTCCGAACCACATGATAGGAAGTTATGTGACGGTTCGCCTATGATTATGAGCCCTACCCACACGCCGGAGGGTGCGGGGCGCGGGGCGCGGGGTGCGGCCAGCGATCGGTAATTGATGGATGGATATACCTATCTACTTTATCATCTATATGTATGTACGGTCACGACTTCACAAGTACTAATAACACTCTTATGGATCATAGTCACTTCGTTTATAGTCTTTTTCGGAGTACCAACCAGGTCACCTTCTTCAAACTTCCGTATTTTCTTTCTCTTTCTGTCAAATGCCCTTTCATTTTCTTCTCGTACCTTTCGTAGTCCTCCTGTGTACTTCTGTCTTTTCTTCCTGTTAAACATCTTATTGTCTTCCTCTTGTACTTTTAGTTTTAACACTTTATCTTGTACACTTTTGTCCATGCATTATTTCTTATTATTTTCATCCAATAATTGACAACATTCCAGATCCTGTTTTATCTTCAGCTCATTACACCATGTCTTCTTTGGTGCTTCAAACACCTGCTTTGTATACACTTTGAAACCATATCACATTTACTTTTTTGACAAATTAAACCGTTATAACCGTAAGTCTCATTAAATGTCAAATATGAAAATGCGACAGGGTTCTAAGGTGGGTACGTGATATTGGTCATGACTGTACCTATTAAAAGTGAAAAGTCACTCACTGACTGACTCCTCCATCTCGAAATATCAGTAACTACAAGTACTAGAAGTCTGAAATTTTTCAGCCTCCGTGATCTGGTGGTTACAGCGTTAAACTCATGAGCTGGAGCTTACGAATCCCACGGTCGATTCCTGACGGGGACATTGTCGAAATCACTTTATAAGACTGTCCTTTGTTTGGCTTGAATCACCTGATTGTCCGAAAAAGTAAGACGATTCCGTGCTTCGGAGGGTACGTTAAACCGTTGGTCCCGGCTATTAGCCGTAAAAACACCTCCACCAACCCGCATTGGAGCAGCGTGGTGGAGTATGCTCCAAACCCCCTCCGGTTGATTGAGGGGAGGCCTGTGCCCAGCAGTGGGACGTATATAGGCTGTTTATATACGTGTTTACGTAAAGAAAGACATATATTTATCGTCCCAGTCGTATAAATCTCAACACAGTACAAAGTGGGATATCATGTAGTCAGACACTCGAACTAAACTTTCAGGTTCACTTACCAAAATGGACTCTAATCCTCGGACGTTGGGATTGCGAGAAAAGTCTCAGATTGGGAGGTAATCCTGTGAGGAACTAACAATTTTAGTTTTATACATACATGCGCTCACGATCGAAATCCTTAATAGGGTGGACAGATCTATCAAGTATAAAAAAAACAATTTGTGACTTGCGATATGAATCGTATGGTCATAGAATAAAGTCTGATACTGCGTATAGAACGGTAACTCTTCGCCCCGCACCAATTCGTAACGGGTGACGAGCTAGATTTACCTCACCCCCTCTGGGTCTAGTTTATCCTAAGTGGTTGTGAGCCATTAAGAAGTAAGAGGGAGCGCGCGCAGACTGCCTGTCTCCCTCGCAGTTACGTGGTAAAGCGGCACTCGGAGATTTTTGAACGGAGTGTCCTGGGTGTGGTGTGACAGGTGATCCTTATAATGGCCCAGCGTCCATATGTCACATCGTGTTAGCAAGAACACAATTTCTTTGTCAAATTTTACGACATGTCCGGGCAGGTCAGCATTCTTTGTTATGAGCAACATTTTTTTTTAAAAACCATGTAAAATAAAATTAAATATATGGAATTCCATAGTATACTAGGGAAATAAGGGTAAGTTTATGTGTGTATGTATCACTATTCAACTTTTAATATACCTACTAATCCAGATTTAACCCTTTGTCACATGATATTGTGTACCACGCAACCAATTACGTAGCGTGCTAGCATCACCACCCGACTTTGTTTGCTTTCGTCGGAAATTACGATGTTTCCCAAGTTGTAAACGCTGTGTAAACTCCTCTGAAAAATATTACAAAGTAAGAATTTTTAAGCTTCCATTGGCAGTGTGCAACAAATTGTTACGAAACTGCAGTGAATGTGGTAACTAGAATTTTTACTATAGATAGTATCTTTTATATTTTTTTGTCTCGTGTGGGTTGTGAGATCAATAACCGACCATACCAACCTTGGTATCAGCCGCCAAATACCCCTGACATGACCCATGTAACGACTTCATACACGGAATAGGAGGAGAGGTTGGAAGGGCCATGTGAGCGCAAAACGCGCGCCATACTAGTATGAGCAAATAGTTCATCTGTGCTCTCCACTCGTCCGCAAACTTTACGACGCACAGAGCTCCGCGATAGTATATTAAAAGGTCGCCTTGTGCATTATAACTTCACACACACACTAATTTGTCGGTGTAGCATGATTGCTACTTTTTTAGGGAAAAATAGTGCAGTGGTTTCCCTCTTGCCTTCCGCCCCGCAGTACTCTGTCTGACGAAAATGGGATGCCGCCCATAGTAGTCTATTACGAAGCCATACTAGGACTCCTGTCCTCCGCCTCTGAATAGTGCTGACAGTTACTGCTGCCCTCTGTCAGGGTCCAGGTTACAGTCCCTGTGACTTGCCCCACATAACAACATTATAACTTGTAGGGTAAAAATTTGCACGTTATTTGATCGACTATCGTGCAAGGAGATACCTCCTCATCCCAGGAAAGCTAAACCTTATATTATGATCGGCTATTTATCAGTATGTATGCAGCAGAAAAGTAATGATAAAATTGCAAGCTATCAATCACATAAAATATACATAGCCAGAAAAGTGGCTATAGAATTTGAGAAGCAGTAAAGCTGTCGTAGTTATTTTGAGTAGTAGTAAAAGAGAGTGGGGTTGTACGGGAGGAAAGAGGTTGGCTTCATCCTTCTATTCCGTGACATAGTAGCCAGGGCCGACTGCTCAACGTGCTTAATGTGTTTACTAGGGTGTCATCATCATGATCGTCAATTTAAGTTTAAATTTTAAATTTTCCATGCTACTTTTTTAGGGAAAAATAGGGCAGTGGTTTCCCTCTTGCCTTACTAGGGGGTACAAAGTGAATTTTATGATATGTCCCCACCAGGGTACGGACCCGGGACCTTCAGAACGTGAGCTCATTGTTCAACTACTGGACCATGGAGGCCGTTTAACTAACGTAGGACCTGTATAGGGCGACGGCGAGGTAACCTGTTAGCATTTTTTATTATTGTGATCTAATATTAAATCGACAGAGACAGAGTATTGCGGAGCGGAAGGCAATAGGGAAACGTCCTATTTTTCCCTAAAAAGTAGCACGGAGAATGCTACACCGACAAGAGCGTGGCTCTTAAATTATTAGTGATGATGACAATTAAGTCGAAAGCAGCGAAAAAGCATCAAATGGTCGTCGATCATCTTAATTGACATAACCGGGTATCAAACACAGAACATCTGGTTTAGAGGTCGAGGTCTAACCATTATCTAGAGACAACGTCCAATTAAGATAACAGTATCTTTTCAATAAAATAAAACCAATGAAGTCATGGTCACGGTATAAAAGCGTAGTAGAGGTTGGGTGGCTGTGTGGCGGGGCGACTGGGCGGTTGGGCGGCTGGGCGCGTGATCCGCCGCGGATTACCTGCCTCCGCTCCGCTGCCGTAGCTGTGCCTTAGAGGCGATTCGAGTTTATTCCATTCAGTTTATTACCTGCAACAGTTTTAGTTTCAGGAAAGAATAGAGAATTTCATACGAAATAATTCAAGGAATGAAAAGGTCTAGGTTTACTAACAATACCGCAATGGATCACAAGAAACACAACACAGAAACTGTCTAACAGAAAGTTCGGTGAGGTGTGGGTGAGTGAGTGAGTGAGAGGTGTGGGTACTTAGATCATCTTACGATGGATGTACCTCAGACTACTCCAATAGGCTAGTTTCCAACTAGTCAAATCAGTTACTTTTTACTAAATGTCTTCGAATTTGTTTGAAATAGCATAATGTGACGTCATAGAAAAACGTGATGAAATGTCGGACTTATTATTACGTTTTTCTTGTTTAAAATTAACAAATAATTTAAACAGAAAAAAGAAAATGTTTTCCATTAGTTTTAGACGTGTCTTTATTTAGTAATCAGAATTTCATAATTTATCTTGAACCTAATATACAATTCAATTGGGATAATCACAGAAAATAAATTCAAATATCAGAAATTCAATTCAATAAATCATATTCCTTCATGGTCACATCTGTCGTCGTTATTAATCTTATTACAAGCTACATCCCAAGTAGCATTTTGTTCCATTTAAGAGTACACATTTAGTTCCAAGGTGAACTTAAAGCATTACTACAGTTCACTCGTGATGTATTAGCTGCATTATTGCAATTAATTACACCTATACCTGTCTAAGGGACGTATAGGAGTGTAGAGTAATACTTTTATACGATTATGGGTGTTATAATACTCTAACAACTATCCTTTAGTCAGCTTTCTGACTAAGAGCATTATAGGAGGGTAGAGATACGGCAACCGCTGTTTAACGGCCTACTAGTTCGATGTTATAGAGCTAGCATTTTAATATAACACTTGTGGACATTTATAAAGCCAAAGGCTGTTATGTTTACTTGTTTTAGACTGTTATACAGCCAGTAGCTGTATTAGGACTTGTTTGTGATACTTAAAATAACCTTTTTTTACTATCTGTACAGAAGTGTTTAAATGATTCACATGTGGACTCTAGGCTGTTAGAAAGACCATATGTGTTGTCCATTAACATCAATAGCAGTTTATTTGTCCACAAGTACTACTCTTATTTGCTGTAAGCTGAACATGAATGTAAATGTGATATTCTATTACACTTTTTCCCAAGCGCCATTGCAACCGTTGTTGGTGGTTCCGTACATGATGCAGAGGAAAATATTATGCCTGAACCTGAAAGTTCCCTTCAAAATAATGGTGATTGCAAACAAATTATTTTCTGTCCTTTTCTGTCGCAGGGCATAATGTTGTCCCTGTTTATCTAGTTTTTTTACATTATTTTAAATACCTCCTTGAACAGAGTAGTGTTTTTGTAATGTAAATACTCTGACGCCAACTGTGTGTCTCACACGAAAAGGTGATTTTTGTTAGTTTGTTACAAAATTTGTACTTTAGGTATTCATACTTGACTATAAGTAACTGGGCATTTTTAACTGGGCATTTAACGGCCATTAATAATTTTTATTGCGGATCTCTAAAATTTCAGTATTTGAAGAAAGAATTAAAGATACACAATTGTCCTGAACTACATCTTAAAGCTGTACATAAGTTCACATTAGAATAAATTAATTGGCATTGGCGCTGTAGTGGTACAAATGTGGGACTTCATATAGATAACAGCATTCTAACAGAACACATGTGAACCTAATATACGCTCACCGCATTAAATAGGAGTTATAACAGTTCACATAGCCGTATTTCATTTCCACCATTTTGTTCTACGTAACCTAAAATATTTACCAAATAAATCTACAAGATTAATGCAGATTTATCACAAAATACGCAGATAGAGCGAATGAGTTTTGGTTTCATGTTAAAATTAATTACCGTAGTATAATTATAATTCCAATAAAATATCAAAAACTGAAAATGTAAATTTTCCTCTCAGCCAGTTTTAAATATTTCAAAATGAATAAAGCGTTTTTACAGAGGCGCGTGAAATTTTTAGTTGTCAATATGTATACATTTCACGATAAAGTTGCATTCCCATGGCATTAACATGATATGGTATATAAAACAGGTACTAATCGCGTGTTATATTATAATAATAATCCGCCGGAGTTAGTTTGCCCCGAATCCGTGCACTCCGTACAATTGTCAAACTAATATATTAAAATGTGGAAATAATTTAGGACACAAGTGAATTTAAGGTAGCTTACTGGAGTACTTTTGTCCGATTTTAACTGTAAAGGCTGTGTATTTAGCCACTTATTACTCTTTATTACACTCATGTACGTTGTATGGTTCACACTGCGTTCCATATAGTGCCGTAAGTCAGCCTTAAGTCTGATGTTACTACTTAAACTGCTATTATAATGCTATTATACTTCTAATGTACAGCCATAGTGAACTTAAGGCTGTCTAATTTGTGCCCAAACTGGTTCAATAAAAGCATTATAGCAAGCTATACAGCTCATATACAGCTGACATACACAGCTTGTAGAGTACATGTGAACGACTAGACATCTTATATAGAACCCCGAATGCTACTTGGGATGGCTGGTGGAATCAATTTCAGCTCTTTCAAATTGGCTTCACGCTTCAATTTCGATTGTAATTGCTATAAAAGGATATGTTAGACCGGATATAAATTGGAATGACAAATTAAAAAACGATAATACCTCACTAAGGTGGATTCACACCGACCTTATGCTCGTTTTAAAAAAATAATCCCACCACGAATCGAACTTGGGCCGTCAAATTTTTGCACCACAGCACAACATTATACCTACTGTTAGATACAGAACCGCTCAGCCTAATCTCGACTGATACATCACTATGCTATACTATGCACTATGAACGTCACAACACTGTCTACCGTACTCTACCGAACTAGTCGAATGTTTAATGAACTCAATTGCAAGGTAAATGTACAGTCATGAGCAATATAATGTACCCACTTTAGAACCCTGTCGCACTATCGTATTTGAAATTTAATGATTTTGAATTTGTCAAAAAAGTTAATGTGACATGGTTTCAAAGTGAATACATATTAGTACTCGTGACCGTATTCTTTCTTATAAATAAAAAATAAAATAAAAGAAGTTTATTTAGCTACATTACAAAACTGCTTAAACTGATTACGTGCAACACATTGTCAGTTGAGGCCGAGAAGGAGGAGCCCCTCAGCATTGCTGCTGCTTTACAGTCACCCCCTGTACTAACGGAGTCGCTACAGTGGGCGCTGCGAGGACATCAAATTCTTCTTCTTCTTCTTTTTCTATCGTGTGGGTTGTGAGGTGGATTACCAAACCCCATCAACCCTGGTGTCAGTATTACTATTGAGCCCCCAAACGCCCCTGTCATGACTCATGTAACTACTACGTACGTACATCAGTAAGTAGTAACCGGGACGCCTTAACGTGCCTTCCGAAACACGGATCGTCTTACTTTCGGACAATCAGGTGATCAGCCTGTAATGTCCTAACCAAACTAGGGATCACAAAGTGCTTTTTGTGATATGTCCCCACCGGGATTCGAACCCGGGACCTCCGGATCGTGAGGTCAACGCTCAACCACTGGACCACGGAGGCCGTTATAATATTATTATCGAAACAACAACATAATTAAAGACAAAAGTACGACCGAACTTCAATGTAACGCAATCAACAATCAACTGGCGAGAAATAAACATTTTTGTTTATTACATTTTGGGGAAATCGGGTTTTTATTTCCGATTGATTGAGGTTTTTTAAACCCCAATTAACAATTTATTACACTTTATTTCAAATTTCTTAAGATCTTCAACAAAAAAAAAAACAAAGTCAGTCGTGGTTTTTGTTACGATTCAGTAGATATTGATTTCTTTAATGTTACTGTATAATGTAAGGAAATGTGTCAAATTGAGTTATTCACAATAATAACACGAGGAAACCATACAAAAATAACTCAAAATTACTTTCTAACTCCTGCTGGAAAAGAGGAAATTTCGCCTGTCAAAACACAACATGATCTGACGACTAGGTATATCCCAATTTTTTTTTGACGTGACTTGTAGATTTGCCGCAGATGGCATTAATTACTTGCCCGGACAAATGGGGAGTCGTGTACCTCTGTACATCCATCACTAGATGAACTGAGTACCCACCCGTCACCGAGCTTTCTGTTAGACCAACGGTGGTAAGCCGTATCGCCGTCTATCTGTAACGGTCGAGCCAACTGTGTCAGTGAACACTGGACTTAAGATAAATTAATAACTCATTGCTGCATGTCCGGTACCCCGCTTGAGAAGTAAGCTGGTGACACACCCCGGACACTTCATACAAAACACATCGTTGTAGTCAGACACTAGATATGGACATTATCGTGCACGCGCATCTGTGTGTGTGACGTCAGACGGCATACGATTAAAAACGAAAGTTAGTCCGAGGGTCTTCAGGGGTTGAGGTAAACCTAGCTCAGCCGTTGTTAGGGAGCGGAGAGTTGCCTTTCTATACGTAGTATTATTCCTTCACACACAGGACCACAGCGACTATGCACGTGTAAGCATCAGGAATCCATACAAAAATAACTCAAAATTACTTTCCAGATATTTTTGGCAAAGAGGAAAGGAGATTGAAAATTGTGGGCCAAAATGTAATAAGTTGGAATATGAACTAAAAAAATTGTCATATTTTTATGTCTAAAAATATAAATTATCAACATATTTCTCAATCTACAAGAGGAGAAATATGAAAAAATACTTTCCGTGATGTTATCGAATAACAAAATATTATAATCGATTAAAGTATATTTACGAAAAAATCCACAATAGGTAGGTAACAATACACACCTTTAGACTATTTTAATAGTACTTAATAGTGTCGCATTATGTATGTATACATACAACAAACAATTACCTACTGAAAAACAAAATATTGTACGTAATAATGATTATCGATTTCATATCGATTAAAATCTGTATTTAGTCTATGCCACTGACATAACATTGGCTATGACATTGACAATTGCCGGCCAATGCCGGTTTTGCTCACTCGTTCCGTGTTTTCCGATGCGTTTTGAGTGTTTTCCCAATTGTTTGCTATTTTCGACGACCTCTGCTTTGTTTTTACGGATTCCGACTCGAACTATCTCCAACGACTCTTGCTTTCACCCTGGACACTGAAGATCGCGCGTACCTTTGACTTGGAATTGTTATTTTGGACTTTTTCGCCGGCTTTTGGATTGGATATTGTTGAAACTATGGATCGCTGTGTTAATTGTGGGATAGCAACAGGTCGCTGCAATACACTAGGTCAACGAGCTTTTTTTGGAGAGAGTTTAAGGTCTGGAGAGTAACATAATTATACAATTTTTTTCCCCGGATAAAGAGATTTCTATTGGAAAAACGTCTAAGACCGTAAAAAACATCTTTTGCACTGTGGTAATTGGTAGTAATCAATCTGATTGCAACATAACCTCACTTTGACTAAATCATCACGATCTCAGCTCTCCGATTGTCAAATCCTACAGAATTCACAGTGAAGGATTGTTATGTTTAAACCTAACAATTCTCACCATTTTCATCTTATTACATCCTGGCCCAGGATTGTACGTAATCTTTTCAGTCTCCTTTCTACAGTTACTGTTAAATGATTCTATTCACACGACTCGGCTCAAACTCTGTAGATTATTTTGTGTAAATCAGTTGTGCAGCTTAAGTGTCACAAAACCGGCGAAGTGCGAGTCGGACTCGCCCATGAAGGGTTCCGTAGCAGCAAGTAACATAATATAAAAGTTCTTGTAGTTCTTTGTAACTTTGATCGATGTTTTAATGTAATTGGTTTACGATTTATGACGTATTAAAAAAGAAACTACTTACTTAATAAATCTCGTTCAAGCCAATTTTCGGTGGAAGTTTGCATGGTAATTATATCATATATTTTTTTAGTTGTATAATTCTCTTATTTTATATGTTACACACACACACACACACTTTGGAAGAATCGCTTGCGCAAACAATTCAGTTTAGAAAAAAATTTATTAAAAACCTCAATGTAATTTTTGAAGACATATCCATAGATACCCCACACAGTTTGATGAAAAACATTTTTTTTAGTTTCAGTTCTAAATATGGGCTAACCCCCATTTTTTTTTTCTATTTTTTTGTGAAAATATCAATGCGGCTCAAAGAATACATTTACTTACCAAGTTTCAACAGTATAGCTTTTATAGTTTAAAAAAAAAGTGGCTGTGTCATACGGACGGATAGACAGACATGACGAATCCATAATGGTTCCGTTTTTGCCATTTGGCTACGGAACTGGAAGTCAGAGTAAACTTAGTTTCACTTTGTATTTTTAGTACCAAATATTATTGTATGGATTGACGATAACGTCATGTGAGTATTCTGCTTGACAAGCGTCTCAAGTGACGTGTTTATACGTCCCAGTGTGACGTAAAGCAAACAACGTCAGCACGTCACCAGACGTCGGGGGACGTAATTTGTCATTCTGTTATTGTTTATTCAGTGGTCCCTACTAGATTGTCAAGGGTTCGTTTTCATTTGGCTTGATTTTCTTACACAACATAAGCTCACGACTATATCCCAATCGGGGTAGCCAGAGGCACATCCATCGCAAGATGAACTGAGAACCCACCCATATCTCACCCAACTTTCTGTTAGACCAACGTGATAGGTGGTGAGTCGTATCGCCGTCTATAATGGCCGATCCAACTATGTTAGTGAAAACTGCACTTCAAATATGTCAATAACTTACTGGTTTTGTAACCAATATTATACCTTCACGCATCTTTCCCCGGAAGGGAAGCCTGAGGCGTACCTCAGCGGGTGTTTATACTATAGGTACGATAAGCTGCAAAAGTCTAATCAGTTTCAATAGTTATATGGGAAAAAACTAAGATTTTTTCGCAATGTGCGACAAAACTACAGGACGAACGAAAAATAAATCATAATTTTATCATGATGTTGAACATCGTGATATCAATCAAAACACGAATATCCTTATGGTTCGTTACGGCTGGCGTATAGTCAGCAAATACTTCAAAATTATGAGCGATTTTCTCCGTTTCCGCCTTCATTGCGAAGGAATCCAAAAAACAGTAAACCAGTGATGAAAAACGCCTCCGTCGGCCATTGTATCCCGGGGCTGCCGGGACTGGGATATTGCCGACAATGTTTTTACTTTTTTCTGACCGAAATTATTGCTTTTCTCTTATTTTGAAGCTGGTAGTCATTTTTCACTGCTTGCCTAGATCTGATGGAACTATGTAGATTATGTGTTTTTCTGGCGAACGGCGGTAAAGGTAATTTATTTAATTATTTCTTTATTGCATGTCACGTGGTATTACAGTTCTTATAAGTAAATATGTACAAACATGTGACACCCTGTAAGGGCACCGCAAAAGTATTCCAACAATAACTTAAAACTATTTTTTTTTATAAACTAAACATTTTATATAAATTATAATTATGCAATGGCACTCTTTATTCTTATGTAACTATACTTAATTTAAAATTATATATACTACCTACTTATACTAGTATTATTATTATTTTTAAGTACCTATCACTAACTAAGCTTTATTTTATATATTTAGATAACAATAACATTATATTATTTATTTAACTTGTAATCATTAAATAGCTGTTCTATCTCATAAAAGGCTTTATTTAACAAATACTTTTTTAGCAGTTTTGGGAGTATTGTTTGTGTGTTGGCTGCATGTGCTTCTATAGAGGGAAGTTGACGCATCAAATGAAATGTATAACACATACATAAACTCACGCCTATTTCCCACCTAAAAAATATAAAATGAGGGTATGAAATGACGAACCATTGTTTAGCGGTAACAGCAAAGTGGGCTACTCACAGTTATACATACATAATTACAACATACATAAACTCACGCCTATTTCCCACAGGGTTAGCAGAGACTATAGAATTCCATTTGCTTCGATCCTGACACATTTCTCTCACACACAAACTACAACACAGTCAGTCAAATTAAAAACAATCAAATTAATTTTATAGTGATGAACTGGCCAATTTTATCACAACGCAATTTAAAATGTCCTTCTAAATTACCTTCAGTTTACTACAAAATGCGAATAAAATAAACCGTTGTCGTTCTAAAACCTTTCATTATTTCCACCGACGCAAAACGACAGTTTTATATTCAGCCAATCAGCGCGATTGGAACCCATTACTTTCGGCCGTTCATTCACTCGTTCAATTCCGTTCGTTCGTTCAGAGTGAACTGTCCAGTTAAAAGGTACTATCATTTTTGATGGGCGCAAAGGATGGCGGAGATAATTGAAGATTTTTACAACCAGGTAGAGTCGCTCACATTAACTGCTTTATATTAAGTTTATTCGATTTTCAAAAGTTTGAATTCAGAAGTAACTAAAATAACCAATAGGGTACCTCAGGGCTGCCGAATAAGAAATTATAAGTAAGTACCTAACATTTGTGCAATTAAACAATACTTCTGCCCATGGGCGCAATATAATTAAGTACCTTTGCGTTACTAATGTGAAATAACACCACATTAGCAAAGATCGATGTAGAAAGAAAAAAATACAATCAGTTTATCTTTATTATTTATTATACACACACAAATAAAATTAAATCAAATAAGTCTGTCATGAGATTTGAACCCGCAACGCTTGCAAAGCAGAGACGATCGCGTTAACCACCACCAGCGGGGCCCTGTTTAATAAAACTTACAATTGTAAATTACAACGACAATTTGATGTACATTGCGGAGTGTGTGATCACGAATATTTTGCAGTTTCATATTAGCTACGTAATGAACATCAAATTGTCGTTGTAATTTACAATTGTAAGTTTTATTAAACAGGCCCCAGGTCCTGTCTATGCGAATCTATGTCGTAATCATACGCATACAGAACTTATGTCTCAAAGATGTAATTAGAAGTGAATGCCAATTTCAGAAATAAATAAATAAAAATGATTTTATTATGTTCATCAATTATTAGATTTATCGTGTTAGGATCAGAATTTGAATTCAGAATAATTAAGTACTTTATTGTTGTTTTTTTTCACACCGAAATCAAAAAGCACTGATTTAAAATTCTGATTTGGATATTCTTTTAGTTACCCGATAAATAAGTCCATAATTGTATGTCGAAATCAAACCGTATACATTTGTATCGACAACATGAGCACAGCCCTATCGGCGTTATCATTGATTGAGAAAATTCCTCAGCTAATAGATTTTCCTGCTTTATCTAGATAAAATCACGACAGACAATCCTTCATTCGAGACATTAACTTCGTGAGATGCAGACTTAACAGATAACAGAAAAGCTATCTAGGTATATATAAATCCTACATAATAGTCACTGAGGTTTTATGGTACACCGACTTGCTTCCCAAACGGGGAGCACTGATTCAAACTCCGGTACATAACTTGTACTAATGAGTTACTATATTAATTTAAGTGCAATTTTCACTAACACAGTTCGCTCGACCATTACAGACGGCGATACGGCTCACCACATATCACGTTGGTCTGACAGAAAGCTTGGTGTTGCGTGGATACTTAGTTCATCTTGCGATCGATGTACCTCTGACTACTCCGATTGGAATATAGTACTGAGCTTATAATATATTATGTATATATACAGGGTGTTAGTGTCATCGTAACGAAAACTTTGAGGGGTGATTGAGGCCATGATTCTGAGATGATATCAAGTGGAATTTTCCGTCGCAAAAGTATGGAACTGAAAATAATTTAAAAAAACAAAAATTTTCAGGAATATTCAGACTGAAAATTCCACTTGATATCAACTCAGAATCATGGTCTGAGCCATCCCCCTCAGTATTCGTTACGGTGTCACTAACACCCATACCTACTGGTATGGCTACCGTATGTACTTGTGTGGGGTGTAAGTGACATCGTAACGAATACTGAGGGGGATGATTCAGCTGATTATTCTGAGTTAATATCAAGTGGAATTTTTCATCGCAAAATTATAGAATTGAAAATAATTTAAAAAAAAACTAAAAAAAATCATGAATTTTGCGACGAAAAATTCCGCTTGATATTAACTCAGAATCATGGTCTGAATCATCCCCCTGAGTATTCGTTACGATGTCACTAACACCCTGTATAAAAATCAAATTCTAGCGTAATGGTATCCTGCGACGTTGGCCAGTTGGCCTTGAGTATCCCTCCCCGTCCCTCTCAACCCCGCTATCGCCCGCTGCCCGCGGCCATAGTAAAAAGATCACAGAAATCCACTTTCCAGGGACGAACTTAATGTACTTAACGGTATAACTTCAGTTCTCGCGAACCAAGTCACGGGCATAAAGCTAGTTATACAAAGATTGTTATAATATACTTTGTATACTTTTTCGGACAATCAGATGATTCAAGCTTTCCTTCTTTACTAAACAAAGGACACAACATAGATTCAAAGTGTACTTAACTAACCAGGTTGTACAATAGCTGGGCATATATGTACAGTCATGAGCAATATAATGTACCCTCTTTAGGACTCTGTAAACTAACATACTTGACATTTAGTGAGACTTAGAGTTCAATTTGTCAAAAAAGTTAATGTGACATGGTACCAAAGTCATACATATTAATGCTCGTGACCGTACCATATTCAAACTCATCTTTTTAATATGAAATTGAATGGTTATCATGAAGAGATAAGTTGGTAATTAATGTTCTGTGAGGTATTTGAATTGGAAATGAGATCTCTGAGAAATCTGAATTATAATTGGAAATGAAATAGCATACCTAATCATATTGTCTGTGTGGTAGTGCCTCTTTATGTGTGTGAGTAATTTAGTGGATTATATTATGTAAATATCTTCTATCTTGTGGGTTGTGAGGTGGATTACCAACCCCAACAACCCTGTTGTCAGGGTGACTATTGAGCTGCTAAATGCTCCTGACATGGCTCATGTAACGACTACTATCCGTCAGTAATTAGTAACCGGCTTAACGTGCCTTCCAAAGCACGGATCATCTTACTTTCGGACAATCAGGTGAACAGCCTGTAATGTCCTAACCAAATTAGGGATCACAAAGTGATTTTTGTGATATGTCCCCACCGGGATTTGAACCCGGGACCGCGTGGTGTCAAGGTCATTATTGAGCCGCCAGAGGCCCCTAACATGGCTATAGAACTAAAATGGAGGGATCTCAATGATTTTACATTTAGATTTTCGTTTCTCAGTTCATCACGCATTATAAAAAAATACCTGCAAAAGTAAATTGGCAGCAGATTAAAAGCCAACGTTAAATAAACTCCCGCAGTGGAGTAGCGTGGTGGAGTATGCTCCAGCAGTGGGACGTATACGCTATTTATGTTTGTTAATATGTTAAATAATTTTAGATTGTTATATCTCGCGATATCTGTGGACACTGTGAGTGTTGCGTGTGGACATTTGAAAAAGATAGTGAAGTGAGGGTAGTTAGAACATTACAACAAGCAGTCGCCTCGTCAGTCGTTCCGTGACCACTGTCGGTGCAACACGCCCGAAACGTCGCGTCGGAAGAAATACATTAATAAAGTGATTTTACCTTGTATTATTACATATCGTTTCGATTGTAATGAACTAATAACTACTGCTACTTAATACTCACGTGTGAAGTGCGAGAATAAAAGTGACAAGTGTAGTAAAAAAAAAAAAATAAGCGAGTGTTTGACCACAATCACACCTGATGTTAAGTGAAGACGTGGTCTAAAGTGGTTTACACTTACCTAGCAAATGCCTATTTTTTCCAGTTTTGAAGAATCCTAGATTGTCGTTAGAGAGAAATAGACATTCCATACCTTAGCCGAAGACATGACTATTCGAAAAAAAAACAAGTTTTGTTTGATTGACCTAATTTCGGAAAAGTGACCAAGTGAAATTGTGCTAAGTCCCGCTTCCCGCCTCAGAGAGCTCCCGGTACTGTGTGTGGAGACCTTAATAATAATGTCGGTGCGTCATGGGAGGAACATTTCATTTCACAAGAGGTAAACGTTAAATTGTTTTCTTCTCTCTGAGTCGAGATGTACACACTTCCATATTTAAACTCACGCCAGAAATTCCTAACAGGATAGACAGAGCCACGACTGATTTACAAGACAATTTGCAGCCACATTTGATATAAAACCCTATATAGGATGGATATAATGGATTATATATTATTATCATCATCACTAATTTAAGAGCCACGCTCTTGTCGGTGTAGCATTCTCCATGCAACTTTTGTAAGGAAAAATAGGGCAGTAGTTTCCCTCTTGCCTTCCGCAGTACTGTCTGACGCAAGTGGGATGGCGCCGAGAGTAGTTTATTTCAAAGCCGAACTAGGACCCCTGTTCTCCGCCTCTGAATAGTACTGACCTCTGCCCTCTGTCGGGTTCCAGGTTACAGTATTTGTGACTTTCTTCCGTCCTGCATTGCCTCTCCCATCGCCGCTTCTGCAACCGTTAAGGTCTTCACCTTGAGGGACCCGTAGGTCTGGGTCCCTATTCGAACTCGCCCACCATCTCACTCCGGCCTCCTGAAGTAAGAGGCGCGCTATTTTGAATATTTATTAAAAAAATATTTAAAAAGTAGAACGGTCACTAATAAGTAGGTATAATTAAAACCATTCAGAAGTAAAAACGAAGTTGAAACAAATTGTAACGATGTATTATCTTTGTTGGAAATTACATTACGTACAAAATCCTAGAATGTTTTTTTTTCTTTCCAATAATATGAGATCTTGTTACAAAAAGAGCATAAAACAGTTTCTGAGAATCTGCGGATCTAAACGAAAGAAAACGGATAAAGGAGCAATTTATTAAAGTAGCAGTAATTCTTTTCTTACTGGTTATTGCGAAATAAGAAAACAGAATTAAACAGTCATTGAGACATGGCATCACGCCCATATCCCCGAAGGGGTAGGTAGAGGTGTATAGTATACACACACAGTCGCACACCCACTGCTTGCCAACTATGTTTTAAGTCCCGTGTAATGGGGGGCGAAACTCAATAGGCTCATAAACCACGTTATTTATATCTATCTATGATCCAAACTTGAATTCAAACTCATAGAATCGGATATAGCGGATTGGATCCCGAGCCGGGATTCAAACCCGTGACCCTACGATACACACACGATATACGATGATAATGATGACGATGACGATGATGACGAAGTTCGTGATATACGATGTTCTCCGACCATGGCTATCACGAATTCTAACATTAAATGATAAATAAAAACAAGCTCAGACAATATTTCTAATTGGGTTTCTGATTACTAAATAAAGACATCTTATTTTTTTTAAGAACGTCTAGGGCCCTGTGCCGAGGTTTTTCTTGCAGCTTCTTTTCCCCGGCTATACAGGTTGTGAGAAGCTGCAGTAGTTTTAGGCGGATGACACGTTCGTTATGTAAAAATTGACGATTCAAAGTGAAACTATGTTACCTATTGAATAAAGATATTTTTGTATTTGAATTTGAATAATAAATAAATACAAGCTCAGACTATATTACCAAAAGGGTTTTTGATTACTAAATAAAGACATATCTAAAGGTGTCAAAAAACGTTATCTTTTTTATATTTAACTTATGAATTTTACTAAAGAAAAATGTAATAATAACTGCTTCATTTTATCACGTTTTTCTACCACGACACAGGTTGCTTTTTCATACAAATTCCATAGTAATTTCGTGTTTTGACGTTTAGTACAAAGTAACTGTTTTGACAAGTAACTACCCTGATATGACTGTCTTTTTGAGCGCGGACGGGAACGAGACGGTTGCTTTCTTCATTGAATAATCTAAATAATTAATTCGAAGTGGTGTTTTTTGTTAATCTGAAAACATTCGCGATAGTGTTATTATATCGGAATATCCACACAACAAAGTGTACCTATCTATTTTAGCTTCGTGCCAACAAGCCGCTTTATAACTCGAAAGTTTATGCGGACTTTTGAGCTAATTCGTTTGGGGTAGGAGTTTGCTCCGAGGGTTCGGTTTCATCATTCATCGTCATCACCTTTCATCATTTCATGACATAGCTGAAAACCAAAACAAAAAAGAAATGTAAACTACCGTGTTGTGGTAGTCGGAGCTGCTACTACAAAATGAACTACCTAACTTCCCCCTACCTGCCTCCACAGACTTTGGTGACAGCTGGTCAGAAAATTACACGGCAAAATAACCAAGAATACTTAAGAGATGAAACTAAAACTAATTTATTTATAAAAAATCTGAAAACAATGCTAATTAAAAAGAGCTATTATACTGTAGACGAATTTTTAAATGATAAGTTTTAATTTTAATACACACTTCCTCTCTTCCCTTCAACGTTGCTGTGCCCTACAGGGTCCATGTTTTAGTTCCTATGCCTATGTAACACCCCATTGTACTACATGGAATGCAATAAATATTTGAATTTGAATTTGAATCGTGAGACAAACATTCTAATCACATAACCACGGATGCTGTTAAAAAAGATCTATACATCGGACATCTATAATTTAAATCTAAATTACCTTTTGAATTCTAAAGAAATCTTAATTTCCTCGAAAACCGCCGATAGATGGCGCTGGCATCCCGGAAGCGGAAATGAGCTCGCTAGCTGCTCGTCGCGGCGCTGTTTACTTACTGGCTGCTGATGTTGACTGAAGAATTGGATGATGTTTGGATTGATGTCCGGTGATTTCATTTCCGGGAGGGTTACCACCTAGATTGGCTAATGTGTGGTGGACTTTCGAAACTAAGTTAGTTTTTTCACTTCGGCAGTATTTATTAAGAGTATAAGCTGCGAAATTGGTCTGTCGTACTCGTATTAATGTAGCCTATCTATCGATGGTCCTTGCTATGGCAAGAAAAATGTAATGCTTGCTATGGCCAGCGGCAATACTAATGATACTGTTGATAGCAGTGGTCTCTGACGATAATAGATCATCTATCGATAGTCAAACTATCGATAGCTCGGCTCACTTCAGGACCTCGATACCGACCCCGCCGGTGTGGTCGACGATTTCCCTCATTCAGCGCTTATCGCTATCGACCCACCAGGGTTGATTAATTCTTTCAAATATTTTTCCTCTCAGACGACGCCCTGAGCCGAGGTTCGCGTCCAACTGGGTACCCTCAGGCCTGTTGTCTTAAATATTGTACCGGGTGAGAGCCTTCAGCGCTCCCCATTTGTTCGGCCAAGTAGTTAATGCCATCTGCGGCAAATCTACAATAAGTCAAAAAAAAAGGTGGACTTTCAGTCACATGGTTAGGGATGATGTTTAAAATCAGCCTCGATTGTTGTCACCAGTTTGATCGTCAACCCCCCATACCCCAGTATACTCCGGCCATACTCCGGCTGCTTGAAGGGAAGCCTATGCCCAGCGGTGGGACGTATATGGGCAGTTTATGGGTTTAAGTGTAAAACAGTTTCTTTGGCATTTATGATTATTATTTAGCACACCCCAGACACTTCATACAAGTAACCACGTTTTACACAGACACTACACATTGACATTATCAACACGCGCATATGTGTGTGTGACGCCTGATAGCTGCCAATTACAATACCTAATTGAAACTGTCATTATTTACTTAGGTAGGTAGTACAGTACTACTTACGAAATAAGCTTTTATAATCATCAGTTAATATTTATTTATAGTTATACAGGCTGCTAGAGACATGGTTACGAAAACTTTGAAGGATGATTCAGGCCATGATTCTGAGTTAATATCAAGTGGAATTTTCTGGCGCATAAGTATGGAAAGGAAAATAATAAAAAAAACTCTAAAATTGTCATGAATTTTCCGACAGGAAAATCCACTTGATATCAACTCTGAATCTTGGTCTGAATCATTCCCCTCAGTATTCGTTACGATGTTATTATTTGAGATACAGTCCTTGAGCATAAACTTTCTACATCCTTTTTTTTTTTGTTTTTTTTTTTTTTGACGTGACTTATTGTAGGTTTGCCGCAGATGGCATTAACTACTTGGCCGGACAAATCTTAGCAGATATTACAAGGGAATTCAACGATTGATAATTCAAAGTATTACTACGTTATACTTACTGAATAAATATTATTCTTTGAATCTGAATAAGTACCCATTATTTGTCCGCAAATGCAATTTTATAGTTTCTGCTTACCCCGGTGGGAAATAGGCAAGAGTTTATGTATGTATGCATGTTGAATTTGAGTTCGAGTCACAGTCAAAGAATCATTTGTTTACTTACTGAATCCATTTTGCAATTAATGTAATTTTTTCTTTTTCTTTTTTTCGCAGGTAAGTAAATGAATACTTTATAAACAACGTTCAAGATACTACCGGGTAAGAAAGGTTTAGTTTTTATTACTTGCATTTTATAATAAAGGTACATAATCCAGGACAGTAAGTTATTTTTTTATTATGTCATATAATAAATTATACTTAACTTACTACTTATTTTATTTATTTACTTTACTTTTATATACTTTTTCTACACAATTACATGCGGTGCTTACTTATAATTAGTCACTACATTTAGTTTTTAAGATCTGAAATGTAATTAATATATATTATAAAGTGTGATTGTTAGTAAACCAAAATAAATAAATAAATAAAAATATTACTGTTCTGTGGGGACGTGTTCATCGTAATCAAACAATCCTCTTGAATTCAAAAAATTCTAAATTCAAAAATATTTTTTCTTGTAAATTGCCTTATATTAGCGCCGAGACCAACGGCTTAACGTACCTTCCGAATCACGGATCATCTTACTTTCTGACAATCAGGTGATCAACCTGTAATGTCCTAACCAAACTAAGGATCACAAAGTAATTTTTGTTCGTTTCGTAATTATTATTATTATCTTACTTGTGTAGGTTCAATAAGTTGTAAAATAAATAAAATGTATTGGCTCCACGTCTCTTTACAAGGCTCCGTGTAATAAAACTTGCAACTAAGTTGGTGGAGGCTGGCGATAAATAAAGATTGCCCCGGGAGTTACAACATGCGCCCGTCCGATCCCACCTTATTTGAGACACGCTGAATTGTTAAACTACCTAACTGTATTTGTCTACGAACGAAAATAAAAAACCGAAATGAATCTGTCGTAAGAGTTTCTTTACGACGGCATATGAGCACGGCTATCCAAAACATCACTTGGAAGAATTTCTGAGAAATATTTTCTTGTTTCATATTTTCCAGCGCGCGATTTTTCCATAGCCAAGTTTTAGTTTTTAAACGTCAGTATATTTTTTTTTTGCTAAAATGATTTGTGTCTTATTGACAATTTTAAAGGTGGAAATCAGGGACCTTTTTTTCATGTTCTGGTTTACGCAGTTAGCAAATCTTTAGAATGATCTTGGTCTTAAAAAAAAAAATTGTTGGAGTTAATAGCGGCTTCAAAGAGGTCTTACTGATGTTATACATTCTAGACAAGTTTACTTTATGCGTTTCGACGATTCTTTATATACAGAGTGTTAGTGACATCGTAACGAATACTGAAAGGGATGATTCAGACCATGATTCTGAGTTAATATAAAGTGGAATTTTTCGTCGCAAATGTCATGTATTTTTTTAGGTATTTTTAATTATTTTAAATTCTATACTTTTGCGATGGAAAATTCCACTTGATATTAACTAAGAATAATGTGCTGAATCATCCCTCAAAGTTTTCGTTACGGTGTCACTAAAACTCTGTATATATTTTTATTTTTACAGTGGGTAAATAGATACCATAAAATAATGTTTATTTCCGATAAATAGTTGAGTCCATGGCGTGCGATCAAATGGTGCCTGAACATCAAAAGGTTCATAGTCACTAGTCTAGAGAATTTGACGTCAAATCACAGGCCGGGGAGGCTGCTTTTTATTTATTGCCCCTCTCGATTCCTCTTTCCATCTACTCGCTGAATTCGTACAAAGTTTCACATACTTTACGAGTTTCGATACAATGTAACTTCCAGAATTTTACTACTTCTCTTGATTTGAAATTTTTGATGATTTTGTTGGCGAACGAATGAATTGCATTTGAATTGGAATGTCACGGGTTAGAATCCCAGCTTGGACTTTATTACTGATATTCGATGTTTAACAAATTATCTCCATTAAACGAAATCTAAAAAAAATAGTACAGGATTAATGCAGAGTAGGTATCCGACACTGGGGCGCATTTTCCAGCAGGCTGGCGCGCGGAAAATCCTCGTAATAGAGGATCCCATTTTAAGATAAATTCAAGAAGTTGATGAATGGCTTGCTGAGTTTTACAACTTTAATGGCTTTATAGTTTGGTGGAGAGGTTGAATTTATTTTAAACAATGGGCTATCCTATTATAGTTCAAAAACTCAATTTTCTTCTCTAATATCTGCTGCATTATCTGTAGTTTTTTTTTATTTTTTTCCCTATTATATAACACTTAAACAAAGCTGATGAAGAGTGAAAGTATATACTTACTTTTTATTATGTTATGTTATTTCAATAAAGTTGATAGAGTCTACGTTTGTGCTACGTTAGCTACGTAAAGGCTACGCCCCAATCCGTAGCAAACGACTACGCCGGGGTAAATGTTGTCAAGTCTATTTGCCTATGATTAGTTCATTATATCCGACAGACAAATTTATTAGTTGAATACTTATAATATAACATGTGGTATCTCAGTCGGAAGAACGCTTGTCTCTCACTGTGAAGTCTCAGGTTGTAATAATTTTCGAATTAATGTATTACGTGCTCAGCAGTGGAAGAAAACAATGTAAGGAAAAGGAAACCACGTTTCAAAGGTATGTGGTCTAACCTTTATTAAGGATTACCCTTCGCGGGTTGGAAAGTCAGACAGGCATTCCCTTATATAAAAAAACCGAGATGATTAGTCATTACATTAGCTTATAGTGTCGTACTTATTGTAACGTAATCTTTGATTGAACATACATACATACATAAACTCACGCCCGTTATCCCTAATGGGGTGGGCAGAGCCACAAGTAATCAAAGACAACTTGCAGCCACTGTCTCTGTCTTCTGTCTCTGTGTTCTGTCTTGTCTGTGTCTGTGTCTTTGATTTAAATTAGTAAATAAACCAAAAAAATATTATACGTTGAAAGTTTCTCTTGTCACGTAGGTCAGCTGGAAGAAATCTCTTTGTTTAGAGATAAGCTTGCCTGTATTATCGGTTTTATTTGTATGTTTCTTGTTTCTGTTTCATTGTGTACAAATAAATAAATAAAAAAAGAAATTTGATTTCAAGAGTTTTTGATCATCGACTGGATCTGATTTTATTTCAAGATAACATTTGAAATCAAGGGGATGCCTTTGCCCAGCAGTGGGATCGAATAGGTAAGATAAGATAAGAACATTTTATAATTTATCTTTGATCTAGTCATCCAGGTCGTACGCATGATCTGAAGGTCGTACGCATGATCTGAAGGTCGTACGCATGATCACAACACTGTTATGTAAATTATTTTACCACGGTTTCTATTTTTATATGTTCTCGCATATAATTTGATTTGATCGTTACGTACGGTAATTAAAACTTTCCTTTTTTTGGATTACGTCTTGGAGGATCAAATCAACTCGTTATAATTGAGTTTATCAGTTAATTTGGACCTGAATTGTTCGGAATCCAATTACTTTTCAAAGCCTTGCTGTCCTGAAGAAAGTTTAACAGGACGTTTTTTGTAAGTTTTTATTTTGGTCCTTTTCAATCACCTTTTATGACATAGCACTGATTAGGGAACACGAAAGTTACATCATAGCGTCACGGACTCCAAAAGATTGGTTCAATTTTATGAGTTTGAATTCATTCTTGGATCAGGTAATTAATATCACGTAGTTTCCAGATTTTGTGCCCGGCTAATGGCAATAGGTTTGCCCCCTATTACATAGAACAGAATAGAAATAGTTTATTATGAAAGGACGCCACACACAAAAAAAAAGACAACTGGGTCTTAAATATAGCTAGCAAGGAGTGGGTATATTAAACACCTCTGCCTTTCTCTTTGGGGATACCTACCTGTATGATAAGTATCATCATCACAGGCCTTTACATCTTTATCAGATGATTCAAACAGCGTTTCTGTGGCAGCTTTTAAAATGGCTGTAAAGTCCGATGCGAGAGCGACAGTAGTGGCCGCACGACTGGCATGATAAGTATACAGGTAGCTTATTAGGGCACAAGTAATTCTTTTCTCATGTAGCACGGATCATTTTGCTTTCGGACAATTAAGTGACTTACCTGGGAGTAATAAACATGTATAGGTACTTCACACTGAAATACTATCCCTACTGAAGACCGTTTAAAGCCAGCCTCAGAGCCCACTGCGTGACAATCAGTGACAATAGCCGCCGGTAATGGTGACGTCACAAAATGGCCGCGATGACGTCACACAATGGCCGCGGAGGTGACGGCGGCGCTTTGTGCCCGTAATTGGATTCACACCACACCTTATTGCAGGACCAGCGAGGAGAAAACCGATTCAAATTGTCTTTTTAGCTAATAATCTTTACTTTTATGACATAAGCCACTAAGTTTATAATCACTGTAATCCTTTTCAGTAATAAAATAATAATAAATACGAACATAATAACGAACTTAGGAGGAGCTCGGTGGCGCAGCGGTAAACGCGCTCGGTCTGCGATTGTTGAAGTTAAGCAACTTTCGCAAAGGCCGGTCATAGGATGGGTGACCACAAAAAAAAGTTTTCATCTCGAGCTCCTTGTGCTTCGGAAGGCACGTTAAGCCGTTGGTCCCGGCTGCATTAGCAGTCGTCAATAACCATCAATCCGCACTGGGCCCGCGTGATGGTTTAAGGCCCGATCTCCCTATCCATCCATAGGGAAGGCCCGTGCCCCAGCAGTGGGGACGTTAATGGGCTGTTGATGAACGAACTTAATAAGACACGACGAATTCATTAAAAATATCATAGAAGGGAAGCTACAAGGAAAGAGAGGAAGGGGAAGACCAAGAAGAGCTTACATGGAACAGATTAAAGAGAAGGCGAACGTCGTGTCTTATCTCCTCCTCTTATCTGTTGCAGATTCCGATGTGGTAGTAGTTTTACAGCTAGTTACATAATATTATGTAATTTAATTTTTGACGTTTAAAAAGCGCTAACTTTGTAAGCCAATTTTGAAAAATAAATATTATTTATTATTAAACAAATAAATACACAAAACAAATAAACAAATAAATATTATTTTTATGTCTTCTTCATATCTCGGGCCTATGGAGGCCCGGACTTTTGGAAGGCGTGCGTGGGGCCGAAGCCAACACGTAGAGGCCCCTTAAGACAATTTAATCTAAATGTTGTGTGACACCAATCAACGATTATCCTTGTATACATTATGGGAGTGCACCCAAAGACAATCCCCGGTTCGTGTAGGACTATTGCAGATTATGGGAACAAAGGGAACTGGGCTATTGGGTTGGGGGTTAGTGGGCCGGGATACTGGAGCTATGGGGGACTATATTTTTATTATTATTATTATTTGTCTTAAAAAGACGTAAAAAATTGGCCTTTGGTAGACAAGAGTGGAAAATGCTGCCAATAAGAGCGTGGCTCTTAAATTAATGATGATGGTTCTCTTCGAACCCTGGTACCAGACTTGCTCCATTGCAGTTTTCGCTAACACAGTTTTCGCATTACGTTGGTCAAACAAAAAGCTCGGTGAGGTTAACTTGTAAGTAACGTACTCATTTCATCTTGAGATGGATGTACCTCTGGCTACCCCATTTGGGATGTAGTCGTGAGCTGATATTATATTATGCTTATGTTGAAAAAATCTCAGAGCCAATTATCTTCGTTATGTTGAACGCCGCGAGGCATGTTTAGTGGAACAATAAAAGTCTACGTGGGCCTTTGTGGAATTACTTTGTAGATAATACCGGATTCCTTTGGAGAGTTTAGGGTTCCGCACTCGGGAGAATATTTATTTAGATAGGTATAACAACAGTACACATATTGTAACGTTACAAAGTTATTTTTATCCAGACCGACCGACGGCCTCCGTGGTCCAGTGGTTGAGCGTTGTGCTCACGATCCGGAGGTCCCGGGTTCGAATCCCGGTGAGGACATATCACAAAAATCGCTTAGTGATCCCTTGTTTGTTTAGGACATTACAGGCTGATCATCTGATCGTCCAAAAAGTAAGACGATCCGTGCTTCGGAAGGCACGTTAAGCCGTTGGTCCCGGTTACTACTTACTGATGTAAGTACGTTGTCGTTACATGAGTCATATCAGGGACCTTTGGCGGCTCAATAATAATCCTGATGCCAGGCTTGATGAGGTTGGTGATCCACTTCACAACCCACACGACTGAAGGAAGGAGTTATTTTTTGTTATGTGCCCCAATTATAGGTGCACACTGCATTCACAATTACAACAACAAAACGTATATATCATCATCATCATCATCAACCCATAAACGTCCCCACTGCTGGGGCACGGGCCTTGCCTATGGATGAATAGGGAGATCGGGCCTTAAACCATCACGCGGGCCCAGTGCGGATTGGTGGTTATCAACGACTGCTAATGCAGCCGGGACCAACGGCTTAACGTGCCTTCCGAAGCACGGAGGAGCTCGAGATGAAAACTTTTTTTTTTGTGGTCACCCATCCTATGACTGGCCTTTGCGAAAGTTGCTTAACTTCAACAGCCGCAGACCGAGCGCGTGTACCGCTGCGCCACCGAGCTACTCAGTTATTATATAAATATAAATAAATATGTATAAAACTTAAACAGAAATTATTTTCTTAATAAATGTTTATTTAATTTGTATTTCTTTTGACGTTTCTCATTATAGGTTAGTATCTAAAGTGGTGTGATTGTAATACCTAAGTGGAATTGCGTGGTGTCAACGGGTAAGTCGTGATCTTATTGAAAGTTTGAATCAGATGGCATTAACTACTTTAAATATTCATGATGTTTTCAAAAACAATCAAATCAGATTGTAATTTTTAAAAAGAAGACAATTTTTTAAACCTTTATTAAAGTCTCTCGGTTTACCGTAATTAATTCTAACAAAAAAGACACCTTTGTGCAAACTCTTTAATTTCCAACTTATTTTTTCATTAAGAATCTTCCTAAAGTTTTTATAAAGCTTTATAAGTTAGGCAAGAATTTCGGATCGCGGTTCATTTTGTTTTTTTTCGTACATTATTGCCTTCGGAACCAAGTTGTGTTCAGTTTCGGAGGAATTTTTCCATTACATAGAAATTCACAATTTTAATTGTAATTCAAAAAGAAATACGGATTTTTCCATTATGTTTACTGACCCTATTTTCAAAAGTGGGTGTACCCATGGGAAGTTCAGATAGGAATTCTTTATTCAAGTGAACTTTTACACATCGTGCTAAATTTCCAATGGAATTAATGTGAAACAATTCCAGAGCCAATGTAAATATATAGATTTAAAAGATGTGTTGCTGTTTCAGGTTTCTTGTCATTTCTTCTCGTCAGCCATTATCACCTTGCGAAATAACGTAATTTTAACAAGTTATAACGATGCTTAGATTTACATGATCAAATCTAGAATTAGAGGGCACGGCCAGAGCTAAACAGTATAATATATTTATGTTGTTCTTATGAAGGTCGGGGATGCAATGAGTCAGTGTAAAATGAAATTCCTTTCATTTTACACTGACTGATTTTAAATGCGGAATGGATTGAGAATTTCGAAATTTAAAATAATTGACGGTTAGAACGAAAGGCCAGTATGTGCAGAGTTTGTACTCTGATACACCTCTCTGTGTCGATTCTCACGCCCGGCCTGGTAAGATAAAAACGCGTTCTTTCGTTTTAATTCGCTCCCAGTGTAACAACAATACCAAATAAGCAACGTACGTAAAGGAAGGGTGAGCGGGTGTTCCCGCCAAACCGGTGCCACTCATACGTCACTGTCGGGTGACGTCACTCATTCGTCTATGACGTCACACATTCATTTACGACATCCGACGCCATGACAAATGGAACCACTATTGAAAGTAGGCTGTTTTGGGCAAGTATTTTTGTTACATGTATACGTGTATATATTATTAGTGTGGTCGCAAATAGTTTTTACGTGTAATGGATACCGTGTGAACAGAAATACAAATCGTCATCAACTCACAGTCAAAAAGTCAAAGTATTTATTGCAAACTGTATACATGCCTCCTCCTATACCACCACCATAACCACACCACCATACCACCACCATAACCACATGGGGTCTATATCGTCTCCTTAGCGTTATCCCGTTATCACGTTTCTTACGTAACCTAAAGATTTGACAGGTAGGCTTTTTACAGAAGCGACTGCCTGTCTGACCTTCCAATCCGCGGAATTTAAACCAGCCCATTTACTGGTTAGGTCATACTTTCAATAACGGGAATGTAGGTTACCTTTACGATCTTTTCTTTCATTGCACATCATAATTTAAGATCTAAACAGCCTATATACGTCCCACTGCTGGGCACAGGCCTCCCCTCAATCAGCCGGAGAGGGTATGGAGCATACTCCACCACGCTGCTCCACTGCGGGTTGGTGGAGGTATTTTTACGGCTAATAGCCGGGACCCACGGCTTAACGTGCCCTCCGAAGCACGGAATCAACTTATTTGAAGACATACCAACTTATCAACTCAACTCTTTATCAACTTTTCTTTTTAGATCTTAACACGAATTTTAAAACAATTGACAGCGTTTGTAATTTTATAGACTTGAAATTGGAATACCATTTCAAGATAAATATGGCTTTACAGACAATGAAAAAAAATGTTTGCTATTTTTCTGTCTTCTTACTTCCGAGAAAAGAAACCCAAACAAAAGAACGGAGCGATTTCAAAATCACGTATCAGCCGGCACGTCTTAATAAATTCATCTGGAATCCGGAACGATTGGAAGCAATTCGGAAAAGTTTCGTCCGGTTTCCGGGCCGTACGGGCAATGTCGGGAAAATTGATTTAGTTCGCAGCCGCCGCGGCGATGGAAACTATGTGCAACTTGCTGTGCTCACGATCCGGAGGTCTCGGGTTCGAATCCCGGTGGGGACAAATCACAAAAATCACTTTGTGATCTCTAGTTTGGTTAGTACATTACAGGCTGATCACCTGATTGTCCGTGCTTCGGAAGGCACGTTAAGCCGTTGGTCCCGGTTATTACTTACTAATGTAAGTACGTAGTCGTTGTATGAGTCATGTCAGGAGCCTATGTCGGCTCAGTAACCCTGACACCAGGGTCGATGGGGTTGTTAGTAATCCACCTCACAAACCACACGATAGAAGAAGTGCAGTTTTCACTAACACATTTGACTCAACCAGTAAAGACGGCGATACGGCTCACCACCTATCACGTTGGTCTAACAGAAAGCTCGGTGAGGTGTGGGTACTCAGTTCATCTTGTGATGTAGTTGTAAGCCTATGTTATGTTACGTGTACCAGTGAAAGCTTCAATAAAGGCTTCACCGCGTGGAATTGAGCGTCCTTTGTAACGGTGCCAATCACTTTGACCATGCATTTTTACGATGCAATATTCTCTGCTGTCATGACAGGCGACAGTGTTTTGTTTATAGGTTTTTCTTTTTATTTTAGTTCGAAGTATGAAAATGACTTTTGTTGTGTAATGGCTGGATACTTGGACCGTGATAGAGGTCACAAGTTTGTTACTCCGTCGGGTAAATTAAAAAAAATGAATGAAGAAAAATGATGATGTTTAATGATGTCAATGTCTTGTTCTTGTATGTATTTATATATTTTTTAAATTATATTTGTTTGTTCTTTAAGCCGTGGTAGCCTAGTTGGTAGAACGCTTGCCTCTCACTTTGAGGTCGCAGGTTCGGATCCAGCACAGATCTAAACCAATTAAACTTAAAACGATTGTCGAATTCGTATTTGGATTACTTACAAATGATTATCACGTCTCATTGGTGAAGGAAAAACATCGCTAGGAAATCCACATTCCCGAGAAATGCATTTTCGGAGGTATATAACCTAACCTGTACGCTGGTTTTCCCTTCGCGGGTTGGAAGGTCAGACAGACAGTCGCTTCTGTAAAAAACCGGACCTGCCAAGTCTTCAGGTTAGGTAAGCGGAGCCTGTGAAAAACAGGATAAAGCTAGGCAGATGATGATTCGTTTGTCTTTTTAGAAAGTTGTCATCCAGAACAATCTTTATTTTAACTTCTATAATCTGATGAAAGTATAAAAGCTTTCAGTGAACTGATTGAACTTATTTCATAACAAAGAAAGAACAGAACTTATTAATTAAATTGAATGAACTCGAGATATGAAACTTTTCAACACTCTTTCTCTAGAAAACTATTAAATAGTTTGTTGGCAGAATTAATAACTCCCTTTAGCAACAACTGTTTTACAGCGAACGAAATAAGTATACAGGATGTTAGAGAAATCGTAAGAGATTTAGTTTCTAAAATATGAAATTTGAATACAATTTTAGCAAAAGTATAAAATTTTAAATAATTTCAAAAACCACAAAATAAATTATAATTTTTTCGTTGGAAAATTCCACTTGATTAACTCAGAATAATGAGCTGAATCATCCCTCTGAGTATTTGTTACGATGTCACTTACACCCATATAAGTACCTATGGTTGTTAGTGACACCGTAACGAGTACTGAGGGGTATGATGTAGACCATTATTCTGAGTTAATCAAGTGGAATTTTCCAACGAAAAAATTATAATTTATTTTGTGTTGTTGAAATCAAGTGAAATTTCTTGCCGGAAAATTCATGATTGTTTTTATTTTCATTTTCATACTTTTGCGATGGAAAATTCCATTTGAAATCAACTCAGAATCATGATCTGAATCATCCCTCAAAGTTTTGTTACGATGTCACTAACACCCTGTGTTTTTGAGTTTAGCATCACTCACAAACGCCATTGCAATTTGAGATAAACAAGCACAGACCGATGTACAGTCATAAGCAACATAATGTACCCACTTTAGGACTCTTTCGCACTAACATACTTGACATTTAGTGAGACTTACAGTTCGATTTGTCAAAAAAGTTAAAGTGACATGGTACCAAAGTGTATACATATTAATGCTCTTGACCGTACACGGCTGACTTCACACCGCAGATAGACCAGTCCACTGGGTATCGTCAATAGCGGTGCATTGGAGGGAATCTCGAGAGTTTCACCCGGCTGTATTACAAAGCGAACGTTCAAAGGTCGCAACAAACGCTCGCCAATCGAGAACTGCTTCACGGAATTTACAAAGGGATCCTAGTTGTAGACGCAAATGGTTTTAAACACGATGATTCAAATTCAAATTCAAAAATATCTTTATTCAATAGGTAACATAGTTACACTTTGAATCGTCAATGTTACATAACGAACGTCTCATCCGCCTAAAACTACTGCAGCTTCTCACAACCTGTATAGCCGGGGAAAAGAAGCTGCAAGAAAAACCTCGGCACAGGGCCCTAGACGTTCTTTAAAAAAATAAAAATAAACATAAAATATTGATATACATTATTGAGTAATTTAGCTGCCTAATATCAGTTCTCAGACAGTTAATCCCATGCATTCATATCTTCTAAATAATCACTAACTTTATAATAACCTTTTTTGTAAAGTTTTTGTTTAACTACTGTCTTAAAGCAGTTGAAAGGCAAATTCTGAATGTCAATGGGAATCTTATTGTAAAAACGTATACATTGCCCCTGAAAAGATTTAGTAATCTTATGTAATCGACTGACTTATAAAGCAAGTTTATTTTGATTTGATAAAGTACTTATAATTCTATTGCTAGGTATTATGGCAAGGTCTACATAAAACGAGTGTTGTGGTTCACGCCGCGACTAGTGCTGAGTGAGACCAATTTGTTTAATCTGTTTATTATTTTTAGTTTGTGCAAATTTTAAGCGATTTTATTGTCTTGTTGTTATGTGTAGCGGCTTTTTATTCTATTACGGTCTCCTATTCGGGGATGATTCAGACCATGATTTTGAGTTAATATCAAGTAGAATTTTTCGTCACAAAATGTTTTTTTTAGTTTTCTTAAATTATTTTAAATTCTAAACTTTTGCGATGCAAAATTCCACTTGACATTAACTAAAAATAATCAGCTGAATCATCCCCCTCGGTATTCGTTACGATGTCACTTACACCCCATACAAGTACATACTGTAGCCATACAAGTAGGTATGGGTGTTAGTGACCCCGTAATGAAAACTTTGAGGGATGAATCAAACCATGATTCTGAGTTGATATCAAGTGGAATTTTCTGTCTTTTTTTTGTGTTTTTTTAAATTATTTTCAGTACCATACTTTTGCGACGGAAAATGACACTTGATATCATCTCAGAATCATGGTTTGATTAATCCTTCAAAGTTTTCGTTACAATGTCACTAACATCCTGTATACGTTTAAGTGCTAGACACAAGCTTAGACACAGTTGGGCGCGAACCTCGGCTCAGGGCGTCATCTGAGAGGAGAAATATTTGAAAGAATTCATCGACTCTAGTGGATCAATAGCAATAAGCGCTGATTGAGGGAAATCGTCGACTACGCCGGCGGGGTCGGTATCGGGGTCCTGAAGTGTTTGGTGTCCCCAACTGATTGGCTGCCTCTATGGCTAGAGTAATCGGGTCGTCGGGATTGTATATTACGTCCTTCGGACGCCGATACTTTTCAGTACTGTCCCTAAAACTAAACTGTGCTCCTTGAGACACACCAATTAAAGGACTTATAATTAGTAAGAAGTATAAATAAAATAAAAGTGGGAAGGGCGAGGCTGGCGTCGACCCCGGGACCTCCGGGACGTGAGACGGGTACCAATTACACCAGGATTTATCTCCCGGGGTGATATTATCTGTCTTCGGTCTTCAGGGAAGGATTTCTTTTTAGTAGAGGAAAGTTACCCCATGTATTATTATCTTTGATATTGATCAAAGATTTTATAATATTGATATAAGACGGAGCTATGGCAATTTTCATTAGATTATAAATGTTTTAAAAAGTGTGTAAAGAAGAGCTCGTCGAGGTTTTATTCTTATATTTAGGAAGCGAAGGTTGAGGTTTGACTGTACATCGCTTCTATTTACTTAATGTCCCTTGGTAATCATCGTATTTCCGAATACAAATTAACGCTCCTTTCCATGTTCGGTCATGAACATTAATATGTATACACTTTGGTACCATGTCACATTAACTTTTTTGACAAATTGAACTGTAAGTCTCACTAAGTGTCAAATATGTTAGTGCGACAGAGTCATAAAGTGGGTACATTATAATTGCTTATGACTGTTCATCAATTATTAGATTTATCGTGTATTAAAATTTGAATTCAGAACTCTCCTCATAGCGTCATCCCGTTTTCACATGAACCGCTTACCTAATCTAACTAAGAAACTAAGATGATCCGTGCTTCGGAAGGCACGTTAAGCCGTTGCTACCCGGCTGCTATTTACAAATGTAAGTAAGTAGTCGTTACATGAGCCATTTCAGGGGCCTTCGCTGGCTCAATAATAACCCTGACACCAGGGTTGATGGGTTTGGTCATCCACCTCACAACCCACACGATAGAAGAAGAAGAAGACGGAGAGATGAATAATGAAGCTCTACATGATAAGCAAAATAAATATATTATAGGTAAAATAAGTTCTGGATAGTATAATATTTGATTTTATGATTACCTGTTTTCCTTACTCTCAATGCAGCAGATAAGTTCCACACACATTTTTGATATATGCGTATATTCTTATATCTTCGCTCACGTAGGTATCTGAATTTTTTGCCGAATTTGAATTGCACCCTTTGCTATTGGCAAGAAGACACTAATTATTTTAGCGAAAATTGCAGATACCTCTGTTTGCAAAGACAGCCACGATATGTATGTATGTATCTCCCAAAAAATCACGTAACCCTTTTGGTTTCCTGGCGATATTCACCTGATAATAATTTCAAATACGAACGCTGGCGCTACAGCAAACGAATTCTAATAATCTACGTGTCCTTTTCTCTCAAATACATATATACATAAGTTAGAAAGAGACGGAACTTCACAAGCTCTCGTCCTGAATATAACATGGGTTTCTTTAATATAGTGAATTTATTTCACGCCTTATAGAGCAGATATTTCTAACCAAACAGTTTCTTACAGTACATAAGTAGATACAGAAATAAAATAAAAAGAAAAGAATAAACTAAAGAACAAAAATTTTCCTATTCGTCGAATTTGAGAATATACATTTTACATACGTATTATTATTAGTGTTTCACGCCCACAATTACTTACGGTGAGGGAGTGGGTACATAATAATTATACTTACTATACATCTCTGCCTACCCCTTTCGTTGTGACTCTATCTACAAAATAACAAACACGAGAAAATAAGTTACTTATTTCCTGAAATTACTCATGCCTGTTAGGACATTACAGGCTGATCACTTGATTGTTGAAGGCACGTTAAGCCATTGGACCCGGTTACTACTTACTGATGTAAGTAGTCGTTACATGAGCCATGTCAGGGGCCTTTGACGGCTACGAATAACCCTGACTCCAGGGTTGTTGAGGTTGGTAATCCATCTCACAACCCACGCGCTAGAAGAAAAACAAACAATAGTTGCTATTTAGAGAAATGAGCATTCTGCGCCTATTCCCTCTTTAGAATTCTATTGCCTGAATTTAGAGTAACGGTTATTTTCTGTAACTGTTCCAATCTTATTGGTTGACATTCTTTTTCTACAAAATTAACGTACTGGCCGATTACATTTTAGAGTGCCGAAATTCTTAATTCTAAATTCAAATTAATTTAAAACAGCAATGTTTCAATTTGACAATAAAGCGCATATAAATGTAAGTACGCAATCTCCAAAGAGAATGTAATTCAAATGCGGTGTTTTACATCCTCTGTTTTGATGGTCATTTGTGATGAAGAACGCATTCCATAGCATATTGGGTTTCAAGAAGATTTGAGGTAAAACCATCAAGTTGTAGCAATAGTCTACTACATCATAGACCATCTCACGGAGCATTATCTTCATAACGCCAAGTACGTTTTAAACTCAATTTTGGTGTCACACTAGATAACATTACAAGAGCACTTATGAAAGACAGTTGATGTGAAGGGCCATCTTGGAGCGTTAACCCTTTTTCTTGGTATAACAAGACGTGCTAAACTTTTAAGGTCCTCTATAACGTTGCATAATAATCGTTTGGTGATCCTTTTATAGTCGCTGCTTTAAGAATTTTTCTTTTTAAATGGAAATATGGGTAATGTTATATAAAGTTCACTCGGGCCGCTAATATTCTGGTCACGAAACCAACGGGACACCAACATCTAGACGAATTGGGTTTGATAAATAGACGTAGCTAATGCTATCTACATGAATAACCGTCGTTCGGCTTTTGCTCAAGATCCTCGATATAAATCTGTTGTTGTGCCGCAGGTGCAGGTGAGGTGTTAGAGATACAACTGCATTATCATCAATCAAGACGGGCCTCCGCTGCAGGCATTCTTGATCTTGGTATTCTAAAGGCAAACATGACAAACTTATAATATAGATTTCGATTACTAGCACGTCGTGTAAATGCAGTTAGTTCTACAAAGCTGCATAGATATCTTTTATAACATTACAAGTGCGAAAGTAACTGTCTGTCACCTTTTCAGGCCTGAAAACGATGAAGCCATTTAAATGAAATTGATATTATGTAATAAAAAATAAAATAATAGATATAGAGATAGTTTGTGACCTAGTAAATAACATAATAGTTTCTTTTTATCTGCAAATCACCCTTATATGCTATGCTATGCTGAATGCTGAAGTCTACACCAGTCTATAACAAAAAGATATTTTTATTTAAACCCGCCAAGTATATGAACCTATATTTATATGTATAGGTATATGTATAGGTTCATGTTTAGCGACATCGCCAGAGTACTCAAATATCCAGTATTGGATCTAGGTGAAACGTCAACGGAATTCGCAATCAAACGTTCGACCAATATGAGACGTGTCCGCGAGACGACACCGCGACCACAGACAGACACAAACGGTGACACAGGATGCAATAATTATATTAATAAGTCCGGGAGTCCATAGACTCGAGATAAGGAAGCGACTTATAATGTTGTTTCGATAATGGAAACGAGATACAAATAATAATTATAATATAATACTTTATTGCCCACAAAATCACAAAACATTTACAAAAAAATAATAGGGTTTGTATTGACAGACATATTAAGACATCCATCAAAAAAAAAGAAATAACAATAAAAATTCATACTTCTAAACTATCTATTAAAACTAAATTTAGTTTGGAGGTAGTTTGAGACGTACTTATAGAAGAACTTGGGATAGATTTTATCCCGCAAATTACACTCTAAGGGGATGAAAAAAAAAATGTCGCGCGCAAAAACCGAAGTCCGTGCGCATAAAGTCGCGGGCGGAAAGCTAGTTATCATATCATATTCAACAGCACATAGAGTAGGTAATAACAAAAATAACGTGCATATAACAACAAATTCAAATTCAAATTCAAAAATATCTTTATTCAGTAGGTAACATAGTTACACTTTGAATCGTCAATTTTACATAACGAACGTCTCATCCGCCTAAAACTACTGCAGCTTCTCACAACCTGTATAGCCGGGGAAAAGAAGCTGCAAGAAAAACCTCGGCACAGGGCCCTAGACGTTCTTTAAAAAAATAAAATAAACATAAAACATAAAATATTGGTATACAATTGAGTAATTTAGCTGCCTAATATCAGTTCTCAGACAGTTAATCCCATGCATTCATATCTTCTAAATAATCACTAACTTTATAATAACCTTTTTTGTAAAGTTTTTGTTTAACTACTGTCTTAAAACAGTTGAAAGGCAAATTCTGAATGTCAATGGGAATCTTATTGTAAAAACGTATACATTGCCCCTTAAAAGATTTAGTAATCTTATGTAATCGACTGACTTGTAAAGCAAGTTTATTTTTGTTCCTGGTATTAACAATGTGCCGATCGCTATTTTTTGCAAATAATCCTATATGTTTTTTTACATATATTAAGTTTTCAAAGATATATTGTGATGCCAAAGTTAAAATATTAATTTCTTTAAATTTATTTCTAAGTGACATCTTGGGTCCCAATTTGTAAATCGCCCGAATGGCTCGCTTTTGCAGAACAAAAATGCTGTTCATATCTGCAGCATGACCCCACAGCAAGATGCCGTACGACATTAGACTGTGGAAGTAGGCAAAATAAACTAATCGCGCGGAACAGAAACTATAACTTCTTCAGATTTATGCCCTTTCTTCCTTAGTCTGCATAACTACTTCAAAGCTATTGACAGTCCAGTTCGGTTGTTTGTAGAAGCCAGTGCCTTCTGATCCAACCCAAAGAGATATCCGAGCTAATTACTAGTTAGTTCACATATTTTTCTTTTGTCGATCGATTATATTTATTGGTTTCTCAAGATTTTGTTGATGATGGTATAAATTTGAAAAATAAATCTTATGTTTTATTTTTAAGTAGTTACTGCCGAAATATACTCACATGAGGTCGAACCCGATTTGAATTCGCTTACCTGCGGCTTACCTTTGGTTTGCAAATACGACCCACTTCGGGGACTGTACATGCCGGTTTGTTGGGTTTTCACATATAACTAGCTACACGTATACATGATACGTATTCTCAAAGGATTTTCAAAATCTCGAACCTCGGCGAATAGTCGCGTGCTCATCGGCTTTTATAGGATGCACTTTGTGCGCTGGAACTTTACTGCAAGCGTTGGTTCCACCCGCATCATTCCATCTGCAGTCAATAAAACCGTGGCTTTCCATTGCCCCGACTGGAAATAAAAATGGTGTATCATCATTATACATCTTTAGTTTTTCTGGTTATTGTGATCGTATTTTGGCAAATATATATGTATTTAGGATGAAGTTGCGATAACCTACTTACTCCAATCCCTTCAATACCATATTGATGTTTCGAACGACGTAAAAGGCATACTGTAATTACTTAAATCCCTCAATGTAAAGCCAATTTAGTTTTCATAATGTTACGGATAGCGACGTAAACACTAAGTGCTTTATCCTATAATAGAGACGTTTAGCATAATCGTTGGGACGTCAGCTGAGCGAGTAGCCCGAGGAAGGTCCTCATCAATATTCAGCTGTAATTATTCGCTGACGGGGCCTCCAATCACCATCAATTATTCACGACTCATAAACGACCGTTGAATTAGCATTAAGTACTATCTGAGTATTGATAGTAGAGGAAACTGTGAATTCGCGCAATTTTAAAATGTGTTGTAACCGCGACTCGTAGGTACAGGCGTCTTAGGCGCCGTGTGACGGGCGAATTTAATAATTCGATTACTTAAGGAAGTTTATTGTGTGGAAATGAGTTATATTGGGTGTCAGAATGGCCGGTAACGTTGGTAATGTTTTGAGCAATGCTCCAGTGATAGGCTAAACGGCATTAATAGGAATGCAGTGATTGAACACCATTTCGACTTTAAATACGTTGAGTGACCAGCCATTTTGACGCTCACTTATTTTATGTAAGTACATTTAGTTGGAATCAATTTGTTTTCTTTTCCGACGAAGTTCTGAACCTCTAATCTTATTACTAAACACACTAAGCGTTTCGCTACATCCTTCATTATACAAACCACAAAGTTATAGAGTTCCTTACATCTGCGTTCCCTAATTTACAACCCGTGTCTGGATCTTCAAGATGAGAGTTAGGTAAGCTATGATTAGAATTAATTATCAAGTAATTTTGTATTTTATTTTTCCGCTTTTGGGTTTTTTTTCACTCAAAATTCAAAAAATTCAAAAATATTTATTTTTCAAAATTGGCTTACAAAGTTAGCGCTTTTTGAACGTCAAAAAATTAAATTACATATTATGTAACTAGCTGTAAAACTACTACCCACATCGGAATCTGTAACGCTGAGGGAAAGACGTGGCCAGAAAACTAGTCCTACTGTTTCACGTTTTCCTTTCTTTTCTTTTTTTTTACTCTGAGTCAGAAATAAATTGCTTATCTCATGCGATTCCAGAGGAGTTAAAAAGGACATCGAAGCAATATCATCTAAAAACAATAATGCTATAATATGACATTTGTTTGCATTGCGCATTTATGGTTATTATGCGTAAATGTGTAATTTGCTTTTTTAGATGAATTGTTTCGATGTGCTAATGCGAACTACTTTATATCAACAACTTCCTTTTAGCGGTCGGAAATTTCCGTGAATGCCTGACATCATACCTTACATACACATATCCTATCGAGCCGGTATTTGCCAGTAAGCCCCAAGCAAACAGTGGGTTCCAGTAATTTGGGAAGTGCTGGAACATTCCATCTGCTTCTGGAGCAAACATCGCAAGTTGTGTGCTCGGTTTCTTACCGCCGCTCGTTCAGGGGTGCCGTGCATTTATTAGATGAGTGGGTTTTAGGTATCCCTACATTATCTAATACAATATCAGAAATGCGAAATGAACTCTGTCTGTCTGTTACGCTTTCGTACCAAAATTACTGAATTGATTTTGATGACAGTTGGTATAAAGACATAACAATGGCGTGCCATAGGAAAGGCCACTGATGTGTGCAAAAATATCAAAGATGAACTGGTCGGGGGTGAATTTTACAATGATTCATAATATGATATTGTTGGTGGAGGAAAAGATAAAATTAAGAAGACACAGTATGTCCATACAATATAGGTAAGTACTTACTTCGAGAAATAAATTATTTATTAATTAAGAACGCAATAGGAGGTTTAAAATGTGTACAAATTCACATAAAAAAGATGTTAAAATGATGAAGATGATGTGTGATGTAAGTAATTGAACCAGCATTTGAATATCGTTGGCAACCCTGACACGCGACGTTCCATATTAGTTCAGCCGTTCAGTGAGTTCCAACACAAATTCATTTATCAGTCTAAGCCCCAACTTCACGCGAACTTGAAGCGTTGACTTTGCTTCTTCTGAAGATCTCCCTCGTTTGGTTACTTTGAAGATTTACAGTTGAAAGCACTATAGCAACACTAGATATGCAATCTAAGGCAGTGACACCACTGGTTAGAAGCCAGGTGGCTCCGAAGTCTTCCTTTACCAGCTTGATAATATTGACGTCTGCATTCAGTAGTCACTGTAAAAGAGTGACATGATATACGTACAAGGTGTTAGTGACATCGTAACGAATACTAAGGGGGATGATTCAGACCATGATTCTGAGTTGAAATCAAGTGAAATCTGTCGTAAAAGTATGGAACTGAAAGTAATTAAAAAACAATAATAAATTTTGCGTCGGAAAATTCCAATTGATATTAACTCAAAATCATGGTCTGAAACATCCCCCAGTAAGTAGTAACCGGGACTAACGGTTTAACGTGCCTTCCGAAGCACTGATCATCTTACTTTCGGACAATCAGTAGCCTGTAATGTCCTAACCAAACTATGGACCACAAAGTAATTTTTGTGATATTTCCTCACCGGGAATCGAACCTAGAACCTCCGGATCGTGAGCCCAACGCTCAACCACTGCACCACGGAGGTCGTTATTCTGATTCATAATAATATTATACACATTGTGGATTGCTTTATGAATGGAATTAGCTTTTCTACTAACATAGCAACAGGTGAGCCATCATAAAGGTTACGGCTAACAAGGGTTGACAGCGTGAATAATAAATACACTTCGTACAAACTTGGACAGGTGGACACTACGAAACAAAGCGCGGCTCTGACTCGGATGGCACCTACACATAAATCATTGTCGGGAAAGTGACCTTTAAGTATTCCTCTGAAAGAATATGTTCGTCTATAAGGACAGACACACACACACACACACACAGTTGGCTCGACCATTATAGACGGCGATACGGCTCACCTATCACGTTGGTCTAACAGAAAGCTCAGTGAGGTGTGGGTACTTAGTTCAGCTTGTGATGAATGTACCTCTGACCACCTCAGCCGTGAGCTTAGGTTATGTTGTAAGTACAGTGAATGTTAACTGATAATTCAGAAGTCATTTATATACCAAGATATTGGACTGTGGTGAAAAATGCGTGGGAATTTTTCTAGACTTGCAAAAAGCCTTCGACACCGTGTATATACCTTCTCTTCTTGCAAAACTTCACAATGTCGGTGTCCGTGGTATCACACTAGATATTTTCCGCGATTATCTCAGCAATCGTTCTCAGAGTGTCGCAATAAATGGGAGCAAGAGTGAAGAAGCCCAGATTGAATACGGTGTGCCCCAGGGATCCATTCTTGGTCCCACACTATTTCTTTTATACATAAATCAACTATGCAACATAAATCTCCCTAATTGTAGAATATTTACGTATGCTGATGACACAGCCGTAGTCATCCACGGTTCAGACTGGTCTGAGATAAAGTCAATTGCTGAGCATAACATTTCTAAAATTCGAGATTGGCTCTCTCAAAATCTCCTGTCACTCAACCTTTCCAAAACTTTCTTTATTCCCTTCTCAATCAGAAACAATACACAACCACCCCACAATTTTGAAATATACCTCCATTCAAATTGCTCAAATACTCACACGTGCAATTGCCTTGCCATATCTAGAGCTTCCAATATAAAGTATCTTGGTGTGTATCTTGACCAGAACCTAAACTGGAAACTTCAAATTGAGATGCTTACTACAAGAGTTAGACGACTTGTCCATATTTTTAAAACTCTCAGGCAATCGGCTGATATGGAGACGCTAAACGTGGTTTACTCCGCACTTTGTATGTCTATCTTAAGCTATTGTCTAACTGTGTGGGGATGTGCTGCAAAAACTGATTTCATAAAAGTGGAAAGAGCGCAAAGAGCTGTGCTAAAAGTCATGCATTCTAAACCTTTCAAGTTTTCTACTACCGCTCTTTACTCTATCGCTAAAGTTTTGACAGTTAGACAGCTCTTCGTGCTCCGCGCCATCATACGCAAACATCCTCAAGTTCCACCTCCTGACCCTTCTAAGAGGACCACTCGCACTAGAACCTGCCCTGTCCCGTTTCACAAAACCAAATTTTCTACTCGTCAGTTTCACTTTTCCAGTTCTATCATTTATAACTCTATAAATAAAAAACTAAACATTAGTACATTAAATAAATTCATGATTAGAAAGAAACTGTCTAGCTGGCTTCAAAACCTCACCTATGAGGAGACTGAAAGGCTATTACCTAATAATGTCTAACTTACACACCTAACCACACACACACAGACACACACACGCACACGCACGCGCGCGCTTACACAGGCACACATGACATACACACACACGCTCAAACGACACACAAATGGTACATATTATTCTTGATGATGATGATGATTTTTTTTTTGTATTTCTATTGTATCTTGTTTTTTTTTTTTTTTTATTCCTTTTTTTTTCTGGTTTGTACTTATTAGTGTTCAAATGGTCAATCACACTTCCTGTCTCATAATTAGCTGATGTAAGACACTGATTCCCAAGATACAGGCTTAAGCTTAGTTTGGGACTCAGGGTTTAACAATTAATTTGTGCAATCATGTGTAAACCCAAATTGTAAACCTAAAATTGTACAAATCAATTTTATAAATAAATCAATTTTTATTTTTTATTATTTTTTTTTTTTTATACAGGTACAGGTTCATTTAAAGTATTTTATCTATCTATCTATCTATACAGGGTGTAAGTGACAACGTAACAAATAGTGAGGGGGACGATTCAGCTCATTACTCTGAATTAATATCAAGTGGAATTTTCCATCGCAAAAGTATATAATTGAAAATAATTTAAAAAAACACAACAAATACATGAATTTTGCGACGGGAAATTCCACTTGATATTAACTCAGAATCATGGTCTGAATCATCCCCATCAGTATTCGTTACGGTGTCACTAACACTCTGTATGCATATATATAATTTTGTGACGTCACAGGTCACATGACACTATAATTATAAATACCTTCATTTTGACATTAACGAAACTTTTCCCATTTTCAGGTAAGTGCTTAGTTCACCGATGGGTAAATTCCAGTTAACGAAGTCTCATCGCTCTTCTACTTGAAGTAAGTAAATTATGGGACTTCTCGAACCGGTGTGTAGGGAAGTCCCACTACTTCTATAGAACAAGTAAGTAAATTGCGGGACTTCGTGCGACACGTTTGTACCGTAGCATAAAATATGCACTAGAGTTTCCTACGCCAATTTCTAGTTAATCAAGCAAGGAAGATGAGGTTCTATGAGCTATGGAATATGGTTAGTTATGGTGTGTACGTGGGTTGGTTCATTAGGGTAGCGTGTAACACGGTTAGCCTGTCAAATTGCAGAGAAAATTAGCAGAGAACTAATTATGAAATGCACCGCGATGGCCGAGCTAGCTTATGCAGAATGTTGATGTAAATGTTGCCATCTGTACTGAAGCATTTATTTCCCTGCAGGGAATTTTGTCCGGTCAAGTCTGCAGCCTTCAATCAGTCACCTCAAAAGAAAAACTGAGGGGTTAAAAAGGCCACATCGAAGCAATTCATCTAAGAAAACAATATTGCTTTTTGCCATTTTGTTTGCATTGCGCACTTACTTTTATATGCGCAAATATTTACAATATTGCTTTTTAGATTATTTTTTTGGATGTGGCCTTTATAACCCCCCTGAAAGTAAAGAAACTTACTGGCCAAGTGTGAGATACTCGTGTTCCATACTTAAAAATACAGCGTGTTAGAGACATCGTAACGAAATCTTTGAGGGATGATTCAGACCATGATTCTGAGTTAAAGTGAATTTTCCATTGCAAAAGTACAGAATTGAAAATAATTTAAAAAGAACTATAAAAAAACACGAATTTTGCGACGGAAAAATTCCACTTGATATTAACTCAGAATCGAGGTCTGAATCATCCCCCTTAGTAGGTCTGAATCATCCCCCTTAGTATTCAGTACGATGTCAGTAACACCATGTATAAATAAATTAATCCATAACATAACAGCATCACGCCTGTATCCCCGAAGGTGTGGGCAGAGGTGTATAATATACGACTAAGAAGTTACCAGCTATGTCGAAATCCCGGGCACAAATCCTGGAAATCAATTGACCAAATTGGGGATATTCTTACAAAAGGTTTTGTGTGATCTACACTAAACCTTAAAATGCAGACTTCAAAGTACGTATTAGGATTTAGTTCACATTTAAACTTGATTTAATTTACATAACATGATATGGAATTCTACATATAGTCTCTGCTTACCCCGGTGGGAAATACGCGTGAGTTTATGTATGTATGTAACATGATCTGTCAGGTATCACGTGCTAAACGTATCAACATTCTGTAATGTTCCGGGCCACCCCGCCTGAATGCTAATATAAGCTGTAATGCAGCTTGAATTACACATCTAAATATATAAAAGGAGAAACTGACTGACTGATATATTTATCAACGCACAGCCTAAACGGCTAAACGTAGGCACTTGAAATTTGGTAGGGACGTAGCTTAGGTGCCGTAGAGGTGCACTAAGAAAGGAATTCCCGGAATTCCCACGGGAACGGGAATTAGCGGGAAAATCCTTTTGTATGAAAAATCTAAACCGCTTAAGTTAGACGCTTGAAATTTGGCATGCAGGTACCTTAGTTAACTTAAAGCTTAGTTCGAACAGGATATTGCAAAATTCCCACGGAAACGGGAGTTAGCGGGAAAAAACTTTTGTATGAAAAAATCTAAACTGCATAAGTTAGATGCTTGAAATTTGATATGCACTCCCACACACACAAAGATCTCTCTTTTATAACACGCCACGCGGACGAAGTCGCGGGCAAAAGCTAGTAATATATATATAACAGATTACCAAGAGACAGAGGACGGTGAAAAGTCAGAAGTTCCGTACAATTCCACATAATGCTGTAAAACCAACTTAAATAGTTCATAAAAAAAATCTCTTTCTTATCGTGTGGGTTGTGAGGTGGAATACCAGCCTCATCAACCCTGGTGCCAGGGTTACTATTGAGCCGCCAAAGGCCCCTGACATGGCTCTTGTAACGACTACTTACTTACATCAGTAAGTAGTAACCGGGACGAACGGCTTAACGTGCCTTCTGAAGCACGGATCATGTTACTTTCGGACAAACAGGTGATCAGCCTGTAATGTCCTAACCAAACTGGGGATCACAAAGTGATTTTTGTGATATGTCTCCATCGGGATTCGACCCCGGGGCCTCCGGATCGTGAACCCAACGCAACTGGGCCGCTAAAGTCTCTCAAAAACCACAATACACAATATTATAAAAAAGTCCTTAAAAGTATTTTAACCTTTTCTTTAACACGGCCATTATCATAGCCTCCTCAAACAAACCCCTTCAACGAGACCCTCAGAGATAAGGGTCCCTACTGCCTGCCGTATCTAAATCAAGTTCCCTCCCCTAATGACCACACCTCACGCGATTCCTCCATCACGTTCCATTCATTCATTCACTCATTCACTCGTTCCTTCAATTCGCGCGGTTCAAAAGTGCTTTTGTTGAGATTGAGGACGTTTGCCTGAGCACTCTCAATTTAATGATTATTGTGGCGTGATAATTTATGAGAATGTGTGGGGAAATTGAAGGTGAAAGAAATATTTGAAATTATTGGCGAGGGGCTGATAACCTGTCTTACTGATGTATAAACGTAACTTGCTTTCATAGTTCTTTAGGCGCACATGTAGCTGTAAGTTCTAAGCTAGTAACTTGTCGCTCTGTCCACCCCCCTAGAGCTTACAGACGTAAGCTGGTATTTATCTTTGTATTAGTGTTTCGAACCAGTCCGGTGTGCGGTTTAATTTATGTCAGTATTAAATCCAGCTACAGCAACTGGGATTTATTACGTCATGATATTTATACAAACAATGTTTAATTACATGTTGCAAACTGGTGCCTAGATGTCATAATTTATTAAAAGCAGACAGGATTTATAACGGTGTGGGCAGAATCTCGAATCATTAGGAGGATTGTGTGCCCGCGATCTACACGAGCTCATTCCACCATCCCCCTTTTAACTTCGGACTTCCAGACGCACGGTCGGCTTCCTATTATTCGCACAAAGCGCTTCGCATCGTCCATCATTATGCGCACTGCTAAGGAGTGGAATTCTCTGCCGTCTTCTGTATTTCCAAATGCATATCACCCGGGTGCTTTCAAGGCCAGAGTGAACAGGCACCTTCTAAGCAAGCTCCATCTTAGGCCGCGTCAATGCCTCCGGGCAAGTCTGGGGCCAAGAGCAAACCCATCAAAAGTAAAAAAAAGATTTTATCACCAAATACGAGAAGTCCTACTACGATAAAATAAAAAAATATATTTATTTTTCCTTTTACAGAGTAAATCTTAAAACTAAATTGCTGGGGTGTCCTTTTAAGCAAAGTATGCCTGTGCCAGGAGACCTCGCTCTTCTATAACATTGGTTTTTTTTTTAATACTATACTAATACCAGCTTTCAAAATATAGTCCACACCACGAAAGTCCACACCACGGTAGTAGTTTTACAGCTAGTTACATAATATGTAATTTAATTATGTTTGACGTTCAAAAAGCGCTAACTTAGTAAGCCAATTTTGAAAAATAAATATTTTTGAATTTTGAATTTTGAAAGAAGCCCACGAAAGAGGCCGCGGCGCTAACTAGCGTCGCAGATTCTACATAGAATTATTATGACTTGTCAATTAGTTCCATTAAAATCCGTGGACTTCTTTAGTGGCGCGGACTATATTAAACCAGTAAAACGAAACAAAAGTTTATTATCTTTTGCACTTGATAAGGCGGGGTTTGCTGCTGAAAATATTTCATATTTTTGTCTTACGATGATACAAATATCTGTATATTACCACCATCATCATCTCCTGTAATGCTAGCATTATCCCGTTTTCCACAGGGTCCACTTAACCTGAAGATTTGACAGGTCCGGTTTTTTATAAAAGCGACTGCCTGTCTAACCTTCCAACGCTCGAAGGGAAAACCGGTACAGGTTAAGTCACATTCCTCCGAAAATGCATTTCTCGGGAATGTGGGTTTCCTCACGATGTTGTTCTTCACCGATGAGCACGTGATAATCATTTATGACCCAAACATTAATTCGAAAATAAATTCGACAATCATTGGTTTAGGCCTGTGCTGGATTCGAACTTGCGATCTGCAATATCTGTACCTGCTAATATCTGTGTAATACCGTTAATACTTTTTAATATTTTCTTAATTGCCACACTTCAAAACACCCACATTTCCCCAAGATATTCTCGTCTCGATATTCTGTCCACTTGTAACGGCCGGCGGCGTCCCGCGGCGATCGCCATCTTGATCTCGTATTAATGGCGCGAAATGCCCGCGATAACCGGGTAAGGACGCCTCATCCGGATAAATATATATCCGGGATAATATATACCCGGATAAATACCTCCCGGTTGTTTTGCCCGAGTAATCAGCTATATCTCGGTTGGATAAACTGATTATGGAGGGTAACTGGTTATCCGGATTTTCGATGTGCGTATTGTCGAAGTTTTAAGGGTCTTTTAATAGGTCCTTCAGATTTACGTGTCTGATGACCATTTTGGTGACGCTACTTAGATTTTGTGTGAGTTTTTTTCAATGATCTTTAAGCCATTTGATCTAATAGGGTATTTTACTAGCTCAAAGATAAAAAAAAATTCAAATCCAGAAATAAAATCTAGTGTGAAATATGATCCAAAAAACACAAACTTTCGTTTTGACAGGTTATATCGCAGCCCTGGAGTTTAGATACTCGTCATATACATTGTATACTTATATTTGTTTTAATTGGCACAACTTTTTCGCGTAGTTCCTATAGCGTACTCGCTAGAAAACAACTTTCAGGCACATAATGTAATAAAATCTTTAGGTAGATACGATGAACCTTATTTACCAGCCAACCAATTTGATACTAAACTCAAACTCCATAATTTTGTATTTCCATACAAAGGTTAGCCAATTTCGTTTGCGCACTAGAGCGAAAGAATTAAAATTGCCACAATAATAATTTCCAAATTGCCTTCTGTTTGTCACAGGTCAGTGGCCCGGATAACTACCTACCCGGATAATATTTATGCCCGGATCCACGTGTGTGCCCGGATTTGCTGATGTTAGGAAGTTAATTATTTCCTAAAATGAAGTGTTCTCCCACCTCTTTTATCGCCCCATCGGAAAGCCGCCCGCCTGGACGCAATCTAGCGTGGTCGACACGGAAGTCCTTAAATAGGCTCCGGACACAGGTTGGCCGCTGCAAGGATAATCTCAGCAGGTGATGGTTGCGATGAGTGCGAGTGTGGAGTATCACCACAAACTATGGCTCACCTTTTGTGCTGTCCTAAGTGCCCTAATACCTGCACTATTAAAGACCTTCACGAAACCACTGACAATGCCGTAAGCGTGGCCAATTATTAGTCAGCAAAAAATTAATATTGATCGCCATCGACTCGCAGAAGAAGGGAATTATTTCCTACATAGGTGCTTACTTTTATCCTTGCATATTAGAATACAAGTGTCTAATCAAGTGTCTAATCTAAGTCTAATCCCAAGGTAACAGGGACCTTTGTGTGGGATGCATAGCGGCAGTTAAACGATGGTTCACTATCACAGATTACTTTTATTGGATGTTCTCTGTACGGAGTTCGACACAAGAATGGTACAACGCGTGCGGCTCGCCGTCTTATAACAGTTGTCCCCACCACCGTACCTTGCACGTGTGTCGTAAACAAGTGCAGTACCTGTCATTTTCTTATCCGTCGAGAAGGAAAGGGACGGGTAAACACACGTCAGTTTTAAGCAGGTATTTCAAACCAAAACACTCCAAAAAATATTTATATTGGCCAATATTAATTAAGCTGACAGCACACGTCAAACGGTGTTGTTTGTATTAAAATTTAAATAGCATAGCATTACGTCTGTTCATATTTCTATAATTTTCTAAATCGAATCTAATCTAGCCTCCAAGAACCCACTGCTGGGCAAAGGCCTCCCCTTCCTCTTTCCATTTTTCGCGGTCCTGTGCGTACTCCGGCAAGCGTCCAAGTCGTCACGCCATCTCTTTCGAGGTCTACCACTACGCCTGTACCCGTCATGAGGCACCCAATGCGTGACGATCCGTGCCCACTATAATAATCTATAATTTTAATATTCCTTAATCAAAAATATTTTAACCAGAGAACGATTATCTCGAAAATAATAACGAAACAAATGACAGTCACATTAATATACCAGGAGCAGTAAAACAACCCCATCCCAATATACGTCCATGCAAAATTTACTAGACTGAAATAATTCGAGTTTAATTATAACAGCGAACCAGATTTGTCGGTCCGGTGGGTGTTATAATTTACAGCCAAATAAGTGACCAGAGGTTATAAGAATATCACGAAATATTCATTTAAATTAATGGCAACTCTAATTCAAATTTTATATCGTTGCCTTACAGTGAAAACCAAGTAAGCGCCTTTAAAAAAACCTATTTGGATGTGATTTTAGTAAAAATTATACTTGGATAAAAAATTGTCTCAATTTTTACATAGCAGTGGTTCACGTTTGGTGATCGGTTAATGGCAATACCGCATTTTAAACCTTTATTGCATTTTTTTTTTTTTTTTTTTGACGTGACATACTGTAGATTTGCCGCAGATGGCATTAACTACTTGGCCGGATGGCATTAACTACTTGGCCGGAGCCTTTATTGCACCAATCGCTTGATTGTCATTTGTTTTGTAGACGTTCATTTGTTTTACACGATGATCATCTTATCCGGGTGGTTCAACCAGTTGGACATAATTCCATCGTTGTACCACGGGTCATGTAATCATATAACATAAACAGCCTATGTACGTCCCACTGCTGGGCACAGGCCTCCCCTCAATCAACCGACGGGGGTATGGAGCATACTCATGGAGCATAATAGCCGGGACCAACGGCTTGACGTGCCCTCCGAATCACGGAATCATCTTACTTTTTCGGACAATCAGGTGATTCAAGCCTGAAAAGTCCTACCAAACAAAGGACAGTCTCACAAAGTGATTTCGAAAATGTCCCCATCGGGAATCGAACCCGGACCTCCAGATCGTGAACCTAACGCTCTAACCACTAGACCACAGAGGCTGTTACCATTATTATAAACGACAAATGCACATATAATTCTCAATATTACGCGATGATGCATTAACTCGAAATTTAAACACAATAGTTATTACGCGTAAAATTGCGCGCAGTTTATAGCCTCGTAACTATAAGTATGTACGTTTATTTGAACTGAATCGGCCGAGTGTGCAGTCTATAAACATACCTACTTAACTCACATTTATTCTATTATTATTGCGTATGGCAGACAAAAATAAAATATCCATCATTATATCCAGCTGAAGCTCCCCTAACCAAGTCTCTGCCGCATCCGTCACACAATGCAGCTCGGCTATGCCACCTGGGAACCGGTGTAGATGGCACTCGTTCACTACGTGTGATATAGTTTGATCCGGGTGACCACATTCACAGTATGGGGACTCCTTTAAGCCCCATTTATGTAGGCGATGGTTCGACTTTTCACGATTGGTCCTACACCGGTTCAGTCGGGTCCAGATTTATTCTGTTTTATACATATAGTATTTTTATAACAGTAAGTCGCTGTGGTCCTGTTTGCTTCTCAAACGGGGAGCGCCGGGTCGATCTCCGGTACCGGACATGCACAAATCAGTTACAAATGTAATCTTAAGTGCAGTTTTAGCGGCCTCCGTGGTCTAGTAATTACGCGTTGTGCTCGCGATCCGGAGGTCCTGGGTTCGAATCCTGTTGGCGACAAATCACAAAAATCACTTTGAGATCCTTAGTTTGATTAGGACAGGACATTACAGGCTAATCACCTGATTGTCCAAAAAGTAAGATGATCTGTGCTTCAGAAGGGACGTTAAGCCGTTGGTCCCGGTTATTATTTACTGATGTAAGTACGTAGTCGTTACATGAGTCAGGGGGCTTTGGCGGCTCAATAGTAACCCTGACACCAAGGTTGATGAGGTTGGTACTCCACCTCACAATCCACACGATAGAAGAAGTGCAGTTTTTACTAACACAGTTGGCTCGACCATTATAAACGGCGATACGGCTCACCAACTATCACGTTGTGCTGACAGAAAGCTCGGTGAGGTGTGGGTACTTAGTGATCAGCCTGTGATGTCCTAACCAAACTAGGGATCACAAAGTGATTTTTGTGATTTGTCCCCACCGGGATTCGAACCCGGGACCTCCGGATCGTGAGCACAACGCTCAACCACTGGACCACGGAGGCCGTTAGCCAGCCAAGTGAGGCACGAACATTGCGTTCCATACGTGTCAACAGTAGCTTAACGATACAAATACATCACGAGAACTCTCTCGTGAGATGTATTTCTATCCCCCCCACACCCCTCACACAAACAACCGTGTAAGAGCACCACTTTATCTTAACCACTCTGAAATGTTCTCCATCTGCGCTATTGTTCGCAGCACTCGGAAACGATACGGAAACAGTAACGTTCTGAAGAAGTATAAACATACATCTATTATCACCTCTGATTTGGCCTCCGTGGTCCAGCGGTTGAGCGTTAGGCTAACAAGCCGCAGGTCCCGGGTTCGAATCCCCGTGGAGACATATCACAAAAATCACTACTTTGATTATGACTTTACAGGCTGATCACCTGATTGTCCGAAAGTAAGAGGATCCGTGCTTCCAAAGGCACGTTGGTCCCGGGTTCTACTTGCTGATGTGAGTAATCGTTAGATGAACCATGTCAGGGGCCTTTGGCGGCTCAATAGTAACCCTGATACCAGGGTTGATTAGGTTGGTAATTCACCACACTTACTTACTCAGCCTCCCCATTTGTCCGGCCAAGTAGTCCCCATCGGCGGCAAATCTACAACAAACCATGTTAAAAAAAAAGGTCAAGCGTTCTTATAACTGGGCTACACGGCTCTAAATATGTTTTTTTTTATTATTTATTATTATTTTGTCACCACTTAATAAAAAAAAAGAAACATATTTAGAGCCGTGGTAGCCCAGTTAGAAGAACGCTTGACTGTCACTATATGGGTCTTTTTCTTTTTTTTTAACATGTTTTGTTGTAGATTTGCCGCAGATGAGAACTACTTGGCCGGACAAATGGGGAGGCTAAGTAAGTAAGTGTGGTGAATTACCGACTTCAAAAAAGGAGGAGGTTCTCAATTCGACCATATATATATTTTTTATGTTTGTTCTTTTATTAAGTGGTGACAAAATAATAAAATAAAAATAAAAAAATCATATTTAGAGCCGTGGTATGCCAGTCCCAATATGATGAATATGTTTTTGTTCGGTGGAAGCAATATTTACTACCTACATTGTAAAACTTGGTAACTTTTCTCGCAGATTAAAAGCATGTCCCTTATCAACACATCAAAAGTTAAATCCTCATAAAGTCCAGCGAACAAAATCCCCAAAACCAAGAGCCTAATGAGGGTCATTCCGAGAATTATCCACTCCATTCCCAGTTTATCAGGGTCTATCTACCCGCGATGAAGCTGTTTCTCTCGGAGATATATCGCGGTCGCGCCGGGAGATATGTATCGCCGGGTGTCAACGTAATGTCCAATCTTGGTGACGTGATGACAGCTACTTATCAACCCTGTGTTTGTTGAGATGAGATGGTTTTTGAGTCCTGGCCGGAATACGCACAGGACAGCGAAAAATGGAAAGAGGAAGGGGAGGCCTTTGCCCAGCAGTGGGATCTTGTAGGCTAGATTAGATTAGATTAGAAGCTTTGTATGTTTGTATGTATGTACGGTCACGAGCATTAATATGTATACACTTTGGTACCATGTCACATTAACTTTTTTGACAAATTGAACTGTAAGTCTCACTAACTGTCAAATATGTTAGTGCGACAGAGTCCTAAAGTGGGTTTATTATATTGCTCATGACTGTACACCATTAACACATGTTTATGGAACACGATGTTCGTGCGTCACCCAACAGGGTCCACATAATATCTCCGTCGTGGTTCACGCCACGACTTGTGCTGGAGGCCCTTTTATCTCAGGACGTCCACCACCACCTTATGATCATTTCGACAAACATCCGTCTTGCTTTTTGTAATTGTTTTAGTGGAAATTTGATATGATGTTGTTGTCTTTTTTTGTGTGTGGCGCCCTTTTATAATAAACTATTTCTATTCTATTATTTTTTATTTTATTCTTTGGTTTTTCTGCTGGAGTTCGGGATAGCCTTGTTCGGAGATCGCGTGATTTACACCATAGTGTCACAGATTCGAACCCTTGCTCGGCCTTCAAACCACTAAATTCTACTTCATGTTTGAATTTATGTTTGGATCCTTTTGGATCACAAATAATTGAGGATTTGCGCCTGGTATTGATGACATAGGAGAACATTTATGAAACAAATAAAATAGAAGGTGCAGATCGTGTCTTATCAGGAGGTGAAGGATTTGGCGGGAAGAAGAGAGGAATGGCGATTACGCCACCGACAAGAGAGCAGCTCTTAAATAAAGAGAGAGAGAATGGTAATAAGCTCGCTGAGGAGTAGGTGTATATACTTTATACATCTCTTCCTATCCCTTCAAGGATATAGGTGTAATATCATACGTTTGAAGACAAAAGTATGACTGGGGGGGGGGGTTAGAGCTAGCCCAGCAGCTGGTGGAAACCGGAGAGTTGCCGTTCTATACGTAGTATTATTCCTTATTCTATGCTAAAGGACAACCTCCGTGGTCTAGTGGTTAGAGCGTTAGGCTCACGATCTGGAGGTCCGGGTTCGATTCCCGATGGGGACATTGTCGAAACCACTTTGTGAGACTGTCCTTGTTTGGTAAGGACTTTTCAGGCTTGAATCACCTGATTGTCCGAAAAAGTAAGATGATTCCGTGCTTCGGAGGGCACATTAAGCCGTTGGTCCCGGCCATTAGCCGTAAAAACACCTCCACCGACCCGCATTGGAGCAGCGTGGTGGAGTATGCTCCATACCCCTCCGGTTGATTGAGGGGAGGCCTGTGCTCAGCAGTGGGACGTATGTAGGCTGTTTATGTAGGTTTTATGTTATGTCTATGCTAAAGCCCAGAGGGGGTGAGGTCGGCGCCGAATACGAATTGGTGCGGGGCGGAGAATTACCGTTCTATACGCAGTAATAATTCTTTATACTACGCCATTACCAGAAAGTAAACACCCTAAACATACGAAAGTGGCTAAGAGTAGCAGCAACGACTTCCACGGCGCAGTTTACGACGCAGACGACGCTCTACGACCCGATACGATACTTAATTGTGGCCGTAAAACGCTACACTGGGCTATTGACATCTTTGTTGCTTTGCCGGGTCTTAATCTTGCTTCCAATATCTGTAGGTAATAGCTTCTTAGCAGTGGTATTATTAGGATCATCAGCTAGTGAAAAGCAAATTTGCTTTTTCTTTTTTTCTTCCTCGCGTACAATGAGGGAGTCTCCAGGCTAAGTTCCTCAAAAACAATGTAGATGGCGCTGTACAGATTTTCCTTCGTTTAACCTTCTGATTTCATAGATAATAGACATATGCAACTTTTATCTCCGTTTTTGGGTATAAATGATTTCCCTTTTTATTATACTCCACAATTACATCTTCCACTCATTATTATACTGATCAAAATAAAGAGAAGCAATATAAGTAGCAACATAACACAGCAATGACATACATTAATGTGATCCAAATATCATCATCATCAGCCCATTAACGTCTCGATGGATAGGGAGATCGGGCCTTAAACCATCACGCGGGCCCAGTGCGGATTGATGGTTATTAACGACTGCTAATGCAGCCGGGACCAACGGCTTAATGTGCCTTCCGAAGCACGGAGGAGCTCGAGATGAAAACTTTTCTTTTTGTGGTCACCCATCCTATGACCGGCCTTTGCGAAAGTTGCTTAACTTCAACAATCGCAGACAGAGCGTATTAACCACTGCGCCACCGAGCTCCTCAATCCTCCTCATTCCTGATCCAAATATCAAGCAACAATTATTTCTAAATATGCTTCTGCCTGTATTATATTTTGGAATAATTGTGTACTCGAGTAATGAGAAAATGATGTAATTATCACGTGAAATCTGTACAACATCTATATTGGTTTTGGTGAACATAACCTCCAGGTTATGTTAATAAGGGTATTGGGTCCGTTTTTTACACAAAAGAGATAAAGGTGTTCTTTTTAACGTGCCCTTGGAACATGGATCAGGTTACCTTCGGACAGTCGAGTGATCAGCAGTACAACCAAACTGGGGATCACAAAGTGATTTTGTGATTATGTCCCCACCGGGATTCTTATCTGGGACCTCCGGATTGTAAGCCCAACGCTAAACCACTGAACTACGGAGGCCGTCAGTAACGTATAGCATAATATACTTAGTAAAAGACGTCAGAGTTTTTGGTAAAATGTGTTCGGTTATCGTATGTTAGGCTGGCAAAGGCTTATAAAACTGTTCTGGAAATAATTATCAAAACAATGGAACAAAATTAGGTGACTAGTCCATCGCTTTTAACAAGTTATAATGAATTTGGCATTGACAGCGACTCCCCAAACGGCGACTCCCGCTACGGCGACTCCCGCTACGGCGAGTCTCTTTACGGCGAGTGGCTTTATTTTCTTTCTACGTCGATCGAGTTTTGATGTTATAATACAGTTATGGTAGCAACTGTTTTGCTTTATTCTCGCCGTAGCGGGAATCGCCGTTCGTGGAATCGCTGTCAACGCCATAATTCGTTATAAGAATTATAGCAGAAATTAGGCGAAAGTTGTATTAAGATCACGTTATTTATAAACATCAATATAATTTTGATGTGTCATGTCATTGGCAAGGCAATATGCTTGATAACAAATGTTTCCTTTCTTGCATTGTATAAAAAATATGTGTATAAACGAAATATTTATTGGAAGTATGCGTTAAACAATTCTTCACTATCAGTCAGTTTGGTGCGGCGGAGGGTCTTGACAGGTTCTGCGGGTCTCGTGTCATCAGGAGGCTGTTGGCGTACGTCTGGTATTGGTGTGGTCTTCGGATTTACTTTCACTGTCGTGGGGTCTTGGGTGTCGACCCAAGACGTTGTAGGTGGCACCCACGTTGTCGTAGGTTCACTCCGTTCAGTTGTAGTCTCTTGCCACGTCCTTGAAATGAAGTGGATTTTAATTTATTCCTTTGCTTGGTTTTAAAAAAGATCTCATTGAGCACCACCATACACTACGTGTGTGCACTACATCATCATCATCTCTCTAGCGTTATCCCGTTTTCACAGGGTTATTCAGGGTTTCAATTGGGCTTGACACAATGGTGCATCTATCGGAAGATGAACTGAGTACACACACCTCATAGATCTTTTTGTTAGTCACCGTTTATAATGGCCGAGCCCACTGTACTAGTGAACTAACATCAACAGAGTAAATTATATAAATATGGTGTTGATTCCTGTAGACATCATCTAATTTTTTTTAACTTATACCTGTCATTTTATTATCCGCCGAAAAGGAAAGGGACAGATAATCGACAGGCATAAAATTTATGGAAATGGCATGAAATTTAAAAACCCCCCAAATTTATGTTTTGGCCAATAACCAGACGGAATTAACTTGCACACGTCAAATGCGTTGCATACCAGCGAGGTTTCTATTTTATTCGCCTGGGTTATTCATTCATTTTAAAATTAACAGTTGTCAATCATCCGCCCCCTCTCCTTTTCGGCGGATTAGAAAATGACAGGTATAATTTTAAATAAAATTAAGAGGTGTCTGCAGGAATCGGGGCCATTATGTAAATAAATAACCTTGATTCGACTTTATCAGCAGAAGTTGTTCTTGAGAAGACAGGCTCGAACTCGAAGTCAGTGGTGGTGGGGAGGGTCTCAGCACTATCTCCATCACTTTGCTGTGCTTCTTCTGAAGAGACGACTTCGGGTATCTCTTCTCCCGCTCTAGCTAGTGCGATTCCTCTATATTTTTCTCTCTCCTGAAATAACACAGGACAATACGAGTATATACATAAGAATACGCTTCTTTGCCGTTGGTATAGTTCCGTCGGAATTCTACTTACTACGATCCTGACACGCTTTCGCTTCCTCCAAGTATTTTTTATGTATATGCCGATGGTGTAAATAAATAAATAAATAAAAATGCAAGATCTGGCAGGAACGGGTACACCTTCCAGAACCTTTTGTTTCGCCGTCCGAGAGACCTCCGCCAGGTCTTGATTTGCCTTGGCTTACCTGGAAGTCTCTAGAGAGACTTCGGACTCAGGTGGGCCGAAGTAAGGACAATTTATTCAGGTGGGGTTTCTCGGATGGCTCGGACTTAAAGTGCAAGTGCGGCACTGTTCCCCAAACGATGGAACTTCTTACATCGTGTCCTGCGTGCCCGAACACCTGCACGCAGGAGGATCTGATGAGCGCTGCAGATAGCGCCATGCTTGTTGCCAAGTTTTGGGCCGATGCTATTTAGTTTGCCATCGACACGATAAGAAGAGAAGACTGACCATTTCCCGCATGAGATACATGGCATGCGGCGCCAGGGTGGGTACGTCTGCGTCCTCCGGCGGCGTGGTGACGAACTCCCACAATATGCCTGGGTTCGGAGTCGTTGTGCGCTTGTGGCTGCGGTAGTATGATGGCATCTGAGGACACGTACAAAAAAACATACAACTACATCCCAATTGGAGTACCTACACCCCACTATGCTTCCTGCAAGACCAACGTGATAGGTAAACTTTATCGCCAACGCCATCTAAAGGTATAATGGTCGAGCAATCTGTGGAAAACTGCACCTGACCACATCTTGGACAATTCATACAAAACACAACACTTATCTATTACACATGCGTTTGTTCTTCTTCTTCTTCTAGTGCCTGTCCATTACTGGACGTTGGCCGTCAGCTTTGTTACAGCTTCTAATTACTGAATAATTATCGATAGTGGCTTAGGGATCCGCAGTGGTGCAAACGACAGCCGTCTGACCCTGTATAGAAGTAGATCTTACAGTCTCATTGATAGTCTCGATCCAATCAGTGTACGCGCCCACGAGGGTGAAGACCGTCGGGGCGTCAGGCATGCCACAGACGGCGGGGCCGAAAGAGATGATGCCCACCAACTTGCCGTTCAGAACTGCCGGGCCGCCGGCGTCGTGCTGGAACGAGGAGCGGACAGATATGATGAAGGAATATAAGTAAAAAAGTGACAAGTAATTTAAATGATCTACTTTCCAAGACACGTTCTGTAATCCAAGTGTAGATGGCGCTATATAACCCTTACTACGCTTACCAAACTCTCGTGGACTTGAAAGTCACTCATTGGCCAAAAGCAGAGTGATTCTGGTCGAGTAGTTAAAACGGCAGAGTTCGACAACAGCAGTGGACAAGTGAGAGGATTATATTGTTATATCACTTACTGTTTCTGGAATTCAGATGGTTGTGAAAGAAATTCCCAGTTTTGTCTTCTTGTCTTGTCTTATCTAGCTTGAGGTGCGCCACTACTGGGCAAAGGCCTCCCTCCGTTTCTTCTAGGATTCTCTCTCCATTGTTTCCTCTGGCCAGTCTTGCAGGGAAGCATGCAAGTTGTCACGCCATCTCCGTCTCAGTCTGCTATGCCTGCTGTTGTCTCCACTCGGATTTGTAGGTAATGTAAATGTTATATTTGCTTACGTTACACGCTCCTTCACCAGTGCTAACTGTCCCAGCACAGAACATCGTAGACGTTATGAATTTCCTGCAAAAATACTGTATTTATTCATCACCATCACTAATTTAAGAGCCACGCTCTTGTCGGTGTAGCATTCTCCATGCTACTTTATAGGGAAAAATAGAGCAGTGGTATTTATTACCTAAATATTTTGATTTTTTAATAGAATCAAGGTGCCAGGCAGTGTTACCTTTTTTGAGTTAAGTTTGATTTTCTTTTATATATTTTCCAATAAACTACTTCTAAACACGCACGAAATCTCTGATGTCAGTGGAAGAAGCGAAAGTGGTGTGTCAGGATCGTAGTAAGTGGAATTCCGAGGCCTACTTACATACATAAACTCACGCCTATTTCCCACCGGGGTAAGCAGAGACTATAGAATTCCATTGTTTTAAGTTTACGCGGTTATTATCATAATTAAAGCACATAATAACGGGTTCTTACCGCGTTTAGATGGGGATATGAGACTCCCGATATTCCCCCGATTATCCCGTGATCATGGCACTTGCAACAGTGTCGAAATATCGGGAGTCTCATATCCCCATTTAAACGCGGTATGAACCCGTTATTATGTGCTTTAATTATAGAATTCCATTTGTTTCGATCCTGCCACACTTCTCTTGCTTCCTCCACATTCATCAATCGCTTTATACACGCACGCCGATTCAGAGTAGATCGTATTAAACCTTTTCTAAGGACATCTCCAATTTGGTCAATGTAAGTCCGTGGCCTACCCCAACAGAAATAGGCGCGATCTTATGTATGTATGTACTACTTCTAGGTATACTTAATTCTAGTATAGATTCTTCCTGAATACTCACTCTCCGTATATTTCTTGACAGAATTTCTTCGGGTACACTGGTAGAATCTTCCTCTGTAGAAATATTGGTTCGTAAGGCATTTTATGACCCACCTGAAAAATTAAAAGGGCATTAACTGTCAGTATTATTTCGGTAATAAGTTAATTTTGGTAATAACAGCTGGTGAGATTGTATTTAAATAGGAACTTTATTTTATTTATTTAAATAAAGCAAGTTTAAAGTGCAACACAATTTGGTGAGGTCTGGGGCCTGTTAAATAAAACTTTCAATTGTAAATTACAATGACAATTTGATGTACATTGCGGAGTGTGTGATCACGAATATTTTGCAGTTTCATATTAGCTACGTAATGTACATCAAATTGTCGTTGTAATTTACAATTGTAAGTTTTATTAAACAGGCCCCTGGTGGGCGTCTGTTTTGTGTAAATAAAAAGTAAATTGTTTAACCTTGCTGACGCCCCACCCGAGCACCAGCACCTCGGCCGTGAAGGGCATGCCGCCAGCCTCGTTGGTGAGCTCGATGACCTTCGGCACGCGGTGGTAGTTGAACCTGATGCGCCGGATCAGGCGGATCACGGCGATGTTGTTCTCCAGGGTCTTCGGCCGGTACGACGGGTGGAAGTATACCTGAATTGAAGAGCACCTATATAATAGCGATTGAAAATTACTTCACTGACAAATATAAAGTTCAGCTTAACAATAAATATTTGACAAAAAGAGTAAGACCCTAAGTTGGCACAAGGAAAAGTGAATAATTATTATGGAAAAAGATGCACAGATTATATGGTTCCAAAAATCTTTAATGAAATACATTATTTTAAAATTTTATTAATTAAAGCACATAATAACGGGTTCTCGCCGCGTTTAAATGGGAATATGAGACTCCCGATATTTCGACACTGTTGCAAGTGCCATGATCATGGGATGACTGATGAGATTGGAGTGGAGTAGGTAGATCCATAATTTTCTACGGGCAGACATCTGTCTACCCTCTTTCTTTGCCGCTTGTTTATGTTTTTGATATCGGAATGTTCGGAACCATCTGAACTCGCACCAAACTCACTACGACAAACCGCACTCACGTTTTGTCCCCATTTAAACGCGGTGAGAACCCGTTATTATGTGCTTTAATTTAATGAAACAACAACAATAATAATAAATAAAAAATATTATAATAATTAAAAATATTATTTATTATTATTTATTATATTATTATTTTATTTATTTTTAATATTATTATTGTAATATTTAGCAATATTTAATGAAATAGACTGGTTAAGGGAGGATATCAAATTATGTAACACCGCACTTCGAAAAAAAAATCGTTCTTGCTGGGAAGTGGCGGAGGAGGTTGTGGTCAACTGGTTGAGTGTTGCTCACTATTCGGAGGTCCCAGGTTCGTATCCCGGTGGAGACATTATGACAAAAAATACTTTGTGCTCCATAGTTTGGTCAATACATTACAGGCTGATCACCTGATTGTCCCAAAGTGAGACTCTATAATTTGCAATAAAGTCCGTTATACTTGCCTCCATAGCTGGTATCTCTTCCCCGCCAACCTTGCTGTGGTTGCTGCCGATCCTCACCATCACCACATTCGGGTTCTCGCGGTAATAACGGTTGTTGTGTAACCTGGTGCAATACAATTGAATGTATAAAACATAAACAGCCTATATCCGTCCCACTGCTGGGCACAAGCCTCCCCTCAATTAACCGGAAGGGGTATGGAGCATACTCCACCACGCGGCTGCACTGCGGGTTGGTGGAAGTGTTTGGGCTTAGCGTGCCATCCGTGCTTCGGATGGTCAAAAGAAGCAATACACGAATTTGATCGACAAAAGTATTTGCAGCCAAATTGTAAATAAAATACTTATAGAGACACTTTGAATGACCGTAGTACGTGAAAAATCACATAAAATTAAAAAAAAAGTAAATTTTGTCACCTTTCTTAAAATATTTTAATCTTGTTTTAAGTTTACGCGGTTATTATCATAATTAAAACACATACCTAATAACGGGTTCTTACCGCGTTTAAAGCAGGGATATGAGACTCCCGATATTTCGTTTTTCTTCATGGCACTAATATGTTCTTTAATACGGCAAGAAAAGTTTTGATCTTTATTAGCACTAAAAGTTTCTTCACTAAGGTGCTGCTTCCTACATTAATTCGTAATGAAGGTGATACGAACTTGTGTTCCTCGAGGACTACTTCTGGTCTAAATCTAGAACAACCTTCAAGTTGTTTGTAACTTCGTTTCAAGGTCAGGCATCAGCCAGTAATGCATATTTACGTTTTAGTGGTCCCAGTCCCAGTTGGTCGTGTTAGTTAATACTGACTTTTACAAATAGAGATAGAACGGCTACATTATATAAATTACGATAGTGCTTCCTATTTCTACGAGTGTTGTCTATACATAGTGCGTCGTCAAAAATAGTGAAAGCAGTTTTGTTGTTAGTATTTGCTTAAGACTATGTTAGTAGAGTGAAACCTGAGTGTGGCCTGTCACCAAGTGGTCCGTTCGTAATCAGTTGTTATATTACATTATAAGTGTCTCGGTGACAATGTTAAGGATGTAGGCTTCATATTCTGACATTACAACGCAAATAATTGTATCTAGCTTTTACGTCTATATCTCTTTGTTCTCCAAATAAATAAATAAATAAACTAATTTTGATCCTGAGATCCTGAGATACAGGTGTCCCTAGGTCAGGAAGTAGGGTCACAGTTTTGTCTCCGTTTTAAGGTCTTTCAGTGCTTATTGCTATCGTCCTACTAGGACTCACCAATTTGAACTTTTAGCAAAATCAAACTCACAGTTGCAAGCAAGCCGCAGAAGTGACGATGAGGTCATGGGTGCAGATGGCACCACCGCACCAGAACCGGCCCATGACGTGCACGGAAGCCATGAACGGGTAGTACCGCACCGACGTGCGCTCGCCCCGGTAGATGCGACGTGCGTTCGGCTGCCGCATTGACTGGCGCTCTTCTAACTCCACTTTAGGATCTGAGAGCAAAAATCCTCTGAGAAAATTGTTGTTTCTTTCTGAGAAAGTTGATAGAACGTTGATGTCTATAGAACAGGGGATGATACGTCCAAAGAATGTGTGTTTGGATTGCGTAAAGAATTATTATGTTTTTTTTTATATAATACAATCTCACCTGATGGTAAGTGACGATGTGTTTTAGGGTGGATCACGCTTAATTAGCAAATGCCTATTCACTCTATCCTAGAAGACTCCCAGATTATAACGTTGAGAAAAGAGTTGGAAAACAGACGACGGCAGACAGTTCCAATCGTTCGCTGTTCGAATCAAAAAGGAAGAAGCGAAACGTTTAGTGCGGATTGGTGGTATATCCACAAGATGGTGATTTGATTTGATGAAATATCCGCCGACGCCTAGTTGCCCATAGATGGAATGGAGTGAGTGGATATGTGTATGAAAACTGTTTGTACTGAGATGGCGACTGGCTTAGATGAATGGAGGAGAATACGTGTTGTGGTGACTCGACCTAGAGTGGGATAAGGCCAGGAGGATGATGATTTACTTTAATATACGCTCGTGATATCTACGGAGCGGGTGCAAGTAATCAGACATGTTGCAGGCATCTTTGGTTCGGTGGTAACTGGTTTTCATTGATATCTACCTACCACTGCTGAGAAACGCCTTTACTGGTACTTACGAGTATGTCTCTTGATTTTATAACCGGATTATTTTTTCTCTCATACACAGTAATGTAATTCTTTAAATATAACGTGGTTTACGTTGACACATACCCCAATAGTGACTATACTCGTGTGACTTGTTATATTTGTGAGCATCACCGGCAGATTCACCAAGAAACTTGTCCATTAAACTGATGAGATCTTTGTCTTGCTCTCCTTTGTCTTTATATTTTTCCTTGATTAACTTCAGGACCGCTTTCACCACCTTTCGACTACCTTTTTTCATCAACAGTTTCAAAACATCTTCTCTGTTCAAGTTTTCTTTCAATTTGAAATAAATACTCTTACTTTCATTTTGGAACTTGAAGGAGTCTTGTGCATTAATTGCTTGAAAGAAATTAGTTTCATTCAAACTGGTCCTGTTTGCCACTCTTCTAAGTACCTCCGCGTATCTATCTTTGTCTACTACATAGTTGTCTATCCTTTGCAGTTTCTTTTTCAATTCTGTTATCCGTTTGTTATCGTTCTTATCATCTATACCAATAAGCTCCAGAAACGTATCCGCGATATCGTATACCGATACATCACTTATTATATTTTTTTCTGTATCACCGTTACCAAAGTGAAAATAATAAAAAAATAACCAAATATGAATAAAGTACATTACATTTGTTTTTGTGGCTTCGCAAGTGCAAATACACTTGCACTCAAATCCTACTGGAGGAAATAAAAAGTTTTATAGTGTTATATTTTTTTTATTAGAATGTGATAGCTTAAATTTCACATTTCGAATGTGTTCTTGAATTCTCAAGATTCAGTTTGTTTGTCGTCCATGAACATGCCGTCCTGTCCATCTTCATTGTTGCGAGGGGTCACTGAGAAGAGGTTGCCAGATTCGCCGTCCTGGGCGCGCCCTACTGGTTTCCCGTCATCGTTATTGTCAGTCCTAGCTGGTGGTTTCTGAGCGTCCGTTTGGGATTCAAGTGCGACGGGTGCTGTTTGTGTTGCATATGTCATGTATGAAACCGTGTGGAAGTACTCCACGAAGGGATCCTCTGTTGTCGTCGTCGTGCGCTTGCGACCGCGGTAGTAGTTTGGCATCTGTTGATGAACGAGTAGGTTAACACGAATGATCATGATCATCTTACATAACTACATATAAAACCCACTCCTGCCAATCAAAATGTTGCCAAGAAAGACTGCAGCCACACTTGGTTGGTCTTTTAGATGAAAATGACGAATCATTATGGTTATCGATTACCAGATTACTACTGGTAATCATATTGGAGTTAACATAATCCCTTAACTACTTTTTACGATATTCTCGAGATGATGTTAGGTAGCTGAATGATCTTATATAGGTTTTACGAATGACCATCTCTAAAATCTATGAAGAAAATTATTTGGTTAAAAATGTTGAAATGTATAAAGCTTACTGTTTCGTTGACGGTCTCGATCCAGTCTGCGTAGGCGCCGACGAGCGTAAACACGGTGGGGACGTCGGGGAAGCCACATATAGTGGGGCCGAAGGAGATCACCCCCACCAACTTGCCGCTCATGATTGCAGGACCACCGGCGTCGTGCTACATAGAACAATAATTGAACAGCATAAGGCAGATCGTACTATAAATATATTGTTACGTGGTAACTCTTAAGTAATATGTGATACTGCTTATAGAACGGTAACTTTCCGCTCCGCACCAATTCGTATCGCCGTGCTAGATTTACCTCACCCCCTCTGGGTCCGTTAGTTTAAATGGCCGTAAGTCGCTAAGGAGTAAAAAGGAAAGCGCGTGGTTTGTCAGTCTCTCATTTAGTCACAGTTTTCTGAGTTTCATTGCCTTAAAGTTGGCATCATAACTTAAGCGGAATATTGAATTCTCGGTTTTCGAGCTCTAACTCCATGAGTAGGATCAGCATTGCTCTTGTAATCTACTGTGGTAAACCCTTGTTAGTACTCATGAAATTGAGTCAAGGAATTCGGGAACTTAATACCTTTATAGAGGATATTAGTAACTCCGTGACATTGAATGAATTAAGACCTAATTTTCTTGACTTAATATTTTTACTCACGTCACACGCTCCTTCCCCCGTGGTGAGTGTCCCCGCGCAGAACATTGTTGATGAGATGAACTTACTGAAACCACATTTTAAATTTAAATTTCGATAAAAAAATATGGGTGAGAACAGAGACAAACCTGATACTTCTATTAGAGCCCGTCATAAACTACCTATAACTTAAAACCACATTTAAATATTTTAACATAGGATGAAACCATTCGATGCCCTATATTTCTCTGGCGATGTAGTAACAGACATTCGAGGCCATTATCCCAAAAAAGCAGCTCCCCTATTACCTACACGCGCGTTCCACAAAAACTGGTTGCTTCTAGCGATCAGTCAATGACGACGTGTTTATTTTCATGACAATTACTATATCCACACATTTTTTGTATTAAAACTACTTACTCTCCGTAGACATCTTTGCAGAACTTTGCTGGGTAAACCGGCAATATCTTTCTTTGAAGGAATATCGGCTCGAATTTCAATTTTTGTGAGGTCTGTAGAAAAAAATAGTCATAAAAATTCACAAGAAACTAGTTCATTAGGTAAAATGTTTGAATGTTTGGCAAATGCATAACGTTTTCAAGATTATTTATTACTTATACTCAACAAAAATTTATAGAACCATCATTTATATTTTGGGCCCAATAAAATCATAGTAGACATTTTGTATCAAAAAGTCTAATTTATAACACTTCCACCGCTTCGAAGGGCAAATCACCTGTTAAATTTTTATAATAATACTTTATTGCGTTTATTGCTGATAGCAGCAATATAGATTTGATGTAACTAAAAAACTTATTCCCCTTTGCCAACCGAATGGACTTCAAAAAAAGTTACCTTAGTAACTCCCCAGCCCAGCAGCATGACCTCAGCAGTGAAGGGCATGCCGTTCTCTTCAGTAGAGATCTGGATGACCTTCGGGATGCGATGGTAGTTGAACTTGATGTGGCGACGGAGACGGATGAGCGCTATATTGTTGCGCAGCAGGCGCGGGTTGTACGACGGGTGGAAATATACCTGGTGGGAGCGACAAGGATCGACATTCATTCGTAGGATATCGATACTATTGACGATAATATGAATATAGGTATTATAAGGTAGATATGACCTACACATACTTCAGGGGGGTAGGCTACATTACATTAATTCATCTAAAAAGCAATTTTGCTATTTGACATTTATTGACATTGCGCTAACTTTTATACGCACAAAAGACAAATTTCAATATTGCTTTATTAGATAAATTGTAACAATGTGGCCTATTAGATCCTCAGAGCTTATCAGGTGGTCTAAAACATGAATAAGACACGACGAACGGGACACCATCAGACAAACTTACAAAGTATCTATGGAATTTGAAGGTACTCTTTTTAATAATACTCCTGAAAATACCGTGATCAAATTCAATATGTTTTAAATGATAACCTTACCAAAATTCTGTGAGTTCATAAATCAAACAAATGCCTAAACTATCGAAATTCTTCATAAATTATATAAAAATCGTTATTTACCTCCAGAGCATCGATGACTTCACCACCAATCCTGCTGTGGTTGCTGCCAATCCGCACCGCCAGCGCGCGAGGATTCTCTCGGAAGAACCGGTTGTTATGCATCCTGAATAGGGAGAATATCAGTTTTTTTAATTATTTGAGTTGGTGGTAGTTATCCAGGGTGAGTGACTAGTGGAGACGTCATTTAAAAGAAGAGGTCAGGTTGATGTTGTCATATTCTTCTCCTCGACTTTTCACTTTATGAACCAAGAGTTGTTAAGTGAGGGTGCTCTATCTTTTGTCACATTATCATTTATCTGCAAGTACCTATCACTAAAATTGTGATCAAACGTTCATTTAAAGTTTTGTTATTAGATAGGTATCTCTCCAGAAGTCAGTTACAAAATAATAATTCAAGAAATACACAAAGACTCCAAACTCACAGTTGCAAGCAAGAAGCAGACGTGATGACCAGGTCATGCCAGTAGAGGACTCCTCCACACCAGAACCGTCCCATGACGTGCACTGACACCATGAAAGGGTAGTAGCGGACCGTGGTGCGCTCTCCTCGGAAGATCCTCCGACCATCAGGGTTGAGGTGCTCCTTGCGCTCTTCTAACTCTGCTTGGGGATCTGGAGGTAGACAATTATTAACCAATGCTTATGTTTATTGTCATTTTAGTCGAAGGATTTGTCTTTATCTAGTACTTAGTGAACATATACGTATTTATGCTTATGTTAACAAGCATTGAATTGATTGATTAGTTTCCTCTTCGGGTCGAAAAGTCAGATTGTTGCAGTCACTTTTGTACCTGTAAATTCTTCGGGTTCGGTCAATGAGCGCCGAGGAGATAATGAAGCATTAAGATTAATAAAAATCAATGGGAAGAACTCGCGTGAGATGATAACTTAACTAAATGTGTTTTTTCTAATTCGTTTTTCTTCGTATTACTCAAAGGAAGTTTTAAAACTCGCGCCAAAAGTTCAAGACTCTTTAAGTAGTGGTGGGACATTAGGCGGTGGTGTACGTGGTTATTAATGAGTATCAGATAAAGGTGAAGTCTCATAAATATTTCTTTTTCTGCATTTCACTGAAAGAAAAACTTTAAGCCTGCGTCAAAACTTGAAACTTCGTTTACCCTTGAAGGTGTATTGTGCCCATTGGATTTTTACCATTGAGTTTCAATGTTGATTTTCACAAAGATTCTAAAAACCACAAATTCAGAATGTATTATTTTAATAAATAAGTCCACAGTTTTGTACCTACCCCAGTACATACTGTATCGACGTGTATCATTAACATCATATTTGTGGTAGTCAGTAGGCACTTCTCCGATATACTTGTCTACCGCATCGTTAATCGCTTTCTCATTTGGTTTTTTTATTTTATAGTTCTCTTTCATCATCTTCCTCGCTGATTTCATCACATTCTTCTCACCTCTTTCTGCTAAAACCTTAAGAATGTCATCCCGGTTCATATTTTCTTTCAACTTCAAATACAGGTTCTTGTTTGACTCATTTCTGAATTGGAAGTGATCTTGCTCTTGAAGTGCTTGGTAGAAATTTGTTTCGTTTAAGCTTATGCGTTTCGTTTCGTTTAAAAGCAATTCTCCATACGTACTCTTGTCGACGACATATCCGTCGATTTTTCCAACTTTGTCTCTAAGTTCTTTGACTCTATCGTTGTCTTTCAAGGCATTGCCACCAAGTAATGACAGTAATACATCAGCGATATCCTGAACTGATACTTCTTCAGCGGGCTCAGTGACGTTTTGTCCGTCATTGGAATGAAATTTTATAAAAAACACAAATAAATAAACAAAATAACGCATCATCTGAAACAACGACGTGCATTTGCACGATTTGAAGAAATAAAAGTTTTATCGCGTTGTTTTATTGCTGTCGATATGAATCGTCTTTACTTATGTTTTATGGAAAGAGTTTATTTGTAAGGTGAGAAATACGAATACATAATTTTATTTCAACATCTAATAAACCTTGACGTTATTTTTCTTATTTTTTTAAGTCGTGACATAGATTTTTTTGTAGCTAGTAGAAATACTTTATTAATAATAATTTAATAATAAATTATTAAATACATACATACGTAAACTCACACCTTTTTCACACCGGGGTAAGCAAGGGGGGAATTTCCACTTGCTTCGATCCTGACGAATTCTCTTGCTTCCTCCTTCATCAATCCTTTCATACACGCACGCCGTAGTAAACTTTTACCAAGTTAAAAATTACAAATTATTGTTGATCTTTAATTTTTATTGAATAATATTTGTTTTTGATTTCAGAATCATTCATTTTTAATTCAATCACGGTTTTACAATTTGACAAGGGCGCATTTCATATTCTATGCAATTACCTATGCTGAAAATAATAATGTTCTAATTAATTTCTCGACCGAATCAGTGTATGTCTATCCTGTTAGTGATTTTATATTTACTTACGAATACCTACTAAAACGACTATCTGACCTATCAATTATTCAACCCAACCAATATCCCAAAGCTGAGTTTATCTTGAAGTGTGTTACTAAGCAAACGAGGAGGAAAATCTAATCAAAGATATTTTTACCCATTTCGCCATATTATCTGCTCTACCCTCATAGCGAGAGAGTCTAGGTATAGCATAAACTAAACAGCAGTTCAACTCATATAAATACGCCCGGGTGAAAAACTATCTTGGGAAATGTTCAATTATTGTAGTATAGATTTAGTCAAACATTATGATCTCGCGGTGCGACTGAAAACAAAATCTATGTTTGTAAGCGCTTCTATGAAGTGGTCTTACTGTTCGCGTTTCCCTGTTCTATAGTTTTAGCCCACATTTCGCGTTCCCGGTTCGACGCTCAGTTGAGGCACTACCCGTTAGGTCGGTGATTGATGGCCGGATGAACGTACGCAGCCGACATCCGAGATGCTATCTGCTACTAGTTTTTTTTAGATTAAAGTGGTTATCACGAAGCGAACGAGGGAGAAATTGATGGTTTTTTACGTGGCGTTCTATTTTTGGAGCCAAAATCTATAATTAAATTTTTAATCCTTAAATAAGAAGCGTAAATTCGTAAATAATGTATTTAGTTTTCAATAGTTCCATAATACCTTCCAGTTCCAATTCATACATGTCACGCCATCTAGTTACTACTTTCGGAACTAAATATGTATAGCGCCATCTAGTGCAGGGTGGTGAAAGCTTACTTACCAAGAGATAGAGGTTGCTTACCAAGTACGGATTGACGTAGTACCGAAACACACCGAAAGATGGCGGTAATAAGCAGGCAGTAGGGTTTATGCAACATGTTACAATATGAAAAGTGATAAGTTTTTATTTTTATGGAATTTTTAACCGACTTTTTTTGCGTGTTTACACTAACGGTCTAAAGTAACGTGGTTGATGTGCTAACAGGCTCAGTAGCAGGTTCTCTTCCCGGCGGAGCAGACTTTCTTGAAATACAAATATTTGTATGAACTATGGGTGGTGTTCGATGTGTTTATCTTTGTTTCTATAGATTTGTTACATTACCATTATATTACTTGTAATGTTATTACCATAATAATCCTTAATGAGCTCATTAGTATGTAAGAAGTAATTTAAAAGTACTGTAGTTATTTATTTTTGTAACTTGTTTGACGCTGCATTTGTGGCAAAGAAATAAATTTTATCATACCTTTATACATACATGCATACATAAATTAACGCCTACTTTTCACCGGGGTAAGCAGAGACTATGGAATTCAATTTGCTTCGATCCTGACACACTTCTCTTGCTTCTTCCACATTCATCAATTGTTTCATACACGCACACCGGTTTAGAGTAGCTCTTATTGAAGCTATAAAAACATAACTAATTTTGATTTTCGTTGCTTTTTGAAAAAACCACATACTGATGTGATTTTTTTAAAAAAAAACTTCCATTTCTTTCAATTCATTTCAATCCGGAAAAAAATTATACTACGAATTGAACTATCTTGTCTATTTTCGGAAGTGGAAAGGCGCTTACGTGATTTTCACTAAGTTGGTAGGTCGGCGACGATTATTTTATGACAAATAAAAAAATCTTATCTTAACTTTATAGATATATTTATTTAAGATTTCTGTTGTTTTTTTTCCTGCCTATTAGTTAATGTAAGCAAACCCATGTAAAACCATATTTCAGCTTAAGTAACTTAAACGTTTCGCAAACTGCTTGAAATATTTTGCGCTTGAAAACTTATGATATTAAGGCGAAACATTTTAAGCACAGTTTGAGAGTATCGCCGGCATAATTCCGGGATTGAAGGCTGTATTCTGAAGCCTCTGAGACCGCAAACGACCCGGCAACGACTTAGTTACACAATGGAATCAGAGCGATTTCATTCCCGCGAATAATTTGAGGACCAGGCCATAGGACCTGCTGTTTACTTTCAATATTTTTAAGGACGCTATACATACCGTAATGGGATCCTGTTACCATTAAACAAAGAAAAATACTACTTATGTATAGAACAGTTAATTACTTCGTATCTTTATATTAAATAAACAATTACAGAAATAATTACAAGGAAAAAAATATTACTAACTACAGACTGACTGACCCGACTCGATTACTCTAGCCATAGAGGCCAATCGGCTCGCGACACCAAACACTTTAGAGTCCCGATACCGACCCCGCCGGGGTGGTCGACGATTTCCCTCAATCAGCGCTTATCGCTATCGACTCACTAGTGTCGATTAATTCTTTCAAATATTCTTCCTCTCAGACGACGACGCCCAGAGCCGAGGTTCGCGTCCAACTGGGTACCCTCAGGCCTGTTGTCTTAAATGTTGTACCGGCCGGTGGGAGCCTTCAGCGCTCCCCATTTGATTGTTGAATTTTTAGTTCTGTGCAATAAAGTATATTTGATTTGATTTGTCCGGCCAAGTAGTTAATGCCAACTGCGGCAAGTCTACAATAAGTCACGTCAAAAAAAAAAACTGACTAGTCAGCAGGACTGTTAAACTGTTGAGAATAATATTATTAAGTAATTTTCTCGTCGTACACCTTTCGTGTACCATACAACACGATCCACTTGCCGTGAACACTGATTTTTGTATAAGTAAGTACTTTACCGACAGTTTAATGACTAACACTTATCCCTAGTACAGTCATGAGCAATATAATGTACCCATTTTAGGACTCTGTCGCACTAACATAATTGACATTTAGTGAGACTTACAGTTCAATTTGTCAAAAAAGTTAATGTGACATGGTACCAAAGTGTATACATATTAATGCTCGTGACCGTACATATTATATTTACAGGGTGTTACAGAATGACTGATATTGTTTGAGCAATAAATTGGAGATTTAAAATAAAAACTTTATATAATTTTAAGTTTTAAAAACCTTTTTCTAAATATTAACAAAATTAAACTCTTTTTTGAGTCTTTTTCATTTCGAAAGTTTATCTTGTGTACTTACATAAAAAGTTATTATAATTTTAAAAGTGAGATACATAGCTTTGCAGGCCAGTGTAGTTATGCATTTGATTATGACCTAATAAACATTAACAGGGTTGTTTATAATCTCCTGGTTTTTAGGACTTGTATATGGTTAAAGGAAATAATTGCGAGGAGCTCGGTGGAGCAGCGGTAAACGCGCTCGGTCTGCGATTGTTGAAGTTAAGCAACTTTCGGAAAGGCCGGTCATAGGATGGGTGACCACAAAAAAAGTTTTCATCTCGAGCTCCTCCGTGCTTCGGAAGGCACGTTAAGCCGTTCGTCGTTAATAAGCATCAATCCGCACTGAGCTCGCGTGATGGTTTAAGGCCCGATCTCCCTATCCATCCATAGGGAAGGCCCGTGCCCCAGCAGTGGGGACGTTAATGGGCTGGTGATGATGATGAAAGGAAATAAGGCTCGCCCCCTATTACACATGTAATCACAACTCACATGAGTTGTGGGACTAAAACATGTTCACGATTCCTTAATCATGTTTATGTTTCCTAGCCCCAATATTACACTTTCATTAACGCCAACCAAATTAAATATTTCGGGGTAAGATAACTTTGTCCTATAAGTGGATGATCCTACTGAATATTTCAACTTTATTATCTCACCGACACAGTCGAATTTAATTCGACGCCGGGATTGGTGTTTGTAAGGAATCGTTAAGAAAATTAACTTATTACCAAATTGCTATTTTATGGAAATCAAGGAAATCGGATTCTGGCGTCTTTTGTTGGTTTGAATTGAAATTTTAGAATTTCAAGTTAGATAACTACCTCAATTATACTTTAGTAAGCCATAAGCTCACAAAAAGATCGGCCTGTCTAACAAAAACCTCAGTGAGGTGTGGGTACTTCATTCATCTTACGAAGGATACTTCTGACTACCCCAATTGGGTCATAGTCGTGAGCTTATCTTATGCTCATGACTGGTCAGAAGACACGAAAGTGGCACAGGACCACCTACCATTGACTACAGCCCCAATTCCTGCAGACACCTCCTAATTTTATTTTAAGTTATAACCGTCATTTTCTTTTCTGCCAAAAAGGAAAGGGACGGATGTTAATTTTAAACAATAGGTAATTTAAAAATGAACGAGTAAATAACCCGGGCGAATAATATAAGCGTCTCGCTGATATGCAACCCATTTGACGTGTGCTGTCGTCTTAATTCTGTCGGGTTATTGGCCAATGTAAAATTTTGGGAGGTTTTTAAATTTCTGCCTAAAATTGACGTGTATTCCATAAATATGCCTATCGATTACCTGTCTTTCCTTTTTGGCGGATAACGAAAAGACAGGTATAACTTAAAATAAACTTAGATTGTGTGAACTGGAATCAGCATTTCATCTCGAGCCCCTCCGTGCTTCGGAAATCACGTTAAGCCGTTGGTCCCGGCTGCATTAGCAGTCGTTAATAACCATCAATCCGCACTTCCGCTTCCGCGTGATGGTTTAAGGCCCGATCTCCCTATCCATCCATAGGGAAGGCCCGTGCCATTATCTTATTTTCGGAATTACTTGAACAATTTTCTTTTATACCTTATCGCTTGCGCATTGGCTTATATAGTCAAGAATAAACGTGCCTCCTAGACACTGTATAAATCATCTGGAAAAGATGTGTGAGTCCTGATGATGCTCACGACTCATCATAGTGATCTATCCAACTCTATGCGGGTTCGTCACAACATGTATACATCTTCCATTCTTCTTAAAATAACTTATATTATTGTCAGTCACAACGTTCTGACCATTTCTCAACCGTTATCTTACTTTCGGAATTACTTGAACAACTTTCTTTTATCTAGTAAGAAAGTTGAGCCACTAGTTAGATAACGAAAACTTTAAAAGTGCTAAGTCAAGCAGGTACTTATAGGTACAATATATTTTACAGCAACGATTTGTTTTACTCTTTTTCGTAGTCTGAAAATTTCCTTTTTTTATTTATATTTTTAACGTGACTTATTGTACATATAGATTTACCGCATATAGCTTTTAATACTTTACCCACTTGGCTCGATTAATTCTTTCAAATATTTTTTCTCTCAGACGACGCCCTGAGCCGAGGTTTGCGCCCACTGGGCACCCTCAGGCCTGTTGTCTTAAATGTTGTACCGGGTGAGAGCGTTCAGCGCTCCCCATTTGTCCGGCCAAGTATTTAATGCCATCTGCGGCAAATCTACAATAAGTCACGTCAAAAAAAAAGATAATTCGGCAACAGTACCTGCTCTACGTTTAAAAAGTGGCTGCAAAAGGCGCCCACTTCTTCGGAAAAACACGACCATGTATCTATGAATGTATCTATGTATTTTCCAAACTACAAAACCTTCGTAATATGACAATATAAGCTGACGACTATATCCCGACCAAGCTAGTCAAAGTTACTTCCATCGCAAGATGAACAGAGCACCTACACTTCACCGAACTTTCTGTTAGACCAACAAATCTTCGTTTCAATCAAAATTCTATTTGTGCCACTCGCTTTACTTTTCTCGCCTGAGCAAATGTTCAAAAATGTTCACAATAATGGAGCACTCAGCATACAGGATGTGATATACACCCTTCATATACCACTTTATAATATCAATTCTATGACACTTTCAACGCGGGTAGGTGTTGGTAGGTAAATAAAACACGCAATGTGAGAAAGAATATGGAAAGTTATTATGAGTCGTAAGTTCTAAAAGTATAATAGAGGTATAATAAAGTTCATTCTCAGCTACACTAGGAGTAGATAAAAAGTTAAATGTACGTTTAGACTAATCAGAGTCGGCGCAAACTGGCCATGTGTTGCAAGTTGCCTTCAGATGTCGCTTTATGGCATTCTTACATTGGATTGGGGAGTCGTATCATATACTTTAAGCAAAATGTCATCATCATCAATTTAAGAGCCACGCTCTTGTCGGTGCAGCATTTTCCATGCTACTTTTTTTAGGGAAAAGTAGGGCAGCAAAAAAGAAATGAAAAAAATAATAATGCAAAAGCAAAATGTATGAAACTATAATTATTTACTACATTTACTTATGTACCACATTTCATGCATTAAAAGAATATGCTATTTTATTTCATTAATACACTAACATGCAGGCATGAGTATCCCTAGGCATAGAATAAAGAAATATACTACGTACAGACGGAAAACCACTCGCAAAAAAGGCAAGAGGGAAACCACTGCCCTATTTTTCCCTAAAAAAGTAGCATGGAGGAAAATTCTACACCGACAAGAGCGTGGCTCTTAAATTGATGATGATAATGACTACGTACAGAACGGTAACTCCCCGCCCCGCACCAATTCGTATTGCCTCACCCCCTCTGGGTCCTTAGTGGGCACACTGTAAGATTGAAATTTTTGTATGGAATGTCCACGGTGTGCCTGAGGTTTAATCGAGTACTAAATTGGGAACTTGCAACAGAGTATCTTTCAAGGCAAAACTAAACAGTCACCTTCTGGGTAAGCTCGTTACACCGTCGACACTTTATTAACCTCTTTAAGAGGATGAATAGTGTCAAGAGCAGACCCATCATCATCTCCCTAGCGTTATCACGTTTTTCACAGGTTCCGCTTACCGAACCTGAAGATTTGACAGGTCCGGTTTTTACAGAAGCGACTGCCTGTCTGACCTTGCGACCCGCTAAGGAAAAGCCAGCCCAATACAGGTTAAATCACATACCTCCGAAAATGCATTTCTCGGGAATGTGGGTTTTCTCACGATGTTTTCCTTCGCCGCTGAGCACGTGATAATAATTTATGATCCAAACATGAATTCGAAAACAAATTCGATAGTCATTGGTTTGGATTCGAACCTGCGACCTCAAAGTAAGAGGCAAGCGTTCTACCAACTAGGTTACTACGGCTCCTTTCTGAACCTCTTTAAGAGGCAGAGACAAAAAACCCATTTGATTTACAAAGAAAAAAAAAGTGCCCGTACGGACAATCTGTAGCTATCATACCCTGCGTTCGCCTCCTGAATGCCTAAAACATAATAATGAATCACGTAAAAAACACAACGGTTAAGCATACGAAAAATACGGTACCACGAGAGACAAATACCGTACCGGCGGTAACAAATACCGGTATTAATCCTGTACGTGGCTCCGTGAGGCTCCCCAATTACGTTTACCTGTAGATACATTAATTAATGCTTTCCGTAATATATTTCACGGTAAAAGCTGTAACGAGAGGATTTTTGCTTCATCTTAAAATTATTATTTAACATTCAAGTTTTATTTGCCTTTGTAAACTTACCACAAAGTATTTTGTATTGTATAAAAACAATTAAAACTTAATAAAAGATATATTACAATCAACGAGGAGCTCGGTGTCGCAGCGGTAAACGCGCTCGGTCTGCGATTGTTGAAGTTAAGCAACTTTCGCAAAGGCCGGTCATAGGATGGGTGACCACAAAAAAAGTTTTCATCTCGAGCTCCTCCGTGCTTCGGAAGGCACGTTAAGCCGTTGGTCCCGGCTGCATTAGCAGATAATGATGAATGAATATTACAATCACATATAAGATCACACCTATTTCCCGTTGGGGTAGGCAGAGATCAAGGAATTCCACTTACTACGATCCTGACTCACCACTTTCGCTTCTTCCACTCTCATCAGTCTTCATGTATGTTCGCTGGTTTATAGTACTCTTGACCTGACTTTTCTTTATTTTCTTACCAACATAAGCATTTTACTGACTTAAGCATTTTTAAGCATTTTAACCAACATAAACATTTTTACTAACTTAAGCGTTTTTACCACCTTAAGCATTTTTACTAACTTAAGCGACATAGCGATCCATTAACTACGATCGGGTGAAATTGTAGTCAAATACAAAACTTTAAAAATTAATTAAAATTTTAAATTAAAAAAAAATGTAACAGACAGGCTGTAATGCTATAATATTGAACAGGTTCACGTCATTTACAACGATAATGATTTCGTAATATCACTCAAATCGCGTGTTCATCCTGAAATATCGCTGAGTCGCAACTCGGCGCTGTCTCGCCATTCGTTAGTGCTGACACATTGACAGACGTAAACGAGTCCAATACTTGTTGAAAAATAAAAGTAAACTTTATCGTTCCTATACTGGACTATTCCAGTATTCATTCGCTTCCATAAGCGAATAAAAAGAAAACGTATTTAGAATTTGTGGAGTGGGAAAAGGACAGGAGAAAGATGAATTATAATGTTTTGCTGGGAGGTTTTCTGGCCACGTCTTTCCCTCAGCGATACAGCTTCCGATGTGGTAATAGTTTTACAGCCAATTACATAATACGTAATTTAATACGTTAAAAAGCGATAACTATGTAAGCCAATTTTGAGAAATAAATATTTTTATTTATTTTTTTGGGTTAGAAAAATGAATGGATTTTATAATAAAAGCTTTACTGCACACATAAACACAGAACAGGTACAAGGAAAAACTAAGAACTAAAAGTGAAAAAAGGCGGCCTTATTGCTATAAAACAGCATCTGTGGTGTAGTGGTTAGACCGTTGGATTCCCGTACCCATTGTCGAGAACACTTTGTGAGACTATCCATTGTTTGGTAAGGTCAAATTGATTGTCCGAAAAAAACAAGGTAATTCCGTGCTTCGGAGGGCATGTTAAGCCGTTGGTCCCGGCTATTAGCCGTGAAAAACACCCCCACCAACCCGCAGGTGGGACAAATATAGGCTGTTTATGTTATGTTTATGTATCACTAAAAGACAACATGGAAAAAGGAAAATGGTGGTTAAATAAATACAATACAGGATGATCCATGATATTATCCCATACGACCCTGGATATCCTTAGATCCATTCGTATTGGAAACTATTCATTCAATAGAATAGCATGAAATAATATGAGCCCAAGTCTTCCGTACAATTGGAGATGAAAAGAGGGTCGTGGAGGGTGAGAATTGTCATGTTTAATATCCGGGGGAGGTCGACTGATCACTTGGAGAAGAAAATGATCATATTTCTGTATTTTCCTTTAACAGTATTTAGGGCTCGTTTAGATAATATCCCTACAATGGAGCATACATACATTCATACATAAACTCACGCCTATTTCCCACCGGGGTAAGTAGAGACTATACAGGGTGTTAGTGACGTCGTAACGAAAACTTTGAGGGATGATTCAGACCACCCAAGTAGCAACCGATTGTCTTAAAAGAGAATTGTAGATATCTTGAAGGCAAGTAGACTAAATCAAGCCCTTGTCTTGGATAAGTCTTATATGTCTCCAAGATATCCCTCAAGATATCTTGAAGACACAGTTTAGTAAAAGTGGGCACATACTTTAACTCTTATACAAGACAGACTTAAGACAACGCTAAGTCAGACTTAAACCCTACTTTAGACAATGTTCTTGCGTATTCTAAACTTAGAATTCTTGTAGTATCACTTAATACCAAGAATGTATACTTGAAGATATCTACAATACTTAGTTAAGACTATAGGATTGAATTGCACTGAGTCAATTGTAACTTAACGAAGTAAAACTTCAGGTCATACTTAAAACGATTTTTACTTCACGCGTCTTTATTTTAGAATATAATGGCGAACATTTACATTAACACAAGAAATGAAGTCTGTAAGAAAATGGCGACTAAAATACTAGTTGTTATTTTAACAAAAGGTTATTCCGCCGTTTCACATACAGGAAATTATAAACGCATGATTGTTTCTCGTGTAAAATCGATAGAAAGTGTTAAAAAACAGAAGGGCCTTGAATATACCAGAAAAATAATAATAAAATTTGTATTGATTATTCAGCAAATAAAAAAAATGGTGACATATGGTACAGATAAATTCATTTTCTATTAATACGTGACAGCTGAACGCAGTAATTGTTACTACAACAGAAATATTATATTAATTTACTTCAGTTTTTGACGATAATATTGTCAAAAAAAATTACTTGTTTTCGTCCCGTAAGTGCAAAATGGCGTTAAGTAATATTTTTCTAAATGAAGTAAGACTTTAGAAACAATTGATTTCGTAAGAATCAGTTTAGAAAAGTAAAGTCAAGTTGCACTTCATCAAGTACTAGTTTACTTCAATTGTCTAGGAGTATACCCACTTAAGACAAAAAGTATTTAGTGAATTCCTACTTTAAACTCTTATATCTAAAGTTATCCTCTATTTTGATTTAGTGAAGTATTGTCGTAAAATCATGTTTGTTTATTTTGTGCCAGAATTAGCTATGTAACAAGTAACAATTAAAATCGAACGAGCTTTTAAAACGTATGGAAAGTATGTTTGTTTAAGAGGTAAGTTTTTCGACTCGTGGAAGATAAACAATATTGTTATGCTAAGTTCTTACTTGGATAGGAATGTGATTTACTTAATTGTTTAATATTTATCAGAAATGGAACTAACAAACATAAACTCAATTTGCTAATGAGTCTCCGCGCATACATTCTCATAGGTTACCTACATGGTTCGCTGACGCAAAGTAGGTACGATCACCGCGCTTCTAATTGCCAACGGAAACAATGTGATTATTGTAAAAATTTACGAGTGTCCGTTGAATATTGTATATACGAAGAACCCTTGCAATTTGATTAACGTCGTGTGTGTGCGCGGTAGTTTCTAATCCCACCAAAAACATTATTGTTAATAAAGGCGGCCAAATTCCCGATGACTTTTATCAAGCTAAAAACATATTGGAATCGAATCTAATGCTCACTTTAAATGCATTTAACCATACACAAAACTTAAAATATATTTATGATTGTGAATAAAGCTTAGTTAAAAATAGGTACATTTTTAAAATTATTAAAAGAAATAATGAAATGAAAGAAGAAAGAAAAGTATCTAGACACGCGGTACCGTGTCAAGCCAAGTTCAAGAAATAGAACTGGCGAGCCGCACCGTGTGTAATATTACACGAACCATCTGGAGCCACTTTTGACCCCCTCATAAATCAAAAACTATATCACATAAACGTATCAAATTTGGCTCATATATTGAGACTTGCAACATACATATGTGTTCTAAATTTCATAAGCTTATCTCAAACGGTTATTTAGATATTAATATCCAAAAATCCTCATTTTTATCATTGACTGACTGACCTATAGATCAAAACTCTAACCCAGTTGCAGATGACCTAGAAAGTTAAAATTTGGTATGCAGATAGGTAATTAGATGAATACAAAGGAAAAAAAAACTAGCAACTTTTAAATAATTAGATTCTATTATGAACGCTTAACATAAATACCTAATTAGTGCCTGTACCTAACTATAGATGTAAGAATCAGTAAGTAATCAAAACTCATGACAGCCGGTCTTTTTGTGGTAGGTATGTAGATTAACTTAACATAACATATCACGCCTATATGCCCTATCGGGGTAGGCAGAGCACTAAGTGATCATGGAACCACTTGATGCCACATTCGACAAGTACTATGAGGGTAGGTAAGCAAGTTGGAACATGTGTTTAGCGGTGATAGGTTGTCAGCTTTTCGCCCATGATACAACACAACTCTCATCCATTTTACTGGCATATATTTTTTTTAACTTAACGTGAATCTTAAACAAGTTTAATAGGTATTCAAATGTTTTATTTTTATAAAGTCGACTTTTAGTTTTGAATTTGTCCTTTTAAAAGGACCCACGCGTTACGAGGATATGTACTTACCTACAAAAAGTAATGATATCCAATCAAAAACATAAATGTGAAATGAGAGCCAAGTTCAATATTATCGTTAGCAAAGTTTTTTAGTTACAAACAAACTCAATTTGCTAAAGAGTCACCGCGCATACATTCTCATAGGTACATGGTTCGCTGACGCAAAGTTGGTACGATCACCGCGCTTCTAATTGCCAACGGATACAATGTGATTTTTGTAAAAATTAACGAGTATCCGTTACTACATACACGAATACACTATTGTATACACGAAGAACCCTTGCAATTTGATTAACGACGTGCGTGTGCACGGTAGTTTCTAATTCCACCAAAAACATTATTGTTAAAAATGGCGACCAAGTTCCCGATGACTTTATCAAGCTAAAAAAATATTGGAAGCGAATCTAATGCCCACTTTAAATGCATTTTACCATATACAAAACTTAAAATAGATATGTTTATGATTGGCAATGAAACTTTGTTAAAAATAGGTACATTTTTAAAATTATTAAAAGAAAGAATGAAAGAAGAAAGAAAAGTATTTATTTATTATTAGACTAATAGGTACCTACTTTTAAATTTGAACTTAGCAGGTTTTTAATATAAAACTCGATTTTTCATGGTGTAGTGTTGCCGTGCGCTTAGACTAGGTTAGACTAGTTTAATCATTTTTGAGAAGATTTGTGCGAGACGTAGGTACGTGGGCCGCCACACGCTGGTTCGGAATTGAAAAACAGGAACTTACGACTTTTTTGACAAAATTGAATGATTGTGTTATACTAATCGATAGAAAAAATTGATAGCAATGAAGAAGATATCGCATCGCTAACAAAAACAGTAGGATGTGCATTATCACAGGTTAATTTTCTGTATTTAATTTTCTGCATTCGAAAACCACCAGATCTTTTTATTTTTTGAACTTCGTCCATCTTTCTGCTTGCTTCTATTTCGATTTTATCGTCCAGTGAATAGACTTTTCTTATGTTTTACTTATTGTAGTCAAAAACGAATAAAACAGTCTTGTATAAGAGCAACAAATAATCTTAACTAATCTAATCTCAAAGCTTAGTATTAAAATTGCCTTAAGTATATCTAGGCAATTCATTTTTTACTTTACAAGACTAAACTGATACTTCAGTAAATCAATTTAGTATTAAGTGAGCCTTCAAATAATCTGAGTAAAGTAAAAATATACTTTTAGACTTAACAGTAGGCTGAGATAAGACTAAATAGTTTTGAGAATACTTAACTTGGTTTTGTGTATTCTAAATTATCTAAAGTAGGATTTGTTGAAAACTATATAGTATTAAAGAAGGAAAAGAATTTATGAAGTCCTAATAAGTCCTATTTGATTTGGATAAATCTCACTTTAGCTAAAGTTTAGACATATATGACTTAATCACAATTCTTGTTTGCTACTTGGGCATGATTCTGAGTTGATATCAAGTGGAATTTTCCGTCGAAAAAGTATGGATAGGAAAATAATAAAAAAAAAATCATGAAGTTTTTGACAGGAAATTCCACTTGATATCAACTCAGAATCATGGTCTGAATCATCCCCCTCAATATTCGTTACGGTGTCACTAACACCCATACCTACTTGTATGGCTACCGTATGTACTTGTACGGGGTGTAAGTGACATCGTAACGAATACTGAGAGTTAATATCAAGTGGAATTTTCCATCGCAAATGTATAGAATTGAAAATAATTTTAAAAAACTAAAAAAAATACATGATTTTTGCGACGGAAAAATCCACTTGATATCGACTCAGAATCATGGTCTGACTCATCCCTCAAAGTTTTCGTTACGATGTCACTTTATAATTTCATTTGCTTCGATCCTGATATTTGCTTTTCTTGCTTCCTCCACATTCATCAATCGCTTCATACACGCACGCCGGTTCAGAGTAGATCGTATTAATCCTACAATGGATCATGTTTACCTTTTATTATATTTTACCCGAGACCCTGGGGCTCGAAACTTCTCCTGCTTGAGAAGCAAGCTGGTGATACACAGGACTATAGTGACCTTTGAAATGAAGCAGAATTTTAATACAGTATATTTACAAGACAAGAGATGAAGGCGAAGACCAAGAAGAGCTTACATGGAACAGATTAAAGAGAAGGTGAACGTCGTGTCCTATAAGGAAGGGAAAGATAGCCTTTGATAGACAAGGATGGAGAAGGCTACACCGACAAGAGTTTGCGTGGCTCTTAAATTAGTGATGATTATTTTTTACAATGCAAAACCTAGTCATTTTATGTTAAATCACTTACAAAAATGCTTTACGTTTTCTATAACATACAGATATTTTTGGCATCACTTATTGTAGAGCCGTGTGTGCATTAACTACTTGGTCGGCCAAATGGGGAGCGCTGAAAGAACGCAATCTCTCTGTCGGTTTTTACGACGTGTCGGGGAAGATAAGCACCTGAATGCGTTCTTTAGCAAGACTAACGAACGACAATCCATTTTTATATATATTATTTTTCAGTTTATGATTTTGGTTTTGAAACATTTTTCGTTGTTATTTCATTTTTATTTTCCGTGTGTTAAATGCAATATAGGTCTGTGGCGTCTGAAAATAATAAAATTATTCTTCTTTCTTTCTTTCTTAATGTCTGACTTAACAAATATACCACTGCTTAAAAGCTTTCTACAAAAACCTGAACCACTCTCTTGGAAGTAAAGAGGAAGCTAAAATATATATAAGTACCTCAGTAAGTAGGCAGCATCGTGCTGGTACGTCGTTTCCGGGCGGGCAGCCACTTCCGTAGCATGAAACCGTTATTTATCGCGGCTTCACACTCTAACGCTCACGTAAAATATTTTTGCGAAATAATAACTTGTATGTGTGTTGGATGTGTTTTAAAATAAAATCGACTGAGAGAGATCGTGTTAGTAAGTTTTTTTTCGACGTGACATGAGAAAACCGGACCTGTCAAATCTTCATGGTTAGGTGAGCGGACTCCGTAGAAAACGGGATAACACTTGGGAGATGACTGATTTTTCGTTTTTTTTCTTTTTTGAACATTTTTACCAAAACCTTTCAAGCCAAACTAACACAAAAACGCCAAAAAAGGGGGGTTAAAAGGGCCACATCGAAACAATTCACCTAAAAACCAATATTGCATTTTAACATTTGCTCATATAAAAGTAAGTGCGCAATGCAAACACATATCAAATAGCAATATTTCTTTTTAGATGAATTGCTTCAATGTGGCCTTTTTAAACCTCAGCTTGCTGCTATTGTTCTGAGCTCCACAATCAGCTCCGGAACCAGTCATTACTGACACAAAACCCCCTCAGACACACCTTTATGGCTTTTACTAATCACTCTAAGCTATTGTCAGTGGTTTTTATTTGTTTACGTATTTTTCTTAAGTGCAGTTTTCACTAACACAGTTGCCTCGATCATTATAGACGGCGATACGGCTCACCACCTTTCACGTTGGTCTAACAGAAAGCTCGGTGAGACGTGGGTACTTAGTTCATCTTGTGATGAACGTACCTCTGACTACTCCAATTGGGACATAGTCGTGAGCTTATGTTATGTGTTACGTATTTTGTGCAAGCCACCACAAAACTTTTTTTTTTCTGTTTATTTTTTGTTTTTTTTTTGTTTTGAGTAGTGGTTTACCTATTTTTCCCTGAAAAGTAGCATGGAGACTGCTACTGCTACACCGACAAGAGTGTGGCTCTTAAATTAATGATGATTTTGTGCAAGAATCCGTGATATCTTTTTTTTTCTTTTTTTTCTTTTATTTTTTCTTTTTTACGCGTGATTTCAATCCGGGTTCGAATCCCGGCTTGGGCTTTCAACCACTGCTCAGCTCTGTATCTACAAATGCATGTTTAGATCGTAGATAATTGATATCACGTGGTTTCCAGGATTTGTGTTCAGTTAATGGCAATAGGTTCGCCCCCAATTACATATGACTTAAACGTAGTTGGCGAGAAGTGGGTGTATAATTATAAACTTTACACCTCTGCCTACCCCTTCAAGGATACAGGCGTGACGCTATGATAATATACATAATGTCCCCACTGCTGGACACAGGCCTCATCAGTTCCAGGAGCATGGAACATTTTCTATGATTCTAACAAACTACAAAGCAAGTAAGTATGCGTCCTGTCGAACATGATGGATCATCTGTAAGAGCGATAGACTGATCCCCTATCATCTTACGGTTTATCATTATCCACCTTAGGACTATGTATCAAAAGTGGCTGCAAATAGTTTCTTGATTATTTGTAGTTCTGCCCACCCCTTCGGGGAATACGGGCGTGAGTTTATGTATGTATGTCTTCAAACATATTTACTTAATGGTTTCCTGTGAACGCTCCCAAGCTGCAAATTAAATACATTAATCTAGTACGTGTAGGTTTTGAATGTAGTACTCCAAAAAGGAGAAAACATACAGTGTTTTACCACTGGCCAGTAAATTGTCACACATTTCTACTTATTCTATCCTAATTCGCTGCAGAAACATAGTAACAAAAATCAGTAGGATAACTTCATATTTATTATACTTACCACAATAATTGGACTGAAACAAAAACTCGGTAAGGGCAACGCGTCACTGCGGCGCGGCGTTGCAACGCAGCTATCTGCGTCGCCGAGTAGCATTCTCGCTTCTTAATAAGTATCAGCTATCAGATATGAGAAACATTATTATCCAGCCAAATGGGAAATGAGAGCCAAGTTCAATATTATGATAAATGCCTTGGTTGTTGACTTCAACGACAAAAGAAGTGAGAGGGGTCAAAAGTGGCTCCAAATGGTTCATGGTGCGGCTCGCCAGTTCTGTTTCTTGAACTTGGCTTGACACACTACCGCGTGTCTAGATTATTTTACTTTTATTTTTATGTTAATATTAATACATTTTTGATTTTATTAAGTTTAATTTTAATAGTTATGATTTTAATATTTAGTACATTTAGTTTTGATTTTAATAATTTTAACATTATTTTAAAATTTTTGATTGTAACTTTTAATTTTCAAATTTACATTATGCAATTGTCATATTTTTTGTATCTTACAACACCTACCGGAAATAAATTGATTTTATTTTATTACACGTAGCAAGATAACAAGATACAATATGGTGAAATACTCGGTGAATTCAAGAATATAAAACGAAGAGGGTTCTCAGGTACTCACAGAAGCGTAGTCACATGCTGTGACTTATTGTAGATTTGGCTTTAACTACTCGACCGGTTAATAATAATATTATGTACTAATGCGCACATGGTGCGGGCGAAGAGTTCCCATTCTATACGGAGTATTCTTTATTTTAGCCCACTGTTATCTTTACACTATGGCATAATGTACATACTGCGCAGCGAGAAATTACTGCAACACTGGAATAGCCGGCGGCCATATTGCGACGAAATACCTAACTAGTTCACATGCTGCTCTTCATAATACGCTCAGAGGGCTGTGAAAACAGCACCACAGCGTTCCCTGTGCACAATCACTACCTCCATTGTGTTTCTAATTACCCGACTGCAGCGAAGCAAAAGGAGGGTTATGTGTTTAATCGCTATGTATGTATGTATATGCTCCTCTGTTGACAATCTAACTGCTAAACCACCTGTCAGAATTTAACAAATGTGTTATCACTGGCGACTTGATTGTCCGGTGATTACAGGCTATGTGACGTTGCATAAAAATTAATGTGGCGCCCTCTAGAGGACATTTACTGAGGACGAATATTTTCTCCAAGGACATATTGGGTATCAAATGAAAGGGCTTAATTAGCACATTTCAAATATGTACATATTTTTAGCTTTTATCCGCGAGCTTGCTTGTATTTACACGATAATTACGCTTAATTGATAACAACTGCTCAAACATGCACCAGATAGGTTTTATCTCCAAATCATGCAAAAAACATGATGATGGAAGTATGTGATCTTAATAAATAAGACTACCACAATAATTAAGACTAACACAACTACTAACAAAATAATATAAATAAAAAAATAAGTTTAGAAATTAAAAACCCAATCATGGAACAATCGCGCTCTGAAAAGTATTAAAAAAGATTTTTTACTCTGTCATTCTTCCGAATAGTGATGTTTAGGAGACATGGTCGAGATGGTCGTACGCTATAAATAGCTGGATATAATGATCCACGCAGGATATTTTATTTTTGTCTGCCATACGCAATAAAAATAACATAACATAAGCTCACAACTATATCCCAATCGGGGTAGTCAGAGAATCCATTCAATCAATCAATCATTTATTTACAGGAAACATGGTGTTAAGGTTGCCTGGAAGAAATTGCTGCATGAGCAATAAGGCCGCCTGTTGTGCTTTTCTGTATATGTTGTCCTTATCTCTGTATTTTGTGTCCATTGTGCTCAATAAAGTATTTTATCTATCTATCTATCTATCTGAAGTTCACAATATTATATTTAGGTACAGATGTTTCGCTAGAATAGGCATGTAAAGTAAAAATATACACTGTCACATGATGCTAATAAAATTATAATAAAATAAAAATGTCCTTATATAATAGTAAATAATCATTGGATAAATTCATTGCAAGATGAACTAAGTACCCACACCTCACCGAGCTTTCTGTTAGACCAACGTGATAGGTGGCGAGTCGTATCGCCGTCTATAATGTTCTACGCAACTGTGTTAGTGAAAACTGTAAGTACTTAAAATAAAGTAACTCATTGGTGCAAGTCTGGTCCCGGGGATTGAACCGGCACTCCCCACTTCACTGGACTAAAGTGAGTTTAAATATTTTTTCTACTCCTCTACTTTAATCTGGCATTTAAATAACCAAAAAGTCTAATATAAGTACATACATAATTAAACTCTTTGAAAAAGTGTACGCTCTATGGCCTATAAAAGCATTGTTTACAAAGTGTAACTGTACTATAATGTCGCCAAAAAAGCATTGTTGTTGTTTTTTTTTGACCTGGAAACTGGCACCTTTACTTTGTTTGGTGCCATAGATATACTTTAAAAAAAAAGTATACATTTGCCGCCATTTTCCCGCGCGTTGGAAAATAAATTGGAAAATTTTTGTGTTTCGTTTAAAATTACGTCGTCGTAGAAAAAGTATTGTATGCAACGTTGTATAACTAGGTCAAAAAATGCTCGTGGCGTCTCTTATTGCGATGTTCGCCAAGGCTCACATCGCAACTCACGCCACTCGCATTTTTTGACCCTTCTTATACAACTGTTGCATAAAATACTATATTATACGGTAAATTACGGTCTAATAATATTTAACAGGTCACTCGTTCAAATCCACGAATCATACTCAAGTGCCGCAATGGATTTGCATACATTTACGTAACCTTCTATTAGCATAAACATATACAGGGTGTTTATTTTCCATTCTTTTATTTTGCGATGGAAAATTACACTTGATATTAACTCAGAATCATGAGCTGAATATGAATGATTCAGACGACGATTCTGAGTTGATATCAAGTGGAATTTCCTGTCGAAAAACCGTGGCGTTTTTTAAAAATACTTTCAGATACTTTTGCGACCGAAAATTCCATTTGATAACAACTCAAAATCATGGTCCTAATCATCCCTGACAGTTTTCGTCACGATTTCACTAACATCCTGTAGCCATACGACTCCCACTGCTGGGCATAGGCGTCCCCCAAGGATCTCCACGACGATCGGTCCTGCGCTGCCCGCATCCAGCGTCTTCCCGCGACATTCTGTATTATACTATAAGTATAATATAGCACATTTGGTCGGTTATAATACAAGGTCGACATTGTTTCTGTAATATTCATGTTGGGTTTATTCAGACAGATATAAGGCCTCTTTGTACGTACTCTTCATTTCCCTTTGTTTCTGTAGCTTTGTCTTTGTGTAATAAACTACGTATATTTGCGTTTTATTGTAAACAATTCTTATCATCATCAGAAGAGCCACACTATTGTCGGTGTAGCATTCTCCATTCTTGTCTACATCAACAGCCTACATACGTCCCACTGGGCACAGGCCTCCTCTCAATCAACCGGAGAGGGTATAGAGCATACTCCACCACGCTGCTCCAATGCGGGTTGGTGGAGGAGTTTTTACGGCTAATAGCCGGGACCAACGGCTTAACGTGCCCTTCGACGCACGGAATCATCTTACTTTTTCGGACAATCAGGTGATTCGTGCCTGAAAAGTCCTTACCAAACAAAGGACAGTCTCACAAAGTGATTTCGACAATGTCCCCATCGGGAATCGAACCCGGACCTCCAGATCGTGAGCCTAACGCTCTAACCACTAGACCACGGAGGCTGCCATTCTTGTCTATCAAAGGCCAATTCTTTGACTTCCATATAAGACACGACGTTTGCCTTCTCTTTAATCTGTTCCATGTAAGTTCTTTTTGGTCTTCCCTTTCTCTCTTTCCTGCTAAGTATCTTGCCTCTTTAGTCCTCAAGACCTCTCAAATTTGCCTCCTTTTCCCTAGTCTTCTAGCACTTCTTCATTAGTAACCCTTTCCGTCGAACTTATTCTTTCCATCCTCCTCCAACACCACATTTCAAAGGCTTCGAATCTCTCTCTGCCTTTCTGTGTGAGTGTCCAAGTTTCACTTCCATAGAGGGCTATACTCCATGTACGAGAGTTTTGATGCATCGTTTTACTTTGGCTATCTTGACTATCTCTTAACTTTTGTAAATTAAATTGAATACTTGTTTAATAAGTCATCAGAAAATAACTGGATTTTTTCTCATTTTCCTGTAAAAATTGCTCAAAAAAAGTACTACCTGAAACCATTTTTCCCTCAGGCATGATCTTAATAAGTATCCATTTTCTTTAAAAGGGAAAACATTTTACATTTTCAATGAAGATAATAGAAATGTATAATGCGAAATTACGAGTAATTATTTTTCTTTGGAGTCATCAAGAACATTTTTGGGTTGGTTTATTTTATAATAATGTTTAAAATATAATTATCTGCGGTTATTTGAGTACTTACACATTATTTTTTGTATTTTGTTTTCAGGTAAGTACGGGAGCTATAATTGGGAAAGATATCTACAAAAACTCAAGGTACCTACTTTAATAATTATTCCGCTTATACAAAAACATAGCATCATGCATGTATCTCTGAAGGGGTAGGCAGAGGTGTATAACAATAATAATAAAAACACTTTATTTCACACAAATTTACAAAAAAATACAGGATAATCTTATTCTAAGGTGGGCAAAGGCAGCCTTATCGCTTAGAGCGATCTCTTCCAGACAACCTTCGGCAGAGGATATAGTACACTTGTACAGCTGCAGTGTAGCGCGCAAAAAAGTAAAATAAAATAAGAGAAAAAAGAATAAAAAATTATAAAGTAATAGACACATCTCACACACACAAATAAATATAGAATATAATAGAATAACTTTATTCCCAAAACAGTGCAGTACAATAGTAGAGAAGATAAAGATAAGTATACAAATCAAAAATACACTGCCAGGGAAAAGGGACTGACTCAGCATGTTGTTGCGAAGGATAGTATATATATATATTATATTTACATACAATGATGGTGTACAGTATACACCAACTCCTCGCCAGCTATGTTTAAGTCCTATGTAATGGGGGCCGAGCCTTTTGCCATTAACCGGGCACAAACCTGGAAACCACGTGGTAACAATTATGTATGAACCAAACATGAATTATAAAGATCTTATAAAGTCGGATTCCATAGTTATCTTAGTCAGAATTCGATCTTCTGCCACAACGATGAAGTCACGCTTTAAAAAAAATAAAAACGAGTATCCAATTGTCCGAGAAAAGGAACATGATTCCGAGCTTCGGATGGCACGTCAAGCCGTTGAACCAAGCCACAATGGAGCCGCGTGGTGGAGTATGGTCCATACCCTCTCCGATTGATTGAGGAGAGGCCTGTGCCCAGCAGTGGGACATAAATACAACCTGTTTATGTACATGTAACAATGCACATTGCAAAGAAAAGCCTCTTAGTTTTCAATACGCTACATATTCCTATACAAGTACTAGGATAGCAGAAATCCAAAGCGCATTCCCGTTTACATGCGATTGAATTCTTTGGGAATGTAACTCGCACCTCGGGTCGCAATCTCTCGAGAATCGCATTTGGTGCAGGTAAGATTTCTCTTTCAGGTATTCTTTTTATGTGAATAAATTTCATAATTTCGATGGCATGTTGTCCCCTAGTAGTTGCGGCTTCCGAGTACATTCCGCTTAGGGACGGTACTGAAAAGTATCGGCGTCCGAAGGACGTAATATACGATCCCGACGACCCGATTACTCTAGCCATAGAGGCAGCCAATCAGCTCGCGACACCAAACACTTCAGGTCCCCGATACCGACCCCGCCGGCGTGGTCGACGATTTCCCTCATTCAGCGCTTATCGCTATCGGCCCACTAGGGTCGATTAATTCTTTCAAATATTTTTCCTCTCAGACGACGCCCTGAGCCGAGGTTCGCGCCCAACTGGGCACCCTCAGGCCTGTTGTCTTAAACGTTGTACCGGGTGAGAGCCTTCAGCGCTCCCCATTTGTCCGGCCAAGTAGTTAATGCCATCTGCGGCAAATCTACAATAAGACACGTCAAAAAAAAAAAAGATGGCATGTTAAATTTTATGAACCGAATATTTTAACACTCTGAAATTTTATTATTCAATTCAATTCTTTATTCATAATAAATATTGATGAGTAGGTACAGATTATATAGATTACAATATTTCAATATTGCATCACAATAAAAACATAACAATATACAAATTACATCGCTATATTGTCGTCATCCTAATTTTATGTTATTGAGAAACTCTGTTAAGTCATAGTAGGCTTTATGAACCAAATAATGTTTTAATTTATTTTATTTGTCTGTCTTTTATTGGTTAATCAATATCGTTAAATATACTGTTGTCTCATAATTGTAATCATATAATAGGACACGGCGAATTTATTAAAAACATCATAGAAAGGAAGATAGCAGGAAAAAGAGAAAGGGAAGACCAAAAATAATTCATGTGGAACAGATTAAAGAGAAGACGAAGGTCGTTTCTTATAAGGAAGTCAGAGAATTGACCCTTGATAGACAAGAATGGAGAATGTTGCATCGACAAGAGGTATGCTATACACATTTCGGTGGCATCGGTTATGCTCCCACTGTATTTCTCTATGATAAAAATTAGGAATAGTATCGTGTTATTGAAAGGAAGGTCAAGTTTAATGTAAAAAAATACAATACTACTACTCAGTTTTACTTTTTTATTTATTTGTTTCATTTGTGTGGTTGGTACTCCACCTCACAACCCACACGATAGAAGAAGAAGATTTGTGTGCAATATAGTATATTTCTATTGTAATAAAGAGTTCTTATTTTGTATTTTAATAAAATTTTAATCATATTATATTAAAGTAACGAATCCATATTTAATCACCGTTCAAACCTTCCGTGGAATTCCACGAATATTTTTAGACTAAAATTAGCCGAATCGTTCAGCCGTTCGCGACTTTTAGCGAAATTGTAATAGAATTATAATCCTTTATTAAAGGTAACGTAATTAATTCACTTTCGATTCGTTTTTACATTTACAATTCGTTTCCTGTGTCCGCAGCACCTCTAAACTTCATTCAGTGCACTTTACAAGTACCAGGAGAACAGAAATCCAAAGCGTATTCGTTGACATCGCAATTTGAATTCGTTGAGAACGCGCCGCACATCAGCTTAACAGATAGACACGCGAGCTGCATTTGGTATCCGTCTGTCGACAATACCAGGGATTGCAGGATTATGTAATATTATCCACTTCTTGAGTACATTCCATATCTAGGACATTCAGAATTTACCTTTGAACAAGACTGCAATTGAACAGAAACTTTGTAAAAAAGGTTATTATAAGGTTAGCGGGGTTCGTCAGAAATGTATAAGTTTTTGTTAAATAAACATATTATTTTATTCTACTCTTCAAAGCGGCGCTTATATAAGGTTTTCTCTATAAACCGACGGTCTTTAAATCGAAATATGCACGCTGAACATGTACCAGGATAGCAGAAATCCGAAGCGGCTTGAGAATGTGACACTAGCAGCTTTAGCGGAACACACCCGTGATAAATTCGTGCAACGGAACGTCGCGAGGATTATATTATGTGACGTTTTCAAGGAATAACAACTGTTTACTTTTTTAATACAGTACTTCTTACATGGGACCCTTTTTTTCGCATAATGTTTTTTGTCCTATTTTAATTAGGCATACTTACTTGTCATACTGTTTTACTTAGCATAATGCTTGTTAAGCCTAATGATGTTTGCCCTATTCTTGTAGGTTTATCACATTTAACTTGGATACCATAGTGTAATAGCAGGTTAGGGTGCGGCGGGGTGGCCCTTGGCTTGCCTTTTATGCGTAACGATTATTAGGAATAGTAAATATATGCCATGCAAATTTATGACATAAAATTTTATGCATCAAAATAGGGAATCTTCTTACATAAATCTTATTTATAATCAGAAATAAAAATCATTTATTTAACTTAAACTTGTTGAAGGTCAATTTATCATTATTTGTATAATAAATACGTCATACTGCTTGTCTTGAATGAGGCACGTGAAGAGGTATGAAAAATGAGGTATGTGACGTATCATTCGGTCACCGTCTAAAAAACCTTTTGTTGGATATGGAGCTATATTCTATTAACGATTTTATGAAAAATTGACATTGTATTTTATTGTATTTGAATGTAATACAATACAATACAATACAAAGACTCTTTATTGTAATTTTATTTAATACATAATTAATTTATTACTCTTTATTAGCCATGACATTGTATTGATTTATTATCTTTTGACATTTTAGTTTAATTTATTATCTTCTCTGTTGACATTCTTTTGTTATCATTTTCGACGATCATATTTATGTTGTTACCGTGTCTAAAATGACTGTGTTGTATAACGAAATGTAAAATAAATGAATCTAATTTAATCTAATCTATTTTTTCTACGCGAACGTCGTGTTTTATAAGGAATTCAAAGAAATTGCCTTTGATAGACAAGAGTGGAGAATGCTAAATGGAGAAAAGCGTGGCTCTTAAATTAATGATGATGATGCTTGTTTCATCATCATCATCATCATCAGCCCATTAATGTCCCCACTGCTGGGGCACGGGCCTTCCCTATGGATGGATAGGGAGATCGGGCCTTAAACCATCACGCGATGATGATCACTCGATTGTGGTTATTAACGACTGCTAATGCAGAGCCGGGACCAACGGCTTAACGTGCCTTCCGAAGCACGGAGGAGCTCGAGATGAAAACTTTTTTTTGTGGTCACCCATCCTATGACCGGCCTTTGCGAAAGTTGCTTAACTTCAACAATCGCAGACCGATCGACCGAGCTGATGCTTGGTTAGTTACACGAAATGAAATAGCAATTACAAAGCCGTAGTGGTGCTATTGTCAAAACGTACGTTCCGCGTGTGGTCGACGTTCGATCATATTACGTGCTTTCGATACAGCGCTCCTATGGCTGCCGATAATTACCAGCTTTTGTCAATTTGATGAATTTACTGGATAACCTTTCTCTTATTAGCTTTTAATGGGAAAACTAGTGATTTACACTCGATATATGATTTCCAACTAACCTAACATGTTTATTGTAATTGGAATGACATTCCTTCGAGCTAAAAACCGGGATTCAAAAAGTGAAAAAGAAGTAGTTGGGTGATGAACTCACTATTATGGTCTATGAAATTTATTATAACGGCCTCCTTGGTCCAGCAGTTGAGCGCTGTGCTCACGATCCGGAGGTCCTGGGTTCGAATCCCGGTGGGGACAAATCACAAAAATCACTTTGTGATCCCTAGTTCGATTAGGACATTCCAGGCTGATCACCTGATTGTCCAAAAGTAAGATGATCCGTGCTTTGCGAAGGCACGTTAAGCCGTTGGTCCCGGTTGCTACTTACTGATGTAAGTACGTAGGGGTTACTTGAGTCACGTCAGGGGCCTTTGGCGGCTCTAAATAATCCTGACACCAGGGTCCCACACGATAAGGAAAGATTAGTAAATAAAACAATTTCTTCGTAAAGTGTTCGATATCGTGTATGTTTCGAGCAAGGCTGTGTGACGGTCGATAGAGTATCAATAACCGTTCATATTGCATTTTTTGTACACGGAGGTCGGAAACGTTATGTAATGGTGCAAATACTGCTTGACATACAGGATGGATAATACATTTTATTAACTAGTAAATACATACATACATAAACTCACGCCTGTAATCCCTAATGAGGTGGGCAGAGCCACAATTAATCAAAGACAATTTGCAGCCACTGTTGATACGACGTAAGCTGGATATGATAAACCTTATGGTGATAAGGGATCAGCCTATCACCCATAACATTAGTCCATCATGTTAGAGGACACAATCCCTCTGTCGGTTATTAACTAGTACATAATTATATTTATTTGCACTCTCCATTCCTGTCTATCAAATGCCAATATCCTTTGACTTCTTTAAAAGAACTGATGATGATGATATTTTTTCAATCTAGTATATTTTGCCTGCTATGTACCTAAATGATAATTTAAAGAAACAAGTTTCACCCAGGTCGTAATTCTCACCATGGTATAAGAAAACCAGGTACTTATGCTCAAAACTGACAGCTAGCATTTCAAGGTTAGCCCAGCTGACGTCATCCCACCCTACTTTGCCATTTCGTAAAAAATAAATTACCCACGTCCAATGTTTATAATTTACTTTGCAAGGAAGTTTTGTACTTTTATTAAAAGATTAACGTACAGTTCTAATGATTTTTGTATATGTGACAAATAATATTAATTAAATACATTAGTCAGTAATTCACATAATAATTATTGACATCAGTCATCCCGTGATCATGGCACTTGCAACAGTGTCAAAATATCGGGAGTCTCGTATCCCTGATTTAAACGCGGTAAGAATCCGTTATTATGGGTTTTAATTATGATAATAACCGAGTAAACTTAAAACAATGTATTCGTTACGACGTCACTAACATCGTGTATACCTATGACAACCTACATAGACGCGTGACGCTATGTTATTTCCCAGCGATTTCTCCATTTCCACCCTCTTCAGGATTCAATACCCTACACGGTGGTGGTGTAATCAAACTAGTTCGGTGTGATGGATGAGGTGTAGTCGCTAATAGCTCCAGTCTGGACGCGAGCCAGCGACGCAATATATGCGGACAGTTAGATAGCTTGTGTACTGATTGCAGTGTTGCAGGAAGAAAACTTTGTGTACAAATAAATACATACAATAAATACATATTTCCCACCAGGGTAAGCAGAGACTAGAATGATGAAATGAGATGTTTTTTACTAAACATTTACCAAATGAACATTTTTAGTAAGATATGGATTTTGTGAAGTATAATTTTAGTTGTGACATCATCAATAGCCGCACTTAATTCTTAATTAAAATTCGAAAAAAAGTACGTCTGACTTTCTCAATTGGTTATATATAGTATTGGGCATTGCGTTATGAAGTACATTTTCTTTAAGTCAAAAAGGGAAGTGATATTGTGCCTTGCACACTTTAGACTGGTTTCTACTTCTTTGAGATATGGCTCTGCCTACCCCATTAGGGAATACAGGAGTTTATTTATGTATCTTTAATATGTTCTACATATAGATTAGCATTTAAAAAAATATGTTTGGGCCAGTCGTCTATTCAATTTTGTTTCATTATTAAGATGGCGGCCATCTTGTTTTTCCGCCATTTTGTTTTTTTTTTTACGCGCTATGGAATTTGACCAAGATTTAAATAAGTGCTCTGAAAGAAATATTGGTTCACGTGCGATAGTTTTGCCAGGCCGTAGAGTATCTCTCTGATGCGGAGCAGTTTTTGGTGACCAGAAAGTATTTCCGTACTCTACATGACGTTTTGAGTAAGCGCCCCATACATTATTTTTACCCAAACGGGCTTCTTCCAAAATCGACAAAATTTTGTATGGCGGCCATCTTCTTTTTCCGCCATTTTGTTTTTTTGCACCGGCGATTGGATTTGATCAAGATTTAAATACGTTTCGTGAAAGAAAAATTGCTCCAGGTTGTATAGTTTTGCCAGGCCATAGGGTATCTCCCTGATGCTGACCAGTTTTCGAAGGCCGGGAAGTTTTCCCGAAGCCTAAAGATCGATCCGATCAATATGACTTTACAAACGCACTAGTCGCTCCTACGATTTTTGAAAATTCCCCTCGATTTCTCTGGTCTTCCATCATCAGATCCTGACTTCCTTGACATGGGACCCCCTTGGGTATATCTCCTTTCAAACAAAAAAAGAATTATCAAAATCGGTTCATATACGACAAAGATATGCCCGAACAAACATAAAAAAAAAAAAAAAAAAAAATTTAACAAAAAAAAACCGACTTCAAACGCAAAACTAAAAAGCAATAAATAAATTTACTTCGCACAAAGTAATTAGTACGTATTTTCAATTAGTTAATTATTTTATAATTCTGAAGTCGGTGCCAAGGAAATGCTACAACGAAGTACCGATTCATATATTTTTCAATACTGATTGTTTTGTAATTTTTTGTTTGACATTGTTTTGTAATTGCTTTGATATAGGTATTAAACAATATTGTGTGTACATAGTAATTTGATATTGTAGTAGGGTTGTTGTAGCATTTACTTGGCACCGACTTCAGAATTATAAAATAATTAACTAATTGAAAATACGTACTAATTACTTTGTGCGAAGTAAATTTATTTATTGCTTTTTAGTTTTGCGTTTGAAGTCGGTTTTTTTTTGTTAAAAATTTTATTTTATTTTACGATTTTAAGTGATGGTTAGACCGAGCAAGGATGCAGACAGACAGATTTTCTGATTTATATTCATATATAATAATATAATATATTATTAGTAGTGATCACAATTATTATTGATGAACATGTTTACACACACACACACTCACACACGCGCTAACGCACACGAGCACACGCGCACGTACACACGCACACACACACACACACACACACACACACACACACACACACACACACACACACACACACACACACACACGCGCACACACACGCACACACACACACTTGTGTATGTGTACATACACACATGTGGTTGTCAGTGGAAGCTGCTATCATACACACTCACGCATACATATAGATACAGTAGATTTCGCGTGGTTCGCTCGCTGCTAAAGCAGCTCGCGTGTCCTGTTTATTCGAAACTGTCCCTCTTCGTATGGCGGCCATCTTGTTTTTCCGCCACTTTGTTCTTTTTCACCGGCGACAGAATTTGACCAAGATTAAAATGGGTGTCGTGGAAACAAACAAAATCCAGGTGCAATAGGTTTGCCAGGCCGTAGGATGTCTCCCTGATTGGGAGCAGTTTTCAAAGATGACGTTCCGATCACACGCCTATACATCATTTTTACCCCCAAGACATTTTCTGGAAAAACAAAATTTTGTATGGCGGCCATCTTGTTTTTTCGCCATTTTGTATTTTTTTCACCGGCCATTAAATTCGACCAAGATTTAAATAGGTTTCGTGAAAGAAAAATTGGTTCAGGTGTGATAGTTTCGCCAGGCCGTAGGGTGTCACCCTGATGCGGAGCAGTTTTCGAAAATCGGGAAGTATTTCCATACTTAACATGACGATCCGACCACAACCCCGATATATATTTTATATCCCGAGACATTTTCTGAAAAAACAAAATTGTGTATGGCGGCCATCTTGTTTTTCCGCCATTTTGTTTTTTTTTTACGCGCTATGGAATTTGACCAAGATTTAAATAAGTGCTCTCAAAGAAATATTGGTTCACGTGCGATAGTTTTGCCAGGCCGTAGAGTATCTCTCTGATGCGGAGCAGTTTTTGGTGATCAGAAAGTATTTCCGTACTCTACATGACGTTTTGAGTAAGCGCCCCATACATTATTTTTACCCAAACGGGCTTCTTCCAAAATCGACAAAATGTTGTATGGCGGCCATCTTTTTTTTCCGCCATTTTGTTTTTTTGCACCGGCGATTGGATTTGATCAAGATTTAAATACGTTTCGTGAAAGAAAAATTGCTCCAGGTTGTATAGTTTTGCCAGGCCATAGGGTATCTCCCTGATGCTGACCAGTTTTCGAAGGCCGGAAAGTTTTCCCGAAGCCTAAAGATCGATCCGATCAATATGACTTTACAAACGCACTAGTCGCTCCTACGATTTTTGAAAATTCCCCTCGATTTCTCTGGTCTTCCATCATCAGATCCTGACTTCCTTGACATGGGACCCCCTTGGGTATATCTCCTTTCAAACAAAAAAAGAATTATCAAAATCGGTTCATATACGACGAAGATATGCCCGAACAAACATAAAAAAAAAAAAAAAAAAAAAAAATATACGGTCGAATTGAGAACCTCCTCCTTTTTTGAAGTCGGTAAAAAAAAATATACGGTCGAATTGAGAACCTCCTCCTTTTTTGAAGTCGGTAAAAAATATGTTTGGGCCAGTCGTCTATTCAATTTTGTTTCATTATTAAGATAAACTTCCGTTATATTTTTTGCATATAATATTAATTTAGCTGCCATACTGTGTGTGTATATCGCTTCACGTCGCTACAAAGACTTGTTAATTCTGTTTTGTTGATGTTCTTCCTTCGAGAGCGGCGGGTTTATCTTGTCTTCGCTAGAACCTAATATATTTTACTATTGAGGAGGGACTTAAGTTTTTATTACTTTTTACTTACATTATATACTTTTTAAACTGTGCAATTTTACCTCGATATAAGCTACACTGCTGCGTTTAATCTCTTCTGAGAACATACATAGAATATCATTCGTTGGCCACATCATGATGTAGTTTGGCCAGATCAATGAACACAAAACGTTTAACGATATGAGCAACTAAATGCATGATTATTTCATGATATGGCCAAACCTTGGCAATCATATCGTAAAATTAGTAACATTATCCACCGATAGTGGCGCTGGTGTCGATTATATTTAAAACTTGATTGATATTATAATTGCTTCTATGCTGTTCTGGGAGCATATAAAAAACATAGAACACGTTCAGCTGCTTCTCTTCCCGGGCATGTCGTAAAAACCGACAGAGGGATTGTGTCCTCTAACATGATGGACTAATGTTATGGGCGATAGGCTGATCCCTTATCACCATAAGGTTCATCATATCCATCTTTGGAATTCGTATCAACAGTGGCTGCAAGTTGTCTTTGATTACTTGTGGCTCTGCCCACCCCATTAGGGATTACGGGCGTGAGTTTATGTATGTATGTATGTATGTATGTATGTATGTATTATAATCGACGAATCAATGTAATTGTACAATTTTTCATATCGAATAGGTACATAATTTTGAACCTAAGAAATTCATCGACTATTCGTATTTTTATTACACCACATAGCATGGGCACCAACTACATTAATGATATGGCCAAACGTTGATTGATGTTGAGTATATCAGCAACGATATGGTCAACTTAAGTTGATTTCATTTTTCATGAAATGGTCGAACAGTTCATAAAATGATCAATTTTACGATCTGGCCACGACATTTATTTACTGATTTATTTATTTCACTCACAACAACTATCTTTACAGGATAACCTAATGTGACAGAGTTGGGGACTTATTTATACATATTTAAAATACACACACATACACACTGATGCCTATTTCCCACCGCGATCAAAACCTTGGAAATATGCTTGAGTTTATGTATGTTTGTGTATTCTACATCTAGCATGGATGGATCGCATAAGGCCTCAAAGCAATCTGAACGCAACGTTTTGTTTAAAACGCTGACAACATTATTCAACACTAATCTTATCTAGCCTACAAGATCCCACTGCTGGGCAAAGGCCTCCCCTTCCTCTTTCCATTTTCCGCGGTCCTGTGCGTACTCCGGCCAGTCCCTCCGGCAAGCGTCCAAGTCGTCACGCCATCTCTTTCGAGGTCTGCCACGACGCCTGTACCCGTCATGAGGAACCCAATGCGTGACGATCCGTGCCCACCGCTCATGATGCATGCGACAAACATGTCCGGCCCAATCCCATTTATTGAGTTTGACGGCTTTTCGTCCCACATCAGCGATTCCCGTTTTTGAACGCAGTGTTGTGTTTTGGACTCGATCAATTCGTTTGACACCTAACACACTACGCTCAACACTGAACAAAGTAAATATTTTATCTAGCGGATTTTACTTTTATAGGCAACGAATACAACTACATATTAGTTCGTATCTGAAAATATTGTTGTTTCGTTCACTAATACATAAAATACCTAATCTTTTATTCAAAACGCATCGAAAGTAAAATCTCTATTCGAGCAGCATTCCCAATTTTACGTGAAGTTAACTTTTGTGAAGTTTTGCAAAAGGAACCGTAAATAGAGTTACATTCGACTCGGAATGGGAATGTACTGGCTTTCAGTTGAAGTTTTTTAACTAGATCAGCTAGTAATCCCGGTTTTGGTGCTATAAAGTAGTGTGATGGAGTATGTACTGTGCTGTAGCAATAAAAATAATTAACTATTTCTTCTATATATTATTCTGTTCAATTCTTTCCATCCTCCACCAACACCACATATCAAAGGCCTTGAGTCTCTCTCTGTCCTTCTGTGATAGTGTCCAAGTTTACGTTAAGTTAGTTAATAATTTATTAACGTATCTGAAATAAAGCATTTGAATTTGATATAATTCTGCTCACCCCGTTTGCGATTACGAGCGTGGCTTGTATCCATCTGCTTTTCATGTAACAAAAATATTATACGCAAAACAGAACATCCTTTACATTTTATTGCCTCAAACCCCATTCTATTTGATTTGATCGTGTTTGCTTTTAACCATACGACATTCATGCTCTATACATTGGTTCCGAATACCTACTTCTTATTTCACTTTTGTTACGTGGAACACAAGTTTCTTCATATAAAGTTGACAAACACTCGTGCCGAGGGAAATTACTTTTATCTAGTTTGGATGTAACGTAATTCAATTGGTTGGAATACATTTTCTACTTAGCGAAGTAATCATCATAGCACGGAATGTAAGAAAGAGGATGGATTAGCCATAACGCGCATTGTGTAATAGAACTTCCTCATTCAAAAAGCCTACTATGATGTTAAAGATTTTTTTTCTGATAAGTTGAACGAATATTAATTTTTAGTATTAGACTACTCGTACAATTCTATTAAAAGTATATTTATTTCTTGATAAAATGTTAAAAATATTTGTATAATTTACTAGAATATACATAAATAGTATAATAATATGTTAACTTATGTTGTGTGTTAATAGTGTATGTTATGTGTATATGTTACATAAATAGTTAAATAGATAATTGTTTATAGCTTATTGTATGAATGTAAATACTGACCACTTAACAAATGTTATGTTCAAGTTGCTGTGCCCCAGCGAGGCGTCACTATGTACCTACCATATCCTGTATACCACCTACGTAAAACTGTGACTCGCAATAAAATTATGATTATGAACCGCTGTCGCCGGTTCAACCGCACTCTGTTTTGCTTAGTCTGCAAACAGATAACTATAGCTCTACTGATTCATAAATTCCATAGCCAGTTTATCGGCAAAGTATATTTTATGTAACAGGCTAAAATCGTATCATTACTTTTCGTAAAATACTGCATACAAATGTTATTTATTGATATATATGACTATATATCATATTAGCTTTCCTGTGATAAGGACGGATCTCCTTGCATGGTAGCCAATGTTAGATTTTTTAACCTGCAAGGTATAATGCATAAGAAGATCTTTAATATACCATCGCGGAGCTCCGTGCGTCGTAAAGTTTGCAGACGAGTGGAGTGCAAAGTTAAAGTATGAACTATTTGCTCATACCTGTATGACGCGCGTTTCGTGTTCGCTTGGCCCTTTCAACTTCTTTCTTCTATTCCGTGACAATAGTAATTGTCTTCGTACATACGTAAATTCAACACAACAAAACAAAACAACAATATTCAACAGTCTCCGTGGTCTAGTGGTTAGAGCATTAGGCTCACGATCTAGAGGTCCGGGTTCGATTCTCGATGGGAACATTGACGAAATCACTTTGTGAGACTGAATCACCTGATTGTCCGAAAAAGTAAGATGATTCCGTGCTTCGGAGGGCACGTTAATCCGTTGGTCCCGGCTATTAGCCGTAAAACACCTCCATCAACCCGCATTGGAGCAGCGTGGTGGAGTTTGCTCCATACCCCATCCGATTGATTGAGGGAAGGCCTGTGCCCAGAAGTGGGACGTCTATAGGCTGTTTATTTTATGTTATGGTATACGTAAATTCATGCTTTTCATTGTAGAAAGGCGTGATATACAAGTCTTATGATGAGATTACTTTTGCAATTGAGACGGGCAATAAAATGCTAATATTTTGATGTAATAAATGTCTGAAACAAAAATGTGGATGAAGCTTTTTTATTGCACACACTTAATTGCATAGGTATACAAAAATTTAAAGCCTAATCGAACGGCTAAGCTTTAGTTTCTGTCTAATCTTATTCTTCTTCTTCTTATCGTGTGGGTTGTGAGGTGGAATACCAACCTCATCAACCCTGGTGTCAGGGTTATTACTGAGCCGGGTTTGCTGGGTTTTCTAATCTTATTAAAAACTTTTATTTTTAACGAACAACATATCACGATAAGCCGTGATAGCCCAGTTGGTAGAACGCTTGCCTCTCACTTTGAGGTCGCAGATTCGAATCCAGCACAGGCCTAAACCAATGATTGTTGAATTTGTTTTCGAATTCATGTTTGGATCATAAATTATTATAACGTGCTCGGCGGTGAAGGAAAACATCGTGAGGAAACCCACATTCCCCAAAAATGCATTTTCGGAGGTATGTGACCTAACCTGTATAGGGCTGGTCAGACAGGCAGTCGCTTCTATGAAAAACCAGACCTGTCAAATGCTCAGATTAGGTAAGCGGCCCCTGTGAAAAACGGGGTAATGCTAAGGAGATAATGAACATATCACGATTAGTATTAATAGGGGGCGAGAAAGCAACCGCCATTTACCGGGCTCAAATCGTGGAAACCACGTGATCAATTATCTATGGTCCAAACAATTTTCAGTGGCTCACAGCCTGAGCCTGGGATTTGAACCCGTGACACTACTGTGTAAGACAAACGTTCTCCGAACAGGACTATCACGGATTATTTTATAGAGAGTTATAATATTATGTTTCATTATAATACAGCCTCCGTGGTCTAGTGGTTAGAGCGTTAGGTTCACGATCTGGAGGTCCGGGTTCGATTCCCGATGGGGACATTGTCAAAATCACTTTGTGAGACTGTCCTTTGTTTGGTAAGGATTTTTTAGGCTGGAATCACCTAATTGTTCGAAAGTGTAAGATGATTCCGTGCTTCGGAGGGCACGTTAAGCCGTTGGTCCCAGCTATTAGCCGTAAAAAACACCTCCAACAACCCGCATTGGAGCATCGTGGTGGAGTATGCTCCATACCCCCTCCGGTTGATTGAGAAGAGGCTGTGCCCAGCATCGGGACGTATATAGGCAGTTTATGTAATACTTCCACTTCCTACTCTCCTCTCATTACAAGCTTAACTTTCTTCATAAACATATCACTTACGTATCTAATTCACGTGTTGACAAAGCAACGTGAAAAGTTTCGCGATTTTCATACAATTCCTGAAAATAAAGCACTTGCGGAGTTCAGTGCAACTGACACGAGTTATGGTGGTACGACGCTCTTTGGAGCAAGCCAGGACAAATGGATGTTCAGTAAACTAGTTACATCATCATCCTTAATTCTGCCGTTATCTCACACTAGGTGTGGTCGGGTCAATATGTTTTCTTCTTTAATTTTTTTTTACCTTTGATGGGTTTGCGCTTGGCCCCAGACTTGTCTGAAGGCTTCTTTTTCATTCATTCACCGCTTATCGCTATCAGCCAACTACGGTCGATTAATTCTTTCAATTATATATCCTCTCAGACGCTGCCCTGAGCCGATGTTCGCGCCCAACTGGGCACCCTCTAGCCTGTTGTCTTAAATTTTGTGTTTGAGGACACTTAGTGCTCCACATATGTCCGGTCAAGTGGTTAACGTCATTTGCGGCATGTCAACAAGAAGTTACGTGAAAAAAGGTAGACAAAATGATAAGTAACATATATTTAGTAGGACTGAAGTCGCGAGCCAATTGTAAAACTGACAGAGAGAATAGAGAGATTGTGTTCTGTTTACGAGAAATATGATGTAGCAGTGTGTTAAGAGAGAGAGAGAGAGAGAGAGAGAGAGAGAGATGTGGCGTTAAAAGACGATATAGTGATTAAGATTGAGAAGGCTAGAGAAATGTGTTAGGATCGAAACAAATAGAATTCCATAGTCTCTGCTTACCCCGGTGGGAAATAGGCGAAGTTTATGCATGTATGATGAAGCATTCTTCACTGGTGTCAGGATTATTTGTAGCTACCAAAGGCCACTGATATGGTTTTTGCAAATATACTTAGGGTGGTATTAATAAACTAATCTCAGCTGAGACTGCCCTCAAGATCATGCTCAAGTCCCTGTTTTTATATGAGAACTGTCACATTGACATGATCTTGAGGGCAGTCTCGGAGCTGAGATTAGTTTATTAATACCACCCTTAAATACATTGCCGACTGCTTAACGTCCTTTCCGAAGGACTTATCTGACTTTCAGACAATTGAGTGATCAGCCTGCAATGTCCTAACCAAACTAGGGATCACAAAATAAGTTTGTGATGTGTCCCTACCGCGAATCGAAACCCGGGACTTCCGGTTCGAAAGCCCGAGACTTAACCACTATACCATGGAGGCCGTTGATAAGGCATTACTTTTGGGCAATAGGCTGATCACCATACTATTCATTATTTTTATTAGAAGTTGGCTTCTAATTAGTTATCGCTCTGCCCTGTCCATTAGGGACTAAGACAGCAGTTAATTGCGCGAATTCAAGTATGCTTGTGTTCTCACGCTAAATTAACCTTAATTCATACAAAGCTGCTACGTGCGCCGTAGCAATCGCCTAAGGTTGACTACGCATTTCGTAGCAATAGCTACGGAACGAAAAGCAACTCGTCATCACATCATCAATTACCAATTTCACGCTCATCAGTTAAAGGCTCATCAAAATTAAAGTTGCTTGTAATCATCCTTCTATAAATGTACTGTGGCAATATACAGGGTGGCCTAGAATTTCACGTTTAAAATGAAAACTTAGAGATACTTATTGGCTCTTAAACACCCCCATGTATGTTCAGCGATTATTAGCTTAGGATATATGACCCATTGTGTACCTTTTTCAAGTTTTTGTACCTTACTTCAGAAATCATTATTTTGTCCCTATTTCTTTCTTAGTAATTATTTTATTTAACTTTATAAATATCCCTATGGAAGTGAGTTACCGGCTGAAAAAATAAAAACAGGCATATCAAAGATACAAAAAAATGTTATTTAAAGTCAAAGTGAGAATTTGACCATATTTTTTACAGTTGTGAAAACTTTGAGATTGTCATGGACCCTGAAAGTATGTCTTAAAATTTAATTGGCTTTAAGAAATATCTTAAATGTGAACTTTTGGGCCACCCTGTATATTATAATGGCAGAGTCGGGAAAGGAATACCTAGGCGTTAAAGTCAGGATATTTTAATAAAAGGACAGGTCAAGAATAATCCGTTGAGCGAGTGTAAGTGTTTGTGGCTGCGTGTGAGTGTTAGTGTTGCCCGATAATCGAGTGTATGTCAATTGTGTCAGTGTCAATTAATAATCGATTAATTTCTAAGCACCTAAATAATCTTAATTCGTCTTAATAATTCTAATTAATCTTATATGCCTATAATTATTTATTTTTATCGATTATAATCTTGTAATATGATCGATTATATCGAACAAAAAAAAACAATGTAATATTATATTATTATTACAAGTAATCGATTTAATAGATAGTATTGCTATTATTTCACAATCGATAGTATCGATATAATCGACTTTATCTAAAAAATATTAGATTATAATCGATAATCGATTATTCGGCATCACTAGTGTGTGCGTGTGTATGTATGTTGTTGTATGTGTTGATTTTGATAAGAGTGGTGGTAGTAAAAGTAATATCTTAGGATCAATTGTGAAACTAAGAATAAGTGAAACTAATAAATATTTTATTACAACCATATTATACGTACAAAATGCGGTGTTATAAAAATACGTATAGTAGTCAGTAACATTTCATTTTGACACGCTTTGACGTGTAAAACGTTAAAACGATTTTTTTAAAGTAGGTCACGATAATTTCCGATTGGGGTAGTCAGAGGTACATCTTTTGCAAGATGAACTAAGTATCCACAATTACCCAAACTTTTTGTTACACCGAAGTGACAAGCGGTGAGTCGTTTGTAATGGTCGATAGTCCAACTGTGTTAGTGACTTTTTATTTTTAATCGTAGTTCGAATTCCTTGGTCAGAGAACCTACCCGGAAACCGAATGGGAAATAAATATGATCTTATGTATGTATGATTGTATGGAAATATCCGGGCATGTCCGGGACTGGAGAGTACGGGACAGGTCGGCCGTTGCCGGGCGCTTCAGTCTGCTCCGCGACGCCGCGCCGGCCGCACGCGCCTTCCCTTCCTATTTTTTCTCTTTAAAAACCTCCTTTCACACTAAAACTCTACTAACAACTTGAAATTTAAAAATAATAAACGCCTCTGCTTTCGAAATTTAAAAGAAAAATATAATTCAAATTTGGAATCTACAGGTGGCCGCACGCGGCGTAGTCCGATAACGAATGAATTTAGACTGTTTTGTGAATAATTTATGGTCCATTTTGTTTGGAAATAGAAATAAGATTAAATTATGGTGTGTTTGTGTAATTTTGTGATTATAATCTATGATATAAAGAAAACTTTAATTGCAAATTGCAAAAAATAAGTGAAAAAATTTAAAGCATTTTTTTAAAGCACAATAAAATTAAACTAGAAAAAGCAAAAAAACATGCCTTCGTTAGCGCGTCGGAATTCTTTTTTCTTTTTATTTGTAAATGTCGGATTTTTGTTTTTTAAACGATTTTTGTTCAAAAAGAGATTGTTAACTGGAACGTGAATTGTTTTGAAAGTAAACCTCGTTTGAGTTTAATGAAATCCAAATGTTTGTTTGTGGTGCGTGCGTTGTGATAGTAAGGAGCTCTCAGCGTAATTGTTATACTGTTTTAGTTTTCTACTTAATTATTTATTACTTACATACATAATAATCCTTTTCATTGTACTTGTATCAGACCAACTAATGTACGCTATCCGAGGCAAATCTACAGTTATCGTTCTTCTACTATAGTGTGGGTTTCACAACCCACACCTGGTGAATTACCAACCTCATCAATTCGGTTATTATTGAGCCGCCAAAGGCCCCTGACATGGCTGCAGATGCAGTATGCAGATATAAGATGCATTTATCTGTTATCCATGAAATAAATAAATAAATAAAAAGGTTAAACAAAGTGGGGTAGGTTCTTAGTAGTACTTAGTTCGTCTTGTGATGGATGTACATACCTGTTTCTACCCCAGTGGGATAAAAACGTGAACTTCTGATATGTTATCATTATTATAATATCATACAATTAGAATTTATTTTATTTGGGTATCCGTTGTAGTCCTGCTTGCCTCTCACTTTGAGGTCGCAGGTTCGAATCCAGCACAGGCCTAAACCAATGATTGTCGAATTTTATTTCGAATTCATGTTTGGATCATAAATGATTATCACGTAATCAGTGGTGAAGGATAACATCGTGAGGAAACCCACATTCCCGAGAAATGCATTTTTGGAGGTATGTGACCTAACCTGTATTGGGCTGGTTTTCCCTTCGCGGGTTAGGAGGTCAGACAGGCAGTCTGTAATAACCGGACCTGTCAAATCTTCAGGTTAGGTAAGCTGACCCTGTGAGAAACGATATAATGCTAGGTATAATACTACTAGTAGGAATCTTTCAGTATTATTTGTCCTAAATCGTGCGCGAAATGCTTATAATATTACTTTATATAAACAAGATTTAAAGACACGCATTTCAACCGACAGGAAAGGCAACAATACTCATTATGATAATTTTTTACTTCGCCATTTTTTATTCTGATTTATTGTATTGTCATGTTTTACCTCTTTTAAATTCAATGTTATTATGGCTCACAGTCGTACTGGCTTACAAAATACCGAAATGTCGCTTAGATTTGAATTTGAAAGCTTTTTATTAAATATCAGTTGAAATGATGTGTTTTTTTTTGCCTTAAGAATTATTTTAAATGAACTCTTTCTCTCTCTCCTTGGCATTTATTATTCCCATCTGATGGTGGGGTCTGCCTTCTTCGTACTTATCTTCCAATAATAATAAATTTACTTGTTACTGGAAATAAAACTTATCAAAAAGTATACTTAATTTTTTTGATTTGAATTTTGCGACGGAAAATATCCACTTGATATTAACTCAGAATCGTGGTCTATTTTATTCCTATTTTATTCAAATTAGAAAAAAAGCAGCGCGCACACACGTCGTCATTCCTCACTCTTCTGTCACTTTCACTCATAGCTTTTCTCTTACACACACGTATCTTGCATCTCCATCTCACGTACCTGTCTCTTTCTTACTCGTTCTAATTATATTATTATCTTACTCTTTTACCTACACTTTCATATATCCCACATTTATTATTTTCGAGGAGCTAATAGCTTCATTTACAAGTGGATACAAAAATATTAGTAGAAGGCGAATAACGAGCTTCCACATTATAGATTCAGAGTCAATTAATCTAATAAATTACATAAAAAAGGGGTTATAAGTAGTAGAAATTTGTTAGTAAGTTGATCTTAAAACACTAAATCTCTTTAAACATAAAACTTTTTGACGAGGACTCCCGAAAACATCAAATATTATTCAGGTTGATACTTATTGTAAAGCCTATATTCCTGATCACACACATCTACTTAAAAATAACCCTCCTCCTTCGGCAAAAATTGTCCTTTACTAACAGTCTCATAAAGCGATTTCGGCAATGTCTCCTTTGGGAATCGAACCTGGACCTACCACGGAAGGTGTTTCCTGCCATCCCCCTCCTGTAACGATCGCTTTCCCCTCTGACTTGCACCACACAACCATTACAAGGAACTATAAAATTTAACACCACCGCAACAATAAAGGAATGTCACCAGTAAACCGACAATGTTCAGTGAAGATTTGATAGCGCAGCGTCGGTGTAATAAGATGAATTGCTTTATGATACATGTATTGTGCGACGGTGTTGGTATTGGTCAAGGGATTTATATTAGATGGCTCTTTACAACTCAATAGCCTCCGTCGTCTAGTGCCAAGAGCGTTTGGCTCACGACCTAGAGGTTCTAGTTCGATTCCCGATGCTAGCATTGTCGAAATCACTCTGTGAGACCGTCCTTTGTTTGGTAAGGCCATTGCAGGCTTATACCACCTGATTGAAGATATATTTATTAACTAGAGGATTACATATAGTACCAGGATTTATTAACATTTCGGTAATCATTAATTTTTGAATAAGCTTTTTTACATAAAGTAAGCTTCACATGAAACTTTAAATTTATTTTCTGACAAATTCAAAATATTATCTGGCTCTGAAGAGAGTTAGCAACTCTGCCTACCCTTTCGGGGATATAGGCATGACGCTAGCTTATATTATGATATTTACCTATGTATGGAACAATGAACAGTGCATATTTTTCGCATAATGCTTGTAGCCATGAAGCTTGCATGAGCGTCGTGTCGTGCTAGTGTGGTGATTAACGACTCTGATGGAGTATGCGATACAGTATACACTGCCCATGTGCTTGCACACGTGTCACGAACACGGAACTATAAATATCATTATTGGCCTTTACATCTTTATCAGATGATTCAAACAGCGTTTCTGTGGCAGCTTTTAAAATGGCTGTAAAGTCCGATGCGAGAGCGACAGTAGCGGCCGCACGATTGGCATTGTAGTTGAGGGTTATTAGATGGCACTGGTGGTAAATCGGCCCCCTCATTTCTGTGTCGCCTCTCGCGCTTGTCGGCTGAACTATAAATATAATTAACTGATTTACAGTGAAACTACATAAACTCAGCTTGCTTGACAGCCTCCGTGGTTAGAGCGTTAGGCTCACGATCTGGTGGTCCAGGTTCGATTCCCGATGGGGACATTGTCGAAATCACTATGTGAGACTGTCTCCTGGAATCTAAATAGACTATAACATTGCCTTACCTAGAGTAAAACTGATAAAGCGCCTTTTGAAAAACCATATTCGGATAACCTCGCAATAGATACACTAGTTTCAATACACGTCCCACTGCTGGGCACAGGCCTCCCCTCAATCAACCGGAGGGGATATGGCGCATACTCTACCACGCTGCTCCAATGCGGGTTGGCGGAGGTGTTTTTACGGCTAATAGCCGGGACCATCGGCTTAACGTGCCCTCCGAAGCACGGAATTTTTTCGGACAATTAGGTGATTCAAGCCTGAAAAGTCCTTACCAAACAAAGGACAGTCTCACAAAGTGATTTCGACAATGTCCCCATCGGGAATCGAATCCGGACCTCCAGATCATGAGCCTAACGCTCTAACCACTAGACCACGAAGGCCTCTATTTATGACAGACTTTCATCCCTCCTCATTACATAGCTATCCCATGCTAACCTGTTGCTCCTGTCTCTCACTAACCGGCGCTACGCTACTTTCAGACTTCCTCTTATATATTCTTCCTAATCTTGTCCATTCTGGTCACACCACACATCCATCTCAACATTCGCATCTCTGTCACATGTACTCTTCTTTTATCCGTCTCGTTTATCTCATAACAAGTCCCAGTTTGTAAAACTTCATCATCATCATCACCAGCCCATTAACGTCCCCACTGCTGGGGCACGGGCCTTCCCTATGGATGGATAGGGAGATCGGGCCTTAAACCACCACGCGGGCCCAGTGCGGATTGGTGGTTATTAACGACTGCTGATGCAGCCGGGACCAACGGCTTAACGTGCCTTCTCGGCAGTGCCTTAACGGAGGAGCTCGAGATGAAAACTTTTTTTTTTGTGGTCACCCATCTTATGACCGGCCTTTGCGAAAGTTGCTTAACTTCAACAATCGCAGACCGAGCGCGTTTACCGCTGCGCCACCGAGCTCCTTGTAAAACTTAAACGACCAAAAACTACGCTTAGAGTATTATGTTGTTAATAAATCAACGCTAAGGAATTTACAGCGCTATAAGTTTTATAAACGGGTTTAAAACCTTCAGCAAATATGCAATTTATAGTTTTCCTAGCCTAGCTTTATTTTATGTTCGCGTGTATTCTGCACCTAAAGTAAGTAGGTACTAGGCATGCTTTTTATATCCAACATTTACTCTTGAGACAAGAGCCGTGGTAGCCTAGTTGATAGAAAGCTTGCCTCTCACTTTGAGGTCGCAGGTTCGAATCCAGCACAGGCCAACACCAATGATAGTCGAATTTGTTTTCGAATTCATATTTGGATTATAAATGATTATTACGTGCTCAGCAGTAAAGGAAATGATTGCGAGGAAACCCACATTCCCGAGAAATGTATTTTCATGAGGTATTAGACCTAACCTGTATTGGGCTGGTTTACCACCACTAGACCACGCAGGTCGCTTTTTTCAAAATGATAGTGTACTATTTCTTTCGGTGGTAACCTGTCACCATTCGGTTCATCGTCGGAATATGAGGAATCTTTGATTGATTTGATTTGATTTGCGGCCTTCGACAATATTATACTTACTTCATTAATACCAGCGACATGTCATTTTATGTAAATCCTATAATTTTTTATCACTGTCACGGTCAATTGTCATAATCGTTTGCAGCTTTGCAAACACCCCTGGATTTGTGTGGCGAAACGAAATGGAGAAATATAAACGAAATAAATAAACAGTGACGAAAATAGCCACACACACACATACAATACACATACACACAACCTAACACATACAGGATGTTAGTGACATCGTAAAGAATACTCAGGGGGACGATTCAGACCATGATTCTGAGTTAATATCCAGTGAAATTATCCGTCGCAAAGTTCGTGATATGTTTTTAGTTTCTTTTTTTAATTATTTTCAATTCTATACTTTTGCGATGGAAAATTCCACTTGATATTAACTCAGGATAATCAGTTGAATCATACCCCTCAGTATTCGTTACGATGTCACTTACACTCCGTACAAGTACATACGGTAGCCATACAAGTAGGTATAGGTGTTAGTGACACCGTAACGAATACTGAGAGGGATGATTCAGACCATGATTCTGAGTTGATATCAAGTGAAATTTCCTGTCGGAAAATTAATGAAAATTTTGGTGTTTTTTTAATTATTTTCCGTTACATTCTTTTACGAAATTCCACTTGATATCAACTCAGAATCATGGTCTGAATTATCTTCAAAGTTTCTGTTACGATGTCACTAACACCCTGTATATACCTTAACACACACACACACACACACACACACTCTAACACAAACCGTTTAAAAACAAACCAACGACGCCTGTCAGTTCGCGTGCTACTGTATTTCAGCCAGCCTTCACCCAACTTATGCAAAACTAGAGATTGGCCATGTGGTCAAGGCCCAGCCCACAGGCCACGGCACAGAACACACATTTAGTAACCAGAGGTGAACATCGTGATAATAATCGTGCCGGCTAAAGTAGTGTACTTGTCGTGGCCAGATCTTAGAATGTTCATTTAATGATGTGCTCGATCATTTCATGAAATAGTATATCACACGTTGGCCACATCATGATGTAGTTTAGCCAAATCAATGAACACAAAACTTTTAACGATATGAGCAACTAAATGCATGATTACTTCATGATATGGCCAAACGTTGGCAATCATATCATAAAATTAGTAACATTGTCCACCGGTAGTGGCGATGGTGTCGATTATATTTAAAAATTGATTGATATTATAATCGATCAATCGATGTAATTGTACAATTTTTCATATCGAATAGGTAAATAATTTTGAACCTAAGAAATTAATCGACTATTCGCATTTTTATTACACCACATAACATGGACACCGCCTACATTAACCATATGGCCAATCGTTGATTGAAGTATCATCAAACGTTGACGATTCAACGATACGGTCAACTTAAGTTGGCTATTTCATGAAATGGTCGAACACATCATGAAATGATCAATTCTATTATCTGGCCACGAGAGAAGAAAAATATATCACAGTTATATAATCTCTTCTTCTCAGGTCTGGGTTGTGACATCAATGACCAACCTCATCAACCCTGGTGCCAGGGATATTATTGAGCCGCCAAAGACCCCTGACATGGCTCTTCAAAAGTAATTACAAGTTGTCTTTTGATCTCTTGTGGTTGTGTCCACCCACCGTATTATATACTTAGAAAGTCGCTTCTATTTATGACCGAGCGTTCATTGGTTCCGTGCTCTATGACAAGGCATTATCGCCTCTTTGCGACATGTTTTAGCACGTCTGTTTCCCCATGATACTTCCCCTCTATTCTCACCTCCCCCAAGTTGCGTGACCAGATACAAATTGGTTTATGCTAATTCAAAGATACATTCGTTTCATTTGTAAATAGAGTTCGGTTTGGTTTGGTCGGATTTTAGTTTTTTTTTGTTTTAGTCGTCATTGATAGTGGCAGGTAACATCACGCCTGTCTCCCTGAAGGAATAGGCAGAGGTGTATAGTATCCCATATAACAGGAGGCGAGCCTACTGCCATTAACCGGGCACAAATCCTGGAAACCACTTGATGATATCAATCATCTATTATCCAAACATGAATTCAAACTTATAAAACTGCATCAGTTGTGGTGATGGAATAATTATTATACGCTTATATCAATACAAATATACTTAATAGCCCAAAAACTAAACGAATTATAGAGACAAGATATACATTTAGAACAGCCTATATAATTTATGTGTGTATATAATATCGAGCTTTCAGTCCCTGGTAGTAAAACCTACCAAAACGACTAAATATTAATGGATAGCGATAATAATTGTACAAGATCTATGCATTAATTCGGCGGTATCGTTGCACCCGATCTGCGTCGGACAGACTGACAGATCCATTTGCGGCGTAGCGGCGCGGCGTGTGACGTCACTTTACGCCGTGTTACGCCGCGTTACGCCACGTTACGCCACGTTACGCCACGATACGCCGGTCAGCCAAAAGCCACACAACGATTGCAGTAATTAGGAGCGGATAGTTTTACGTGTTACATTCATATTTGTACATAGTTTCATCTGAATCTCTATTGGACGAACAGATTCACAAGGTCCGAAGAGTTGATACTCTTCTCTCTCTCTTCTCCTTCTCGTTCTACTCTTTTCTCTCTTTCTTTTCTCTTCTTCTTGTGAACTGCACGTATCAACTTGCAGTTGGTTTTGTCCTGTAGATGTCTGGACATCTTTTCCTGTTACTGGTTAAAGGATAGCACTAACAGGGTTCCTCGGTAAGATATTCAATTCAAAATTGTGTTATCTTAATCGTGCATAAATGGTGAATAAATCTTTAAATATACAAGCGAAAGAACTGACTCATTCATCACGATATCTCAGTACCTATAAATGGTAAAGAAGAGACTCAAATTTTACATGAGGATTCCTTTTAAGCCGTGAAGACAGAATTTTGTTCAACCACCAAGGGGTTACAAAAGGGACTAAAAGTTTCTGATTTTTAAAGTTCGAATCATTATATTTCGCAGACTAAAACGCGGATGAACGCTAGTGTTATAATATTAACAAAAACTTAGCCAATGTAATAACAATTATCAGTTAACGTGATTTTTCAAAAATGCGCTTACGTGGTCTTTAGTAAGGCCATGGTGTAATAATCTTAATTGACGCGGCGAGCGTAATTAATATTTTAAAGAGCGCGGAAGAAGCGAACGTTCGAGAAATTCCTAAGTCTCATCCAACCCCATTGGGAAATGGGCGTGATCTTATCTATCTATGTAAATCGGGTCACTGACACAGTTGGCTCAACCGTTATAGACGGCGATACGGCTCAGCATCTATCACGTTGGTATAACAGAAAGCTCGGTGAGGCGTGGGTACTTAGTTCATCTTGCGATGTACCTCTGGCTACCCCATTGGAATACAGTCGTGAACTTATGTATGTATGTAAATCAGGAGCTCTCGCGTCCATTAAGGTCGGTATAGCTGTGATGAATATATTACGGCGTTTGACTGGTCGATGTTACAGGTAATGTGGTTCTGATGTCGCCATTAGTGGTGGTCCTATCAACTGTCGATAGATGGCCGGTAAAAATATCGATAGTTTTTATACTTAGTTTCTGTGAGATTGGATACTATTGCACTCTGTGGATATTATTGTCAGATTTCGATAGTATCGATAATATAAAACTATTTTTCGGCGTCACTATCCGCCAGTTAATTTAGTCGAAATTTATTTGGTCTAGTCTTAAAAAATAAATTGAGTAGAAATTATAGAGATATTTTTTTATTAAATTAAAGATCTGTCTATTCTATAGCTGAGTGCTCCTTTAAGCTTAACACATACAAAGTACATTAAAAATAAATACTTATTTTATTTATAATTATTAAAAAACTAAACTATATTTTTTGAATCTGGAACAAACAATAAGCATTTAATAATTAACTTAATAATGCGCGGTCTCTGTCGGTTTTATTCCTATTTATTAATAAAAAATATTACTTAAAATAAAATATTTTCAAAAGGAATACTTTTGATTCTAGTTCATTAATACCCAGGGTCAATTGTTTGAATTTAAATTAATTATAATTTGTCGTAAAGAAAGAAAGTAATTAAGTGCTGTGAAGTAAAATCGACTTATAATACAGTGCCTAAAATAGTGAGAAAAGTCCATTTAAAAGTAGTTGGGTTTAGACTTAGTGAATGATTAAAATATTAATGAAGAAGCAGTGGTGAAGAACTTGCGTGTGTGAAGAAATATTAGTGAAAAGTTAACTTTTTTTATTTCGCATCAACACTTTATTTTAACAAAATAGATTATTGATTTGACATTCATAATAAATTAATTCAACTAAATATTAACGACATAAACATAAATAATAACTATATAACAATAGCGTGTGAAAAAACAGTGTTCTAATATATATTATGTATAAACGAATTAAAAAAAACTATATTCTTTAAATTCAATTCGATAATTGCTAAAACCTTGATAATTATAATAACAAAACAATGTCAATAAAATCGTAAAAAAGTGAAAATTGTGTGTAATAGCTATTCGTATAGCGGAGAAGAAATAGTTGTGAAGAAACACTAGTGAAGAAACAAGATGAACACCGTACAGAGCACAGGCGGGGGCCACGGGGGGTCCATGAAGAAGCACGACAAACATGATGTAAGTTACCCTTAGGTGCAGCGCAGACGGCGGACAGCGGCGGACCGGACAGTCTATCATCTATCACAAATAAATAATAAAAAAAATATCCATTAAAATCATCATTATAGACATAATACGTCTTTTCCAGATAATTTATACTTACAATGGCCCCGATTACTGCAGACACCTCCTAATTTTATTTTAAATTATATCCGTAATTTTCTTATCCGCCGAAAAGGAAAGCGACGAATGATTGTCAACAAGTTAATTTTAAAACGAATGAATAACCCGGGTGAATAAAATAGACATCTCGCCGGTTTGTAATCCGTTTGACGTGCTGTCTACTTAACTCTGGCCGATGTAAAATTTTTAAAGACGGTTGTTTTACATTTCTGCTTAAAACTGACGTGTATTCCATAAATTTTATGCCTGTCGATTACCCGTCCCTTTCGTTTTCAACGGATTAGAAAATTACAGATATAACTTAAAATAAAATTTGATAGCGTCTGCAGGAATTAGCACCAATGTCTAAATAGCTAATACATTAAATAAGCCCTTTTATAAAGGACACCACCACCATCGTTGACCAGTTCATACACTTAATTATTTCTATTTCTCGTGTAAGTTGTGTGTGTGTGTTATGTTCGTTTTTATTATGTGTTTTATTGTATATTTATGTTATAATTTGTTTTATATTTGTTACAGTGGTGTCCCTTTATAATAAAAGTTTCTTTCTTTCTAAATAAAGTAAAACTAACATACTCATGGGCAGGATTTTTTGTGTGTTTTCACTAACACAGTTGACCCAAATATTATAGACTGCAAAATGGCTCACCATCTATCACGTTGGTCTAACAGAACGTTCGGTGAGGTGTGGATTCTTAGTGGCCACCTATGACTATTATATTAAGGTATAGTCTTATGTTGCGTTACATAAGTTTTCCCTCATTATTTAGTCACGGACAAAGTGTCCGGTCCAACATTGTCGGTCGTCTGCGCACCCCCTTACTGCTAGTTCACATAGTTCAAAGTTTGCAAGCTTACACGACTTAGTTTTGGCTCAAGTTTTACAAGAGGGTTAGTTAAGATATGAAGCAAACTTTTCCACTGTTCCAGAGTTAAAGTTGCTATTATGCAACTTAAAATAATTTATACCTCATAAAGTATATTATTTACCGTCTTGAACATGTTTTAAGTTTGTTGGAAAAATAACACATGTGAAAAACACAGACAAGAGTGTTATAAGGGGCTCACGATCTGGAGGTCCGGGTTCGATTTCCGATGAGGACACTGTCAAAAATAGCTTTGTGAAACTGTCTCTTATTTCATTCATAATTGCAGACTGAATCACCTGAGTGTTCCAACAATTGAGATGATTCCGTGCTTCGGAAGGAACGTTAAGCCTTTAGTCCCAGGCTACTAGGTCGGACGCCTCCACCAACCCGCAGTGGAACAACATGGTAGAATATGCTCCATACTCCCTCCAGCTGATTGAGGGGAGGCCTGTGTCTAGCAGTGGGACGTATACGAGTAAATGCTTGTTCACGCCAACGTGAACGCACCGATAATAATATTCACCAATGGCGACCCCGATGACGTTCTTCCGGTCCCGGTCTATATTATCTGTGGTCTCTATCTACCTTTTTTTTACCTATCTCCGCTCACGACCAACGATCGCGTACGCGCACGAAAATGTACAAGTAATTAGTCAATAAACAATCCCCCTCAAGAAACGAACTTTACTTACTTTGACTTTACTTAGTTAAGAGTCTTTTTGTAATTATTTCTTTTTATTTTGGTGCAATAAAGTGTATTTGTATTGTATTGTATTGTATTGTAAACGGAGCTTTTATTGAAGTAATTCCATCCACCATCAAGCAAAACAAACAATACAACCACGCCGGAACTACTGCAGCGCCGATAATGCTACTTAATCTAATTTAAAAAAAAAAACCACTTCTTACGATCCTGACACACCTCTTCTTCCACTCTGATCAAAGACTTAGACACACTTACATCTGCGCCATAAATCTTTTTCGTAAGTCTACTTTCATTCATTATAATTATACCGTCCCATTATTATGCCCAATTAGTACCTATGTACAAATTGGTCAGTTTACGAGCAATTTGTCCGTAACTATGATACGTCCGTGGTCACCCTACACGGATCAGATTGTAATTACTTGTTGAGCATCACGCATCAATCATGTGGGTATCTGTGGTAATTGGGTCAGAGGGTTGAGGGAATGATTGAATGATTGAGCGAATGAACTATTGTTGATTGATTGTATGAATTGACAACTGTTTTCACATCGGCTTCTACTACGTGTCTCCGTAGTAGACAGTCTTTTTGTATCAGTGTCCAAGTTTCACATCCATAGAGGGCTATACTCCAACAAAATAATTTCCAATGGGTAAGTAGTAATCTAACATTATTTATTTCTCTTCTATCGTGTGGGTTGTGAGGTGGAGTACCAACCTCAGTCTCAAACAACTTCTCAACCTCTGTGGAGTTATTTAATTTTTGATTTGTTATCTAATATTTTTTATATTAATATTTTGATACATGCATACACATACATAAACTCACGCCTATTTCCCACCGGGGTAAGCAGAGACTATAGAATTCCATTTGCTTCGATCCTGACACACTTCTCTTGCTAATATTTTGATAATGTGTTTATTTTGGTATCGGTACTTTTAGTTAAGTTTATATTTGGTTTTTGTTTTCTCTCCTCCTCTTTTGTTCTCGTAATAATTTATTATATCTAGCTCCTATTAGTTACTTTGTTGTAGTTTTTAGGATGTAATTCCTCTTTAACACGTTGAACGCCATGACGGACACCATATGTCCGGCGACGGACTTACCCCCGGGGCCACGCCAAAAATGAGAAAATTAACCAAAAATTGTAGACTTTTATGAGAATATTGTTTGGAAATAACTAAAAAATAATAGGCCGCTTAAGGAAAACGCGTTTTACTCATTATTTTCCCAGATGTCAAACACCAGTGTCTACCATTTGACATCTGTCCCGTAACTCGGCTACCATAATATGAATTTTAGTCTGGCGTTAAACGTGTTATGTACCTATGTATGCGTACCTACATTGCTTCAATCATACAAAATGTAAACCGTGGATAGTTGTAATTGGCTTGCAACATGTTTTTTACCATTTGTAATTCTTATATTGATAAGCTGTTACTATCCCTTTAAATAAATAAATAAATAAACTCTAATCTCTACCGCAAGACGCCAAACCTTTGTGGCTTGAAACCGTTTCATCCCACTTAGTTGGCGGAACAATACAATACAATACAATTGTACCTCCTACAGTAAGTTGGCCGAGACAATGCTATAAATCCGCCGCTGTCAAACCCAGATCGCATCCAGTGAAAAATGAAGAGAATTCCGACTTTAGTTGAATTTGGACTCGCCAGTTTAAAGCTGGCTGGATTTCAAGAAGGACATGCTGAGTGGTTTATTATGACCAGAGATCAAATATTCTGGCGCTTATTCATACAATATCACGAAATGCAATGGAAGTATGGTACTGTATACTTAAAATAATATATTTTGATGATAACTTCAAAGAGGCCTTTAGAAGGCGCGCGTGAAGTCGAAACCAACACGTAGAGGCCCCTTACAACATTTTAATCTTAAGGTGATGTGACACCAACCGGCGATTATCCTCGTATGCACTATGGGAGTGCACCCAAAGACAATCTCCGGTTCGTATAGGACTATTGCAGATTATGGGAACAAAGGGAACTGGGCTATTGGGTTGGGGGTTAGTGGACCGGGATAATGGAGCTGTGAATCAGAATCAGAATCATTTATTCAACGTTATTATCATGGACAAACTTGTTGAAGGTCAATGTAACATTTTGAATTTACGTCATTTCGCAAGGTGTTATGGCTGAGGAGAAGAAATGACAAGAAACTGCAACAGCAACACATCTTTCAAATCAATGAGGGTATACATTACAAGTTATTTAATAACTAGAGGAACAAATTCAATACAAGACATTTTTATCATTTAGGTAGTCATTAATCTTATCATAAGCTTTTTTACATAAAGTAAGCTTCACGTGAGCTTTAAATTTAATTTCTGACAAATTTAAAATAATATCTGGCATTTTATTGTAAAAACGTATACATAACCCCAAAAAATATAAACTTAATTTACTTAATCTAGAATTTTGAATAGCAATTTTATTTTTATTTCTTGTACTGTAAGTATGCCTTTCACAGTTTCTCGGAAGGAGAGATACATTTTTACGCATATACATAATGTTTTCATAAATATATTGACTTGCGACCGTCAGTATATTTATTTCTTTAAACAGCTCCCTTAAAGAGTACCGACGAAGCAGATTATAAATAGCGCGAACTGCTCTTTTTTGATAGATGAAAATAATTTCTACATCAGCGGCTTGACCCCACAGCAAATACATAAACATAAGTACATAAAAGAAAGCTCACGCCTATTTCCCGTTGGGGTAGGCAGAGCCCGCGGAATTCCTCTTACTGCGATCCTGACACACCACCTTCACTTCTTCCACTCTCATCAAAGACTTCATCCATGCTCGCCGGTTTTGAGTACTCTTGACCTGACCTTTCATTAAAACATTCAGGATATTTTGATCGCGGTATCTGTATCAACAACGGCCTCTGTGGTCCAGTGGTTAAGCGTTGGACTCACGATCCGGAGGCCCCGGGTTCGACATATCACAAAAATGACTTTGTGATCCCTAGTTTGGTTCGAACATTACAGGCTGATCACCTGATTGTCCGAAAGTAAGATGATCCGTGCTTGAGAAGGCTGGTTAAGCCGTTGGTCCCGGTTACTATTTACTGATGTAAGTGAGTAATCGTTACATGAGCCATGTCAGGGGCTTTTGGCGGTTCAATCATAACCTTGACATCAGGGTTGATCAGGTTGGTATTTCACCTCACAACCCACACGATAAGAAGAAGAGAAACGCGGTATGTACGGTCACGAGTACTAACATGTACATACACTTTGATTGATGTCACATTAACCATTTTGACAAATTAAACCGTAAGTCTCATTAAATGTCAAATATGCCAGTGCGACAGGGTTCTAAAGTGGGTACATGATATTACTCATCACTGTACGTAAAGGCTTTCCTCTTCCAAACCATATTACTTACCGTATCATAAATTAAATAGAAAAAAGGAATAACCTTATTCAAGACCCCTGCATCATAATCTGCACCAGCTCAAGATAAAGCACGTAAACCCCTGCCCGGATAATACTCGGCGTTCATTAGTTCAGTTCATTAATCAATTCTGTCGTCTCATTTATCATTCTGGACTTATCACGCCTTTCATTAAAAAATGCGAGGATATGAGCCTTTGAAATAGGATCGTGTATGTCTGATAGGATACAAATATATCTGCTAAACTAAGGGTACAGAAACATACTTAGTATAAGTAACAGCCTCCGTGGTTTAGTGGTTAGAGTGTTGGGCTCACGATCTGGATGTCCGGGTTCGATTCCCGATGGGGACATTGTGGATATCTTTTGTTGATAAGGACATTGCCGACACGAATCACCTGATTGTCCGGAAAAGTAAGATGATTCCGTGCTTCGGAGGGCACGTCAAGTCGTTGGTCCTGGCTATTAACCGTAAAACAGCTCCATCAACCCGCAGTGGAGCAGTCTCGTGGAGTATGCTCCATACGCCCTCCGTTTGATTAAGTATATAGGCTGTTAATGAATGTATAAGTGAGTAGGTAGTGTTCAGTTTAATTCTCTCCGCCATTGATATATTTTCTGTCGATTTTTGAACTTTTTACTAACCAACATACGTACTTACTATTCAGAGACGGAGGACAGGAGCCCTAGTACGGCTTTGAAATAGACTATTCTGGGCGCCATCACACTCGCGTGAGACAGAGTACTGCGGGGCAGACGGCAAGAGGGAAACCACTGCTCTATTTGTCCCTAAAAAGTAGCGTGGAGAATGCTACACGGACAAGAGCGTGGCTCTTACATTAGTAATGACTTACTTATTTAGTATATATATTTAGCAGAACTAGGTACTGTAGTTATCATTGTGACGTTGAACTACAAGAACACTTCAAAAATAATTGAATCTCACCAATTTTCAACCCTATCGCTTTTCTCATCAGTTGAAGTATCTGCATAAGACTTCCAATTATTTGAAGCACACTCATTGTTCTAAAACTAGTCGTTGAATAATTTGTCTTCTTTCAACAGCAAAAAGCACATCGCTTACTAGATTAAAATTCAAATTCGACTTTAAAAATATCTTTACTCAGTAGGTAACATAGTTACACTTTGAATCGTCAATTTTTAAATAACGAACGTCTCATCCATTTAAAACTACTGCAGCTTCTCACAACCTGTATAGCCGGGGAAAAGAAGCTGCAAGAAAAACCTCCGCACAGACGTTTTTTAAAAAAAAACATTAAATCGTTTTTGTTAACAATAGAGTGGTATCTCTATATACACAAGGCAAGTTTGTGTTAATAAGAACAAAGTATTCCAGTGGGGCAATTTTAGAACAAAAACACTTTGTAATGTCTAGTATGGTTAGAATATTGTTGTCTGTTCACCCGATTATCTGAAAGTAAGATGATCTGTGCTTTAGAGAGCACGTTATGCAGTCGATCCCGGCTATGTGGTCGTTTGAGCCATTTCGGGGACCTTTGGTGGCTCAGTAGTAAACCTGTGACCGGGGTTGATGAGGCCCATTCATTGATCTCATACGAAAAAGGAAGATCATCTCCTCCTAGCATTGTCCCGTTTTTCACAGGGTCCACTTACCTAACCTGAAGATTTGGCAGGTCCGGTCTTTCAACCCACGAAGGGAAAACTAGCCCAATACAGGTTAGGTCACACACCTCCGAAAATGCATTTCTCGGGAATGTGGGTTTCCTCACGATGTTTTCCATCACCGCTGAGCACGTGATAATCATTTATGGTCCAAACATGAATTCGATAACAAATTCGACATTTACCCAATATATATGCCTGTGTGTCTGTATTTAGTCCTGTGTGGGATTTGAACCTGCGACCTCAAAGTGAGAGGCAAGCGTTCTACCAACTGGGCTACCGGTACGGTAGTTGCCCTGATTCCTGGAGACACCTAATTTATACATTGTTTTAAGTTAACGCGGTTATTATCATAATTAAAACACATAATAACGGGTTCTTACCGCGTTTAAATGGGGATATGAGACTCCCGATATTTCGACACTGTTGCAAGTGCCATGATCACGGGATGACTGATGAGATTGGATTTTTTTTTCAGTCACCCCGTGATCATGGCACTTGCAACAGTGTCGAAATATCGGGAGTCTCATATCCCCATTTAAACGCGGTAAGAACCCGTTATTATGTGTTTTAATTACCTCCTAATTTTATTAAATGTTATACCTATCATTTTGTTATCCACAGAAAAGGAAAGAGAAAGATTGATTGTGTTTAACCAAAAATATGTTATTATTTACAAAACAATAACATAAGCTCACGACTATATACCAATTGGGGTAGTCAGAGGTACATCCCTCGCAAGGTGAACTAAGTACTCACTAATAATACATTATGTTGTTATTATATATTATTATTACGAGTATTGTTGGTGTTTCTGATCCGGCCAAGCCGGGTGAGAGCCTTCAGCGCTCCCCATTTGTCCGGCCAAGTAGTTAATGCCATCTGCGGCAAATCTACAATAAGTCACGTCAAAAAAAAAAAAAGATCCGGCCAAGTAGTTAATGCCATCTGCGGCAAATCTACAATAAGTCACGTCAAAAAAAAAAAAAGGTGTTTCTCTTTTGAATATTTACCTTATTTATTTGTCATCGTTCCATTTTAAGTCACGTAACAATTTCATCTACTGTTACTTATTCCTTACTTTATTTTCTCTTGTAGCCCACGAGAGAGGAAGATCACGATGGATTAAAAGTCAGATAATCCGTCATATTTCCGATATACTCGGTTTAAGGAAATCCTACTATTCTAAACTAACTATGTATAGAGACAGCTACCACCTAAACCATTTATCTTCGATCTCGAGGGTCGTGGTTCGACTGTTGGCTCGACGTGACGACTTGACGTTTCATTCCACGTGAACGTTTGTCATTTGGTTTTGTTGTATTTTTTTAAATTCTGAAGTTGCATCGGGATTTATTATGTACTATCGTTTCGCTTGCGACTTTGTCTATCGCGCGCGGCTAGTTTCCATCCTCTTAAGGGGTGCAGGTCAAAAGGGTAATGCAAAAAAGCGATCGAAATTCGGCTACAGGAGCACACACACGCATATTTACTCCAAACATATTGATACTTTTGAATATTTTTATTATATAATGTTACATTAACGGCCTCTGTGGTCCAGTGGTTGAGCGTTGGACTCACGATCCGGAGGCCCCATGTTCAAATCCCGGTGGGGACATATCACAAAAATCACTTTGTGATCCCTAATTTCGTTAGGACATTACAGGCTGATCACCTGATTGTCCGAAAGTAAGATGATCCGTACTTCGGGTGGCACGTCAAGCCGTTGGTTCCGGTTACTATTTACTGATGTAAGTAATCGTTACATGAGCCATGTCAGGGCATTTAGCGGCTCAATCATAACCCTGATACCAGGGGTGATGAGGCTGGTATCAACTCTGGTGTCAGGGTTATCATTGAGCCGCCAAAGGCCCCTGACATGTCTCATGTAACGTCTACAAACCTTAGCCATGAGTTTAGTTCTTCTTCTTCTAGAAGATGAGTTTAGTTTGCGGACACACAGAGATATTAGCCAATCGCCAAATATCCCTGAAAAGACCTACGACAAAACTTCATAAATGTAACATAATCCACACTAATATTATAAATGTGAAAGTAACTCTGTCACCTTATCACGCTTAAACTATTACTGAATTGATTTAGATGAGAGATGTTGGAGATAGTTGAAGATTTAGGGAACATAGTATAATATTTATCTCAGAAATTATCCCCTGAGGGGATGGAAGAAACTTGTTGCGGAATAACCGAAGTCCGCGCGGACTAAAGTTGGTTACCCAGATTACTAGTTCGGAGATAATTGAAGATAGGAAAGAACATAGGATAGTTTTATGTCGGAAATTATCCCCTGAGGGGAAAAAAACTTGTTGCGGGATAACCGAAGTCCGCGCGGACAAAAGTTGGTTAAACTGATTACTAAGCCATTGCCCTATAGTCCTAACACTTAGGAGCGTTCACACACACACATTCGATTGATAATAACATTCTACCGCGTCTTCACAAACGAGGCTTTTCGATAAGGCATCAAACGCTCCACGTTTAATTTCCTCCCTTTTTCTTATTCAAATTTCCCTTTTCCCTTCTATCTCCACGTTTACGCATCATCTTATCTGCCCACCCCGGTAACGACATTGCCTTCAATCAGACATTAAAGTCGGATTTAACCTGGCGATAACAGCAAAGGCGATAGCAGCAAGCTGATGCGGTGTTTTTATTTTAATAGAAAAAGTTAAGGTTTAGCACGATCTCCTCGCAACCGGCGTGCGTGTATGAAACGATTAATGAATGTGGAGGAAGAAAGAGAAGTGTCATAGGATCGAAGCAAATGGAATTCTATAGTCTCTGCTTACCCCGTATGTATGGAAAATTCCCTCAATCAGCGCTTGTCGCTATAGACCCACTAGGGTCAATTCTTTCAAATATTTTTCCTCTCAGACGACGCCCGGAGCCGAGGTTCCCAGGCCTGTTGTCTTAAACGTTGTACCGTACCATTTTTCAGGCCAAATAGTTAATGCCATCTGCTCCAAATCTACAATAACGTTTAAAAAAAAGTATGGAAAAAATTCGCGTTACACTATAGTCTAATCTAATCTAAGGTGATAGCCCTGTTCGCAGAACGTGTGCCTTAGATCATAGTGTCCCTAGTTCGAATCCCGGCTCGGGGTTTAAATCACTGCTTCCAACTTTATGAGTTTGAATTCATGTTTGAAACATAAATAATTGATATCACGTGGTTTCCAGGATTTGTGCCCGGTCCTGTTACATAGCTGGTGAGGAGTGGGTGTACTGTAAATCTCTGCCTGCCCCTTCTGGGATACAGGCATGATGCTATGTTATATTCTGCTTCTAAGTCGAATCAATAACGTATAATGGAATCGATTCGGTGTCTCCTGCCACGACTATGAGATAAAACAGCTACTTATGCAAATCATGGAACTCTCCCAGTAATGGATTCTAGCCAAAGATGCAAACGAAGACAGACACTAAACCATTTAGGGTGAATGTCGCGTGGCCTTGCTTCAGCTTTTTGTCGATGCCTCTCCAATCAGGGTCGACAGGTTTGAAATAAATTGCTTCTGTTTCTTGAACGCAAAAACGTGTTTCAGGTAATCTTGTAAGGGTGCTTGTTCACCTGCGACCATTTGACTTCGAGTATGTACAGGGTTGCTGCGCACTGAAGCTGAGTTCTATATATAAATATATATATATATATATATATATATATATATATATATATATTTCATCACAAAAGCTAGCATTACACTAAAAGTAAGAGAACTCAGCTTCAGTGCGCAACCCTGTAAATACTCGAAGTCAAATGTTCGCAGGTGACCAAGCACCCTTACAAGATTACCTGAAACACGTTTTTGCGTTCAAGAAACAGAAGCAATTTATTTCAAACCTGTCGACCCTGATTGGAGAGGCATCGACAAAAAGCTGAAGCAAGGCCACGCGAAATTCACCCTAAATGGTTTAGTGTCTGTCTTCGTTTGCTTCTCTGGCTAGATTGCATTACTGGGAGAGTTTCATGATTTGCATAAGTAGCTGTTTTATCTCATAGTCGTGGCAGGAGACACCGGGTGGATTCCATTATACGTTATTTATTCGATTATATCGAATAACCGTGCCGTCTTAGCCGTGGTAGCCCAGTTGGTAGAACGCTTGCCTCTCACTTTGAGGTCGCAGGTTCGAATCCAGCACAGGCCTTATACTAATGATTGTCGAACTTGTTTTCGAATTCATGTTTCATTGCTGGATATTGTGTTAATATATTGATTACAAGTCGGAATTTCGCTTGCATATTTATCTATGCTAACGTTAGTCCATAATATAGAGATGATGTTCTCTATGTGATGTACGTATTGTGTTTTGTATCTTAATATTTGTAATATTAAGTTATAATATTTGTTCGCCATGTTTTATCGTGAGAATTGTGAGGTGGATTACCAACCTCAACACTGACATTTTACTCATCATTTTATTTTCATTTTTTTGTTCGCCATTAAATGCAGTCTTTCATCCTTTATTTAAAGAAACGCAGAGCACTGTCTATCAGGGGTAATATGCTAGCACGTAGGTTTGCACGATGTTCTCACGAGGTGAAGGTTACCCTGTTCAAAAACTATTTTTACGGCACCACAACGGTGAGATTATGTGCTAATCTGATGCAATTTCCATCATTACGATTTTACTTCTTAAGAGGAGCGACCCATTTGGGAAGAGAAAAACTGGGACGAGAAGTGAAGAGAAAATCTCCATAACGCAATGTTTTTCAAACTTAACCATCTTACTTCTTAATGAATATAATTATCCATATTTTTGGTTAATGTCGCAAACTAAGAAAAATAAATGTGAAGTACGGAAAGGCTGTCAACAAGGTAGAAAGTATTGTCAATTAGAAACCAATTATTATTTTTATTATTTTTTATCAAGACTATATTTGAAGAAGGCAGACCCCACCATCAGCTGAGAATAATAAATAACAAGGAGACGGAGAGAGAGAGAGAGATTATTATTTTTAATATTTTTTTTTTTTGCTTATCTATTATTATTTACCGACAAGAGAGTCGCTCTTAAATTAATGATGATGATCAATTATTAGTGTTACATAACGTAAGTTCACGCCTGTATCCCAATTGGCGTAGTCAGAGGAACATACATCGCAAGAACTAAGTACCCGCACCTCACCGAGCGTTCTGTTAGACCAACGTGACAGATGGTGAGCCTAATCTCGGCCTACAATGGTTGAGCCAACTAAAAGTAGAAACATCATAATACTTACTCTAGTATTTTCTAAACTAGGATGGGAGTTACAAAGCCACATCGAAACAATTCATCAAAAAAAAAAAAACAACATTGTATTTTGACATTTGTTTGCATTGTGCACATACTTTTGTATGCGCAAATGTCAAATTGCAATGTTGCTTTTCCAGATGAATTGCTTCGATGGACCCTTTTTAACGCTCTGATCTGTCATAGACCTGACGAGCAACTGAACCTTCTTAGGTTAAGGCATATTTCAGTTGGATCCACTAATAACCATTTTAGCTCCAACTTTTTTTGCGCCATTTATATTTCGGGTCTTTGTAAATTTGTAAATAATGGGCGATACTTTGAAGTTCGCAACTTCTTAACGATGTAAAAGCTTTATTTTGAATTTTTTTATCGATAACAATGTAGGTGACAACCAGATTTTATAACAAAAGACTTAATATTTGTTTTTTTTTAGGAATAACGATTGTTTAAACTTTTTAAAAAGTAATCAGTCATCTAAAGATTATCCTTGAGGAACCAATAGAAGTATAACGGAGTTCTTAAAAGTATTTTTTTTTTGATACATTGTTTGAGGTTTACGCGGTTATTATGATAATTAAAACACATAAAACTAGGTCTCATATCCCTGATTAACGCGGTAAGAAACAGTAATATGTGTGTTTTTATAAAAAAATACCTAAAGTTCCATTGGCTTTCATTTGTTTAGACACACTTTTCTTGCTGCCTCCACATTCTTCAATTATTTCACACACGCACGCCGGTAGTTCGTACTGAACCTTTTTTACAAATTACAAAAAATAATATAATATAATTTTATATATTTTGACTGCATTTTCGGAGGTATGTGACCTAACCTGTATTGGGCTAGATTTCCCTTCGCGGGTTGGAAGGACAGCCAGGCAGTCGCTTCTGTAAAAACCGGACCTGTCAAATCTTCAGGTTAGGTAAGCGAACCCTGTGAAAAACGGGATGATGATGATGAATTTTATATCTTTTGATATGGGTAGTGGGTTATGTATCTGTAGGCTCACGCCCCTAACACGCTCTTTACGGGTTTATCACAGGACTAAGATCTTAGTCAACTTTTACGAGCGTTTATAAAACATTCGGAATGTTACGCAGCTGCATAATATAACATACCATCACACCTGTATCCCCAAGGTGGTAGGTAGAGGTGTATATAGCGTACAAACCACCTTTTCGCCAGGTAAGTATGTAGCTGAAAAGCTGTTACCATAATGTGTTTTTATTTATCCAATTCAAAGAAACCTTATTTCCTCGGATACTTCTGTCTGCTTCTCAGTGATTAGTTATAAGTGGAGACTTATTGGCTAATGTACAAACTATTTGCATTTTAAAAATTGTTTTTTAAGCTGTTTGTTTCCCAATTTGAAATAAATAAAATCAAACTCAAAAAATAATTTATTTGTTAGGTAACATACCTAGTTACAATTTGAATGGTCAATTTTTACATAAATATCTTTTTTGTCGAACGTCTACTCCGCCTAAAACTTCTCACAACCTGTATACCTTTTTTTTTTTTGCTCTGGCAACCCTACGGTTAAGTTGTAAACAAATTAGCTCTCGTAGTTTTTAATTATTTAAATTAATTTATCGTATATAAATTCATAAAAAACCAATTTCGTCATAATATTCTTATCATATTTTAACAATATTGTATAAATTTGTGTGGTTATAAGTGCTATAAGGCGTTTAAATTGTGATAAGTGTCTTTGTGTCAGTTAAACCGTTACAAACTCAAAAGTGCGTAATCTTTTCGGAATCTATAGTGCATTTTAAATACTTATTAAAGAATAACGATTATCAAAATTGTAAGTAACTACCACTCTTTCTTTGGTGGCTTCTCACTGACACGTTTTCTTTTCTTTTTGTTGCCTCTAAAACACTATGAGTACTATGTCTTCTATGACTACTCGCAGTGTGGCAGCTCGTAAGCTAGAAGATCAATTAAAGCTGACTTTACTAGAACTTAAGAATTCTAAAGCGTTATGTGAGCAGCTACTATCAGAGAGAGAGGATAGCGAGAAGGAGGTATTAGTCATACTAGAACAAAATAAACAATTAAAGAGTGAGATGGCGGCTTTACATCAGCGTTTAAATGATGTGGAAGACCAAAATGACCAGCTACAAAGAACGGTGCATGTGTTTGACCGGAGCTGCGATGAGTTTGAGACCGCCCTCAAGCGCACTGCTGTTCTGGAACGCGAGCTGCGCGACGCGCATAAACAAATATCGGACTTTGAACTCGCGGACAGTACTTCTAAAACGTCTCGGACACAATCGCTGTTTGACGAGCTGATCACAGACTCACCTGACTTGGTCTCTGCCGCCACCCCATCTCACGAGGTGTTGTGTTCAAAGAGTAACCTCACTTGTGACTCACCACAAGCATCAACTTCACACCACCACTTGTTTAATACGGGGCAACATCTATTGAACGAAATTAATACTTGTACCGTAACGTTAGAAAACCAAACAAAAAAATATGAGTGTGAAATTGATCAGCTCCAGGCACAGATAAAAAAACTGACAAAATCCTTAGAAAATATGACACTGGACTACGAAGTAGCTCAGAAAACTATTCGAAAGCACGAGCTGGCCGCTGATAAGTTAGTGAATTTGAGTTTTCACAACGCGGAACGCTTCGATTCACTAATTAATCGTCAGTATAGTTGCAATCATACATCCTCGCAGACTGAGCGGCCTGCTCGTGTTTCCGAGTCCTCCCCGCTGTCCGCGCCCGCGCCGGCCCATCAGCTGGTACCGGCGGCGCAGGACTTGCTCCTCACACCAATTGTTAATGACAATAATACGTCCTTCTCGTCGGCGACCGGGCAGGCGGCGCCCGCGCCGGTAAACAAAGCGCAAAATATTATTATGTTTAGTGACGAAATTGGCAAAACAATGGGTTTACAACTTAGCCATTTCTTGAGGCGGGCAGTAATTAATAATTGTATGCCGGGTGCCTCCTATTTAGACATTTTAAAAAGAATAATTTCTTATAATTTCTCGAAAAATAGTACAATCATAATCTTGGCCGGTAGGAGAGGTAACGCGAACAAAGAACTACTTTCCCATTATATTTCCTTACTTAACAGCCTACCGAATGTAGAACAAGTGATTTTGTTTGCATTGCCTTTCAGCCAAAGTCAGCTTAATTCCGAAAATAAGTTTAGGCATGATCTAAACCTGACATTGCATACTTTAGTATGCGATTATTATAATAAATTTCAGTTCATTGATACGAATTCCTATGTTAGGAATTTTTATTTGACCAAAGGTAGATATTACTATCTATCTAACTTTTACAAAAGACAAATAGCGAAGTCGCTATCCTTTTTTTTTACAATAGAATCAGCCAATTCGTTGGCTTTTAACGCGTCTGCTCCTATTGAGCAGCCTATTTTTATTTCTGACATTTGTAATTTAAATTAAATTTAATGACAACAGAGAAAAACTTTGGCTGTAGTAAGTTAAATGAGGACATATTAAATATAAAATGCAATAAGAAAAATACAAATGTAATCAACCTGGTACACCAAAACATACAAGGAATATTGGGCAAGGAACTTGAAATTGAACTTTTTTTAAACAGTAATTGTGTTGATATTATGTGCGTAACTGAACATTGGCTAAAAAAACATGAGTTCGTTTGCTTCAATAATCACCAGGTTGCCAGCTCGTACAGCAGGGAGACGGCTATCCGTGGCGGTTCATTAATATTAGTACGTAATTGTTTAAAATATAAGGAACGAACGGATATTGTAAGTCTCTCAGTTGAGCGAACTGTTGAGCTAGCCTGTATTGAACTCAGCCGGCTTATTGTATTGAGCGTATACAGACCCCCCGCTTCATCTTATGATCTATTTGAGAAAGTTATTGATGAAGCTTTATGCAAATTATGTAATAAAAGCAAACATGTTATCGTCTGCGGTGATTTTAATATTGATATTCTGGAAAATTGCTCATTAAGTACTACATTCAAATCTTTATTTCTGTGTTATAATCTTGTAAATCTTTTTTCAGAACCAACCCGAATCACGTCACAGTCCGCGAAATGTATCGATAATATTTTTAGTAACTTAGAACCTTGTGATAAATTAATAATTAATAAATTAAAGTCAGATCACTGTGGTCAACAAATATCTTTCAACTTATTTGTTGACCGCTCACTGAAAAAGGATGTTACATGCAATCCCATATCAAGTAGTCGTTTAGAACAATTCAAAGATAATATGTCAAACAAATTACCAGAACTTCCTTACTGTGATGACCCAAATTTGTTATATAACTCCCTATTTAATCTAACAAAATCGGAATTTAATAAAGTATTTAAGGCAAAAACAATTAAGAAAGCAGACACACCAATTTTTAGTGACTGGGCGACGGTAGGAATTTATAAGAGTAGAAACAGGTTGTATGAACTTTACGAAGAAAGAACATACAATCATAGCGTAGCTTTTCACGACTATGTAAAACAGTATTCAAAAGTTTTCAAACGTGTTTGCGTTACCGCGAAGGCAATGTTTGTTAGCAGTAAAATTAAAGGTAGCTCAGATATTATTAAAATGACTTGGAAAGTTATTAATAGCGAAACTGGGAAAGTCAAAGCACGCGATCTCGAGTATCAATTACAAATTGACGGTAAACTACTCACAAATGATAAGCAAGTTGCTGAAGCTTTTGAAAAATTCTTTACTGACATTCCATTTTCGACTACCAAGGACTTGAAGTCATCTCCTGCACTCGCTCAATCACTTGTAAGGGAGCACATAGATACGTCCAAAGTAGATAAACTAACATTTACACACGTGAGTCCTAGGGACGTCTTAAGAGCTTTTAAATCTTTAGAAATCAAAAAGACTGCAGATCTTCATGGTCTCTCTGTTAAAGTCATTAACTCCGTGATTGATTGCATAGCTCCCTATCTATCATGTATATTTAATAAATGTGTAGACAATGGTGTGTTTCCAGATTTAATGAAGCACAGTAAAGTCATTCCATTGTTTAAAGCTGGTAGTACTTCTGACCCTACTAATTTTAGACCAATATCTATACTACCCACGCTTAGTAAAATATTTGAAAAAATTTTATTACTGCAATTACTTCAACATTTCAATTTAAACAATTTAATGTCTAATAAACAATTTGGTTTCACAAAGGGTCGCTCAACAACCGATGCTGGTGTTGAGTTAATAAATCATGTTTTTCAGGCTTGGGAGGAGTCCAAAGATGCTATTGGTGTCTTTTGCGACCTTTCCAAAGCCTTCGATTGCGTTTGTCATGATATCTTGATCGCGAAACTTCGTCACTATGGAATAACTGATAATGCCATCGCTCTTTTGGAGTCATACCTTAGTGGCCGCGTTCAGAGGGTTGATGTGCATGGCTCCAGATCGTGTGGATCTAACGTCACTATAGGCGTCCCGCAGGGCTCAATTCTAGGTCCATTTCTATTCCTAGTTTACATAATCGACCTACCTAGTCTTGTAAAACATGAGGTGGTGCTGTTTGCAGATGATACCTCCTTACTTTTTAAAGTAAAGAGACGACAAGATTCCTTTGACGATGTAAACAACGCCATTTCAGAGGTAGTGGATTGGTTTACAGTAAACAACCTGCTACTTAATGAAAATAAAACAAAATATGTTTATTTTACGTTATCGAATGTTAGTAGGCCCCTCGATCCTATTATTGTAAAAAATAAGGAATTGGACCTCACGGATACTGCTGTATTTTTGGGAATTACTTTGGACGCTAAGTTGCAATGGAGTCCTCATATTGATAAGTTGTCCAAAAGGCTCAGCTCAGCAGCATTCGCGGTCAAAAGAATTCGTTTAATAACCGATGTAGAAACCGCGCGATTAGTTTATTTTGCCTACTTCCACAGTCTAATGTCGTACGGCATCTTGCTGTGGGGTCATGCTGCAGATATGAACAGCATTTTTGTTCTGCATAAGCGAGCCATTCGGGCGATTTACAAATTGGGACCCAAGATGTCACTTAGAAATAAATTTAAAGAAATTAATATTTTAACTTTGGCATCACAATATATCTTTGAAAACTTAATATATGTAAAAAAACATATAGGATTATTTGCAAAAAATAGCGATCGGCACATTGTTAATACCAGGAACAAAAATAAACTTGCTTTACAAGTCAGTCGATTACATAAGATTACTAAATCTTTTAAGGGGCAATGTATACGTTTTTACAATAAGATTCCCATTGACATTCAGAATTTGCCTTTCAACTGTTTTAAGACAGTAGTTAAACAAAAACTTTACAAAAAAGGTTATTATAAAGTAAGTGATTATTTAGAAGATATGAATGCATGGGATTAACTGTCTGAGAACTGATATTAGGCAGCTAAATTACTCAATTGTATACCAATATTTTATGTTTTATGTTTATTTTTATTTTTTTAAAGAACGTCTAGGGCCCTGTGCCGAGGTTTTTCTTGCAGCTTCTTTTCCCCGGCTATACAGGTTGTGAGAAGCTGCAGTAGTTTTAGGCGGATGAGACGTTCGTTATGTAAAATTGACGATTCAAAGTGTAACTATGTTACCTACTGAATAAAGATATTTTTGAATTTGAATTTTGAATTTTGAATTTGAATATAGCCGGGGAAAATTAACTGCAAATTAACTGGAAAAAATTGGCATAAGTACGTCGAAAAACTCTTTCCCTCTTGCCTTTCGCCAATTTTCCTTTTTTTTGCTTTTTTCATTCTTGTTTTGTGTTTTTATACATGTAATCATACTAAAAATTAGCCTTCACTGTTACCTCCATACAGCGAACGTAACAAACATACTTATACATACATAAATACATAATATATACAAATAAATGCTTTTGCAACAATGTCGTACTTATATAAACACGGAGTGGATCCTCTAATTAGATGTTCATTGTTCTCTCTGTGCACTCTCATATAGTTAGAGCTTTCATAATGAAAAAGTTACATAGTTGTACTATCTATGTAGGTACGTAAATACAGTGCTATTGTCCAAATATTCTTATGTCATTTTGTATAAACAGTATCGTATCAAGCACAAAAAAATAAAGCATAGAATCATATCTTCTTCATCATCATTAGCCCATTAACGTCCCCACTGCTGGGGCACGGGCCTTCCCTCTGGATGGATAGGGAGATCGGGCCTTAAACCATCACGCGGGCCCAGTGCGGATTGATGGTTAATAACGACTGCTAATGCAGCCGGGACCAACGGCTTAACGTGCCTTCCGAAGCACGGAGGAGCTCGAGATGAAAACTTTTTTTTTGTGGTCACCCATCCTATGACCGGCCTTTGCGAAAGTTGCTTAACTTCAACAATCGCAGACCGAGCGCGTTTACCACTGCGCCACCGAGCTCCTCAAATCCGAATCCTATCTTCTTATCTAACTAATATTGTAAATGGGAAAGTTTGTGAGTATGGATGTTTGTTACTTTTTCACGCAAAAACTATTGAATTTATTTTAATGAAACTTTACAATAATGTAGCTTATACATTAGAATAACACATAGGCTACAATTGCGAGATCTCATAAATTTTTTCGGGATCAATCCCGAAGCATACTATGACGAGATCCCATTCGAGATTGACGGGATCGGGCGAATCCCCTTGAGTTAGAGTTTTTGTTCTGATTATGCTAATTTCCAAATAAAACTTAAATATATAGTTAGTAATAGTAAGTAAACAACCTATACACGTCCCACTGCAGGGCACAGGCCTCCCCTCTTATTTACCGGAGGGGGTATGGATCATTCTGCACCACGCTGCTCCACTGCGGGTAATATTGAAGAATAAAGGTTTTTGTTAAGCAATACGTCACTATCACAAACAAACAGTTTTCATCGTTTTCAGCCATCGTAGCTTTACATTCTTTTTATAAAATAGACGAGATCTCGAAAATTTCGGGATCTCGCGGGATTGATATTTCCAAACCCGCGGGATCTCGAATTTGCAAGCTCGAGTCGAGATGGCATTCCCTACTCAACCCTACATATAACAGAAAGCTCGGTGAGATGTGGGTACTTAGTTCATCTTGCGATAAATGTACCTTTGACTACTCCGATTGGGATATATTCTTGAGCTAATGTTATGTTTTATTATGTTACAACCCCTCAGTCAGCGTTGACGCCATGCCGGCATTCAAGGAGCTGTTTACCTAAAGTTTTCCTTCTGTGCCTGAACTTAAATTGCCATTCAACTTGCTCCTCCACCGCTCTCGTTTGGATAATTCTAAACTGGAGCACTGTGACGTCGTGGTTTGAATAAGCTGATCAGAGTGTAGTATTTCCCTTGCTTGAATAATAGTAATTCACCTTTTCACCTCATATCTAATTGGGTAGTTTCCTAGGTCAAAGATAATTTATGAAATTCTGATTACTAAATAAAGACAGATTTAAAGGTGACAAACATTTCACTTCACTTTTTTCTATTTAACATATTTATGAATTTTAATAAAAAAAACTGTAATAATACAAGTAACTGTATAACAACTGTCAACTGTCTGTATGTAACTGTTTCTTTGTTTAGAGATAAGCTTACCTTTACTATCTGTTTTCTTTGTATGTTTCTTGTGTCTGTTTTATTGTGTACAAATAAATAAATTTATAAATAATATTTTTTCAAAGATAAATTATGAAATTCTGATTACTAAATAAAGACATATTTAAAGGTCACAAAAAAATTCACTTCACTTTTTTCTATTTAACGTATTTATGAATTTAAAAAAAAACTAAACTAAAAATATTTTTTCATACAATTTTCGTAATAAATCATTTTTGAATTTGTTGTCTAATTATAATATATTTAGATCATAAATGATTATCACTTGAAGGAAAACATCTTGAGGAAACCCACAGTTATGGACTGGATTTTCCTTCGCGGGTTAGAAAGACAGACAGGCAGTCGCTTCTATAAAAAGGGGACCTGTTTAATCTTCAGGTTAGGTAAGCTGACCTTGTGAGAAACGGGATAAAGAAGATAGGAGTAGTTCTCTAAGTCTGTGAATCTACAACACGATTTATGATATTAATTATGTCTTCATTTTTCTTTTCTATTTTCAGGTAAGTCTTTTCAACTGCGCGCACTCAACGTTAAGGTACAGTGGTACAGACAAGTTTTTATTCAGAATTGCACTTTTTTTTATATCTTTTATTTAATAAAGGACTTGGTACAAGAATAACGACCATGTCGTCCTCGTAATTAAACAGTAAATAGGAATTATTTTACATGATAGAAGCTTATTAATATAATTGACAATTTATTCAGTAGCTATTCTACTTCCAATACCTAATTTTACTAATTTGTAAAGTGATCTGGCGTCCTCGCTAAGCGGATCTGCCAGAGCACAATTGCAGCCTCCTACCTCCAAAAATAAATTATTATTATAAATTTGTCTCCTAAAAGATTCGTTCCGGACGCACTCCACCAGGATATGATACACATCTTCGACGGTATCACACTCAGCGCAATTTGGAGAGAGAATTGCACTTGGAACGTGAAGAAACCACTTTCATAAATTCCAAGTAAATTCGAAAATAAAGCATTGAATGTTTCATGAAAGTATTTAGCGGAGAGCTGTGAAATATTTCGCTCCTGTTAGCTCTCTAGAAACTTTTTATAACTTGATACTTGTTGAGAATATGTTTACTGGCTAAATAGTTTAAAGAACAAAAGTTGTTCTATGTTTTTGTCTTTTGAATTCAGTTTCAAGAGTGGCTGCAAGTTGGCTTATGGGTTTGCCAGCGTGACCAGACCATGCTAGCGTGGTCAACGTACTCCCTGCGCTGACAGTTGTAGCTATCGGCCCAACTTGTCTTCTCAGATAATTTTATTATCTCGGCCGAGCTGACATCCACACTCAATCTCTCAACTGTGCACTCTCATCATCATCATCACTGGCCACAGCATTCATAGTAGATAACTATTGTACTTATGTGTCTAGCCCTATAGCAGCGCGTATGTATAAGCAAGCAGTTTTAATGTTTTTTATCGGATGAGAATCCTAACCGCTCAGACGACGCCCTGAGCCGAGGTTCGCGCCCAACTGGGCACCCTCAGGTCTGTTGTCTTAAACGTTGTACCGGGTAAGAGCCTTCAGCGCTCCCCATTTGTCCGGCCAAGTAGTTAATACCATCTGCGGCAAATCTACAATAAGTCACGTCAAAAAAAAAGAGAAAACAAAATCCTAACCGCTTCATTTACCCAGGCAAGAAGCTAATGTCAGTAAAATTTAAAACAATACCACGTATAAACTGCGTGATGTAAGTATGAATATATGTCGTATTGCATCCGATCACCGTTTATCCCCAGGCTTTCTAACTGGCTGGTCGCCAAACCATCTGAATGGAAATGTCTGGCTTTGCTACACTGGCTCTCCGCCTGCGACTATGTCCGCGAGTATTTATGTTATATCCTAAACGTGACTACATTCGTTTCTTCTACGTCCGGTCCTGGGTTTCATGTTTCAATTTTCATTCAGGGGAGTTAAAATGGCCATTTCGAAGCAATTTATCTAAGAAAGCAATATTGGTGCTAATTCCTGTAAATACCATCTAATTTTATTTTAAGTTATATCTGTCATTTTCTTATCCGCCGAAAAGGAAAGGGACGGGTAATCGACAAGCATAAAATTTATGGAACACACGTCAATTTTAAGCACAAATCTAAACCAGCCGTCTAAAAATTTTACATCCGTCAATAACCCGACACAGTTAAGTAGACAGCACGTCAAACGGATTGCAAACCAGCGACGTACCTTTTGATTCGCCCGGGTTATTCATTCATTCACTCATTCTTCCTAAAATTAAGAGCTGTGAATCATCCGTCCCTTTCCTTTTCGATGGATATGAAAATGACGGATATAACTTAAAATAAAATTAGGCGGTGTCTGCAGGAATCGGGGCCATTGCGATTTGACATTTGCGCATATAGAAGTACGCAATGCAAACAAAATGTCAAATATTGCTTTCTTAGATGAATTGCTTCGATGTGGCCATTCTAACCCCCCAGATGGACAAAGTGACTCAAATTGGTCATTTTGGTCTTTCCTGGGTATTAAACTATCTTCAGTCCTTTTCCTTTCAATTTTTAATTTAATTTAATACTAACACTAGGCTAAGACACATTGCTACTAACACAATATGGATGTAATTATTCCAGAATAAATATATTTGAATTTGAATATGGAATTCACTGACAACAAAAAGACAGGTTCTCAAATTATTAAAATCTTAATAAGACAGTGCGCTGCTTCTCGCCCCTACGGTCAATCTTACGTCATACCTCACCAATAGACATATATCACCAGACACCTCCATACACCCTCATATACCAATTAATATTTATCGGCTTACTACTGACTCCTGTCCTTTGACTTACCTGGTGCTCCAGCTTTCAGAAAGAGATCCAAATGGAACACCTGAACACTCTCTGACGCAGGTGTGTGAGGAAACCCGACCCCAGCTAAACTGGGAAAAGGGTTATACAAAGAAGAAGACTTACTTCTGTGATTTTGGGATTCTGTCCTTATGAGAATAAATATTGTTGCCAACCAAGTTGGGTTGTAATATTTTTTTTGTAATATTTTAACATGGCAATTTTCTCTCTCTCTCTCTCTCTTTCTCTCTCTCTCTCTCTGCTACCATTTTTTTTTTGACGTTGGGAAATGCGTTACGCATACCACGCCGCCCGGGGGGACGACGTGGTTATGTGGGACTCCCCGGGTGTCGCCACCCGGTATACCCACTAAAACCCAACGGTGTTCCTCTTTGCCGCCGTGTGGCGGGGATACGGGAACGCAATTGCACACAACCGCGTCTGCTATCGTCGTCTGATCTCGATGAGCACGCGCTGTGACACACGCACCACGAGAGGAGAGACTAATCACTCCGACGAGCACTTTATACACGCATTCGCTGTTTTACCGTTGAACGCGTAGTGCCCTCTCTCTGCTACCAACAACGACAACATTGTGTGTTCCTCAATTTAACTAATAATAAATTAATTAACAGTAACAATCGGTGCGTGTCATTAAAGTAGTGCATTAGTGGACCCACAACTGTGCTACAATCCAACATACACAAGTTCGGTGCACCTAGTACCGTACGAAGGTTATCAACTGATCAGCTGTATAGGCATGAAAAGGCACCAGACAAACTGTCAGAGACAAGGGCCATCTAACGAAAACGGGATGTAACCTTTTTTATCATAAAACAAAAGAAAAACAAAAGAAAAACAATAAAAAACAAAATATAGTAACAAGAACGACGCCGTTTCATTTTCCCGCTCCTTATATTTAATTTATTTTATAAAACCAAATATATCCATATTATTTACCTATTTCTTCACAAACCTAGTTACTATTATTTATTTATTTACATTTCACGACTTTCCTGGCAGAAGCGCCAATGCGCCGTGAAACTTTGAACATATTATTATTTTTAATTTTCACACATCATTCATCATCTCGCAAAACCTCAGACACTCGCGACACACATACGTCCACTCACCCACAAACAGATCACACTCTGGTGCTGATGCAAGGAGTGCATTAAGCATGTGCACGGCACGGAGGAGTGAACTATGTCATTTTGTTTTGTTGTTATGTGAATGGGGGAGTGAGTGTACTATGTCATTTATTGATTAATGTGTATTGTTTCGATCAGAGACCGAATTGTATCGTTGGAGTAGAGTTACTTCGCTTGATTGGGTGATAAGTACCGCCGGTTAGAAACTTGATCTACGACGTTGCTCTAAGTTGGTTATTAGTTATTAATCAATATTGCCAAAGCTGTGAGCTGTGGGGTGTTCTAAAGCAGTTGTAGAACTTTGGTGTTCAGTAATTACCCAAAGAGATATATCAGGATTGCAGTAAATGGAATTCCATAGTCTCAATAGTAACCCTGACGCCAGGGTTGATGAGGTAGGTACTTCACCTCACAATCCACATGATAGAAGAACATGATATGATTTTACAAAACAGTGGTTACTTGGTTTTCATAATAAAGCGACGATAAGGTAAATACATAGGTACAATTCTGGATCTGTTGCTTTTTTAAGTAGTTGTTCATTTCGTTTGAAATGTCTGCTTTTAATGAATTCCTGTTGTTTGCTAAAATTGTTTCCGTGAGCGACTTCAAAGGCCTTTGAATACGATTCAACTGGACAGTTATGAAATATTTACCTTTTTTGTGTGCGAACTGAGACAAGTCGCTCCTGCAATACCTTTCCGGATGGGCAGAGCTGCAAAATTCCTTTATAATACTTGGATAATAGGTATTACATACATACATAAACTCACGCCTATTTACCACCGGGGGAGTAAGCAGAGACTATAGAATTCCATTTGCTTCGATCCTGACACACTTCTCTTGCTTCCTCCACATCCATCAATCGCTTCAAACACGCACGCCGGTTCAGAGTAGATCGTACTAAACCTTTTCTAAGGACATCTTCAATTTGGTCAATGTTAGTCCTTCTAGGTCTTCCTCTGCCAGCCGTACCATCAACTTTCGCTTTATATGTATACCGCTTTCGCAAAAGGTATTACATAAACAAAATACTAACATACTTACATAGAAACTTCAGTGAAACATAATATTTGCAATCAAAACTAACATTTATTCAGTTACTGAAGAAGAACTACTTCAGTAATATTCTGTCGGAGAATAACATTCTGGGATAATATTGTTCTTTGTGTCTCACCAACCCGCATTGGAGCAGCGTGGTGGAGTATGCTCCATACCCCCTCCGGTTGATTGAGGGGAAGCCTGTGCCCAGCAGTGGACGTATATAGGCTAATTATGTGTTCTACTTACATACATACATTACTACTTGAAGTCGACTTGATTTGAATGATTTACTACTTGAAGTCGACTTGATTCGAAAAAAATTTGAAACTATAAATGCATATTGTATTACAATCTGTTGATAACATTGTAGGTCTTTGTATGGTCAAGCTACTCACTCTTCTGAGTAAAGTAAGACTCAGAGGGGGTGAAATTGGCGCCCGATACGAATTGACGCGGAAAGCGCTTTTAGTAGAAAATTTTAATATTACGTAGAAAAAGTTCCGTTCTATACGAACGGAAACGGGAACGAGAATTTTGTTAACGATTAGCTGACCTCATTTGTAATATAAAATTGTCTAATAAAAACTCTTTTTTTAAACATTAAAGACACCTTCTTCTTCTAATCCTTTTATCCTCTTATGCTCCTTTTATGCTCGAATAACAGATTTCCACTCCCTGCAATCACAAACATCAAACACCATTAAAGACTACCAGTACAAAAAAATCTCAGTAAGATAGTTCCTTCAAAGGAACTACTGAGAATGAAGGGACCGTTTTCGAGTGGCCAAACCAATTTATTAATATCTCAGGAATTCTCTGGGGAAATACCTTGAACTCGGTACGCTCCAGTCCTTCGCTTCGACGTTAGGATAACATCTTTAGATAACATTGCCGTCCGTGTTCTTGCACTGTGAATAGTTCTGAGGTCGTGTTGGAACTTAATGAATGGAGAACTAGGAACTAAAATTAGGAACTAGGGAGTACGTGATCTTGCGTACTTTCTTAGTGTGTTTTTAGTTTAGAGTAGTGTTAAAAGTAAGGTAAAACCTCATTCGTTTTTCAGATACACACATACTCATGCCCGTCAACCCTGCAGGCAGGGCAGAGTGACAAGTTTCAGGAATAACTTGTCGTCACATACCGTCTCTTTACAGTGAAAACGAAGTAATCCGGGTATAGCCGGGGAAAAGAAGCTGCAAGAAAATCCTCGGCACAGGGCCCTAGACGTTCTTTAAAAAAAAATATTGGTATACAATTGAGTAATTTAGCTGCCTAATATCAGTTCTCAGACGGTTAATCCCATGCATTCATATCTTTTTAATAATCACTAACTTTATAATAACCTTTTTTGTAAAGCTTTGTTTAACTACTGTCTTAAAACAGCCGCCATAGGCCCCTGACATGACTCATGCAACGACTACGTACTTGAATCAGGAAGTAAGTAGTAACCGGGATCCACGGCTTAACGTGCCTTCCGAAGAATTGGGTCATCTTACCTTTTGGAGTGTATTGTTTACATTATTCACCTCTGCCGACCCCTTTGGGGATACGGGCGTGACGTTGTGTTGTTATAAACATGTTTCAATATCTCAGTCCGTTTAGTGTGAAATTTATAACCGTTGTCGTTGAAATCTGTTCGTATCCGCGATTTCTGTACAATCATTGCCAAGACTTGCTCGTGCGAGACGCAGTAACTCATTTTATAACCGACTGCGGCGGTCTCCATGGTCCAGTGGTTGAGCGTTGGGCTCACAATCTCAAGGTCTCGGGTTCGAATCCCGGTGGGAACACATCACAAAAATTACTTTGTGATTCCTAGTTTGGTTAGGACAACGCAGGTTGATCACCTGATTATCCGAAAGTAGGATGGTCCTTGCTTCGGAAGGCACGTTAAGCCGTTGGGTCTGGGTTACTACTTACTGATGTGAGTGAGTAACCTTTACATATGCCATGTCAGGGGCCATTGGCGGCTCAATAGTAACCTGACCCAGGGTTAATGAGGATGGTGATCCACCTCACAACCCACACGATAGAAGACCCGACTGTGGTGAAGCAAAAGGAGGGTTATAAGTATTACCGTTAGGTATTGACAAACATGGATGTCAATTTTCTTACCACGGCTATCACCTAAACCTTCAGAAGAATTTCAGAACAATATAGTGTAGTTTCGGTAACCGGACCTGTCAAATCTTCAGGTTAGGTAAGCGGACCCTGTGAGAAACGGGTGCGACTTGGGTGACAGCTCATCCGCAGATGCATTTGATCCGTGGATAAACGCCACTCTTTACAAATAGTAGGCGTCGAGTCTGAGTAACACCTATATACATTGTTTTAAGTTTACGCGGTTATTATCATAATTAAAACACATAATAACGGGTTCTTACCGCGTTTAAATGGGGATATGCACGCCGTACCGATGTACCGTGATCATGGCACTTGCAACAGTGTCGAAATATCGGGAGTCTCATATCCCCATTTAAACGCGGTAAGAACCCGTTATTATGTGTTTTAACACCTATATACTTAGTTTTAAAAAAAAAACATATGAGGATGATAATTGTCTGTCTAAGAGGTTATGCTAAAGCCTTCTTATTATTGACATGAATATTCACAGGTCCACAAGTTACCCGGTTCGGACGTTGATTCATTCGTTTGAGTATTCATTCATTCATTACGGCATTAAATCATTCATTCGTACAGCTTCAACGCTAACAAGACTGTTTTGTAATGCTAATGAAATTAGATTATTCTTCAGACGGAGGAATATGGCAGAGATATGTTTATTAATACCACTCAGTAAAATAATCGACTGTTCATTGCATCTTTGTTATTTATTAAATAAATAAATAAATTGGTTGAGCAGGCGCCATTGCGTCCATATTTGCTATCCAAAATTCTACGCTAAATAAATTAAATTCACCTTTTTTTGGGGTTTTGTATACGTTTTTACAATAAAATACCAGACAGTATTTTTAATTTGACAGAAAATAAATTTTAAGCTCATGTGAAGCTTACTTTATAAGTATAAAAAAGCTTATTATTATAAAATTTATGATTACCCAAATGATAAAAATGTCTGGTATTAAATGTTCGAAACGACGAAAACGAAAATAACAAAAACAAAAATACAAAAACAACAAAAATACGGGGCAACGCTGCGAGCGTGATGGGCACATTCGGTCGAGAGGTGATAAAAGGGAGCATTTTTAATTGAGCTTTTTAATTTAGTTTTAGTAGTATAGTTTTAATCCTTATTTTTGCGTTTATTACCTATTCTTATTTTTTGTAAACTTGTTTATTACTGTTTTTTATTATTGTTTCTATTAAGTTTATTTATTATTAAATAAAAGGTATTTATTTGCTCAATAATAATATTTTTTTTTTATTGTAACAAAAATACGGTAGAAACTCAAATCTTACAGTCAACTTGGGATAACTCGTACAAACTTTGATGAAATAACTTGGAAATGTAAATTATACACTTTTTGTTGAAGGCAATTTAATAAGAAACACTACAACTGAGACGTTTCCATTATTACTGTGTCCTTGGTCGTGACTGCTTCGGGGGTGGGCAGACGAGTAGGGATAGTACCTATGTCGTACCAGTTTGTCATACACAAACTATTAAAACCAGGGCGGGCTACGTACGGAGACCGGACGTACGGACAACATAAAACCGAAATAAGGTTATTCGTGTTTCGGAAGGCACGGTAAGCAGTAGGTCCCTACTACAATTTTACCGCAGTAGTCGTTACTTGAGTCATGTCAGGGGCCTTTGGCGGCTCAATAGTAACCCTGACACCAGGGTTGATGGGGTTGATAATCCACCTCAAAACCACACGATAGAAAAAGTTGACATAGAACATTATTGTAATGAATTTATTCGATTCAGAATCACAATATCTACATAAATATTATGAACTCCATCTTGTCATGAATAAAACAATGATTTCACCCATAAAACAGTACCAAGCTTATACTTTCATAGAGTTAATATTGAAGATAACACAGACAAAACGAAATGACCTCTGCTGTACCACGAACTCAATATAACAGTCGTAACGTTTAATTAAGTCGGGTTATCATTTCGCTTATTATGCTACGAAGTAGACATCTGTGTTGTTGCTTCCGAATTGGGTATTATTATCCCAATTAGGAATAAGAGTGAGGAATAACATAGCATCACGCCTATAACTCCAAAAGGGTAGGCTCTTAAAATGCATAAAAGTTTTTGTCATAATTTTAATTATCATAATGCTTTTTGCATAACGTTTTTTAGCATAATAGTACTTTCCCATAATAACATCTAGGAATACTGGTTTGTTAGGTATAACTTATTTTTGGACTAACATTTGTTGGTATAAATTTGATTCGCATATAAATAGGTATCCATAATTCTTTTTTAGAATAATAGTGTTTTGTCATAATTTTTACAAGGCATAACAGTAGGTTAGGGTGCGGCGGGGGTGGCCCTCGGGCCACCCCTACGCCGCCAGCATGTTTATCTTACACACGAAAAGTATACTGAATGATGACCAACAGCATAAAATAGTGTCAAAAATATAAAAAGTCACAATCATGAACCAAATGCAGCCAAGGAAAAGTAAGTTTCGAAAATGTTCAAAGTTGTGCCAAAACTTTTCTTATTCGGAGTATAGTATTTATGCTTATATATTGTCATTAATTATTATGCTTATAATAGTTATGAGTTTCAAAATTATGCTTAAAAATTATGACAAATTAATAATATGCGTAACTAATAATATGACAAGTAACAGTATGCCATGGTAAATGATTACATAATATGAATAAAAATAGAGAACCTATTTATAGTCTACACACCGACTCCCTTGCAGCTATCTTCTCTCATTCAGTCCTTATCGCTATCGACCCACTAGGGTCCATTAAGTCTTCCAAAATTCTCTCAAAAGACGCCCTGAGCCGAGGTTCGCGCCCAACTGGGCTTCCTCTTAAATTTTGTACCGGCCCCTGAGCGCTCATCCCGGACAAGTAGTTAATGCCATTTGCAGCAAATCTACAGTAAGTCGTGTCAAAAACAATGTGTTAGTGGCGAGGGGCGAGCCTATTGCCATTAACCATTTCTTTCTTTCTTTCTGTTTTTTTTTTTTGTCTTTTTATTTTGTTAAGCCAGTCATTAAAAACTTTTCTATTTCTTGGTTTTGGTAACATAAGTGCGTATACTAGCTAGCTTAAGTAATATAAATATCCAGGAGAGAGGCATCATAGGCTGTAATACAAGTATTCATATACTTAGTCAGCTATGGTACCTACCTATTTATACCTGTGCCCAAGACTAAGCTATTTTAACACGTTCTCTGCCGCGTAGGTCATCGGTGACCTCAACTGAACTAGATCGAGACGCCGCGTAGGGCATCAGTGACCTCACGGTAGGACTAAGTTTGAAACTGATTTGTGAGCCGTAGGCCATGTTTACTGAACATTTCTCTATAGCAGGTGACCGGAATGGCGCTGTAGACCAGTCCTTTAGTATGGTATTTGAGTAATCGTAAAGATGAAAATTATATGGGTGAAATTGCAAAGCAATTAGGAAAAAACAAATGCATCCATTATAAATCATGTTTATTTGTATTAATTATTACACAGTTCGCTACTAAATTATGAAAAAAACAAACTACAAATAACGGTGAGATTTATTGAAGCATTGTAAGCAATAATATACTGTACCAGGACAGTTCTTACAGTATGTAACTACTTTTTTAGTTTTATTCCGAGCGACTTTTGACCCATGTATTTTAACATTTTCTTTGTAGCAACCGACGCAGAAACGTCTCAATTTAGCAACAGGTCCATCTTTTTTCAGCAATTCATGTTTCAATCTCTTAGGTGTGGGGTGACCGGAGGCGTGCACTACACGGCGCCTGCATAACGGATATTCACTTATAAGTATTACAGCGCCGCGTAGGTCAATTATGACCTCGCAACTTTTTTTTTAAATATCTATGGAATCCAGTGTCGAATCAAAACACTTCATATATATATATGTATATATTGATCTAGCGCTTATATTTCCACCAAAAAGTTTTTTTGTCTTTTTTATTTTTTATACTACCGGCAGAGAACGTGTTAAGGAAAGATTTGTACCTACTTTTTTGGCAATAAATTTATTATATTATTATTATTATTAAAAAAAAACCGGGCAAGAATCCTGGAAACTACATCATATCAATTATCTATGATCCAAACATGAATTCAAACTCTTAGGTGAAATTCCACTCAGCGATAACCCCTAGATCATTCTTGCGTACTGGATAGTGAGCACGTTCACTTGATATTGTCATAAAAAAACTTTATCTATCTCAAGAATCAGTCAGTGAGAAAATTCAAGAGAATATGATCTCGGAAGATAATCCTGCTAATTGGCAATTTGTCGGAGATTGCAAGAAGTTATTATCAGATTGCTGCTAACTAGCCTCCTTGGAAAGTTTGCCAGCACGCCTCACTTGGCAATGAGGAGGGAAACGAGAGGGTATTGGAATTGATTAGAACACACACACACACAGTCACACGCACACACTCACACACGTATAATATACTTTTCATAAAAACCACTTCTACTATCGTGTGGGTTGTGAGGTGGATTACCAACCTCAGCAATCCTGGTTAGGTTAGGTTAGGGTTATTTTATTTTCTCTTTTTTGTGTATTGTTTGTTTTTTTTTGTGCTGTGTCATTTTAATAATGACATTAAAAATAATTTTATTATTATTTCATAATTAATGTACCTAATAATTGACATTTAAATTATCAATTTTATTTTATTTTACTATTTGCGTGTTATAATTTAAAAAAACTAAAAATGTAGACCAAATGTTATATGTTGTGAGACTATCCTTTGTTTGGCAAGGACTTTATAGGCTTGAATCATGTGATTGTCTGAAAAAAAAAATTCCGTGCTTCGGAGGGCACGTTAAGCCGTTGGTCCCGGCTATTAGCTGTTAAAACACCTCCACCAAACTGCAGTGGAGCATGCTCCATACCCCCTCCGGTTGATTGGGGGGAGGCCTGTGCCCAGTAGTGGGACGTATATAGACTGTTTATGTTATGTATATGAATCAAATTCAAAGTGAGGTTGTATACTTGAATGTGTCGTTGTTCGAGAGACTTTTCAAAATAATGAGCTGACTTTCAAAGGGACTACTCGACTTGCCATCTCTTAATATTAAGAGTCTCACTCGCCTTCTCTTTGACATTTTTGATACAGGTTCACTCACTCATTCACTCACTCACTCACTGTGGTCTTGTGGTACACCGACTTGCTTCTCAGACGGGGACCGTCTGTATTAGTGTTGCCGAAAAATCGATAGTTTTACTATCGATAGTAAACAGCCAAAATCATCTACCCAACCCTATCGGTGGGCCTATCGATAGTATCGATACTATCGATAGTATCGATAGCTCTTTTTTGGCGATACTATTGATAAGCAACGAGAGTATCGACAGTTAAAAGATGAAAAACTATCGATAGTATCGATACTATCGATAGTATCGATAGTTGAAAAACATAAAACTATCAATACTATCGATAATTAAAAGATGAAAAACTATCGATAGTATTTTTTCATCTTTTAACTATCGATAGTATTGATACTATCGTTTTTTGATAAACTATCGATAGTTCGATCGAAAACTATCGATAGGGCACTATCGAGCGGCAACACTAGTCTGTATCTACTTATCATCTATTTGTGTAAATTTGTTTTGTATGTTGTGTGCAATAAAGATTTAAAACCCGTTACTGGACTTGCACCAATGAGTTAATTTATCTTAAGTGCAGTTTTCACTTACACAGTTGGCTCGACCGTTCGGCGATACGGCTCACCACCTATCACGTTGGTCTAACTGGTCTCATGTAGCTTATTTTTCTCTCTCTCTATTTAAGAGCTGCGCTCTTGTCGGTGGAGTAACCGCCATTCCTCTCTTCTTCCCGCCAAAACCTTCACCTCCCGATACGACACGACCTGCACCTTCTCTTTTATTTGTTTAGCTTATTTTTATGTAGTCGTCTTTCCAATCTGTTACTAATACTAGGTTAAGCTTTCTGTTACTAACGTAATATGGACTAGTTTCCAAAATATTTTGAATTTGAATTGTCACATGTCAAAGTCGAAGTATTTATTGCACACCATAATATGGTATAGCAAAACAAGAAAAAATAACCAGAAATTAAATTACTTACGCCAGAAATACAAAATAATAATAATAATAAGTACTTACCATTAAACAAAATTAATAAAAAAAATACTATGAAAATCATAAAAACTATATAACAAAATCTCCAACACTTACAGTCCGAACCACCTACTTAATTTTTTTTTTTAACTTTATTCACACTACGACCCTTGCTTACCACACTATTCCTTATTCTATCATTCAAACTCACCCCACTTATAATCCAAAGTGTGACCAAAACGTAGTAAACATTAATAATAAAATGCTTTTACAATTTCCGTCCTCCTGTTCCCGAAGTTCCATCAGATTCGGCTCCCTGACCGGCAATTACCGTTATCTGGATTAGGAGGCTGCAGTCAGTGGGATTTGGTTCGGGTAACATTACTAGTAACTTCTTTGCTCCACGGAGAGTAACGAAATCCGAATGCATATAACCCGGGAGCTTTCAAGGCCAGAGTGCACAGGCACCTTCTGGGCTCGCTTGCTCCCATCTTAGGCCTCGTCAATGCCTGCGGGCAAGTCTGGGGCCAAGAGCAAACCCATCAAAGGTAAAAAAAAAATGTAAACCGGTCAGTTGCGACTCCACGCGCACCGAGGGTTCCGTACCAACTGCGGTAAATTAAACAAAGATAATGTAACGGATAATTTGTCTTTTTCGTTGAAAAACTATTGTCTCCATACATCGGCATAGGTCGTGTCATCGCGGTTAGTTTACCAAATACAAGTTAAACAAAGCAGTTACTTACAATACTTACAGAAATAGAATAAACAAACAAAACAAAAATACAATTAAATAAAACTACAACTATAAAAAAAAAACTAAAAATAAAACAAATTATATACAATTAACAGTTAAACTAAACTTAATTTAAAAAGCCCACCTCCAATCGTACCTGACGCAAAACCCACTACAAGTAGGTACCTTCCATTTTGCCAAATTTCATGATGCTAGGTCTATAGGAAATACTCCCGTTTCCGCTTGTATTAAAGGTTTAGATAGCCCTACGAATTGTCAGAATATAAGGCCTAATATGGCTGTATCAGCTTTATGAGACGTTCGTTGTGTAAAAATTTTTGATTCAAAGTAGGTATAACTATGTTACCTAAATAAAGCCTTTTTTGAATTTGAATCGTTTTTACTGCTCCCACTGGGGTAAGCAGAGGCTATAGAACTCCATTTGCTTCGATCCTGACACACTTCTCTTCCTCCACATTCATCAATCGCTTCATACACGTACGCCGGTTCAGAGTACATCGTACTGAACCTTTTCTAAGGGCATTTCCAATTTGGCTAATGTACGTCCCTCTAGGTTTTCCTCTGCCAACCCTTATATACTGCTTCTGCTTTTTTATGTCTTCAATATTTAACGTCAATAAATATTTCACAAACAGTCGGTAAGTAACATCATTGATCAGCAGAGCGTACTAAATCCAATTGTCTGCAGCGAATTTGAATCGGAAATGCCTCGTTTTCATGACGAATGACCCGCCATTTGTTTTCCAGTCAAACGATAGCATTTTTCATCCTTATCACCCTTGTTTGGAGTTCCATTTTGCTTTGCTTTTTGTTTAGCCGATATTTTGTTTAGTGCTCTTTCAAATTTGGCTCGTATGTTAACTGGCGCCATTTGGCATGAAAAATATTCTCTAATTGACAAAAGTGTTTTCTCAAAATGTACGGTTTTGAAATGAAAACAAACCTTTTCTGGCGTCTGATGATAATTAACAGAGTGCACTCATCATAGTAGTTGGTGTCAAAAGTCACCAAATTATTTTTAAATAAGTAACTTAAAAGACCGCTTTAGAGGACATGTCCCAGTGAATAACTATAAAAAAACATCCTACTTTTCAACTAGTTAAATCAGTTACTTTTTACTTAATGTGAAAACACGAAATTGCCATGATATTTGTATGAAAAAACAAACGTGAGGTCATAGAAAAACATAACAAAATATCGGACTTATTAATATGTTTTTCTTAACCAAAATTCATAAATAAGTTAAATAGAAAAAAGAAAATGTTTTTCGTCTGTCTTAGATTTGTCTTTATATAGTAATCAGAATTTCGTAATTTATCTTTGACCTAGAAACTTACCAATTCTAAACTAGCTTAAATAATAAATTTGTACTCAGTTATAATTGTATTAACTTCATAAAACTCGCTAACTCATTTTATGTGTTTTATACATTCCCTGTCCATAATTAAAACACATAATAACGGGTTCTTACTGCGTTTAAAGTAGGAACATGAGACTCCCGATATTTCGACACTATTGCAAGTGTCATGATCACGGGATGACTGATGAGATTTCCCTGTCCAACTATACCGTTTTGACCCGAGTGTTTAGAGTTGCATAGTAAACACCACTTGCTCATAAACTTACTTCCACAGAAGCTCAGGACTATATACCAATTGGAGTCGTCAGAGGTACATCCATCGCAAGATGAACTAAGTACCCACAGTCCTACCCCTCATCGTGCTTTCTGTTAGACCAACGTGTAGTGGTGAGCCGTATCGCCGTCTATAATGGCAAATGTGTCGAAAACTACACTTAAGATAAATTAAAAACTCGTTGGTGCAAGTTCGTTACCGGGGTTCGAACCGGGTAATTACTTCCATCTAGAATATGCTTCAGTTCAGGTTCAAGAACCTCTTAGAAGAAGGCTGTAACTTCCAGCCATCAGTACGTAAAGTGCTAGGTTATCTTTTAGCGCTACCCCCTTGTGGCATATCAGGGTTTCGCAAGTGCCGTATAGTATACGAGAGAATTTTTATAGTTACAGGGACTAAGGGTCTATTCTTAAGAGATAAACTTACGCACCAAAACAGGACGCATCACATCTGTATCTAAACTAATATTGTAAATAGAAAAGTGTATGTGTGTGTCTGTCTGTTTTTTGTCCGTTTTTCACGGCAAAACGGAGCGAAAGGAAATTCCACTTGATATCAACTCGGGATCATGGTCTTACTCATCCCCCCCACAGTTTTCGTTACGGTGTCACTTAGGGCTCAAACTGCAGCGGTGCGGCGGTGTTACGGCGGTATAGAGTTGTGTCTCAAATGAACGCGATGTCGAAACGGCGACAACGCATTTTCGATTGTAGTTCTTTTGTTTCGTACGATTTATTATGGGCAAAAAAAAGATCTGAATCCTTATAATGAACAAAGGAAACAAAAAGGCGAGTTTCAAACGCAGAGACACCGCTCGACTAGAGCGCACCGCCGCTGCCATCGAGAACACTTCAATATAAATCTTAGCATTTGAACGCGCCGCTCCCCGCACCGCCGCCGCCGCCGCGCCGCTGCCGCTGTCATCCAGTTTGAGGCCTTACACCCCGTACATGACTTCATCTGTTCTGTGGTTTAAGTACCTAAAAATAATATCGTACTCCACAACAACACTTGCACTATTACTCTAAACACAATCCCGCGTTAAGTCTATAAGCTGTCTAGACAGACGCTAAAATGCTTATAGCTAATCCGGTTAATCTATCAAACAGAGAAGTCGCGCTCGTCTTATAAGGTTTCACATTACCGAATAAAGGAAACAAGATGGAAAGACTTGAGTTATTGTAGACTTGCCGCAGATAGCATTAACTACTTGGCCGGACAAATGGGGAGCTCTCCGGTAGGATGGAAAGACCCTAACGCGCATTTTGTATGACAACCGCTGTTGCCGGTTCAACCCCACTCGCTTTTACTACTACTCCTGCAATAAAATAACTAAGATAGCTCTACTGCTTCTCAAACTCCATAGCCAATTTACCGGCAATGTATATTTTACTAGCTTTTGCCCGCGACTTCGTACGCGTGGCGTGTTATAAAAGAAAGATTATATAGGTATAATATAGGTAAAGACTATATAGGTGGAAACCTGTTATTGGCTTAGTTTTTAAATATGATTTTTTTGCTATAGTTGTTAAGAGCTGTTGGTCTCCCAAATATAAAATAAAAAAATAAATAAATAAGATTTTTGTGTGTGTGGGAGTGCATATCAAATTTCAAGCATCTACCTTAAGCAGTTTAGATTTTTCATACAAAAGGATTTTCCCGCTAATTCCCGTTCCCGTGGGAATTCCGGGAATTCCTATCTTAGTGCACCTCTACGGTACCCAAGCTACGTCCCTTCCAAATTTCAAGTACCTACGTTTAGCCGTTTAGGCTGTGCGTTGATATGTCAGTCAGTCAGTTTCTCCTTTTATATTTAGAAGAAGATGTGATAGGCTGCAATTTTACGAGTATCATTACTTTTCGTAAAATACTGCATTCAAAAGTATTTTTTTGATAAATACTAAGTGTAAACGACGCATGAACATTTTATATGGATTTTATTAAATACTTTTTGATAATTATAATACAATCTCCTTAGTTTAGAAGAATTTCTGTTTTATTCTTCTATAATATGGTAAATGATTGTCTTTTGTTTTTTCTATTCATTTTTCGCTGTCACCAATACTGGTAGTTGAGTTTTTAAGTTATTTTATTTTTGCTTTTCTTTCGTGTATTTTCTTTTTCCTTTTATATATTTTGTAGTAAAAGTGATATTCCTTTTGTTTTTCTTTTTTATTTCCGCGCACCCGCTGCCGAACATTTACACTAAGTTTTTCAGTTTTCCTGTTAAGGAGGGATGTCCTTCCATGATAGATGATATTTGATTATTTCGCCTTCAGGTCACAATGCACAAGACGACCTTATAGTATCGACCTTGTAGTATAGTATCGCGGAGGTCCATGCGTCGTAAAGTTTGTGGACGAGTGGAGTACAAACGAAGTATGAACTATACAGCTTTCCTAACCTGAAGATCTGACAGGTTCGAGGAGGGTCCTAAAACCATGACATAGTTAAAACCAAACATGGCTAGATATTTCAATAAAAGGTCAAAATTGATTACTTTTTTTTTTTGAATATATTATTAGGAGGTATGTAACCTAATTTATATTTGGGCTGGTTTTCCCTTCACGGGTTGGAAAGTTAGACAGGCAGTCGCTTCTGTAAAAAACCGGACCTGTCAAATATTCAGATTAGGTAAGCGGACCCTGTGAAAAACGGGGTAACGCTACGGAGATGATGATGGTTGATAATATACTTGTGTGTAACAGGTTTAGTTGAAAAACAGAATGCTTTTACTGGCTTACATCAAATGTAGATTAATCCCCGCTGCTGTGTAAACTGAATTCCCGGGGCATCTCTATTTTATTTTCTGCTTTAATTGCTTCTGTCCCGACTAGAGTGGTGCTTGATTGCCGTCCCGAATCCCTTTACTTTGTGTTTCTATTCATTTTTCCCTCTTGTTCCGTATTACCTATTACCGGGTGGTGAGAGCCTCCCCATTGGTCCGGCCAAGTAGTTAATGCCATTTGCGGCAAATGTACTATAAGTCACGTCAAAAAAAATAGAAAAGAAATGTATTACCTATCTTCTGCTCTCGTGTGGGTTGTGAAATTAATGACGAAATCAACCCAGGTATTAAGGTACTATTGAGCCACAGGCCCCGACATGGCTCATGTGACAACAACATACTTACTTAAGTAAATGGTAGCCTATTGCTTAAGCCCTTCGAAGCACTGATCATCTTACTTTCGGACAATCGGGTGATCAGCCTGCAATGTGCTAACCAAACTAGGTATCATTAAGTGATTTTTGTGACATGTCCCCACCGGGATTCGAACTCGGAGCTTCCGGATTGTAAGCCCAACGCTCATCCATTGAACCACGGAAGCCGTTGTACTTTATATAAGTAGTGAGAGAAAAGTCAGAGTCAAGGGACTGTTAAAAGTCACATCAGAGAAATCATTGTTTTAACTTTGTTTTTTTTTTGTTTGGCTTTGGTTGCTTTATTATATTATGTGTAAATAGTTATGTCTTCCAACCCGCAGTGGAGCAGCGTGGTGGAGTATGCTCCATACCCCCTCCGGTTGATTGAGGGGAGGCCTGTGCCCAGTAGTGGGACGTATATAGGCAGTTTATGTTATGTAGTTATGTCTTATGCCTTTTATGTGTAACGATTATTAGGAATAGTAAATATATGCCATGCAAATTTATGACATAAAATTTTATGCCAAAAAATAGGCAACCGTCGCCGCGGCGTCGACGTTGCGCGGACCCTGGCATGACTACGACCCTCGAAAGACGCTAGTGTAGGGGGTCTCTTAATATCTGTTTATCTACCAGCAGTTTTCACCATTATATACGGCGATACCGCTCACTATCACGTTGGTCTAACAGAAAGCTCGGTGAAGTGTGGGTACTGCTTGTATATGTGTGTCGTAGATTTTACCTAAATAAACTTTTTTTTTTGCTTGCAACTGTACCTCTGACTACCCTAATTGGGATTAACTTAACAGGTAAGGACAGACACAATTCAATCCTGTCATCACTATCGTTTCACACCCTAACTAAAAATATCTTTATTAATCTGGTAACATACTTGCACTTTGAATCGTCAATTTTTAGTACTGCAGCTTCTCACAACCTGTATAGCTGGGGAAAACTGCAAGAAAAACCTCAGCACAGAAATTATTTAAAAACATAACTTTACGATAGAATATCAGCTTTGCATTCATATCTAATACTAAACATTATCAACAACATAATCTTTTAAAATATTCCACAACGTTAATTATTTTATTTATTTATTTTTACACAATAAAACAGACACAAGGAACATACAAAGAAAACAGATAGTACAGGTAAGTTTATCTCTAAACAAAGAGATTTCTTCCAGCAGACCGTTACAGTTGAACGTTTTTATGACATTCCAGAAATAATTAATTAAACCTGAATGAAATTCTGGAACTCGATGGAAATTTTATTCTACTTCACTAGAATGTCATTTTTCTTTAATCCTAGTCCAGCATAAAAGTTTATTAACAAAACGAAACTCTGTTATTGAAAATATCAAAGGAGGAGGGGCTTTGAGTGGAGATTGTTCTTTGTGTGGAGGTCGTGTAAAAGCTTCCTCAAACGATATTTCGTCCTAAGATGCACCCCAGTCTTAAAGCTACAATGTGGATATATAGCCGCTTTGAGACTTTATTCACTCTTTAAAATATTTATTTACTTCTCCGCTGGACTGCGAGGTCTTACGAGTAAAGGAAAATGCATTCATTTTTATACTCCTGGATATTTCGTAAAAATATAGTGTGAAGAGATAAGATTAACATCACAAAGTGTTTTTTGTGATATGTCCCGACCGGGATTCGAACCCGGGACTTAAGGATCTCTAGCTGAATGAATATTAATAAATAGTGTAATATAAATGTTATGTATAACACCTACGGAACTCTAAATATAAATAAAACCCTTCACACATTTTATACCTGTGCCCTGTTTATCAAAACTTGCAAGCCCTGTATTACAAGTTCTTGTAAAAATTTTCATTAACACAAGCATGTGTTTAAACTCCACTTGTAAATTATATATGAAAAGTAACAATATTTATTTTACTAGTATATTTAAAAAAATAAAAACAATATAATAATATAATAAATATATTATTTAAATAGTATTTAAATATACTTGTGAAATAAATATTGTCACTTGTAACATGTAATTTACATGAAAGATTGTAAAATTACAATCCCTCTACTTTTTTTGATAAACGTGATTTACACGTACTTGTAAGTAACTTGTAGCTTGTGAACGTGTAGACTTGTAAGTTGTGATAAACACGGCACTGGTGTAAGTTGATAGGGGACTTGTGGGTCGTCTATCCGAACCCTTTTACCCGGTACTTCTCTATCGTTGAGAGCTGACTTCAATTTGAATATCAAACAGATTGGGAAATTTGATCATTTGCTGGGAAAAAATGTCTCGATATGTATTACACATTATTATAAAGATCTTGTCTATTTTACAAAGCAGCGATTTTCACTGGTCTGCAGAACCATATCCATAACGGGTTTATAGGGGTTCCGAATTTGTAGAGCAAAACGACAGAATAGCACATAGACAAAAGAGCGAAATGTCCACATACATACATAAACTCACGCCTATTTCCTACCGGGATAAGCACGGACTATCCATTTGCTTCGATCCTGACACACTCCGAATGCCCAAAATTCTTATTTTACGCCACCACAATATGTATTTCATTTTGCACAAAGATACATTTTTTTCTCCTTCACTCTTATCAAAGTATTCCTACATGCTCCTTAGTTTACTCGTAGTTAGAGTGCTCTTAACCTAACATCTCCTTAAAACGTCCTCAATATAATAAAGGTACATTGACTTCAGAAAATACGCTTATTCTATTTTTAAAAAAGAAACAATACGCAAGTTTATATTTCGTAAGGCAATTTCGTAAAAAGCCGTGACAGCCCAGTTGGTAGAATGCTTGCCTCTCATTTTGAGGTCGCAGGTTCGAATCCAGCACGGGCCTAAACCAATGGTCGATTATGTTTTCGAATTCACGTTTGGATCATACATGAAAAACAGGATAATGCTAGGGAGATGACGATTACGATAAGTGTCAGATTGCCAATAAAAACATGTATATTAAAGGCTTCTCACGTGTGGGGCAATGACCGAGCTCACCAATCTAAATATATTGTTAGGCTGAATTGTTCGTCGACAGTTATAAGACATTTTTCTATAAATGGCAACACAAGAATGGGGTTGTCAAATCGGACGGATTGATACACGCTCTCTTGCGTTGGGGACCTTGTCGACATCGGACGTGTTTACCAAGTTAAGTGTTATTTACTTGATACCAGAATAAATAAGTGTGATTACTGTTCTTCCGTATTTTTACTACATATCAGAAGTGGTAAGTACCTACGTTTTTGGAATGTTTTGTTGCCACGCGTGACCACTTTTCAAGCTGGATAGTTTGTAAGTTTAACTGTGGAAAAGTGTTGTTTGAATTATAATTATTCTTTAATTATTAGAATTGTTTCAATTACGCATAGTCAACTTTTATTTCAAATAGTAGGTACCTATAGTTATTTAACCTGTCTTTATTTCGAAGAGTTACCCACATTCTAAACATTACGTACGGATTACAGAAAATAAACAAAAATGAATGTATTACTCTTGATATGTTCAACTTCAATGAATGACCAAATTAATCCAATGCTACGTACATACCTACATTTAAAAAAATAAAAAAATATATATATAAAAGGAAATAATAGTGAAGTTTTGTTGTAAAGGGTTATTATGTTTGGTAAAGATTAATACTAATTAATACAGCGGTAACAAAAATTTCGTTGTTATTGCGGCCAGACATATAAGTAGTTTACAAGATAATTTATGTGTTGTTTTTACATTTTTTTTCTTATAGGCCACATAATATGGTGGTTTGGTATGTATGGTATCTTAGGATTTCGTATCAACAGTGGCTGCAAGCTGTCTTTGATTACTTGTGGCTCTGCCCACCTCATTAGAGATTACAGGCGTGAGTATATGTATGTATGTACATATGTAATATGGTCCGGTAAATCTGGTTTCAGTAATTGAATCTTTATTTAGATACTAAATTATAAAATGTAATTATTTTGTTTGGCCTAATATCATTATGAGTCATTGTAATTATTATCATAAAGTAGAACTACTTAAATGTAATTTATTGTCATAAAGTAGAACTTGCTGGTATTGAGGGTTATAAGGGATTACTGAAAATGTCGTTTGTAAGGTCACATGCATAGTTTACGAGATTTTTACAGAAATATTTTTAACTTTTACGTTTTTGTGAATAAAATGTTATCATACATAGCCTTATTATCCATCCCCTAGCAGGTTTTGGGTGTTCTTTAGTAACAATAATAGATCCTATATGAACAGCACATATGATGATACCAGGTTAAGGTTACGGAGGTTGATGAAAGGGGTCAAACATATTGTCTATTTTCTCTAGATGCACCTAGGGCATGCTGTCCGGATATCCGGACGACCGAACACTCCGGATTGTTCTTCGGATTTATTATCTGGATGGTAGAATCTGGCGGATAATTACGTGCCCCGGACGCACCGTTTTCGAGTTATCATCAAAAACAGTAAAATTAGATTCTTTAAAATTCAAATTAATGGTTACAATTTTATTCTACGAGTTCTAGGAAATGGACGGAGGAGACGGAGTCCGTAGTCTGGAGACTCCTAGGAGGAGCCGTCCACGTGCCAGACGCATCCGCAGCCGCGGTGAAAGCCGCAGCCGCAGTCGCTGCTTGCTTGATCGCGAGCTGGCTTTGAGAAGAGAGCAGGAGAAGGTTGTCGAACTAATTAAAACTATTAAAGATGCTCTCCCATCGCAGCCGTTAAATCAAAGCGCACCATCAGTAAATAAAAATTTGGATTACAAAAATATTCTTCCGGAATTTAATCCGTCTCTGAAAAGCCAACGCATAGACATGTGGCTAAAAAAGGTAAATCAGGGCGCGGAGGTTTACGGCTGGGATGACAGGACAGTAGTGCATTTCGCAATGCAGAAATTGGGCATTCGAAGGTTGGCGGCGAAAGTATACGGAACTTGGCTAGTCCACGTGGCGTTGAATAGTTTGTTTTTACCGTTGGAGCGGTAATTGTTTACCAAGATATGCAACAACGTGATGAATCTGAAGCTCAGAGGCGACGGAGCCTTACAACTCTCGAGATCCAGACATCCGAGCAGTCACGTGAAAGGCGCACCGACCGTGATGTGCATACCGAGGGTGAACTTCACTCTAATTGCAATGACTGAAGTAAGATACGTAGTACAAGTCGTAGACGTAGTCCAAGCCGTTCGCGTCGTCACCGCAGCAAAACCCGATCCAGAAGCCGTAGACGTATTCCAAGCTATTGTCATCGTCACCGCAGTAAGACGCGAAGTAGAAGTCGTAGACGTAAATCGAGCTGTTCTTATTGTCACAGTAAGACGCGAAGCAGAAGTAGAAGACGTAGTCCTAGCTCCACTCTCTACCACCGTAATCGCAGTGTAAGTCGCCAACAAAGTAGAACTAGGAATAGTTCGAGTATACAGGAGCGAGAACAATTGTAAGCGCGAGAGCGAGCACGGCTGCAGTCCCTTTAAGATCAACTTCAACGTGACCGTGAACGTAGTAGAATACCAGACAGAAATGACGTCAATCATGGGATGAAACGTCCGCATACAGATGCACATGACGAAGGAATTAATACCGCGCATCGGTCTAGACGGATAGATAGTGCTACATTCACGTCCAAGGATGTTATAGACATACTAAACTCAATAAAGCCCCAGCCGACGCCGGCAGGCGCACCCAGTCACTCTAATAACCCGAATCCTAAGAATATACTTCCAGATTTTGACCCGTCATCGAAAGGACAGCGAGTAGATGTTTGGTTAAAAAAAAGGTGAATGAGTGCGCCACCGTCTACAGTTGGGACGAAAGAACTACAATTCATTTCGCGTTGCCAGAAACGGCAGGGACTGGCTAAATCGTGGTATGATAGTCTAGAAACCATAATTTATACGTGGGTGGAATGGCAACAAAAGTTGTGTAGTGCATTCCCATTTGAGCAAAACTATGGCCAGTCCTTGGAGTACATGCTAAAGCGCAAAAGTATGTTCCAGGAACCAATCGTAGTGTACTTTTACGAGAAATTGGCAATGTTGAACCAGTGCAATATCGGCAAACGCGCGGTAGATTGTCTGATACACGGGTTGAGTGACAAAACTACAAAGTCGAATGCTTTGACGTTACGGTGCACAGAACCTGAACAGTTATTAGAATTCCTAATGAGTAATAAGGAGACAATTATCCCTGAACGTTTCAATTTTAGGAATAGGCCAAACGTAGGGTTCAATACAACTAGCGGTAGCAATGGTATTAGAGCTAGTGGTTTCAAGATAAAATCAGTACCGAATGATACCGGTATATTTTGTTCTAATTGTAAGGGATCAGGTCACCCATTTCGAATGTGCCCGAAACCACTTATTCAATGTACTCGGTGCAACAAAGTAGGCCATAAAATAGACAGTTGTTTTATGAAACTCGACGAGTAACGTGATAGTAAGGCTACCAATTCTCAAAAGACGATGTGCATATCCACGTCTACTTCTGAACTTAAAGTTCTATAAAGAAGTTTTTATTAACGGGGTTCCAGTGAAAGCTTTTGTAGATTTCGGCAGTGAGGTTTCTCTTTTGGCAAATTCAGAATTAACACATTTGGGCCTTCAACACAACAACGTAACGACAGCTTTAAGGGGATTTGGCAACGAAGTTGTTTATTCGTTAGGGAAGGTGACGATTGGCTTCACACCCTGCAGTTAGGCGATAGTGAATTATGCCGGATTCGAGAGATACTTTCATTTGACTTAGATGCTAATGGATTAAAAGAAATAAAGGAAAATTATGTTATCAAGGATAACAAGTTATACAGGTGTGTTAATTGTAATAGATCTGATTTGCGTTGGGTGGTGCCGAAGGGGGCAAGGTGGCAGCTATGTCGTATGAACCACGACGACATAGGCCACTTTGGCCTAGAGAACACTGGATCGGTTGAAGAGGACATATTGGTTTTCCTAAGATGTCAATATTCGTGAAAAAAAATATATGTGGATGCTTGCATCGAATGCGCATGTTCTGGGAATGATCGCATATTCTAAGAATATGCGCATTAGTAGAGATTACATCTACAAATTTTAAAAATGATGGAAAAAGTAAAAAGTTACTACCACAATTATTCGGGTCCATATCGTGTTATTGCAGTACTTGGTAATGACCGGTATAAAATCGCGGTGACACCAGGATTAAGTAATAGTAGACATAAGCGTAAAACTACAGTCGCTGCCGATCGTTATGTTGTCCTGGGTTCATAAATGAAAGAGACACGGATCTTGAAAATATTGACAGTGAACATGATTTTTAACAGCGTTTATTGTTGTTGATCATGACTTAGAGTAACGAATCAAATTGAAATCAACGATATTACATAATTTGTATTTAGTAGAAATATCAATATGTGTGAAATGTGTATGAAGGTATCACGATACGATAAGATTAAAGGTATTATGACAATAGTTTGTTAAGGTAGCGACCATGTGATTGGTTAGGTAATATTTGAGAAACAGATGACCATGTGATTGGTTCGTTAAATTTAAGGTATAAAGAACCATGTGATTGGTTCGTTAGATTTAAGGTATGAAGAACCATGTGATTGGTTAACTAATATTAGAGAAACAGACGACCATGTGATTGGCTCGTTGGTATTGAAATAAAAAGGACCATGTGATTGGTTCGTTAGAACTGAGATAGAATGGACCATGTGATTGGTTCATTAGTATGTAATATAGATTAATTTAATTGTAAACAAAATTTATTACCTTATATCTAAATATCTTGAATTGTTATTCTGTGCAGCTAATTAAAATTACCTTTGTACCACCATAAATCGGTAGCTATTACCCACGGCTAGAAAGCATTTTTGTGGGTTCATATAAATCTATACCTATTACCGGTCATTATATATTACCAACATTCTTAATTTGAATATAAATATTTTCTTTTACATAAATGGACGTAAAACCCAATGTTGAGTTAAATCGAATCTCTATCATTTAATTATTGCGTCTAGAAAACCGGGTCTTACGATTAAAATCTTTGTATAGTGAATTTCAAAATGAACAACCTCATGTCTATTCAAAAACTTAACTGCTCTATGAAACTGTATGAAAAGATTGAAATGAAATGAAATGAAATTTATTCTGTGCATTTATTGTGTGATTAACTTAAATATACTTTGTTAATTAGGTACATTAAGCTGGAAGCGTGCATCAATCAGCCGAGTGTTAGGCTCATCTGTCGACGTGTATGGGGACATACACGCGGTCAGGATGGACGAGTGTTAGGCTGAATTGTTCGTCGACAGTTATAAGACATTTTTCTATAAATGGCAACACAAGAATGGGGTTGTCAAATCGGACGGATTGATACACGCTCTCTTGCGTTGGGGACCTTGTCGACATCGGACGTGTTTACCAAGTTAAGTGTTATTTACTTGATACCAGAATAAATAAGTGTGATTACTGTTCTTCCGTATTTTTACTACAATATAAAAGGAGAAACTGACTGACTGACATATCAACGCACAGCCTAATCGGCTAAACGTAGGCACTTGAAATTCGGAAGGGACGTAGCTTAGGTACCGTAGAGGTGCACTAAGAAAGGAATTCCCGGAATTCCCACGGGAACGGGAATTAGCGGGAAAATCCTTTGGTATGAAAAATCTAAACCGCTTAAGTTAGACGCTTGAAATTTAGCATGCAGGTACCTTAGTAAACTTAAAGCTTAGTTGCAACAGGATATTGCAAAATTCCCACGGAAACGGGAGTTAGCGGAAAAAAAAATGTATGAAAAAATCTAAACTGCATAACTTAGATGCTTGAAATTTGATGTGCACTCCCACACACACAAAGATCTCTCTTTTATAACACGCCACGCGGACGAAGTCTCGGGCAAAAGCTAGTACATTATATAAGCTCACTACTATATGCCGAATGGGGTAGTCAGAGGTACATCCATCGCAAAAGGAACTAAGTACCCACACCTCACCGTTTCTGTTAACCCACATAAAAATCTACGTTATTTAATGTATCGCCATTTTGCATTGAATATGTGCAAATGTGCAATACCACACAGCAATAAAGTGCTGATAATCTGGAAATGACCTAAATTGTGAGATTAACGATCTAATTGCGTCGCCACGCTGCGGTTTGTGGTACCACACGAACTGTGAATTATATGCTCCCATGGGTGAGCTCGATGTCGCTTCCTGAATGTTTTATAATAGATCTGGGGTCGATAACAAAAAATCTTATGTAAGTACTTTATAAAATATGTCCCATTGATTTAGATCATGATTCTGAGTTAATATCAAAGGGAATTAATTTTCCATCGCAAAAGTGTAGAATTAAAAATAATAAAATATAACAGAAAAATAATCGTAAATTCAGCGACGGAAAATTCCACTTGATATTAATCTCAGTGGTCTAACAGCCTCCGTGGTCTAGTGGTTAGAGCGTTAGGCTCACGATCTGGAGGTCTGGGCTCGATTCCCGATGGGGACATTGTCGAAATCACTTTGTGAGACTGTCCTTTGTTTGGTAAGGACTTTTCAGGCTTGAATCACCTGATTATCCGAAAAAGTAAGTTGAATCCGTGCTTCGGAGGGCACGTTAAGCCGTTGGTCCCGGCTATTAGCCGTAAAAACACCTCCACCAACCCGCAGTGGAGCAGCGTGGTGGATTATGCTCCATACCCTCTCCGGTTGATTGAGAGGAGGCCTGTGCCCAGCAGTGGGACGTATATAGGCTATTTATGTAATGTTATATTAATCTCAGAATAATGAGCTGAATCGTCCCCTCCGTATTCGTTACGATATCCCTTACACCCCCTACAAGTACGTACAGGTAGCCATACAAGTACGTATGGGTGTTAGTGACACCGTAACGAATACTGTGGGGGATGGGTCAGACCATGATTCTGAGTTGATATCAAGTCGAATTTCCGTTCGGAAAAGTCATAAAAAATTTAGTGTTTTGGTTTAGTACGATCTACTCTGAACCAGCGTGCGTGTATGCAGCGATTGATGAATGTGGAGGAAGCAAGAGAAGTGTGTCAGCATCGAAGCAAATGGAATTCTATAGTCTCTGCTTACCCCGGTGGGAAGTAGGCGTGAGTTTATGTATGTATGTATGTAGAATCATGGTTTGAATCAACCCTCAAAGTTTTCGTTACGATGTCACTAACATCCTGTATAATCATATAAGGCAAACAATTCTACTACCCAGAGAAACCTAGCCAAGTTGCATTAGTTCCGAGTTCCAACAGGCTCATAAATTGAAATTGGATTGAACCTGCAACTAGTCCCACGGCTGTCGTTCCCAGCGACGACACCACTCGAGTAGCGTTCCAGATATTGTTGTAGATACAAACGTACATAAACTCACGCCCAATGGGGCGGGCAGAGCCACAAGCAATCAGGGGACAATTTGCAGCCATACTTTTATACGAAACTCCCATATGGGTGGGTAATGATGCTTCGTATTATGACAACGTGATCCCCTGATCCTTAGTCAAGCTACAAACGAGAGTGTAATCGAAGGAAATGTATACGTAGAATTGAGATAAGATTTCTTTTTTGACGTGACTTATTGTAGATTTGCCGCAGATAGCATTAACTACTTGGCCGAACAATTGAGGAGCACTGAAAGCTCTCATCCGGTACAACGTTTAAGACAACAGTGGGGCGCGAACCTCGGCTCAGAGCGTCGTCTGAGTGGAAAAATATTTGAAAGAATTAATCGACCCTAGTGGGTCGATAGCGATAAGCGCTGATTGAGGGAAATCGTCGACCACGCCGGCGGGGTCTGAAGTGTTTGGTGTCGCGAGCTGATTGATGAATTCGAAAACAAATTCCACAAGTATTGGTTTAGACCTGTGCTGGATTCGAACCTGCGACCTCAAAGTGAAAGGCAAGCGTTCTTCCAACTAGGCTACCACGGCTTCACAACTGAAACGAACATTTGGCAAGTTTAATTAAATTTTCACTCTGCAAGCAACGTTTTAGAGAAAAAACATTCACATTTCGTTCGTGGGGTGGTCACCACCACCTCGCGGTTCACCCTGGGCAGCGGCTTAGCTAGCTAAACGATCTCGACTGCAACGGCTCACCGGACTGACAACCTCCGTGGTCCAGTGGTTGAGCGTTGGGCTCACGATCCGGAGGTTCTAGGTTCGATTCCCGGTGGGGACATATCACAAAAATTACTTTGTGGTCCCTAGTTTGGTTAGGACATTACAGGCTGATCACCTGATTGTTCGAAAATAAGATGATCCGTGCTTCGGAAGGCACGTTAAGCTGTTGGTCCCGGTTACTATTTACTGATGTAAGAAAGTAGTCGTTACATGAGCCATGTCAGGGGCTTTTGGCGGCTCAATAGTAACCCTGACACCAGGGTTGATGAGGTTGGTATTCCACCTCACAACCCACACGATAGAAGAAGACCGGACTGTTCCTTTCGAATCTCCCATTGCTTTCAGTAGTTGCCTGGAAGAAATTGCTGCTTAGCAATAAGGCCGCCAAATTGTACTGTATCTATCATCATCTGTGTTAATTTGTTTTGTATGTTGTGTGCAATAAAGTATATTTGATTTGATTTGATTTTGATTTGCTTTATCCCGCGGTTACATTAGGGATCCCCAAAACAGTCCTTTTCAGGACTTTCTAACTACAAACAACCCGTTTTAGGACTCCTCTACTGACACCTGTCATACTCGAGTATCTAAGGGTGGTATGGTATTAATAAACTAATCTCAGCATCGACACTGCCCTCAAGATCATGTCGCTGTTTTTATATAAGAACTGTCACATTAACATGATGTTGAAGGCAGTCTCGAAGCTGAGATTAGTTTATTAATAACACCCTAAGATGAGAACCGTTGGACACGAATCCTTTATATAAATGTGGTGGGACTATCTGTGGCTAAACGTATTGCATGACGGATGTGGCAGAGACTTGGGTGAGGGAGCTCAAACTGGACATAATATCCTATGAGAATAGTAATTTCGTTCATCATCTTTACATGAATGTAAATGAAACTAAAACGAATGTCTCGCCGCCATCACGGTTTGAACCGGTCCGATCGAGTGTAATCCGGTTAGATCCAGCCCGGAGCAAAGGCCAATTTATACGATTCCAGATAAAAAGATTTAGCTGTAAAATGAAACGAGCGCCGCAGCAGAGAAAACTAGACGCAAATTTTAAACTTGCAGTTCGATTTGGTCCGATATTTTTGAACTAATTGGTTGAGTATTGAAAGGAATTTCGAAAATGGAACGTACTAGAACAAATCACAGCTTTTTTAAACTTTTGTCATGAGATTCTGGTAGACGTAATGGTGTCAGTCGAACTGTCGATAGTTCAAAATTACCTGAAATGTCAATTGTTATGATAGTTCTTCGGTGGCTAGGGTGTGTTACCTCTAAAGGATGTTTTTGAGGTACCGAACAGAGCACAGTACCCCGCTAGCCACAAGTTGATAGTGTGACTAGGGATCGTTGATTCCACGGTGTCATGTTGGTAGTGGTATATGGGTTGTTCTTCTTTTTTATCGACAATGATCTGTCCTTCGTTCTGCTTCTGATAAGTTAGGTATGTTTTAGAATTTTATTTCATGTTTTGATTGTCCAAAAATATAGTTATCTTATTATACTCAAAATACAAGCAAAATACTAATCGGTTCCTCAATTAGTTATTAACGTAGCTTGATCGTTTTTCACAAAATTATGTGACAGAGTGGTAAATTGAAATGCTGTCTCCGATGAAAAGGGCCACTCTGTCACAATATTTTTTGGAATGCGCCTGCAAAGAAAAGTATGTTACCAAGATAAAGAGAACCACTAAATAGTCCTCTACAGACACATCTTTATATGATGTTTTAAAATATTTATTGCCGTTATAATTTTAAAGATGTTAAATCCGATAAATCGAGAAAATGTCTTTTTATTGTCGATAAAAAAGAAGAACGACCCATATACGCGTCTCGCTGAGCATGCGCATTTCACGTCTGGATTCAATGCTTTGCGCGCCATCTGTTGGTTATGGGCGGAACTACCTGGTTTTTTCACAATAATTTTATAATCACATTTTCTACTACATTCCTTTCGCATACCTAACTATTGCGCAATACTTATTTTACCTATAATTATAACATTCAGCCTAGTTTGGGACCCTCTGCTCATAAAATATTTGTTTACCCATTGTGCCTGGTTTTTCCTGCGCGGGTCGGAAGGTCAGACAGGCAGTCGCTTCTACAAAAAAGCGGAGCTGTCAAATCTTCAAGTTAGGTAAGTGGACCCTGTGAATAACGGGATAATACAAAGGAGATGGTGATTACTTACAAATTGTGCCTATGATTTTATTTCTGATGTATTTTCTCGCAGAAAAGACATTTTTCTTTTTTATAGATATATTTTCCTGGTGATCCCGATGCTCGACCACTAGACCAGAGAATTCTTTTATGGTCTGCGATGATACTTCGGCAGACTTAGTGGTCTTAGTGGTGGTGGTGGTCTTGGTGGACTTAGTGGTTGGTGGTGGTGGTTTCGGCACTTAGTTTTGTTCACTGCTTTTGATTGTCAATACAATAAGTGCTTACCTACTACAGACAGTAGATGTGCTTGTCTATAAACGCTCCAAAATAGTATCGATGTGTTAGACTTGATCGTCGACAGTTTATCGATATTGAATGCCAGCACTAGTAGCAACGAATACTTTAGTGTCCAACTTATCCGCCTTCTTGACAGTTTGGTAAACGTAAATAATCTGTTTTGCTCAACCTTCACAAGTTCGCAGGTAAACTTTCAAGCTGCATACTTTTAAAATTCCTGACGGAACCAAAAGAGATCTATATACCTATGCATATATACAGGGTGTTAGTGACATCGTAACGAATACTCAGAGGGATGATTCAGACCATGATTCTGAGTTAATATCAAGTGGAATTTTCCGTCGCAAAATTCATGTTATTTTTTTAGTTTTTTTAAATTATTTTCAATTCTGAATAATTAGCTGAATCATCCCTCTCAGTATTCGTTACGATGTCACTTACACCCCATACAAGTACATACAGTAGCCATACAAGTAGGTATGGGTGTTAGTGACACTGTAACGAATACCGAACGGGATGATTCAGACCATGATTCTGAGTCGATATCAAGTGGAATTTCCTGTCGGAGAAGTCATGAAAATTTTGGAGCATATTTAAATTATTTTCCGTTCCATACTTTTGCGACGGAAAATTCCACTTGATATCAACTCAGAATCATGGCCTGAATCATCCCTCAAAGTTTTCGTTACGATGTCACTAACACCCTGTATACTCACAAACACTAAAAAAACCGGACACCTACTTGCGCACGGAGAGTTCCGTTTCGTAAACGGCAAAAAATGCGTTTTTTTTATGAGAGCCCCAATCAAATACTTATTTTATTAGGTGTTTATTTTTAAAGTAAAAATACAATTACGTATTTTGTGAATATATCAAGTGCCTACCTATCCTCATTATTGATATCGAGCAAAAAAAAGGCAAAAATCGCGTTTGTTGTAAGCTCCCTTGCATGTATTTTTTATTTTGTATGTAGTATTGTTGCTATAGCAACAACAGTAGGTAATTCAAAATTTGTAAAATTTTGAAATGTCTAGCTATAGCGGTTCTTGAGATTACAGCCTGGTGTCAGACGGACGGACGGACAGCAGAGTCTTATTAATAGGGTTCTGGAGCTTCGATGACAGACAGAGGAATGCAACTTATAAAACCTCTCCGCGTAGCATCCCTTCTGAGGTAAGCGTAGACTATGGAATTCCATTTGCTTCGATCCTGACATATTTCCTCTTGCTTATTTCTCGAAAAGCCCCACTAGAGAACCTGTAGGTAATTATAAGATATATCAAATCACTCTTCAACTAAGTACTCCTCAGAGAGGATCGTTAATTACCACGCTGCGTACGTGGCGTGTCTCCTTAGTGTATAAGCAAGCAAAATCCTCTAATTGTTTGGTAAAGGGATTGGGAGCGAACAAAAAACAAACAAAACGCGAATTAAGTAACAGAAGGCACCGCCGGATTTAAAAATAAAAGATTTATTTTTACAAAAGATGTTTAATTGCTTCAAAAACAAACAACAACGTTCATGCAAGAGTAAATTAATAAAATAACACACAGGCCAGACGCGCACTACGAGTTTTTCGCCGCACGGCAGATTAGAGCAGCAGCATAATGGCCCCGATTCCTGCAGACACCGCCTAATTTTATTTTAAGCTATATCCGTCATTTTCATATCCGTCGAAAAGGAAAGGGACGGATGATTTACAGCTCTTAATTTTAGGAAGAATGAGTAAATGAATGAATAACCCGGGCGAATCAAAAGGTACGTCGCTGGTATGCAATCCGTTTGACGTGCTGTCTACTTAACTGTGTCGGGTTATTGACGGATGTAAAATTTTTAGACGGTTGGTTTAGATTTGTGCTTAAAATTGACGTGTGTTCCATAAATTTTATGCTTGTCGATTACCCGTCCCTTTCCTTTTCGGCGGATAAGAAAATGACAGATATAACTTAAAATAAAATTAGATGGTATTTACAGGAATTAGCACCAATGTCGCACTGTAATACTGTACCAAACAGTTTTAAATTATATTGCGCGCACTTGACGGCTGACCCGCCCGCAGCGGCGCAGTATTACAGTGTGACATTATGCCGCTGCTTTTTCTGCCGCGCGGCGAAAAACTCGTAGTGCGCGCCTGGCCAAATATTCTATATACGTCGAGGGACGTATATAGACTGTTTAGGCCTGTGGGCTTACCCTCAATAAACCGGAGGGGTTGGTAGAAGTGTTCTACACATCCGAAGCACGGAATCATCTTACTTTTCGAACAATCAAGGTGATTCAAGCCTGCAATGTCCTTATCCCAATAAACCCCATTGTTTAAATGTATTATGGTTGGAAATCCGGCGCTTACAAGGTTAAGCTATTTTAAAGCCAAGATAAATACGTTGCAAGCAAATGTGTGATGATAGACATTAGGCAGCAAGTGTTAAGCACCATTTCAACTTAAAATTAGCCGACAAAATACTAGTGACTGGCCATTCTGACAGTCACGCAATTTTTTTTTTATTTTTTTTTTATGACGTGACTTGTTGTAGATTTGCCGCACATGGCATTAACTACTTGGCCGGACAAATGGGGAGCGCTGAGGGCTCTCACCCGGTGCACACGAACTTCAAACACAAAAGATCAAAGTATAAAATATGATTCTCGATAACACAAACTTGAAAAGTACTCTGAAAAGTAAATGTCTTGAAAAATAACAAAATTCCTTTCAAATGCAATACTAGAGAACCGAAACTTGCGTCGTTATCCAACAGTTCGCTTGGAAGCTCAAAAGAATAGCCATCAGCTGGATGTGTTTAGTTCAAACCACAGATATAAAATGAAGGGATGTGTCCTTTCTTACATGATGGACTAATGTTATGGGCGATAGGCTGATCCCTTGAACTACTGTTGTTCGAATCCCGGTAGGGACATACTTGTATCACATAAATCACTTTGTGATCCCTAGTTTGGTTAGGACATTACAGGCTGATCACCTGATTGTCCCAAAGTAAGACGATCCGTGTTTCGAAAGGCATGTTAAGCTGTTGGTCCCGGATACTATTTACTGATATAAGAAGTGAGTAAACGTTACATAAGCCATGTCAGGAGCCTTTGGCGGCTCAATAGTAACCATGACAACAGGGTTGTTGAGGTTGGTAATCCACCTCACAACCCACACTATAGAAGAACTATCGATTGTTTAGGCTACTTTTGCTTTCCTTCTTTTTTTACTTTTTTGTTTTTTTTTTTTGTGGTAGTAGTAGTAGTAGTGTCGGACGACGCTCAGTGGGTAGGCCCGCTACAAGGTGGACCGACGATATGGTGAAGGTCGCGGGAAGCCGCTGGATGCGGGCAGCGCAGGACCGATCGTCGTGGAGATCCTTGGGAGAGGCCTATGCCCAGCAGTGGGCGTCATACGGCTGATGATGATGATGATGAGTAGTAGTTTGTAGTAGTAATCTTTAGATTGTAAACCTTGATAATCACCAATACTATCGACAATTTCGATAGCTCAATTACTTAGATCAACACTATTGTTATACAGTATTCGATACAGTAGTCCATTTGTATTGCTTCTTTCGATTGAATCGATAGTGCTGTGTAACGAGAATGGCCCTGATTCCTGCATACACTTCCGCCTGATTTTATTTTAAATGATTGTCATTTTCTTATCCGTTGAGAAGGAAAGAGACAGATAATAATCCTTCCGACAGCTGATTTTAAAATGAATGAATGGGCATCTCGCTGATATGCAACCCGTTTCACGTGTGCTGTCAACATAATTCTAACGAGGTATGGGCCTAAATAAAATTTTGGAAGAGCTTTTAAAATTTCTGCCTTAAATTGACGTGTCACCCGTCCCTTTCCTTTTTGGCGGATAAGAAAAAGATAGGTATAACTTAAAATAAAATAAGATGGTGTGTACTGGAATCAGCATTAGTATTGATCTAAATGAGCTATCTATAATACCTTTCTCAATATCACTGATGCTGCCGAAGCGGCTGAGACACTCATATCCATACTACAAGAAGTCATTGCATCCAATACTGAAACTGTAACATTCACACGCAGAAAGAGACCGTTAAAACCGTGGATCACGACTAGCATATTAAGATGTTTTCATAGAAGAGATCGCCTACACCAACTGACAAGAAAACATCCCAATGATGAAACGTTGAGGGACAAGTATAGAGCATATAGGAATGTATGTAATGATACAGCTAAGTCTCTTAGAGTTGCATACTATAGGCAGAAACTCTATGAAAACGTTGGGAATAACAAGAACACCTGGAGCACAATAAAAGAGATCTGCAACCTTACCACTCAAAGAGCTCCCGCCACGGATCTATTACGGATAGCAAACTCACCAATTGAATCTCTTGACCTGGTGAATAAGTTCTTTACGACGGTAGGAAGTGAGCTTGCTGATGAAATCCTAGTTAAAATAGGAAAATCTGTCGAGAATCTGACTACTACTAACCAACAAACGACCGCGACAAATAACCTTCATTCGATAATGCTGGGTCCCACAGACTACCTGGAGGTAGACAAGATTATTCTCAACATGAAAAGCAACAGCGCACCCGGTATGGATTCAATATCTTCGTACTTTGTGAAAACATTTCATACCTCACTTTGTTTTCCGATTGCTCATATGTGTAATCTAAGTTTGGCAGATGGAGTTTTCCCTGAACTCTTCAAGAAAGCGGTGGTAACACCGGTTCACAAGGGAGGGGACAGGGATACGGTGTCGAATTATAGGCCTATTTCCTTACTCAGCACGGTTAGCAAGATATTGGAGAAAATTGTCAACACCAGACTTGTAAAATTCCTGGAAAGTAAAGAGCTCCTAGCAAACAATCAGTATGGATTTCGACCCAACAAATCTACTGAAGACGCTGTTACAGCCTTAACGAGCCTGGTGACCAAATATCTTGATAGAGGGGAAAAATGCGTGTGTGTATTTCTTGACCTCAAAAAAGCCTTCGACACCGTATCATTACCTCTTCTCCTAGAAAAGTCGGAGCGTCTAGGTATCCGCGGAAAGGCCCTTGAATGGTTGGGGGATTACCTGTCTCTTAGACAACAAGCAGTCAGGGTATCTGGAATTAGTAGTGGCCACGCACACATAACGTACGGAATACCACAGGGGAGCACATTGGGACCAACCTTATTCTTGATTTACACCAATAGTTTGTGTAAGTTACGTCTCGGGAATGGTCATCTGCTTGCTTTTGCTGATGATACAGCCCTCATCTTCCATGGTTCTTCTTGGAGCAATGTCAAAACTACTGCTGAAAAAGGACTCAGAATTGTTACCCACTGGCTAGAGGACAACTTGCTTACTATCAACGTACCTAAAACAAAATATATTTGTTTTGGCATCACAGCGGCAAACAGACCTCCAGAATCATTCCAATTACCAATCCATACCTACCCATGCAATAGGGAAATGATCTTGCCTGACACATGTGCGTGTACACAATTGACGCAAACCCATACAATGAAATACCTGGGAGTACTAATTGATGAGAGATTGAGTTGGAAACCTCATATAATTGCAACTGCTAATAGAATTAGGAGATTGATACCAGTATTTAGGAACCTGCGAGAAGTTGCTGATGCCCAACTGCTCGTCAAGGTATACTTAGCCTTGTGTCAATCACTGATAGCCTATTGCCTGCCGGCCTGGGGAGGTGCAGCTGAGACTCACATGGAGGTTCTGGAAAGAGCTCAACGATGTATACTTAAGGTGATGTTTCGAAAAACCAGAAGATATCCAACGGTAAGGATATATAAAGATGCAAAAACACTGTCTGTAAGGCAACTGTACATCCACAATACTGTTCTGAGATACCATAAATCTGTCCTGCTAAAGCTACCGAAAAATTTCCAACAAAAAAGAAGGCCTCGCATTCCTGTACCATCTTACAAAACGAGCTTTGCCCAGCGACAATACTGCTTCAAAGGACCGTATCTGTATAGAGCCTGTAACGAGATTGTTGACATAACAAAACTTAGTCGATTTAACCTGAAAAAAACTCTTAAAACTATAATGTCCGAACTAAACCATGAACAAACCGAAAGATTTCTACATCCACTTATATAAAGACCCTGTCAATTAACAACAAAACAACATCCAAACCCATACCTACTCTCATTCACACTCACATTAATATTACCTACATATCATAATCCTACTAGTACCTAATTATTGTTTATACATATGTAAACTTAGCACACCAAATAGTTGTACCTATATGTGGCATCTCATATCCGATCCCAAGGAGCTATGCTACCGTAGGGCATATTGGTGCAACTACCAAGAGACTACCAACCTATACTCACACACGCATACACACATGCACACATTCACACTACACGCACACAAACCACTTACACTTTCACACTACCCACTTATTTTCTCTTTAATTTTAATTTTTTTTTCTTTTTTATTACTTTAATACCGTAGTATTGCCACTGTTTAATTAGTATATAAGTATAAGTACATAGATTGGGAAGGCACTGTCTCCCAAGACACAGGTTTGCCTAGTTTGGGAGACAGGGTTTCAATGCATAAAAATGTAAAAACTTATTTCAATAAACGTTATTATATTATATTATTATATATACTATCGATGTTATCGACACTATGGCACAAACGATATCCATAGTAATAGATGCTTTTCAAGGTCAACATACTCTAACTATCGAAAGTTCCGCAAAAGCAATTTATACCATATTTCCAAACATTGCTTTTGAGGAGAATTCTGACACTTTAGTTCTAAATTGGTACCCATTTGTCCAGCCAAATATTCAACACCGTCCGAGGAAAACGTACGTTACTCCAAATACCCACACGTAAAGTCAACTTGCTCTAACCAGTCGCTGTATATCCGTGGTTGAGACACAGGAGATCCAACTAGATTTGCAGCGAGTATCGCTGGAAGTTTCTAGAACGTTCCAGAAGAATTTTGGTTAAGGATATCGAATCCTTTGCTGTGAACGGACAGCTTTGAGTGGACGAATTTCGTTCGTAATGCAATATCGCAGAAAGAACTATAGAAAATTTTAGGAATGTATCAGTCAAAAACTACAATATAAGGATTTGCCGATTTGATTTCTCAGTATAATACTTCCAAGTGTTTACTAGAATAGAATTTTCGCAATACGTTTACCCTAATGATAGATTAAAGTTTAGACCATGAAATTTAACTATTTGGAGGTTAAAAAGGCCACATCGAAGCAATTCATCTAAAAAAGTAATATTGCAATTTGACATTTGCGCATATAAAAGTACGAGCGAACATATTTCAAATTGCAATATTGGTTTTAAAAAAAAATAAAATATAAAATAAAAAGCATTTATTTCAGGCGATGCCCATAATAAAGTTATACACAGACAACATAATTACACACGGACAAAAAATAAACACACCAATTAAGAAAAACAAACAATTAAAAGAATTAAAAGGCCACGTGGATCGCATTCCAGTGCCTCCAAAAAGGGCAATCTGGCTTATCTGATAATGCCTTCAGAATGCCGTTCGGGCTACATCTCACTCTGCACATCAGGGAAGCGATTCGTTTGCGAATGATGGCGTGAAAGCCTTCAACACGCGCCGCCGCAAACATCCCAACATTTTAAGGTGAATTGCTACGATGTTACTTTTTTTAACCCATCAGTTTTAGAAGACAACAAGCAAGTTGCAATATGAAAAGTGTTGTGATTGCAATGAAACACGCGACGTTCGGACAACAACTGATTTATTTTATAAGACAAGTCTTTTACAAATACCCACCACTACATTTCCCCCTTTTAAAACTTACATAATAACTTGTTATAATCCTAATCCACCACCCCTTAAAATTAGTTACTATATATAATTAATTTTTAATCTATTTCCAAATTGAGCTTCTTTGCGAAACTACGGGTAATAGGTCTTCTGTATCGCGGGGGCGGCATTGTGGATCCCAATTGATTTGAATTTTCTTCTTTAATTGAGTCTGGTTTCAAGTATAACTGTTTATTTAATGGAGGAGCCTCCGGTACGCATTCATCTTTGTTGGGATTCACACTGTCGCCTACACTCTGCGCTTCATTTTTTATGTTGCTACATTCCGCATTCTCACATTTGATTAAGTGACGCCGATTGCGTCTGTATCTTGCTCCCAATTTGTTTTGAACAATGTAAGCACGCGGAGTTGCAGCTCGGTGAAGTACAGTGCTGGGAATTCTTGTTTTTCCATTTATACATATAACACGGTCACCCTCCTTCAGCTCAGACAAGGGTCTTACTCGCTTGTCGTAATTTAATTTTGATTTTAATTGGTTCTTTTTTATTGTATTGTACTCTGACTGATCTATTAGTTTTGGTTGTAAGCAGTCTGAGCTGACTGGGAGTTTACATCGTAATCTCCGACTCATTAACATTTGTGCGGGTGAGCTCAAACCATCGCGGGGCGTGTTTCTGTAGTTCAGCAATGATAACTGAAAATCAGTACCACTTTTAACCGCTTTGGTCAATAAAGACTTTACAGTTTGCACCGCCCGCTCGCTTTTTCCGTTAGCTTGTGCGTAATTAGGAGATGACGTCACATGGTCAAATCCCCACTCATTAGCAAATTGTTTAAACTCTCGGCTGGAGTACTGTGTACCATTGTCGCTGATTAGCGTCTCCGGTATCCCGTGGCGTGCAAATGTTTCTTTCATACACTTTATTACACTGATTGATGATATATTATTTAGTTCAAAAACTTCCACAAAATTCGAAAAATAATCCACGATGAGTAAAAAGTATTTTTTCCTGTATTCGAACAGATCTGAACCCAACTTCGCCCATGGTAAATTTGGTACATCTATGTTCATCAATGGTTCTTTCGCGGGCATGTTTGAGCACTCCCGACAAATGCTACACCGTTTGACATACTGTTCAATATCTCTTGATATATTCGGCCAAAATATCACCTGCCTCGCGCGCCGCTTACACCGATCTATGCCCTGATGTCCCTCGTGCACTATATATAACATTTGTTCCCTCAACGCGGCTGGTATCAACACCGTATTTTCTTTAAATATTACGTCATCAATAACATATAAATCATCTTTCATAGCCCAATACTCCCTTATGTTCTCATTAACATTATATTTATGATTCGGCCAACCTTCTTTAATATATTGTATTAACTTTTGAAATTGTTCATCTGATTTGGTTTCCTTTTTTATCAAAGTTAACTTTTTGTTTGATATAGGCAAATTGTTAACTACCAATTTGATTTGATCTACAACATTGTTGTGAATTTCTTCACTATATAAATCAGGTAGCGGTGCGCGTGACAATGTGTCAGCAATATACATGAACTTTCCCGGCTTGTAACATACCACTAAATCGTACCCCTGTATTCTTAACATCATGCGTTGTAAGCGTGCTGGAACGGACATCAAAGGTTTCCTAAATATACTTTCCAGAGGTTTATGATCCGACTCCACGACTATTCTTTGTTTCCCATACACGTATTGATGGAACCTTTCACACGCGAATACTATGGCGAGAAGCTCCTTTTCAATCTGTGCGTAGCGGCGTTGCGCGGGCGTGAGCGTGCGCGACGCGTACTCAACGGGTCGGCCGTCCTGCATGAGCACGGCGCCCAGCGCATCGCTGCTCGCGTCCACCGACAGCACGGTCGGCCGCGACACGTCGTACAGCGCCAGCACCGGGGCAGAGCTTACACATACCTTTAATTTGTCGAATGCTGCCTGTTCACTATACTCCCACCGCCAGCTATTCTCCTTTTTTAATAAATTTGTGAGTGGAATAGCATGCTGGGAATAGTTCGGAATAAACTTAGCCAAGTAGTTCACAGCCCCTAAAAAACGCTCTAAACTTTTCCTATCCGTTGGCGGTGGCATGTCCAATATAGCTGTCACTTTGTTACTATCCGGTCTCATTCCATTGGCATCAAAGATGTGGCCTAAATAAGTGACTTCCTGCACCCCTATTTTACACTTATTTTTGTTAAACTTTAGATTTATCTCTCTCGCTCGTTTTAATAAAGCATTCAATCTCCTATCGTGTTCTTGTCTCGTTTGGCCCCACACAATAATATCATCTACGAAGCTATCCGTACCGTCCAGGTCTTCCAGAAGTTGCCTCATTTTCCCGTGAAATACTTCGGAAGCACAACTAATCCCAAACGGTAAGCGTAAAAACTGATAACGACCGAAGGGTGTCGCAAAAGTACAGAGGTCGGCGCTGTCCTCGTCCAGCTGCACCGCCCAGAAGCCCGAGTTGGCGTCGAGCACGCTGAAGTAGCGCGCGCCCGCCAGCCGCGCCGCCAGCTCCGCCACCGTGGGCAGCTGGAAGTGCGCGCGCCGCACTGCACGGTTCAGCTCGCGCGGGTCTAAGCACACGCGGATGCCGTTATTCTTTTTAGCTACTAGCACTAGTGGATGCACCCATCGGGTAGGATGGCTTACTTTTCTGATGACGCCTAAGTCTTCCATTCTCTTGAGCTCTTCAACTAAGCGGTCACGTAAACCTAATGGTATCTTTCGTGAAGCACAAACTACTGGTTGTATTGACTCATCGACTACTATATGGTATTTACCCGGTAAACATCCTATCCCCGTAAATAAATCGCTGTTTTTGTTACAAATAATAGAATGAACTCGTTTTACTAAATTTAGTTCTTCACAAGTTTTCCGTCCCAGCACACTTTGACATTCCATATCCGCTATTGCAAATTGTAATTTATAAGTAACATTCTTATGTGACCATAACAAATCACAGATTCCTTTTATCGGTATTTGATTCCCACTGTATGATTCTAACTTAATTTTATTTTTCCTTATCATACTGCTATCAAATCCGAAGTAACAAAATTGTTTGAATGATATTACATTTATATCTGCACCAGTGTCCAACTTAAATTTTTCTGATCCATTTTCACACGAAAGAGTTTCATACCATTCTTCCGAACAGACTTTTTCACTTTTAATCACTGAAATATAAAACGATTCGCACTCATCCAACCCGACAAATTCCCCACTATCACTGTCGTCACGCTCAATTTCGTACACCCTTCTCACGTGATTATTATGAAAAGCATTCGACTTACATACCCGTGCGAAGTGTCCACGATTACCGCATACGTAACAGGTGACATGCTGCGCCGGGCATCGGCCCGTGACACAGCGCACGCCGCCGCAGCCGCGGCAGGCGCTAGCCGCCGCCCCGCGCGGCCCGCGCGCCGGCCCTGCGCCCGCGCTGCCGCCGCCGCCGGCCAGCTGGCGCCCTCGTTGCGTCGTCCGCGCCCCGCGCTGCTGCACCCTGTCTACGTGCACTACACTATCTCCGCCTCCCGCGCCCCTCGCGGTCATATGGCGACTAGTCTCCTGTGACACTTCTTCGGCTTGACACATTTTGACGGCCTTATCGAGATTAAGGTCATCACACCGCAGCAGGCGGTCCCGGACCGTTCCGCTGCGCACCCCACACACGATGCGGTCCTTAATCAGCTCCTCCTCGAGCGACCCGAACTCGCACCTTTTACTGAGAAGACGTAATGACGTCACATATTGTTGAATTGATTCCCCTTCTCCTTGGTTACGCATAAAAAAATTATATCGCAGCAACGTTATGTTCTCTTTTGTTCCGAAATAAATGTCGAACTTTCTTATTATTTCGTCCACGTCATCGCGCTCATCGTCGTTTTTAAATTGGAAAGTTTGATACACGTCGTAACCTTCGGATCCGATCAGGTTCACAAGTAAACTAGCCTGCACGCTAGCAGACTCTTTCTTCACCCCCGACGCCTTCATAAATATCATGAATTGTTGTTTCCACCGTTTCCACGCATCAGCTCTGCTGACAGGACCTCCCTCCATGTTTAATTCAGACGGTGGCCGCGCGTGCTCCATTGTTAATTGTTGAAACGACTTTTTCTTAATAATACACGAATGTCCCACACTACACTAAACCCGCACTCCAACTATCAACGATATACTTGCTTGAAATACACAAATACTGCACAAATAACACTGTTATTTCAATTTACCGCTGCCACCATGTTGTGATTGCAATGAAACACGCGACGTTCGGACAACAACTGATTTATTTTATAAGACAAGTCTTTTACAAATACCCACCACTACAAAAAGTTTGGGGTGAAATCGTCCACGTAGACGGAGTACAGCCAGCTAGTATTTGTAATGTCCCACTTACGATTAATAATAATTTATTTTACTCTGATGATTACAATATTCTTCCATAGAACACACGGTTGTAATAAGTGCAGCGTAATTTTGCTGCAGCGCAATCTTTTTGCTTATCAAGTTTTCTTTTTCTGGCTTTTTGGACGTATGCTATATTTAAAATTTGAAATATGAATTTGTCTCCATGGTTTGTTTGTTTCTTGACATTTGAGAGATATTCTTTGTGGCTGACTATTGGTTTTCTTGTATTTTATCTGGAAAATCTAATTTAATGTTCTGTATGTGTTATTAAATGTGCTGTTTTAATTGTGAAACGTAAAACGTAATTTCTGGTGATATAATTATAGTATTTCATTTTCCCTGGTAAGTTCGTGTTGGTTTGCTCTTCTTTCTTCTTTTTCTTTGATTCCTCTTTTCTATTTTATTATTTATCTTTGTAGATAAGGGAAATCCCCTTGGGTTTTGTTTTTTACCTGGAGCTACATCGTGTGCGAAGCCGCCCCATCCCCACGGATCCTATATATGATTCGAGTTGCGACTGCGAAGTCGCTACGATCGCTCCGACTCTGCGGTTCCTGTCACTTGCCGTTACCCGTTTCCTGACCCGAAGCTGTATCGCTTCCGATTATTCGCGGCTGTATTCGGCCATTTGAGTGATGTTTTTTCTAAAGTAGCAGATAATTTGGCTTGCTCCTTTTTAGCTAACTCCAGACGCTATAACTCCCATAGATCATCGCCAGTCCTCACTGTCGGTGATATCGTTTGGAGAAGAAATTTTGCTCGTTCTTCCGAGGATGAATTCCGCTGCGGAAAATTGTCTCCGCGTTTTATTCGCGCTTCAGTACTCCAGGTGGTTTCACGACAAGTTTACGTCCTGCGTGATATGGATACTGGTCATGTCGGCACGTATCACATTAAAGACATTTTGAAATAAATTTACATTTAAATCCCTTCCTTCCGCCCGCGAAGTTTCACTTTTTTTTTTCCTTTTCTGTGGCGGTGGTGCTTCGCGAAGTATGTTCATTCGTCCCTTAACTTTTTTTTTCCGTAATTTATTCTCCTTGGACTCATTATCATGCATGTTGTTTGTCATCACCATTGTTACCTATTGCCATGTCATGTTTTTGAACACCTGACACATCATGGCGTGTCAGGGTGTTGGATTTTTACGTCACGCTGACTAAATTTTTTTCGAAAAGCGTTGACCCCATTTTGTATTTGACACATGCGTGTTTATTTTCGCACGTTACTTATTTTAAACTTTGTATATTTTTGTAAACACTTTGCTTGTTTGTTGTTCTTGTTTTCTTTTCTGCTTTCTTTGTCTAGGTTTAGAACAGATTTGTTTAGGTTTTAAGTTTGCGTTCGCGACGTGTTCAATTTAGTTTTAGGTGCGTACCTTGTTTTTTTTTACTCTTTCAAGGTTTCCTTGTGGTTAACCGCTTTGTAATAGTGATTGTGGTATTCAATCTGGGATCGTTTAGTTTTAGTATTTTCGTCTTGTCGTTGTTTTATTTCATTCTTGTCATTCTCATCCGTTTTGGTAGTTCATTTTATATCCACCTTACCCTTCTTTTTCGTATTTCGTTTTAGCTTTACCTTTGATCATGTCTACCGTTCCTACCTTCTCGTTTACACCTTCCACTGTTCTTGCACTTTACTTCATCTAGTCTTCCTGGTTTCCATTCTTCTCTCTGGAAGGGGGATGACTGCAGCGTAATTTTGCTGCAGCGCAATCTTTTTGCTTATCAAGTTTTCTTTTTCTGGCTTTTTGGACGTATGCTATATTTAAAATTTGAAATATGAATTTGTCTCCATGGTTTGTTTGTTTCTTGACATTTGAGAGATATTCTTTGTGGCTGACTATTGGTTTTCTTGTATTTTATCTGGAAAATCTAATTTAATGTTCTGTATGTGTTATTAAATGTGCTGTTTTAATTGTGAAACGTAAAACGTAATTTCTGGTGATATAATTATAATATTTCATTTTCCCTGGTAAGTTCGTGTTGGTTTGCTCTTCTTTCTTCTTTTTCTTTGATTCCTCTTTTCTATTTTATTATTTATCTTTGTAGATAAGGGAAATCCCCTTGGGTTTTGTTTTTTACCTGGAGCTACATCGTGTGCGAAGCCGCCCCATCCCCACGGATCCTATATATGATTCGAGTTGCGACTGCGAAGTCGCTACGATCGCTCCGACTCTGCGGTTCCTGTCACTTGCCGTTACCCGTTTCCTGACCCGAAGCTGTATCGCTTCAACGGTCCCTACAAGACGGACGGATCGACGGAATAACTACGGCTGCGAAGAACCAAATTGCTTTTGTGTTCCTTTTTATATTCCTGAACGTTTTTTAAATATTATTTCCGCTATTTGTTAATATTTATTTAGGAAGCCTTTTCAAAATTCTTAAAGCCCCGTGCGGCATCGTTTCAGTGTTTGGTATACCTTTTGGCATAATATTTAAAACTTTCGTTGATCAACGGAGGTAGGTGAGGTTCGATTCCCATTTTTACCGTTGTTACCTTTTAACTATGTTCATGTTAATCTATAATAATTTAAATTACTTAATTTGCATTTCCTATTAAATTTATTTAATTGTTAGCGACTCCTCTTCTTTATCGCTACATAAGGGATACAGTGCGAATTATCCTTAATCTCGTGGCACTATCACCAGAAATATCTTCCTTCTTTTCTTTGAGGGTAAAGCTGCGTACTCATTTAAAGCGGGAAGCGAATATTAGTCCTTGTAAGCGAGCGGGTAGCGTATTAGTGACGGCAGCGAGAGTGAACCAAATTGCTACGATTTTTTTTATTTTCAGTGTCCACGACTCCCCACTTGCGGTCTGACATCCGCTATTCAAAGTACCGGCCTGAAAGGATATGAATACCATCAAAACGATAAGAAGAGGACACATAATGACGGGTTCTTACCGCGTTTAAAGTAGGGATATGAGACTCCCGATATTTCGACACTGTTGCAAGTGCCATGATCACGGGATGACTGATGAGATTGGAGTGGAGTAGGTAGATCCATAATTTTTCACCCCCCTTTTGTTGTTTTACCCCCTTGTTTTTTTTTTAAATTTATTATAACCCGTTATTACGTGTTTTAATTATGATAATAACCGCGTAAACTTAAAACGAGAAGAGGACAGTTTGATATTCTCCACTACATCTTCCGCTGTCACTCAGCACGAGCCTCACACGGTAACCCTCAACAAAATACACTTTTGTTACCTCTTGTTGTTCCTCAAGGGGTTAGTACACATGCCAAGATTTCTTCAGTAACCATATTGAGAAACTTCGTGATTCAAACACTTGGGTTGAGACTAGCATTATTCAATTTTTCACAGAGTCCTAACTTGAAGTTTTGACAGGTCCGGTTTTTTACAGAAGCGACTGCCGTCTGACCTTCCAACCCGCGAAGGGAAAACCAGCCCAATACATGCTAGGTAAGATCACATACCTTACTCCGAAGATGCTTTTCTGATGTTTTCCTTCACCGATGAACACGTGATAATCATCCAAACAAAAATTCGACTTTTATTGGTTTAAGCCTGTGCTGGATTCGAACATGCGAGCTCAAATTGAGAGGCAAGCGTTCTTCCAACTAGGCTACCACGAGTTATGATTCAAACACAATAGTTTTAAAATGAAATTCAAATATTATTTCTGTGATTGTGAGGTATTTGATATTTTATTTGAATAAACCTTGGAATAGACATGCTACTTTCATGCCAGGTAAAACTAAGATTAAAATTTTATACCTGGATTGAAACTACCGTGTCTGTAGCGAGGTTTTGTTAAAAATCACATCGGATTTTTTTTATTCGATTTTTCAAACATTCGCTTAATAAAAATAATAGGCACTACTACTTATATAAAAACAACGAACTGAAAAGTATAAGAAAACAGCAAAACAGTTTTTACCATAATTGTACTATAACATCAAAACTCGCTCGACGTAGAGGGAAAATAAGGCCACTCGCCGTATAGAGACTCACCGTAGCGGGGGTGGCCGTTCGGAAAGACACTGTCAACGCTACAATTCCGCTTACGAAGCTTCACTATAAAGCGATGTAGGTAATAGGATAGTTTCCAACTAGTCAAATCGGTTACATTTTACTAAACGTCATAACGCGAAATTACTGTGGAATTTGTATGAAAAAGCACACTGTGACGTCATACAAAAACGTGATAAAATGTCGGATTTATTATTACGTTTTTCTTGATAAAAATTATAGTAAAAGAAAATGTTTTTCGGTACTTTTAGATCTGTCTTTATTTAGTAATCAGAATTTCATAAATTATCTTGAACATAGTACACGACCCAATTACTTGTATATTGGACATGACCCCTGAAGACATTTCCTATATTTATTTATTTTAAGTTATACCTGTCACTTTCTTATCAGCCAAAAAGGAAAGGGACGTATGATTAAAAGCTGTTAATTTAACATATCTCGCTCATATGCAATCCGTTTGGCGTGTGCTGTCTACTTAATTCTGTCGGGTTATTGACCAATGTAAAATTTTTAGAGGGTTATTTTAGATTTGTGCCTAAAATTGACGTGTGTTGCATAAATTTTATGCCTGTCGATTATCCATCCGTTTCCTTTTCGACGGATAAGATAATGACAGGTATAACTTAAAATAAACTTACATGGTGTGTACGGTCGCGAATAATATTTTGAAACCATGTCACATTAACTTTTTTGACAAATTAAACCGTATGTCTTATTAAATGTCAAATATGAGAGTGCGACAGTGTTCTAAAGTGGGTACTGGAATCAGCAACTTTTGTATCCAGAATTACCAGAATATTTATTTTAATATCTACTTCTTTTGACCAAAATAAAAAATAGAATCGCCGTCTGTCTGTCAAGTAGTCTGGCCGTTGAGTGTTCTCTAGTCAGCAATAATCCCGCATCAAGTAACTGGTACAAGTCGCTTGCTCAGCGAGTTGCTAAATTGTTGTGCCGAATGATGCGAGTCACGGCCATGATATACAAACTATAGTTGAAAGTCGCGGCGGAAAAAATCAGAAACAAGTATTTCAAATAAGTATATATATTTTTTCGTTCAAATAAATGGAATAAAATTTATTTACAAAATAATAATAATAAAAAAATACAAATAACAAATCCTCGCAATAGACTATATTACATAATTTAGTTTGAATCCAGGTAAAAAAATGTGATATTTTTTTTCCCGAATTAAATTGACAGGTTTGTTGTAGAAACTCTTGGGCATATTAAATAAAACCATCTCAAATTTTTATATTGACCAATAACCTCGGATTGGTATCTAGGTTGCATACCCGTTTTATCATACCCAGGTTATTCATACATTTCAAAATTAGCTGTCAACCATCCGTCCCGGATAAGAAAATGACAGGTATTATTTTTTTCAGGGAGTTAACAGCTTCAACCACAAATAAATACAAAGGTAGTTAGCAGAAAGTCAATTACAGGCTTCCACGTAAAAAACCACGTAACTTCCACATATAACTTAAACTAGATGTCGCGTGGTTTAGTTCGAAACTTTCTATGGCGGCCATTTTGTTTTCTTTTTACCGGAAATTGTATTCGACCAAGATTTTAATAGGTCTCATGAAATCCATCAGTCAGTCAGTGGGTTTGTAGCTATACAGGGTGGCCCAGAAGTTCAGGTTCAAAATGAAAAATTAGATTGAGGGGCTCATTAGCTATCAGAAACACCCCCATGTATGTTCAGCAATTATTTACGGTTTAGGAGATATGACCCATTTTGTACCTTTTTCTAGATTTTCTACCTTACTTCAGAAATAATCATTTTGTCGCTATCCCTTTCTTAATAATTATTTTATTTTACTTCACAACTATGCCTAAGGCTGTGTACCGCTCAACCAAAGATAAATCAAAGTCAAATCAAGTATAAAAAAAAAGTTATCGGAAGTCAAAGTGAGAATTCGACCAAAATTGTTACAGTTGTTAAAACTTCGCCGAAGAATAATAAACACATGAGATTGTCATGGACAATAAAAGTATTTCTAAAAACTGCTCCATTTAATAGGCTTTTAGAAACATCCAAAAAAAGTACCCTTAATAAGGGCATAAAACTAAGTAATTAGCCCTCAAAGATTGCAAGAGAGACAGATTTGAAGGAAAATTTGACATTCTCATACAATGTAGCTGCTTCTTTCTAACGTTGTTAAAGGTGCTCAAAGACAGATTTTATTTTAGTATCCAAAAGTATGAATCACCAACAGTGTTTGGGGATAACTTTTTCCTTGAAATCTATGTACCTTCATTAAAATACGAATACCAAAAGTGACTGCAAGTTTTGTCTTCGGATTGTTGCTATGTCTACCCTGTTAGCGATTATAAGCGTGATTTTTATTTACTTTTAACTGAAAATGTGTCTTTGAGCACCTTTAACAACGTTAGAAAGAAGAAGCTACATTGTATGAGAATGTCAAATTTTCCTTCAAATCTGTCTGTCTTGCAATCTTTGAGGGCTAATTACTTAGTTTTTTGCCCATATTAAGGGTACTTTTTTTGGACGTTTCTAAAAGCCTATTAAATGGAGCAGTTTTTAGAAATACTTTCATGGTCCATGACAATCTCATGTGTTTATTATACTTCGGCGAAGTTTTAACAACTGTAACAATTTTGGTCGAATTCTCACTTTAACTTCCGATAACTTTTTTTTTATACTTGATTTGACTTTGATTTATCTTTGATTGAGAGGTACACAGCCTTAGGCATAGTTGTGAAGTAAAATAAAATATTTATTAAGAAAGGGATAGCAACAAAATGATTATTTATGAAGTAAGGTAGAAAATCTAGAAAAAGGTACAAAATGGGTCATATCTCCTAAACCGTAAATAATTGCTGAACATACATGGGGGTGTTTCTGGTAGCTAATGAGCCCCTCTATCTAATTTTTCATTTTGAACCTGAACTTCTGGGCCACCCTGTATATAATATAATAATTAGGAGGTGTCTGCAGGAAACAAGATCGTTGTTTAAGTATAAATAGGGTAACATCAATCTTCGTCATAATTTAAAAAGCACCTAAGAAAATCCAATTTTATTAAGGTAAATAAAAATAAAAGCCCACAATTTTCCCGCTGCGGTCGTCATCATCGTCGGTTTATGACACCGGAGACAGTAAAAGGAGCCTTGAGAATAAAAGTGAGCACTTAATCCGTACCTGGCGAGGGCCGGATCCAGGTCGACAGGGCCGCCTCAAGGCTGTACTGAAGAGCGTATCATGTTCTTTAATGCAGTCTTGCTTTATAAGTACTTTTATAAATATACGGTAAAGAATAAGAGGTCAGAGTGTTGTGCTCACGATTTGTAGGTCCAGGTTCGGTTCCCGACGGTGATATTATCGAAATCATTTTGTGATACTGTCCGTTTGTGTAGTAACGACATTGCAGGCTTAAACCCCTGATTGCCCGTAAAAGTGAGATGATTCCGTACTTCGGAAGGCACGTTACCGGCTACTAGCCCAAACACCTCCACCAACCTGCACTGGAGCAGCGTGGTGGGGTATGCTCCATACCCTCTCCGGTTGATTGAGGGGACACCCATGCCCAGTGGGACGTATATAGGCTGTTTATGTTATGTTATGAATAAGATATGGTGTTTGTGACCTTATTTGCAGTTGGCAAACTATATTTTTTAACGTGAATTTCTCTTTTACAGGTAAGTAAGTAATGTCGTCATTAGTTTAGCAGCGTTATCATCACGGTAAGTTTTATAAAAATAATGTAAAAAACAGTCAATCAGTCAGTCAAACTTAATCGACCGGAGGGGCAAACCCCACCACGCTGCTCCACTGTGGGTGCGTCGGCGATATAAAGGTTCCTTTCCTATTAATACTTTTTTATTTTTTATTTATCAAAAAAATATACACAGTTTTACAAAAAATATACAATACAATACAAATACACTTTATAAATAAAAAAAAAATGTTATTATTTTTTTAAATATGTTTAGCCAAACTGCCAAACAGTTTGTTGGCGAGCTTAAACACCCAATATAATTTAAGCAGCTTATCTATACTTCTATATCTAGTCTATTCTAAAATCAAATCAAATCAATTTATTTGCGAGAACACATAGAATACAAAATGGTGGTAAAATAATTCAAATAACAATAAAACACAAAACACACGCACACACACACATATATTTATAAAAAGGTAAATTTTGTGAGGTTACAAATTGCTTAACAAATATGAAGTATAAATACTTTTTTTTCAGAATTTTCAATACCTACACCATTTAAATTTCGTTTTAATAATAAGGGGATCAAAATACAAAGTTTGCTACGTAGAAATTCAATATTACACAAATACTTGGAGTTCAAACGCTGTCAGTATCAGTCGGCTTATATTTCACCCATTGCTTCATCTATACGTAATTTTTTTTTAAGTTTTTTTTGTTTTCCCGAATAAGTATATTAAATTACCATAACAAAAATCGACCTTACCTGTTCTGTGATACAAATTACTTTTTACAGCGCGCTTTTTCTGCTGTCGAGTATTTTTTTTTTATGTGAATTATTGTAGATTTGCCGCAGATGGCATTAAATACTTGGCCGAACAAATGGGAAGCGCTGAGGGCTCTCACCCGGTACAAAATTTAAGACGACAGGTCAGAGGGTTCCCAATTGGACGCGAACCTCAGCTCAGTGCGTCTGAGGAAAAATATTTGAAGTAATTAATCGACCCTAGTCGATAGCGATAAGTGCTTAATGAGGGAAATCGTCGACCACGCCAGCGGGGTCGGTATCGGGGTTCTGAAGTGTTTGGTGTCGCGAGCTGATCAGCCGCCTCTATGGGAATCGAGGTTTTTTTTTTTAATTTTTTATCTTTACTCCCAAAACTAGAGAAATCCTGCGTAAAACTATTTATAAACCAAAGCAAACACGTTTTAAATCACTATTCGAAATTCGAACCGTCATACACTGCACTACTCTACGTCACATCCGATGTCGCCAATATCCGCCCGTCGGCAACCACGTGACTTCCGGTCGCTTTGTCCGGTGTATGGAAGACAATAGCTGAGGGGAGTGGGCGGAGGGGGTGGTAATTGACACACACATAGCATAGCATCACGCCTGTATCCCCGATGGGTTAGACAGAGGTGCATAGTATACTCACCCACTCCTCGTCAGCTATGTTTAAGCCCCATTTAATAGGGGCCGAGACTATTGCCATTAACCGGGCACAAATCCTGGAAACCACGTGATAATAATATAATAATAATAAGTCATTTATTTCAGGCATAAAAAACCATATACAAAAATAAAAGATGAAAAAAAAAATAGAACTAAAATAAAACTATACAATAAAATGATATAAAATATGAAATAAAATAGGTAATACAATATTATTGTTATGTTTTCCCAGGCCGATGAAGGCACGTCCAATATTTTGCAAAAGGGTTTGCGAAGTCTTCACTGATAGTCATCAGGATACCGTTCTGGCTATTACGGAGCCGGTCCAAGAAGGAGGCAGTTCTAGCTCTTAGAATGGAGTAGAAGTCAGGCACTCGCGCGTCAACGAGCGTGCCCGATGCACTGTGATAATAATTATCTATCCAAACATGAATTCATACTCATACAGTCGAATTCAGTGATCAGTGTCAAATGGGGTAGTATCCTACGTCAACAATCATCATCTCCCTAGCATTATCCCGTTTTTCACAGGGTCCGCTTACCTAACTTGAAGATTTGACAGGTCCGGTTTTTTACAGAAGCGACTGCTTGTCTGACGTTCAACCCGCGAAGGGAAAACCAGCCCAACACAGGTTAGGTTAGGTCACATACCTCCGAAAATGCATTTCTCCGGAATGTCGGGTTTCCTCACGATGTTTTCCTTCACCGCTGAGCACGTGACAATAATTTATGTTTTATTGGTTTAAGCCTTTGCTGAATTCGAAACTGCGACCTCAAAGTGAGAGGCAATCGTTCTATCAACTGGGCTACTACGTCAAAAATAAACTATAAAATTTTGATTACTAACTAAATAACAACAGGTCTATGTCTGTCGATCACATTTTCTTATTTATTTTTAACTTATTTATGAATTTTGATCACAAAAAACATAATAATAAGTGTGACATTTTATCAATTTGTTCTGTGACGTCACAGATTGGAATCCCATAGTGATTTCGTGTTTTGACGTTTTGTAACATTCGGTCCCCGATACCGACCCCGCCGGCGTGGTCGACGATTTCCCTCAATCAGCGCTTATCACTATCGACCCACTAGGGTCGAGTAATTCCTTCAAATATTTTTCCTCTCAGACGACGCCCTGAGCCGAGGTTCGCGCCCAACTGGGCACCCTCAGGCTTTTTGTCTTAAACGTTGTACCGGGTGAGAGAGAGAGAGCCTTCAGCGCTCCCCATTTGTCCGGCCAAGTAGTTCAATAAGTATAAATCTACAATAACTCACGTCACAAAAAAGACGTTTTGTAAAAAGTATCTGATTTGGCTTCCTGTAAACTAGGATATTGTTTTTTTTTTTTAGATGAATTGCTTTAATGTGGCTTTCGTCGTTGTCGTGTGACGGTGTCCCCATCTAAATGCCACAAAATCCGCAGTTCCATACCACCTTTAACGCTTTATTTTATTTCTAGTGAACATTCCGTCTGTTGCTTTTTCCGCGTGGACTTCCATTATTGCGCACGGCACGTTTTTTCCATTCCCTTAGGGGATGAATTCCCAGATGAAATCTATCCTTTGTTCGCTAGGTCTCAAACTATCTCTCTTTCTAAATGGGTTCCGTGGTTTAAGAGTGAAAACGTAACAGACAGACAAACCGATAGAGTTACTTTGGCATTTATACCTAATATTAGTATGGATTATTTCATTTATTTCAATGCAAAATTTAAAAAAAAAATGAAATGATGATGAATGATGATGTTTTTAGTGAAAATGTCATCATAAATGGTTCGTCATTCCTTTCTTGGGAATATTTTTTTTTTTCAATTAATCAATCATTTATTTACAGGAAACAAGGTGGTAAAGTTCACAATATTACATTTAGGTACAGCTTGTTTCGCCAGAATAGGTATGTAAAATAAAAATATACACTGTAACATGATGCTAATAAAATTAAAATAAAATAAAAATGTCCTTATATAATAGTAAATAATCATTGGATAAATTCATTAACATTATAATAATACTTTGCTGTACTTTTTTATTTTGTATTTAATGAATGTAAATACAATTTATTAAATTAATAAAATTTATTAAATAATTTGAAATAAATAAATAAAAATAATTTAAACTAAATAATTTTTCACTTAAAAATAAAAACTTTTTATTCTATTAAGTACAAGTAAATTTCTGGTGCGTTATGGATCTGTCTACACCAATAGTATTTAAGAGAGTGAAGTTTTTGTATTGTGATGTTCCGTATAGCAAAAATCATGTCATATGTCGTATTATACGAAACGGGATGTTAAACATCTGAACTGTTTTTATGTTTATTTTTATTTCCAATGCATTTGTCTTCGATTACTTGTATCTCTGCACACCCGATTAGAGATTACAGGCGTGAGATTGGCTGTGTGTGTCCCAATGCAGAAGGGAAGTATTTACCAATATTATAAAAAAAATATTGTTAAAATTAATTCATAGGTGATAAGAATGCGCCCCGTATTCTGGTCACGTGAACACCCCTGGAATTTAAGAGGCAGGGCTGCCCCACTTCGTACCTCGAGGGCCGCAAAGCAATATTTAAAGCAGAACGGATTCCCAATGAGATTTCTTATTTATTATTAAAATAGGTTCTGTTGGATTTATTGGTTCAAAAAACGTCTGCGAATAAGATTCAAGCGTTTTCAGGTTAAAGATAAGAGTCGGAAGAGAAAATGGCCCCGATTCCTGCAGACACCTCCTAATTTTATTTTAAGTTATACCCGTCATTTTTTTTATCCGCCGGAAAGGAAAAGGACGGATTGTCAACAAGTTAATTTTAAAACGAACGAATCACCCGGGTGAATAAAATAGGCATCTCGCTGGTATGTAATCCATTTGTTTTGTGTCTACTTAACTTTGTCGGATTATTGGCTGATGTACAATTTATAGACGGTTGTTTTAGATTTCTGCTTAAAATTGAGGTGTGTTCCATAGATTTTATGCCTGTCGATTACCCGTCCCTTTATTTTTAGGCAGATAAGAAAATGACAGGTATTACTTAAAATAAAATTAGACGGCTTCTGCAGGAGTTAGCACCATTGTGTGATTAAAAATTGGTGCGGAAAAAAATACCCATGGCAAAAGGCTCGCCTTCTGTTACATGGGACTTACGCTGGCGAAGATTGGGAGTGTATACTACACCTATGCCAACCCCATCTTACATAGAAGCGTGATGCAATCTTACTTATTTTATGTTACGATCCCGTAATAGGTAATAGGGTGATGACAAAGTCAAAGATAACTGATAATTAAGTAATCATAACAACATAATATACTTTTTAAGGACATCTCATCAAAATAAAGAGAAGCAATATAGGTAGCAACATAATTCTATACATAATGTGATCTTAATATCAAGCAACAATTATTTTTATGTATGCTTCGGCCTATCTATCTACTCAGCCGTGTGTCCACCCACTGCTGGGTATAAGCCTCCTCTCTTTCACGCCATCCTTTCCGGTCCTGTGCAAGTCTCATCCATTGCTTTCCGGCATACCTCACAACAGCGCTACTCGCCATCAAACTTCATAAGTTTGGTGGGGATGATTTGTAAATCTACCGTTTGTTTTTCATTAAAAAAAAAATGTCATCCGACCACGATTCGATATCGCATACCATCCCTTGGCCACCATTCAGTAACAGCCTTAGTCCATCTGTTGTCTTCCCGTCTTGCCAATGCTTCTGTCATTAGATTGTATTTACTATGTGCCCGAGTAATGAGAAAATAGGTTATCACGTTAAAGTTGTACAGCGCCATCTATACAATTTTTGGTGAACGTAGCCTGGTAAGTCACTCATCTGAGACATTAGCGCCGCGGCCGAAGGCAACTTCTACTCTCCCCCTCTCACTCTCTCATTCGTCTCTCTCTTTCTCTCTCTCTTCTTCTTTTTTTTCTTTTTTAGGTGACTTCTTTCGTGACGCGGACTATATTTTAAACCTGCTATTTTAGTCTTCATTTTATTCGTAAGGCGACGTGTGCACATACATCCAAGCCTCCATTGTTCGCAACAGCCTAGCTCCTAAATGGAGGGCATGTCGGCTAAGTTATTTATTGGACGACCTAACAGCGAACAATCTAGCGTAGAATAACGATTTCAATTCTGATAGAAGACGTGACTTCATAGCGTGAATATTACTTCCATACATCATGTAAGTATGTAATGATATTTATTTTGTTTATTTAGATAGGTATACCACAGTACTAACACATATTGTAAAGTCAAAAAATTTAAGTCTGAAGTTATTTTTTTATATACAGGGTGTTAGTGACATCGTAACGAATACTCAGGGGGATGATTCAGGCCATGATTCTGAGTTAATATCAAGTGGAATTTTTCGTCGCAAAATTCATGATTTTTTTAGTTTTTTTTTTAATTATTTTCAATTCTATACTTTTGCGATGAAAAATTCCACTTGATATTAACTCAGAATAATCAGCTGTATTATAAAATACTGAAACCTGACTGTTTTTCTGTATTACACTGTACGTGTATTATTAACAAAGAAAGAAAGTATTTATTATTAGAGGACGCCGCGGCTTACAGTACAAATATAAATGTTAATCAATCAAGATAATCGTTTCAAAGTAACGTGCGCCGTACTTACTTACTTTTCTTTTTTGTCCCTAAAGCCTTAAACCCACCTGTAGGCTCTGCACGGTAACTGTGCCGCGCGCAGCGCGAATTAATCGAGGCCTTCGACCAATAGCCGTTTGGCGTCCATCTACGTAGACAGCATTCGTATCGTTTATTGGTCGAAGCGCTTAATATAATTCGCGCCGCGCGCGGCGGGTACCGTGCAGAGCCTACTGGTATCAATATTAATATTCAGACTCGACAAGACTTTGCATAAAATACAGTAAACTCCGTCTTTATTATACCGATCAGGCGCAATGGTGGGTCTTATTGCCTTAAGTTGTTTTTGCTAGCCTTTATTCCGGAATCGAACTAAAATCGGGCTAAACCTAGTTCAATGACTGAGGTGGGGAGCGGAGATTTGCCGTTCTGTACAGTCGCGAGTACTAATTGTGTATAATCTTTGAAACCATGTCACATTAACTTTTTTGACAAATTAAAGCTAAGTCTCATTAAATGTTAAATATGATAGTGCGACAGGGTTCTAAAGTGGGTACATGATATTGCTCATGACTGTACGTAGTATATTATTCGTAGAAAGAAAGTGTATGCAAAAACGAACAAGTAAGTATTATAAGTTGAGTTATGTACTTGCCATTTCTTCTCCAGTGTAAACGGCCTCCGTGGTCCGGCGGTTAAGCGTTGGGCTCACGATCCGGAGGTCCTGGGTTCGAATCCTGGTTTGGTTAGATCATTGCAGGCTGATCACCCGAGTGTCCGAAACTAAGATGATCCGTGCTTACTTACAGATGTAAGTACGTAGTCGTTACATGAGCCATGTCAGAGGCCTTTGGCGGCTCAACAATAACCCTGACACCAGGGTTGATGGGGTTGGTAATTCACCTCACAACCCACAAGATGGAAGAAGAACAATAAATAAATAAAATTACAATTTTTTTGTTTTGCAGACGTCGTTATCATTTCTAGGTTAAGAACATGGCATTTACCTACCAAATCTAAATATATTAAAGGAGAAACTGACTGGCTGACATATCAACGCACAGCCTAAACGGGTAAACGTAGGCACTTGAAATTTGGAAGGGACGTAGCTTAGGTACTGTTGAGGTGCCTTAAGAAAGGAATTCCCGGAATTCCCACGGGAATGGGAATTAGCGGGAAAATCCTTTTGTATGAAAAATCTAAACCATTTGAGATAGACGCTTGAAATTTGACATGCACGTACCTAAGTTAAATTAAAGTTTAGTTGCAACAGGATATTGCAGAATTCCCACGGGAACGGGAGTGAGCGGGAAAAAATATTTGTATGAAAAAATCGAAACCGCGTAAGATATATGTTTTCAATCTAGCATGCATGCATACCTTAGTAAATATAAAGTTTAGTTATGGCTTTATTTTGAAAAATGGGAGTTAGCGGGAAAAAGAAATATGAAAAAATCTGAACTGCATAAGTTAGATGCTTGAAATTTGATATGGACTCCCGCACACACAAAGATTTCTCTTTTATAACAAGCCACGCGGACGAAGTCGCGGGGCAAAAGCTAGTGAAATTATAGGTACCTTCTTACGTTTGTATAAGAAATAAGTGTTTTTGTCTTCGCGAGTACTTTGTTAATATAATGAGGATAAATAAGTCGAATAATGAAAGCGTACTACCTACATATTTACGTTCCAAGATATTCGTAAGTGCGAGTGGAAATGTAATGAGAATGGAACTCTCGGTTACTTGTCATCTTGTCCAAATAAGTGACGAACACTGAAGATTTCACATCAGAGCCACGCTCTTGTCGGTGTAGCATTTTCCATTCCAGTCTATCAAAGGCCAATTCCTTGACTTCCCTATAAGACACGACGTTAACCTTTTCTTTAATCTGTTTTTTTTTCTTTGGGCTTACTTTTGTTTTTTTTTTGTGTATACATTGTTTTAAGTTTACGCGGTTATTATCATAATTAAAGCACATAATAACGGGTTCTTACCGCGTTTAAATGGGGATATGAGACTCCCGATATTTCAACAACAACAACAACAACAACAACAACAACAGCAACAGTGTCGAAATATCGGGAGTCTCATATCCCCATTTAAACGCGGTAAGAACCCGTTATTATGTGCTTTTTTGTGTGTTATTCAACTTTTTCGCCATTTTCTTATAATGTAATAGGCTATTTGACAACCTAGTCAAATGAGATAATTTTTACCTTTTTACGAAACGTCTACACGAAAGTTTTCTTTAGGAGTTTTTATAGAAATAATGTCCTGTGACGTCATCAATAAAAGCGGTCGAACGTCGTACTCTTTGTTACTTAATTCGTAAATAAAATTCGAAAATAAGTCGAAAACTAACATGAGATAAAGAGAGAAAATATATATTTGACTCAGTCAAACACCCTTTTGATGAATGTGGAGGAAGCAAGAGAAATATGTCAGGATCGAAGTGAAAGGAATTCCATAGTATCTGGTTACCCCGGTGGGGAATAGGCGTGAGTTTATGTAGGTATGTATGTGTAAGACGCACAGGGGTTTGGGCGGAGAGTTACTGTCCTATACGTAGTATTTTTTTTTATTTTATTGTCGCATTACAAAGTTTTAAGGTAACATAGAGGGGGGGTTTGGACCTTAAGCCCACCGCGCTGGTCCAGTGCGTGTTGAAAGCGGGCAGCCTATGCCCAGCAGTGGGCGCCGTGCGGCTGATAATGATGATGATGAAGGTAACATAATGCATACTTCCCTTGACAGACGACGTTTGAACGCGCTTCATAATGCGGCCCGCGTCGCGGCGCGGTGTATGACAGCGTTATATTATGACCCCGCAGGACGCTCTGACGTCACCGCTCTGCAATGCGACCCTTACACGGAACACGTCTGACCTCTGCTACTGACAGACGTCCATTAACAACTTTACATCTATATAAAGGTGTCTTACTTCACAAACTTATATGACTACATAGCATAGCATTAAAGCCTATACCGCCGAGAAGGTAAATACACTCACTCCTCGCCAGCTATGTTTAAATCCCATGTAATAGGGGGCGAGTATACGGCCTCTGTGGTCCAGTGGTTAAGCGCTAAGCTCACGATCCGGAAGTCCCGGGTTCGAATCCCGGTAGGCCTAAATAATAAAAAAACACTTTGTGATCCCTAGTTTGATTACGACATTACAGGCTGATCACCTGATTGTCCGAAAGTAAGATGATCCGTGCTTCGGAAGGCATTTTGAGCCGTTGGTCCCGGTTACTACTTACTGATGTAAGTATGTAATCGTTACTTAAGCTATGTCAGGGACCTTTGGCGGCTCAATAATAACACTGACACCAGGGAAGATGAGGTTGGTAATCCACCACACAACCCACCCGATAGAAGAAGAAGGGGGCGAGTCTATTGCAAGGAACTCAGTGACGCCATTACTTTCAACAATCTCATTGGTTGTGACATTTAAACCCACCCGGACTTACAAGCGGTATAAGGGCTCAAACTGGATGACAGCGGCAGCGGCGCGGCAGCGGCGCGTCGGCGCTAAGGCCTCGGTCTCGAATTTTGCGGGCAGCGGAGCGGCAGCGGCGGCGGCGCGGGAGAGGGGCGGGCAACGCATACCTGTTCTCGAAACCAGCGGGCAGATCGCGCGGCACTGTAGCGGTGTTGTAATCCCATTAGCTACCTACTAATTAATTTGTAAACCATAATAAACATTGTAAATAACATAATAAATAATTTTTATATTCACTTACCTTCAATATTCAGTTCGTTTTTTATTTCTTCCCATAAACGATTAATTATTCTTCTATTTTTATGGTTCACATATTTGCTGTTCCATATGGGTCTCCTCTCAAAGATTGCCGAAATAATTTGCTCTTGCACGTCCGAGGACATTTTGATACCTACGTCTTGAAAAAAAAGTACAACACTATACTACAATGCAGACGCGCAACGGTCACCGCTCGACTGGAGTGCACCGCTCGTTGCCCGCCCCCGCGCCGCTCCCGCGCCGCTGTTTTCGAGACCCGGTCCATTTGACGATACGCATAAGATCCTGCCGCTCCCGCGCCGCCGCAGCCGCCGCCCCGCTGCCCGCAAAATTCGAGGCAGAGGCCTAACGGGGCGCGGGGAGCGGCGCGGCGGCCGCTGTTCCGTTCTCGATGCAAGCGGCCAAATCGCGCGCTGTTGCGGTGGTATAGAGTTGTGTCTTAAATTAACGCGATGTCGAAACGGCGACAACGCATTTTCGATTGTAGTTCTTTTGTTTCGTACGATTTATTATAGGCAAAAGAAGATCTGAATCCCTAGAATGAACAAAGGAAACAAAAAGGAGAGTTTCAAACGCAGAGACACCGCTCGACTAGAGCGCACCGCTCGTACCCCGCTCGCCGCGCCGCTGCCATCGAGAACACTTCAATATAAATCTTAGCATTTGAACGCACTGCTCCCCGCACCGCCGCCGCCGCCGCGCCGCTGCCGCTGTCATCCAGTTTGAGGCCTAAGAGGCACAACGCGCCCGCGCGCCTTTACAAGGTTACAGCAACGGGTCTGCGCGCCGCTACGAGGACACTGCGACGATCTCGGCGGAACAGCTGACGACACGCCCTTTTTCTCTTTAAACAATAATTACCAGTTTTATTATAACACCAGAGTTGATAACCCTTGTAAGTGATAGGGCTCTAGTCTCCAACACACTCATTGTTAGGGAATGCAATCCCGATCTCGCGAGATCTCATCTAATATTTCGGGATCCCGAAGCGTAACATGACGAGATCCCGTTCGAGATTGACGGGATTGTGCGAATATCCTTGAGCTGTACTTTTTGTTTTGTTTATGCTGATTTCCAAGAAAACTTAATTATTTAGTTAGTAATATTGAAGAATAAAGGTTTTTTTTTTTACAAAAAATAGTTTTAATTAACCTCACTATCACAAACAAGCAGTTTTCATTGTTTTCAGCCATCTTAAATTTACATTTTTTTATAAACTAAACGAGATCCCGAAAATTTCGGGATTTTGCGAGATTGATATTTCCAATTTATAAACAAATTAGGACTGCTCTTAAGACATGGCTTGCACAAAAACGTTTTTATGACGTCAAAGAATTTTTGAATGAAAACTAATAGTTATTTCATAGACCTACTTATCCATTGTATATATTCTTTAATAGTTTTTTTTTTATTATTGGGTTCTCTTTCTTATGTTATTTCATTTCCTGTGTGAAATGTGTATATGCCAGCAAAGGCAAAATTTAGTGAGACGTAATTTGCAACTATAACTGCAACTATTATCTATAACTGTATCTAAATTTATGCACAATAAAAATCTTTATCTTTAATCCCGCGGGATCTCCAATTTGCGATTTCGAGTCGGGATTGCCTTCCCTACTCATTGTATGTACTAGTGTGTTTTACTAGACGTACGTGATATCTCGAGATGAGATGCCTTCGTTATTTATGGAAGTCACGAGCCCAAACACTTCTTCGCCAAATTAAACCTTCATTTGGTTTGTAGGTTGATTAAACCTCGTATTTCTACAATATGGCACTTGGGATTGAACATTTTTTTTATGACACCAGGGTTGATAAGGTTGGTGATCCGCCGCTCAACCCACAGGAGAGAAGATAGATAATTGATATCACGTGGTTTCCAGGATTTGTGCCTGGTTGATGGGAATACGCTCGCCCCTATTACATGGGACTTGAGCATAGCTGGCGAGGAGTGGGTGGTCCGGGATGTACCCAAGCAAATAAGCACGACTATATCACAATTGGGGTAGTCAGAGGCACATCCATTGCAAGGTGAACTAAGTACCCGCTTAACGCAATAACTTTCTCTCTCTGCCTACTACTTCGGAGACATAGGTGATATTGAAATCGTAAACGGGCAACGAAACTTTTTTTTGACGGGACTTATAGTAGATTTGCCGCAGATGGCATTAACTACTTGGCCGGACAAATGGGGAGCGCTGAAAGCTCAATTGAACAATATACCTACCTAGGTTGTGGCCCTGATTTCTGCAGACACCTCATCATACCCCTAACATCATCCCGTTTTCCACAGGGCCGCTAACCCAACCTGAAGATTTGACAGGTCCGATTTTTTACAAAAGCGACTGGCTGTCTGACCTTCCAACCCGCCAATGGAAAACCAGCCTAATATAGGTTAATTCACATACCTCCGAAAATGCATTTCTCGGGAATGTGGGTTTCCTCAGGTTTCCTCACGATGTTTTCCTTCACCTTTATGATCCAAACATGAATTTTCTTACAAATTCGACAATCATTGGTGCTGGATTCGAACCTGCGACCCCAAATTAAGAGCCAATGAGCGTTCTACCAACTGGGCTACCACGGCACCCCGTCGGCGGTCGGTAGTGGCCCTGATTCCTGGAGATACCTCCTAATTTTATTTTAAGTTCTTATCCACAGAAAAGAAAAGATACAGATTGATTGTGTTTAACCAAAAATATGTTATTATTTACAAAACAATAACATAACCTCACGACTATTTACCAATTGGGGTAGTCAGAGGTACATCCCTCGCAAGGTGAACTAAGTATTCACACCTCACCGAGCTTTCTGTTAATAATACAATATGTTGTTATTACGAGTATATATGACGTTTATTGTTACTGTTTCTGTTTTGAATATTTACTTTATTTATTTAGTTTTCACCAACCCGCAGTGTAGCAGCGTGGTGGAGTATGCTCCATACCCCCTCCGGTTGATTGAGGGGAGACCTGTGCCCAGCAGTGGGACGTATATATGTATGTTGTTTATGTATGTATTTAATTTTAAGTTCCATTTTAAGTCACGTAACAATTTCATCTATTGTTACTTATTCCTTACTTTATTGCACAAATAGAAACATCAATTTATTACTTAGTTACTAAACAAGTAGATTCATGCTGTCATGCTGAAATGGAACCAGCAACAAAACACGACTTAGTTTCCTACAACTTTGTTAATTTAACAACAAAACAACAAATGCCACGACAATAAAACAACATTTAAATTCATGACGAAATTTGTTTTTATAAAGTTTTTGTATTGTTCTTAAATTGAAACCCAAAAAGGTGAAATACTGGTGGTACGAGAGCAGACCGTGACAAAACCTACATCATCAGAATCAACCACGGGAAGTCGAACCATCACCTACATGTGGCGCTTAAAGGAGACTGTGCATGCGGTCACCCGCATTAAACCCTATCTCACATAATATTCAAATTCAAAATGTCTCTCTCTCTTTATTTATGAGCTGCGCTCTTGTCGGTGGAGTAATCGCCATTCCTCTCTTCTTCCCGCCAAATCCTTCACCTCCTGATACGACACGACCTGCACCTTTTCTTTTGTTTGTTTCATAAATGTTCTCCTAGGTCTACCCTTTCCTCTCTTCCCTTCAATTTTTCCTTCAATGATGTTTGTTATAAATGAATCGTGTCGTATCAGGTGGTCAATCATATTTCCTCTCCGATTGTCTATAGTCTTTATTATGGTTATATTTTTCTTCAACTATTTCCAGCACTTTTTCATTTGACACCATTTTAGTCCAGCTAAAAAAATGTAAACAAACAATATTGCAATTTAAAATTTGCTTATATAAAAATAAAATTTTTAACAAAAAAAAAACACCGACTTTTAACGCAAAAAAAAGCAATAAATGAGTTTACTTCGCATAAAGTAATAAGTACGATTTTTGAAAATTCCCCTCGATTTCTCTGGTCTGCCATCATCACCACCTTGGGAATATCTCCTTTCGAACAAAAAAATAATTATCAAAATCGGTTCATACACGACGAAGTTATCCCCGAACAAACATAAAAAAATATACGGTCGAATTGAGAACCTCCTCCTTTTTTGAAGTCGGTAAAAATAACTGCGCAATGCAAACAAATGTCAAATAGCAATATTGCTGTTTCAGATGAATTAATTTGATGTGGCTTTTTAATCCACTTGCACTTAAGATAAGTCAATAACTCATGACGGTTTCTCCAGGAAGATAAGCAGCTGAATAATGCAAATCAAAGTCAAAGCGTCTAATTACGAGTATCGCTACCTACCTGATCTGTGTGTTCATATTTCCAATTATTTTATGTAAATCTGATCCCAATGTGCCATAAATCAAACTCGTATTAAATTAACCTGATATCTAAATAGTAGTATCATAAGATCACGCCTGCATCTCAGAAGGGATAGGCAGAGATATTATAATAAATAAAATAAAATAAAAATTAAATGCATTCATTTCAGGTAGGTACCCATATTGTAAGGTTATAGGTACAGGGGTTCGTAACGAAAACTTTGATGGGTGATTCAGACCATGATTTTGAGTCGATATCAAGCCGTTCCCGTCGCAAAAATATGGAACTGAAAAAAAATTAAAATAAGGTCAATGTGGGGAAGACCGTCTAGTGCCAATAACCTCTGAAACTGGGGGGGAGGGGGGATTCAGACCATGATTCTGACTTGATATCAAGTGGAAAATTAATGAAAATTTTAGTGCTTATTTAAATAATTTTCTGATTCACTTCCAAGCAACCTTTGAGTATAGGAGATCACTTAGCTAAAACCTCGTGTCATGACAAAGACTGGACAGTAAGTTAAATATTTATTTTTTTAGTCTGGCAACTATTCAACATGCGCCGCAGTAACTAACTATAGGAACAAAAACAAGTAAAACAACTTCCCATTGTCTGCAACAACGCTTCACTCAGTTACTCGGTGTTTACTTCACTAACTTCAATGTTTTTCTTACAAACTCACTGGTGTTGGATGAAGTTGGTATCAAGACAAGTTATACCTATAAACATTAAAATAATAATTAAAACACATAATAACGGGTTCTTACCGCGTTTAAAGCAGAGATATGAGACTCCCGATATATTTATTTTCGGGAGTCTCATATCCCTGCTTTAAACGCGGTGAGAACCCGTTATTATGTGCTTTAATTATGATAATAACCGCGTAAACTTAAAACAATGTATTAAATAATATACAAAATAAATGTTGAATTTCAAAAAGCCGTGGTTAGTAGAACGCTTACTTCTCACTTTGAGGTCGCAGGTTCCAATCCAGCACAGGCTTAAACCAATGATTATCGATTTTGTTTTCGAATTCATGTTAACGTGCTCAGCGGTGAAGGAAAACATCGTGAGGAAACCAACATTCCCGAAAAAATGCATTTTCGGAGGTATGTGACCTAACCTGTATTGGGCTGGTTATCCCGTCGCGGGTTGGAACGACGGACAGACAGTTGCTTCTGTGAAAATCCGGACCTGTTAATTCTTCGGGTTAGGTTAGGTTAGAGAGGGATGTTATTGAATATCAAACAATGTTTTGTTATAACTTTTTCAACACATTTGCTCGTAAACTAGCTCTTATTGCACCGCTTTTAAGCACATGAACTTTCATTTGACACCCAACATTAAGCGATTTATTATTTTTTAATTATTTCCAGGCAATATTCACAAAGAAAGTCTACGATTTTTGGACAATTCTCACATTTTCGTGTGGCCCCAGGGGAAAGTATGACGTCGGACATTATAGTGTCCGTCATGGCGTTCAACGTGTTAATATCCTTATAAATAGTCTCAATTTATGTCCTCTAGAGGGCGCCATATTGAATTTTGCGCGACGTCACATAGCCTATAACCACCGGACAACCAAGAAACTTCTAGTGATACCCCATTTGTCAAACTTTAGATTAGTGGTTTAGCAGTCAGGAGGAAAGAATACACATACATACATACATAACTGTCAAACACATAATCTTCCTTTTTGCTTCGCGCAGTCGGGTAAAATATCATTCTCATCCGTTCTGTAATAGTGATTATAATTCCACTAGCTTTTGCCCGCGACTTCGTCCGCGTGGCGTGTTATAAAAGAGAGATCTTTGTGTATGGGGAGTGCATGTCAAATTTCAAGCATCTAACTTATGCAGTTTAGATTTTTTCATACAAATGATTTTTCCCGCTAACTCCCGTTCCCGTGGGAATTTTGCAATATTCTGTTGCAACTAAGCTTTAAGTTTACTATGGTACCTGCATGCCAAATTTCAAGCGTCTAACTTAAGCGGTTTAGAATTTTCATACAAAAGGATTTTCCTGCTAATTCCCGTTTCCGTGGGAATTCCGGGAATTTCTTTCTTAGTACACCTCTACGGTACCTAAGCTACGTCCCTTCCAAATTTCAAGTGCCTACGTTTAGCTGTTTAGGCTGTGCGTTGATATGTCAGTCAGTCAGTTTCTCCTTTTATATATTTAGATACAGAAGTGAAAATGCTGATAGCGCGTACAATTCGAAAGAATCTTTATCTGATTTCACTCTTAAAATATATGATATTGTGTCGACTTCGACGCTCAATGTATCGATAAGGAACTTTTCAGGCTAAGTTCCTCAAAACCAATATAGATGGCGCTGTACAGATTTAACGTGATAATTACCTATTTTCTCATTGCAGTCTAATTCTTAAATAATATTCGAAAATAATTCGAAAAGTTTTTATTTTAGTCGAATAGTCGTAAAAGTAGCTCTAATTAATGTAATTTCTTAAAAAAAGTTAAATTGACCTTCAACTAGTTTATCCATGGTAATTACTTTGAATAAATGATTCTGATTCGAAAAGTAAATTGAGATGGTTGTTTGATCATCTGATACTGGCTTCAATTTCTATATTAGCATGTTATAATTTGTATTGCAATCTACATTCTTTTGAAAGAACAACTTTACTTTTTCTAATTTTAAAATAAGCTTACTCAGACACAGCGAAGTAAAAACTATTTCACCGCAAAAAGCCGCAGTTACATCTAAACGCCCTAGAACAATCTAGAAAGTTCTTAGAATTTACCAAGTGCATTACAGTTCGCTGTGGATATTACACAGGATTATCCAACTAGATACAGCTGGCATTGTTAGCTAGCTAGCTAGTTACATGTGTATATGTCGTGGCCAGATCTTAGAATTGAAAAAAAAAGAATAAATAAATAAGAAAAAAAATAAGAATAATAAAAAAAGAATAAGATTAAATTAATAAGTAAGTAAATAAGTAAGAATTGGAACTATTTTCATCATTCAAAAAAGAGCAGTTCGCGCTATTTATAATCTGCGTCGCCGTAACACTTTAAGGGAGCTGTTTGAAGAAATAAATGTACTGATGGTCGCAAGTCAATATATTTATGGAAAAATGTTACATTGACCCTTAACAAGTTTATCCATGATAATGACGTTGAATTATCATCGATTCTGATTTCTGGTACACCTCTGCCTACCTCTTTGGTGATACAGACGTGATGTCATGTTGTTGTGTTAAATAAATAATGGTATTTCCTGGAAGGATAATTTTCTTTTTACATCCAATGGAATATATTTTGTCATATTTAGACAACCCATCGATGTGCTGTCGATAGACAGACGGGAGGAATTATATTACACTAGCTTTTGACCGTGGCTTCACTCGCGTTATATTCGAGGTAACATGGTTTACTTTTCCTAATGTACCAATTTTTAGCTTCGTACCTTGAAAACTGCGTAAAATCCTATATACAATTCACGCTCTTTTCACGATGTTTTTGTTAGCTTGAAAATTGCGGAATACTGCATATTAATTTCCACCCCTCATTTAAGGGATGTGGGGGGTTAGAAAGAAACAAAAAGTTGCCTATGTCACTCTCTATACCTTCAACTGTACACATACACACAATCACATACGAACAATTACAGAAACAGACATCCATGGTTAATAAGTTAGGGTTTTAGACATGTTATCATTAATTTTAATTGATACCTTTTTCTTTTTGTTTTTTTTTATTCTTTATTTATTTTTGCTTTGCATGTCAACTATTTAGTGTTAGCAACTAGGGTAAAAGCGAGACATCCTCAACCCAAGCATTAACCTTGCTTCCTGGGGTTGCCTTATAACTTTATGTTGCTTAAAAACAAGAAATAAACACTTTTTTTTTAAAAAAGAAATGACGTCAATTCGTCGTTCCGTTTTGCCGTGAAATACGGACAAACAAACACATTATATAACACAACATATACATTAACACAATATATTTATTTCGCATTTTATAATATATATTATATAAGCACCCACCATCGTTTTTAGTACAATCAAATAGGCGTTCCATTTTTTTTTTCGTTACGATGTCACTAACACCCTGTATGAGTTGTTGGGTGCTCCTCGACACAAAGGAAATGTACTGAAGACTAGGCAGCAAGGTCTTATGATCTTAGCCTGACCCACAAATGGGCAAAATGAAAAAAAAAAACAGAGTCGTGGTAGCCCAGTTAGCCGTACGTTTGACTCTCACTGACTGACTGTGTGGGGTCGCAAGTTCGAATCCTAGCACGGGCCTAAACCAGTGATTTTCGAATTCGTGTTTGGTTCATAAACGGAAATATCAACACGACGTTCACCTTTTCTTTGATCTGTTCCATGTAAGCTCTTCTTGGTCTTCCCCTTCCTCTCTTTCCTTGTAGCTTCCCTTCTATAACACCAATCGGAATAAAGTCGTGATCTTCACTGCATAGTATAAAACAAAGTTGCTTTTTCTTTTCCTCTATCCCTATGTACGCTTAAATCTTTAAAACTACGCAACGGATTTTGATGCGGTTTTTTTTTAAAGATAGAGTGATTCAGGAGGAAGGTTTATTTGTATAATAACATCCATTAAATATTGAAGAAATACTGATATTTTTGAGGTTTTTAATATGATGTCGTAAATAATTTAATTTTTTCGCTAGTTTGTTATAAAGCCTTTAACAGCTCAAAGTAACCTTGGGTTGATGGAGGACGTTGGTCGTCCACCTCACAACCCACACGAAGATCATCCCAAATATGGTTGAGATTGCGACCTTTTCAACATAATTATGATCAGCTCACGTAGTATGTACCCTGTTATACAGCATGTTCAGTAAGTGCAAACAATACCGTTTGCTCACTGAAATAACGGGATCGTATGTACAGGATGATTTATTACCTGGATTATAAATTATAAGTTGATGAAGGTTTAGTAATATGGAATTAATGTTTGGTTAACCCTGAGGGTTTCCAGTTACTACACGTACATAAGCGTCACCCAACAGAGTCCACATGATACTAGCGTCGTGGTTCACGCCGCGACTCGTGCTGAGTGAGGCCCTTTCATCTCAGGACGTCCACCATCACCTTATGATCATTTCGACAAACATCCGTCTTGCTTTTTTGTACTTAATTGTTTAGTGGAAATTTAATATGATGTTGTTGTCTTTTTTTTGTGTGTGGCGCCCTTTTATAATAAACTATTTCTATTCCATTGCATTCGATTCCATTCCATTCCATTCCATTCCGTGCTCCGTGACCCACGTTAAATCGTTGGCCCCGGTTACTACTTACTGATGTAAGTGAGTAATCGTTACGTGAGCCATGTCAGCGGCCTTTGGCGGCTCAATAATAACCCTGACACCAGGGTTGATGAGGTTGGTAATTCGCCTCACAACCCACACGATAGAAGAAGAATAACTCATTGGTGCAAGTTCACGAACCACGTCAGATCAAGGACCACGGTATCACCATCCCCCTGTAGCGACACATTTAATACATTTTTGTTATGTCATCATTTTTAGTAGCAGCGCTTGCGTTGCCCCGCGGCTAGCCAGTCTCTCCCGTTCCGTCACCGGGCTAGCTACTATGCCCGACCTTAATTACCGTGTTAAATATTTTCAGTGTATCTAATGTTTGTTCAGAATTGTAATTGTTAGTTCTTTAAAGTGAATAATATAATTTCAGCAACTTTAAATAGTTATTTTATTTTCGTGATCCTCCTGTCAAATATTTACAGTCAGATGATATATTGAAGTGCGGGTCATAGCGCCTTCCTAGTAGAACTTACAAAGAACTAAATCAAATAAGACCCCACACCCCTACAATTATCCCGTTTACCTAATCTGAAGATTTGACAGGTACGGTTTTTCACACAAGCGACTGCCTGTCTGACCTTCCAACCCGCGAAGGGAAAACCAGCCCAATACAGGTTAGGTCACATACCTCCGAACCTGCTTTCTCTGAAATGTGGGTTTCCTCACGATGTTTCCTTCACCGCTGAGAACGTGATAATCATTTATGATCCAAACATGAATTCGAAAACAAATGCGACAATCATTGGTTTAGGCCTGTGCTGGATTCGAACCGGCGACCTCAAAGTGAGAGGCAAGCGTTTTACTAACTGGGCTACTTCAGCTACACAGGTTGTGAGAAGCTGCAGTAGTTTTAGGCGGATGAGACGTTCGTTATGTAAGAATTGACGATTCAAAGTGTAACCATGCTCATCATCATCAGCCCATTAACGTCCCCACTGCTGGGGCACGGGCCTTCCCTATGGACGGATAGGTAGATCGGGCCTTAAACCATCACGCGGGCCCAGTGCGGATTGATGATTATTAAACGACTGCTAATGCAGCCGGGACCAACGGTTTAACGTGCCTTCCGAAGCACGGAGGAGCTCGAGATGAAAACTTTTTTTTTGTGGTCACCCATCCTATGACCGGCCTTTGCGAAAGTTGCTTAACTTCAAAATCGCAGACCGAGCGCGTTTACCGCTGCGCCATCGAGCTCCTCAACCTCGTAACCATGCTACCTACTGAATAAAGATATTTTTGAATTTGAATCAAGGACCACGGTATTCGAAAATAAAATATTCAAATATGTTATGACACCCTGTAAATATGTACCTCATTGCATCACCGACGCACTGCGGTGTTCAAATATTCACATTCGGGGTAGTATTATGTGATAACGTGTAATACAAGGGACTTGGGGGGAAGGGTGAAGATGAGGAGGAAAAGGGGTCTTGGGGTTTACATTTTGTGAATATGATGTTTTGAAACCACTGAATTCGACTTAATGATTTTGTTCATAGATCAAACCACCGTCCAATGGCTCCCTGGTCCAGTGGTTGAGCGTTAGGCTCACGATCCGGAGGTCCCGGGTTCGAATCCCGGTGGGGAAATATCACAAAAATTACTTTGTCATCCCTAGTTTGGTTAGGACATAGCTGATCACCTGATTGTTCGAAAGTATGGTGATCCGTGCTTCGGAAGGCACGTTAAGCTGCTAGTCCCGGTTATTACTTCATTACTGATATAAGTAAGTAGTCGTTACATGAATCATGTCAGGGGCTTCGCCAAACACATGGGGAGCGCTGAGGTCACTTGGTACAAAATTTAAGTCAACAGGCCTGAAGATGCCCAATAGGGCACGAATCTCGGCTCAGGGCGTAGTCTCAGAGACTTAACACTAGGGTGGGGAGTGTTAACGGCCTCCTTGGTCGTCCTAAGTTTTTTTATTTATATAGGTAAGTATACTTGTCATTTTCTTCAGTATGTTCTATTGTTTTTTAAAATGTCAGTTTTGTTCGATATAAAAATCAGCACATTAACAGTGTTACTACAAAACAAAGACTAAAAGATAAACAATGTTTAAAATACATATAATCCGTATATGAAAGAAGTCGCGAAGGCCGCGGCGCTACTGTCACAGATTCTGCATAAAATTATTATGACTTGTCAAGTTATTTTCATTAAAATCCGTCGACTTCTTACGTGGCGCGAAATACCATTTCAAACATAGTTTATTTTTAGTTTGTGTTTTGTAGTAACACTGAATGTTTCTTGCTTTCTCGATCATTTCATATGTATGCACTCTCAACAAAAAATTAATCGACCTTAGTACATCGCCATCAACCCTAGTGGGTCGATAGCGACAGTAGGCACCCAGAGGACCTATTAAAAGCATCATATTTGTTTAATCAAACAATACAAACAAAGCATATTTACCGTTATATTAAACGATAATTTTATTCATTGGCCCGATCCAAATCCCTCAGTAGCAAAAGATGAATATAATTTAATATTCGTGTTTATTATTATATCTTTTAATAAAATAAAAGCTAAAGGTACCTGGCTGAGTTAGGGTGTTACCAGACCAATCCATCGATCGATGTGAGAATGGAATAGTCGACGTCGATCGATACTTTCCATCAGACCAATCGATCGATCGTCGCGTCGTTCGTACAATGGAATAGTTGACGTCGATCGATCTGCCCGCCCGGACCCCGCTTGTGTTTATGTGTTCAGTCGTATGAAGATCGTGGTCGTGAATACTTGTTGTCTCGTGACACGCAAAATAATAATTTTCTTCTATCGTGTGGGTTCTCAGGTGGATTACCAACCCCATCAACCCTGGTGTCAGGGTTATTATTGAGCCACCATAGGCCCCTGACATGACTCATGTAACGACTACGTACTTACATCATCATCAGCCCATTAACGTCCCCACTGCTGGGGCACGGGCCTTCCCTATGGATGGATAGGGAAATCGGGCCTTAAACCATCACGCGGGCCCAGTGCGGATTGATGGTTATTAACGACTGCTAATGCAGCCGGGACCAACGGCTTAACGTGCCTTCCGAAGCACAGAGGAGCTCGAGATGAAAACTTTTTTTTGGTCACCCATCCTATGACCGGCCTTTGCGAAAGTTGCTTGACTTCAACAATCGCAGACCGAACGCGTTAACCGCTGCGCCACCGAGCTCCTCAATACATCAGTAAGTAGTAACTGGGACCAACGACTTAACGTGCCTTCCGAAGCACGGATCATCTTACTTTTGGACAATCAGGTGATCAGCCTGTAATGTCCTAACCAAACTAGGGATCACAAAGTGATTTTAATGTTTTGTCCCCACCGGGATTCGAACCTGGGACCTAAAAATAATAATAATAAGCGATCTTTGGCTTTAAAGAACGGTCGCATCCAGAGTCTTCTACGTTTGCGTCTCCCTAATAATATTACAAGCAACATCTTACTGGACAACAACAACCTCTTGTGAATACATTTTGAAAGAAACTGATGGAATATATCGAGGGTTGAAAGGCAAATGGGTTTAAGCGACATTTTGGACGAAATTGACTTATATATATATTCGGAATCAGCGATTTTTTCCGCGTCGACTGATCTTGGTTTCAGATCAATCGAAGCTACTTTTTGGCGCTTCAACCAATTAGCACTTTGGGTACATTTTTAAAAACCCGTGTTTTAACCGACAAAAAAATGCACAAAATTCTGGGCGGGTGGCATATCAGTCGTATTCCGGGATATGAGTCGGTCACATAAGCTGTTATGTCTTTTCATTTTCATGATTCGAAGTCTGTTAAAGCGTTTTCCCTGACAGTGTTTTGTTATAGATAAGTCGGTTAAATCATTTGTCCTTAGACGAAACGAAAATAGATTTGGCGCTTAAATCTTTTTGCTTTAATCCAGATTTTATAAATATTGTCGCTTCAACCGTTTTGCCTTCGACAGTTTAAAAGTAAAATTGGCACTTGAACTGTTTTGCCTTTACCGAAAATATTCATAGAATTTGACTTCAGCTATTTATGCTACATTTTTTTAAATTTTTTGTCGTATAAAACAACTATCATTTTCTTTTGAAAGGACTTAAAACGTTTTTCCAAAACAAAAAAGAAATAATGTTGACATTTCAGTCATCGCAATTTTGTATGAAACCTTGTGCCCGCATCACTTCAACATATCAAAATAAGTATGGGCAGGTCCTGGTTGGGCGGTTCACACAGCTAAAAATTACGATTGGGAAGACCGGGAGTGTGCGTGTCATCATGTCACCCAAGCCGTATCCGTTGATGGTGACTTCTATTTGTGTCTATCCCAAGTCGTTGTTGTTGTAGACTTTGACGTGGCTAGCGGAACCGAACTTCGAATTGAAGATCTGGTCACATGGCATACAATCAAGCTGGCCAGCCGAGTTTACCGTGTAATTGTAGGAAGGTTTCCGTTGAGTTTTCCGTATTTGGCGTCTTGGACTAAGATTTTCGATGACTATATCACGCGCTATTCCAGGTTCAGACACACCATGTTGAAAACCACATGGTTGCGCTTGAGTACGTCTTTGTACCGCAGGTATTGTCCACCTTGTTTACAGTTCCTGCCAGACACCTCGAAATAGAAAACCTTTCTGTCATCCATTCGCATGACGTGACCGCACCATCGTAGGTGATGTTTTATGATGAGAGCTTCTATTCCGAATATGCCAGAACGACGTAATACTTCTGTTATTGGAAAACCATCTTGCCGCTTTATGCGAAAGATGGACCTTAGACATTTAAAGTGTTACGTATCAAGTACGCCGCTGAGACTTTGTACACTAATATTTTAAGTTTCCCAAAGGCTGCCACCGCACCTGTTATCCGGGCTGGCAACTCCGATGACTTTGGAGTCATTTCATATTTGAGAACCCAAATATTTTAATTTTGAAACTTCCTCCAGCTCAGCGACCTTTAAAGCAACATTGGAAGAAGCTACATCCCCGGAGCATCCTCTGGATGGTTATTTTAAAAGGGTTTTGCACAAAACTATAAATATTCTGGTGTGTGACTTAATTGAATCGACCTTTCCTCGGCAAGTTTGGTTAACTGACGCATAGATGTGAGACGTGAGAGATCAAAAATGATCTTATTCATTTAAGCCTTAATTTCAATTAAGCTATAAATAACAATTCCACAGAGTATCCCACTTATGCGTGATACAGAAGCGATATGTAAAGAAAATAGATTAGGAACCATGGCTCCATGTGTTATGACATAGCCTTGTTTCGCGCCGTAGGTAACGACGAATAGCTCTGAAAAGTTACTTCTAAATCAAACTGTCGTCATCATGTCGTCATGATATTGTCGTATTAGGATAAGTCATAAGTTTTCAGGACAATCTGTTTTCTTTAGAGCAATCCACAAGCCGCGTGAAGCCTCACGCAGCACATAACAAAGGCCGATGTTGTTCAAGCCTTTTGGCCTGAATCTGTTTAATAACAAAACCGTACCCCCATATCTCTGTCCGGACAAAATCATCATTGGCTTTCCGGAAGTACCTTTTCTGCATCACGGGATAGAATAACGTAGAATAACAAAGAGGAAGAAGGCTAAAATCATTCCAGCAGCTGACTCCCATATCTTCAGGATGAGTTTGTATAACCAGTTATTAATGTGTAGGCATATTATACAGTTCAGATGGTATTTTTGATGTGTTGGTATTCGTCATCCTTCTTAGCGCGGTAAGAAGTTCTTCAAAGGTCGGGGGTGCCACTAGATCTTAAGCAAAACCCCCGACCTTGTTGTAACAAACTCGACCGATATGTTGTAACAAACAAGTCACTGGTATTACTATTGGGATTTAAAACATCGTTAAAATGTGTCCAAAGCGCTGCTAATAAGTCTTTCTGATCAGTGAGGCGTTGGGTCTTTTCCTTGTTGTAGATTGAAACTCTCTTCAAAGTTTGTGGCCGAAAACAGTCTTGAAGCTGTCGAAAATCTACCGGAACTGGATTGATAGGAATCAGCATAGAGCTGAATTTCACCAGCTTATTCCACCTGGCATTTGTTTTTGAGACATATGGTGACAGAAAAGCCCGCCTGTAGTTCCCCACGAGCTGATTTTCACGTTAGAACCATCGCACCAATCTTAGTTTTGCGGTCTGGTTTACCAACCAATAACTTCGGTAGAGCAGAGCACAGCTATAAAAATGCTCGGCAAAGGAACACCATCTATTTATTATTATTATCATCTATATTATCTCATCGACAGATGTGTCTGCTGCGATGTCCGACGTATCTCGGCTTTAAAAGCATGATCGAGTTCTGTTATTGTTTGTCAACTTCGACGGTATCTTATGGCCAGCTCGAAGTGGAGGTCTTAGGTGCAAATGTAACAGAAATTTTGATCAAACAAGTCGCTGATCTATCCACCCCTGGCCGCCTCTTAATATGAGAGCAATCAGTACTTCACTGCAGTCTGTCCTAGTACCGCGTACCATCTAGTAGGAGCCAGTGCTTGGATCTTGCATCCAGCCACGTGGTCTTAAATTTTTCAGTAAATCGGAAACAGGTTGTGATAGTGAGATTAAACTCAGCACAGAGTATAAGCATATTAAGACTTTTTCAAAGCTATTTGTTTCTTTTATTGCCCGCATTCAGTTGGTGACAGTCATCTGTCATCCGCCATCATACGCGGTTTACCATATACTTAAAAAGTCGAATTAAGCATGTGTAACAATCTTTATGGTTATATTCTAGATCCTGTTTCTGAATGAAATCGATTTACTCATTATATCCGCCGTGATTTTTCCTAATATTGTAAGGTACAAATATCTGTAAATGCCTTGCCCGACTAAAATCTCTCCCAGGAAAAACGGCTTAAGGACCGACTTTATTTCCGATCTTACTAATATTTGGATTTCATACAATTGAAATTAGTAACGGATGGTCACTTAAGATATTTTCCTTCCCTGTCATATAACCTTTTATGGAGGTTAAGCTGATTTGCCTCTAGTCTTCTTTTTTTAAGAAGTCGTTTAACTCATTTAGCTTTAGTCAAACTAATAAGTGAGAGGTCTCTTAAAGCATTTTGCTTTTAGCCAATATTTGGCTCTAGTGGATATCAACCGTTTTTCCTTCAACTGTAATTTAGTTCAATTGAGGCATTTTGTATTAAGCGACTTCTAAAATCTATAACTGATGTGTTTTTCGAACCAAATAAATACAGAATTGTGCAACGTTTAATTTAAAATAATTCTTAGCATTTTGAACACTTTTGATTCAGTAGTTTTTTTTTATATGAATTTTTTTCGAAAAAATAAAACTTTAAATGGCTCTCCTGTAAAGTTCACAAAATGTCGCTTAAACCCATTTGCCTTTCAACCCTCGATATATATCTCTGTATTTTGTGTCCATTGTGCTCAATAAAGTATTTTATCTATCTATTTATCTATCTATCTATCTACCTAATATGGCCGGAGTTAACCGGACCGGCAAACTATCGATTGGTAGTCGAATAATATCTGTCGATCAATTAAAGTTACCAGATGATCGATCGATTGGTCTGATAACTCCCTCACTCATCACCTCATTTGCAGATTCACATTAGTGGCCCATCCGAGTCAAATCCACAAAAAGTCAAGTAAAAATATCTGTCAAATATTGATAGCCTCGTTGTGAATGATAGCTGTCCATTAGTGGTCCAGTACGCCCAGTGCGAAATGTTCCCACTTCGGGAACATTCCTATCAGTGAAAAGACGCAAAAGTGACCATACATTTTTGCTTACGCCTACTTTTCGCCGCGCGCATAAATCAATTATTACGTCAACATTTTCTAACGGTATACACAAAAAAAAAATTTTTAACAAAAAAAACAACTTCAAACAACAAAACTAAAAATCAATAAATAAATTTACTTCGCACAAAGTAATAAGTACGTATTTTCAATTAGATAATTAATTTTATAATTCTGAACTCGGTGCCAAGTAAATGCAGATTTTTTAATTCCCCTCGATTTCTCTGGTCTGCCATCATCAGACCCTGACTTCCTTGACATGGGACCACCTTGGAAATATCTCTTTTCGAACAAAAAAGAATTATCTAAATCGGTTCTTACGCGACGAAGTTATCCCCGAACAAACATAAAAAAGAATATACGGTCGAATTGAGAACCTCCTTCTTTTTTGAAGTCGGTAAAAATAGAGAGATTTGCCGTATTTTATACGTCATTTGTACTCTATTATTAGGATTATTATTAGGTGGAGATTTGTAATTAGCATATGGATACTATTTGAATAATATTAAATTAAGAATTTAAGAAAACCCCCGACCAAAATTGACAAAAGGTTAAAAATGCTAAACCCTATAAAAAGCAAAAAATAATTTATCCCACATATGCTTGCAAGCAAACTGAGCGTGTAACATTCCTATCGCACTTAACAAACGACCTGATGACCTTGAAGACCTGAACCGATTTCCGCCAAACATAGCTACGAACACTCTCGACTGATATACCTTTCAAACAAAAAACTGCATTAAAATCGGATCATCTGTTTGGGAGCTACGATGCCACAGACAGACACATACACATTTACAGACACACAGACACGTCAAACTTATAACACCCCATCGTTTTTGCGTCAGGGGTTAAAAAGAAAAACAGTCAGTCATGCGGATTCCGGTACACATCATCATATTTTAAGTTATACCTGTCATTTTTTACCCGCCGATAACGAAAGGGACACATCAATATGAGGCAAAAATTTTAAAAATTTTAGAAATCCTCCCAATAAATATTCTGGACAATAACCCGACAGAATTAAGTTGACAAAACACGTCAAACATTCATTTTAAAGTTAACAGTTGTCAATCACCCGTCCCTTTCCTTTTCGGAGGATAAGAGAACGACGGATATATAACTTATAAAATTAAGAGGTGTCTGCAGGTATCATTCCCACTTTGGGCACATTCCCGGGAACAGCGCATAACTGCTTGTGTGCAGCCGAGATACCTGTCCTCCATGGAGGGAGCATTTGTCAAATCTTTACATTCCTAACGTGAGATGAATAGGACGTTGTGAGGAATACCTAATAATATCCGTGGAGAGTTAAGGGTTACAAATATAAAAAAAGATATTTCATTTTATTACAGCCTCCGTGGTCTAGTGGTAAGAGCGTTAGGCTCACGATCTGGAGGTCCGGGTTCGATTCCCGATGGGGACATTGTCGAAATCACTTTGTGAGACTGTCCTTTGTTTGGTAAGGACTTTTCAGGCTTGAATCACCAGATTGTCCGAAAAAGTAAGTTGATTCCGTGCTTCGGAGGGCACGTTAAGCCGTTGGTCCCGGCTATTAGCCGTAAAAACACCTCCGCCAACCCGCAGTGGAGCAGCGTGGTGGAGTATGCTCCATACCCTGTCCGGTTGATTGAGAGGAGGCCTGTGCCCAGCAGTGGGACGTATAATATAGGCTATTTATGTTATGTATGTATTTTATTACAAACTAGCCGTTTGCGTGTAGTCCAATGGTTTGAGCGTTGGGCTTACGACCCGGAGGTCTCAGATTCAAATCCCGGTGGGGACATATTACAAAAATCACTTTGTGATCCCCAGTTTGGTTAGGACATTGCAGGCTGATCACCTGATTGTCCGAAAGTAAGATGATCCATGCTTCCGAAGGCACGTTAAGCTGTTGGTCCCCGTTACCACTTACTGATGTAAGTAAGTAGTCGTTACATGAGTCATGTCAGGGGCCTATGGTGGCTCAATAATAACCCTGACACCAGGGTTGATCATCATAGAAGATACAATTTTTTTCATCCCTTTTAACCTCCTTAGGGGTTGAATTTCCCAAAACCCCGTCTTAGTTAGCACGCACTGTCCTAAAATGAACCGGGGGCAGTCTCACAAAGTGATTTATTTAAACGTTTGTGACCGGGTTCGAACCTAGGATTTCCGGCTCGTGAGCCTAACGCTTAAGCACTGGACCACGGAGTCCATTACTCACCAATTGATGAAACAAATAAAAAAATACCTTTATTCAGTAGGTAATATAGTACACTTTGGCGATATTTATTTTTTTTATTTTCCAACAGAAATGGGATCTGACCTTCAAAAACTATGACGTCATAAAATACTTATAAGGTGCGACATGATAAGATTATATCGCACGTGTCGTCACAACCCGCATCACAGCACAGGTGACGGGTTGTCACCTCAATTTGTCATGTGCGGAATCTGATAGTGATGTACTTAGTGACTCAGTGAATTGATATAACATAACATAAACATAATCAGCCCATATACGTCCCACTGCTGGGCACAGCCCCCCCTCAATCAACCGGAGGGGGTAGCATACTCCACCACGCTGCTCCACTGCGGGTTGGTGGAGGTATTTGAGCTAGTAGCCCGGGACCAACGGCTTAGCGTGCCTTCCTAAAAACGGAATCATCTTACTTTTTCGGAGAATCAAGTGATTCGACAAAAGAAATGACAGTCTCACAAAGTTATTTCGACAATATCCCCATCGGGAATCGAACCCCAACCTCCAGATCGTGACCCCAACGCTTTAACCACTAGACCACAGAGGCTGATAAAGTGGTACATTTTATTGTAAATAATAATTATCTTTTATCATACATATAAAAGTAATTATTATAGAAACTTGTTAAAGGTCAATTTAACATTTTTGAATCTACGTCATTTCTATCATGTCGTTTTGTCTGTTTGTTTTGACTGTTCTTTTGTGTACAAATACAATAAATTGATAAGTAAATATAAGACGTCTATCCATATTTTTTTGGTAAGGAGTAGGACCCTTGATTAACATTAAAAATACTTAAATGTTTCAAGAATGATGTCAACTTCCCCAAGGGTTTACGAGTATTCAAGATTTTTTCTTTATGAGTTAACTCTTACAACTGTACTGTTCCGATCACATCTTCCACATCACTACAGTAGTGACGTAATGATGCTTCAAGTAGGATTAATGCACGTATGAACGCGCCCTAATCGAAAAAGTTAAATCGAGTTCCGTTTTCTGTGGACACCGCATTATGTGGGTCGGTTGATTTGTACGTATACATGAATTTCGTAGAGATATATTTATTAATACGTACTTTGTAGGATAAAACCTTGGAATATTTTTTCTAATTTCACAACTTAAAAAGCCAAACATAGAACACGTTTAGCTGCTTGTCTTCCCGGGCATGTCGTAAAAACCGACAGAGGGATTGTGTCCTCTAACATGATGGACTAATATTATGGGCGATAAGCTGATCCCTTATCACCATAAGGTTTATCATATCCAGCTGACGACATCGTATCAATAGTGGCTGCAAGTTTTCTTTAATTACTTGTGGCTCTGCCCACCCCATTAGGGACTACTGGCGTGATTTTGTGTATGTGTATGTATGTAAAAAGCGAAATAATTAGATACACGTACAACATAAATTAAGTACGCAAATGTAGATACTTAATCGTGATGTTATCCATACTAATATAATATTATATGCTATTATATGCGAAAGTGTATGTGTCTGTTTGTTTGTCCGTTTCATGGCAAAACGGAGCAACGAATTTACGTGATTTTTTTAAGTGGAGATAGTTGAAGTGATGTACAGTGGCATAGGCTATTTTTTGTCTCTTTCTAACTCCCCACTTCCCTAAAATGAGGGTTGGAAATTCGTATGGGGCATTCCGCAATTTTCAGTGTAGAAAGCTAAAAATTGGTATGCGGACTATATGTGACTAACAAAAAAATCGTGCATCATTTTTTTTTTTTGGTTATCTGCCCCCAACCTCTTCAAAGACGGGATGAAATTTTATAATGGAACTTTTCGCAGTTTTCAAGGTAAGAAGCTAAAAATTGGTACATGAGGATAGGGGAACCGTGTTACCCCGAATTTAACGCGAGCGAAGCCGCGGGCAATAGCTTGTTATGTATAACTACCCGCATTCATCTTCTTCCGTAGTGCAATTTAATATTCGCTGTGACCTGTTTGATAAACATTAAACGCAACCTTACCAACATAAAGGAGGAAAAAAGTGAAAAAAAATATGAGTATTTCATTAAAGTACTTATATAATCGTATTATACTTCCTTTTATTCTGAGACTGACAGCTGTCATAATGGGCTTCTTATTTTACTTATTTGTACACAATAAAGCAGACACAAGGAATATACAACCCCTACCTACCTACCTACCTATACCTACCTACCTGTTCCTACCTATTTGTTTATTTATTTGTTGTTTGTGTTGTTTCTGTGGTACCTATTTGTTCGAACATGATATTATGTTGCAAATTGGAAGCGACGATGGTGAATGTCGGTGTACGGACAAACCAAAGTTGGTTTTTGTTGCACCGTCAATTGTAAAAAAAATGTATTAAGTACTGTACTTATTTTTAATAAATAAATAATAATAATAATACAAATTCAAATTCAAAAACGTCTTTATTCAGTAGGTAACATACTCACACTTTGAATCGTCAATTTTTACATAACAAACGTCTCATCCGCCTAAAACTATTGCAGCTTCTCACAACCTGTAGAGCCGGGGAAAAGAAGCTGCAAGAAAAACCTCGGGATAGGGCACTAGACGTTATTTAAAAAAAAAATATACATAAAATTTGTTATACAATTGAGAAAAAAAAACAGTGAAAAGAAAACAGATAGTACAGGTAAGCTTATCTCTAAACAAAGAGATTTCTTCCAGCTGACCTACGTGACGAGAGAGATATTCAACGTATAATATTATATAGATAGACATACATACGCGTACAAATAATTTAGAAATAACTTATTCTAATATAAAACAAAATATTACTAACCTAAACCTTCTTACGGCCGCCGCGCATAGTTAAGAGTCTTTTTTTTTTCATTTTGGTGCAATAAAGTGTATTTGTATTGTATTGTACTGTATTGCAAGCATAAAACACATAGGCTCATCGCTTTTACCCCTGGCTGAGGTGTATAGGATATACACGCACTCCTCGCCAGCTATGTACAGTACCTATACGGGGTATAATTTAACGGGCACTTAAACAGAAATGAAATAAAACGTGAAATTGCGTACACGCTCTGTTGCCTTAACGTTGATGTCAAATTTTCGCTCGCATGAGTGAGAACATTAATTCCATGCTTCAAATTTGCATATCATTAACACACAATTATGTTACATTAAACAAAGCATTATATTAAAAATAAACAAGCGTTAAGAATGTGTTAGGTGTTTCAGTTTTTTTTTTCAGAAGTCAGAATCATTTATTTATCGTAATTATCATTGGATAAATGTGTAGAAGGTCAATGTAACTTTTGTAACGTTTTTGAATTTACGTCATTTCGCAAGGTGTTATGGCTGAGGAGAAGAAATGACAAGAAACTGGTTGCAGTTTCTTGTCATTTCTTCTGTTGAGCAACATCAATGAGGGTATACATTACAAGTTCTTTAATAACTAGAACACATTCAAATCAATTTTGATGGAATGTGTGACGTATGTTTAAAGGAGAATGGGCGAATCTGGTCCAAGAACCTCCACTGATGAGACTTATATGTAATGAAAGCTTATGCTTTCTCTATGAATCTGGCAAAGTTCTATCAGATTCTGTCCCGGGGTTCTTTTTTTACGGCCATGTTTGTCCTGGCTAAAAATGTGATAAAATACAGTGGGAGCTAATATCGACTCAAGATTTCTTGCTGGATAACTAAGTCTACATAAATAATTATGTATCATATTGTATATCATTTTAAAGAGGATCTTTTCCAGAATCCGAAACATAAAAAAAAAAAATCTTTTTGTAAGCGAATTACAGTCAATTTATAACTGCAGCGCCATTGTTTCTCGGTAGCTAAGTTCAAGTTTCATGCCTTTTACCCCCTCCCAAAGTATCTTACCGATTTTTTTTATATTGCTTCCGGAATTTGATCTGAGTGATAATAACAAGAAAAATAAATAAACATCTCTCCGATAGAGACCGGCTAAGCTATTTTTTTTTGCCTATTGCAAGAAATCGTCATCATTAGCAAGTCATTACGGTATTGCATATAAGCTTATCAGCAACTTGGAACTTGGTCCAAGAACCTCCACTGGTGAGACTTGCATGTAATGATAGCTTATACTTGTCCTATGATTCTGGCAAAGTTCTATCAAACTCTGTGCTAGGGTTTTTTTACGGCCATGTTTGTCCTGAGTGTACAGTAGTCGACTGCAAAATCACCTCAGGATTTGTTGTCGAAAAACTATTTAACTAAGTCTATATACATAATTATTATATATCATAATGTATATCAATTTTAAAGGGGAATCAGAATCAGAAACACAAATAAAAAAAATGCATTATGTAAACGACTTTTAGCCAACTCACGTCCGTAGCACCATTTTTCTCAGCAGCTACGTACGAGTTTCGCGCCTTCCAACCTTTCCAAAGGAGCCCAATCATTTTTTCCTTCTTCTGATATTGCATTCTTAACCTGACAAGTGACAACAAAGAAAAAAAAAATAAAAAAAATAAAAAGAAATAAAATAGATACCATTCCGATAGAGGCCGCGTAAGCTATGGACCTATTGCAAGATAACGTACTCAAAGGTTAGTCATTATAATCCAACAGACGTAACATAATTAGAATGCGGGAGGACGCAAATGTAGTATGTTTTCTTTCACCACAATCTTGTTTTATTAATCCAGGCTTATATCTTGTCTTATAAACAATGCCGAATGGTGCAACAAACGTATCGTAAACGTAAGGTTGCCTGGTAGTAATTGCTACCTTGGCAATAAAGCCGCCTTTTGCACCAGTTATTGCCTGAACTTGTTTAATAAATGTGTTTCTTTTGTATACAATAGAGTCATTATATTGCATCTTGATTAGAATGACTTATTTCTTGTTTCTCTCGTACTAAGCTGTATACTGTTAGTGTTAAAGAGACACATATTTCGTCTCTTTCGCATAAGGCGATGTACTACTTTTCCGTCCCGCCGCATTCTAATCATGTTACGTCTGTTGGATTATAATGACTAGCCTTTGAGTACGTTATCTTGCAATAGGTCCATAGCTTACGCGGCCTCTATCGGAATGGTATCTATTTTATTTCTTCTTATTTTTTTTTTTCTTTGTTGTCACTTGTCAGGTTAAGAATGCAATATCAGAAGAAGGAAAAAATGATTGGGCTCCTTTGGAAAGGTTGGAAGGCGCGAAACTCGTACGTAGCTGCTGAGAAAAATGGTGCTACGGATGTGAGTTGGCTAAAAGTCGTTTACATAATGCATTTTTTTTATTTGTGTTTCTGATTCTGATAACCTTCCCCTTTAAAATTGATATACATTATGATATATAATTATGTATATAGACTTAGTTAAATAGTTTTTCGACAACAAATCCTGAGGTGATTTTGCAGTCCACTACTGTACACTCAGGACAAACATGGCCGTAAAAAAACCCTAGGACAGAGTTTGATAGAACTTTGCCAGAATCATAGGACAAGTATAAGCTATCATTACATGCAAGTCTCACCAGTGGAGGTTCTTGGACCAAGTTCCAAGTTGCTGATAAGCTTATATGCAATACCGTAATGACTTGCTAATGATGACGATTTCTTGCAATAGGCAAAAAAAATAGCTTAGCCGGTCTCTATCGGAGAGATGTTTATTTATTTTTCTTGTTATTATCACTCAGATCAAATTCCGGAAGCAATATAAAAAAAATCGGTAAGATACTTTGGGAGGGGGTAAAAGGCATGAAACTTGAACTTAGCTACCGAGAAACAATGGCGCTGCAGTTATAAATTGACTGTAATTCGCTTACAAAAAGATTTTTTTTTTTATGTTTCGGATTCTGGAAAAGATCCTCTTTAAAATGATATACAATATGATACATAATTATTTATGTAGACTTAGTTATCCAGCAAGAAATCTTGAGTCGATATTAGCTCCCACTGTATTTTATCACATTTTTAGCCAGGACAAACATGGCCGTAAAAAAAGAACCCCGGGACAGAATCTGATAGAACTTTGCCAGATTCATAGAGAAAGCATAAGCTTTCATTACATATAAGTCTCATCAGTGGAGGTTCTTGGACCAAGTTTCATACAAAAGTGCCCATTGTCATTTCTAAATATTTATCTAGGGGAACGGGAGTGCCCCAGCCAAGACGAGCAAAGCGAAGATGCAGCTGCAAGGGCAGGGCACTACCTATCTTTTCTCGAAACGTTTCGTCGACATAAATCATGGTTGTATTACTCGTAGTACTTTCCCGAGTGCGGATGAAGTGGAGATCATTTGTCACTATTGACGTATGACATAAAATTGAAATATTGCTATGGAATATAACTGTCAATTTTAGTACAGAAATATTAATCTAATCAATCATTTGGTAAATTAATATTCGTTTTGATTATATGCCTACAGATAAACAACTTACACCCGATATCTATAGCTTAAAAGTGCGCCAGTGGAGCGCCGCGACGCTCCGGTGGCGAATATATGTACTAACTGTCAAAGTTTTCATAATACAACTCGCCGTCACTAGATGGCACTCATTTCAATATGTAAGCTTATACGATTAGCGACATCTAGTTACTCCATGACGAGATTGTGTAATAATATAAGTACTAGTAAGCTTTTTTTTTATACTAGTAAGCTAGTATTAGTACATACGACAAGAAAAAAATTAAAACTTGGAATTTTCACCCTCCAAACAGAGGCAAATTTATTAATGCAGGCGACTAGAGAAGAATTTAAAAGATAAGTTTGTTGCGCCGTAGCTTTGTTGACAGTGTGCTCCTAGATATCGCTGTGTATAACGGCGAAATCGCACTTTTGTTTGGTAAATTGCTGACTTACACTTCCGGCACGTTAAGAGGGTGTGCGGTTGAGTAAAATTGCTTGTTGCACGCTTAGGAAACCGTCTATTTAGCCTAGTTAAGCAGTACTTGCTTGGACATTAGATGTTAATACTTAGTGTCATAGAATGGAAGAGACATGAACCATGTCCCGGTATATAAACACACGATGACGGCGTGGCCATAGTCTCACTTCAAGTGAAACTATTTCACAACCTAAGTATTTCGTACGCTTTGTCTATTGGGCAAAACCCCTTGATATGGTTCATGCTACCATGCGGTGTCTGAGCCTAAATATCTGATAAAAATAAGTCTTCTACTATCTTGTGGGTTCTGAGGTAGATTACCAACCTAATCAACCCTGGTGTCAGGGTTATTATTGAGCCGCCAAAGGCCCCTGACATGGCTAAAAAAAGTGGAAAAAATAAATAAGTGAAATCCCACCAAAAACATTTTCGTATAAAATGTTGCCAAGATCATATGGTAATGATTCTTTAACATAGGAAAAAAACACGCTGCCATCCGCAAGTATACTGGGTAGGGAACTGGGCTACGCGAGGAGCAGCGGCAGGGCGAGGCGGGTAAATATAACAGCCCGTCCCCAGGATCGCAATTTGTAGCCTTATTCCCGGCATATCCCAGGAGACGTCGTTTTGTTCGCGCACTATATAAATAAATAATTATATATTTACTATCTAGTACCTTTTTCGCTGAGTTCTTTAGTAGAAATCTTTGTGTTATAAAAAAAGGAAACCATCACGAACTCCAAAGGAGTTACGTAGTGTATGTGGCGCTCTATTATAAGAATACATTGAACATTATCTTATTTCTGAAGTCTATTGGAATTTCTTTTAGAAATAAGTAACTCATGATATTAGCATTCAATCCAGGTAAAAAATGTGGTCTACATTTTTACGCGGATTGAAATTAGATAACATAATTAAATCGAGCCCCTCATTCAGCGCTTATCGCTATCGACCTACTAGGGTCGATTAATTCTTTCAATTATATTGCTCATGACTAACATTCACCGCAAGATGAACTAAGTACCCACACCTCACCAAGCTTTCTGTTAGACCGACGTGATATGTGGTGAGCCGTATCGTTGTCTATAATGGTCGAGCCAATAATAACTCACTTGTGCAAACTTCAAGACCCCGATACCGACCCCGCCGGCGTGGTCGACAATTTCCCTCAATCAGCGCTTATAGCTAGATTATTTCTTTCAAATATTTTCCTCTCAGACGACGCCCGGAGCCGAGGTTCGCGCCCATCTGGGCACCCTCAGGCCTGTTTTCTTAAATTTTGTACCGGGTGAGAGCCCTCAGCCCTCCCCGTTTATGCGGCGAAATAGTTAATGCCATCTGTAGCAAATCTACAATAACTCACGTCAAAAAAAATCGAGGTTCTGTTGATCAAAATCATAAAATAATGTGATTTTTCGAACAAGAGCTTTCGTGTTTTTAACTAAGTTTAAAGCGACGTAATAGAAAAGTCTATTTATATGAACAATCGGATTATCACAATCAATCCTCCTTCATAAGTACAATAAAAAGTGCTCTGCTCACCCCAACAGGAAGTGCTGGCGTGATTTATTGGACTATCTGTGGTCGCCGTAATTATCGTCGATTGGACTATCAGAATATCAGATTACCTAGCCAAATGTATGCGGTTTTAATATAATTATACGGATTATGTGGTGATTACGTTATTAACGTTATAGTTAATGGTACTTACGTATCAATCATACATACAATACATACATAACTTCATGCCTGTATCCCTGAAGGGTAGGCAGAGGTGTATAGTAACCACTCCTACAACCTATCTAGGGGCGAGCCTACCTTAAAAACCACGTGATACCTATTATCCAAATATGAATTCAAATTCAAAAGTCAAATTCAGCGCTATCATGAAACATTATTTCAGAGCGCTACCGTCATCTAACGGTATTCTGTTAAAACAGTGTGTACAGTACCTTTCTGTCGTTTTATGCTGTACTCGATAGATGTCGCTAGCTTGCTGATCTTGGTCGCGCCATCTAGCGAGGGGAGAAAATAGTACTTAGAGAAATGGAACACCGCTTCTTCTGCAGTGCTGTAAGCTGTTAGCTAGAGACATTACTACTCGTAATGTAGATGGCGACACTAGTTACGAACTTTAAAAAATATGTTTTATTTTCTATATACTTTATAATTTTATAATTTATAGATTATTTTTCTTTTTTTTAATTATTTTCATAACATTCTATTTATGCCTAGAATTTGTATATACGTAGATGAACTTAGTATATTAGCTACTTATGCTGAATATACAGGGTGTTAGTCTGATTATACGTCGTAACGAATACTGTGAGGGATGATTCAAATCACGATTCTGAGTTGATATCAAGGGGCATTTCCTGTCAGAAAATTCATGATTTTTTTCAAAATTATTGTCAGTTCCATACTTTAGCGACGAATAATTCCACTTGATATCATCAGACTTAGAATCATGGGCTCAATCATCCCTATTTTTTTTGTTACTATTACTAACACCCTGTATAGTAAGTAGCCTCTTAGATACTCTAGTTTCATATTTCCAAAAATCTATTTGAGACATAAACATGCGTTCACAACAATCCCTACTTTGTCTAAAGTACCTATCCTACATTCATTTGTTTCCCAACCTAAAAAAAAACAATTCCAATAAACTCTTGTTATTTCCAATTCTTTTTACAAAACATCTTTACTCGTACAAACAGTGCTAAATAAAAAAAAAAAAACAAAGACTCAGTCGCAGATGTTTCAAATAATTCTCGTAACGAGTGTTCGTCTGTTTGTACCGTCTTAAAAGGAAAAACTCTAATAAGCGATGTAAAGAAAAACTCCTTTGCTTTTCAGTCTCAAGGCAGAAATATTTTCTTTCAGAACGCTGTTGAGTATTTTCGCTAGGTCTCTATCGTGTGGGTTGTGAGTTGATCAACCTCTAGTATCAGGGTTACTATTGAGCCGCCAATGGCTCACGTAACGACTATTACTTCCATCAGTAGGTAGTACCTGGGACCAACGCCTTCACGTGCCTTCCGAAGCACGGATCATCTTACTTTCGGACAATCAGGCGATCAGCATGTAATGTCCTAACCAGACTAGGGATCACAAAGTGATATTTCTGATATGTCCCCGCCGGGATTTGAGCCCGGAACCTCCGGATTGTGAGTCCAACGCTCAACCACTGGACCACGGAGGCCGTTTAAACTCTTCGTAATTGCAAGTAACGCAAACATTGAATTAAAATGAATGCTCCATTAAATGAGAATGGAATGATTCGGGAGGTACGAGTCATGTTTCTGAAATAAAATAAATAAATATCTAAAATAAGTCACGTCAATACAATAACGTGCGCCACTAACGCCCTGTATATATCTAGTTATGTAGGTAGTAATCAGCGTGACGTAAATATATTACCACCCACTATAAGTGGGGGCATTGGCAATTTTTCCCCCATTACCGCTGAAATAGAGGCATAAGTAGGGGAAATTACCCACAGATGTCGGTAATGCAAACTCGCCCACACAGTTTCTGAATAACATTTATTTAATGTAATATTATAATTATAAATATAGCTCGGGGTCTGGATAAAAGTTTAGGGGATCAACTGTCACAAATAACATAACATAACAAATACTTTATGAGCAATAAAGGAAAAAAAACATAATTAAAAACAAAAAAGAAATAGAATGAGTACAATAGGCGGCCTTATTGCTAAGTAGCAATCTCTTCCAGGCAACCTTTAAGTATAGGAGATATTTAATATTATGTAATATAGCGGGATAGTGCAGCAGAGGAATACTTGTACGTATAAAAATAAATACACTTACGAGTACATGAACTACATAATAATAATACACATATAATTTTTATAATAAATAAATATAAATCCTTAAACTACTACATATACTATCTTCTTCTTATCGTGTGGATTGTGAGGTGGAATACCAACCCCATCAACCCGACACATACACTATGGAAGAAAAGGAGTAGACAGATTATGAAGATGAAGAGGAAACAGAAGTAAGGAAATGCGCCTTGACTTGCCCTTTAAAGGACTCCAATGACGAAGCTCTCCTAATGCTTTCAGGCAGAGAATTCCACAAACAGACAGCATGCACCGTAAAAGACTTGGAGTAGAAAATTGAAGAATGGGAAGGAATATTTAGAGACAGATTGTTGGATGAACGGAGGTTGCGGGTGAGAGTGGAAGAATGAAGGATGAAGCGATCTAAATAAATACATACATACACTCTTCCTCGTTATTCTTAATGGAGTGGGCAGAACAGAGATACCTAATCGAAAGACAACGACAACCTTATGTTATCAGAAACTTGCAAATTCATATATTTAGGGTGTTAGTGACATCGTAAAGAATACTATGTGGGTGATTCAGACCACGATTCTGAGTTACTATCAAGTGGAATTTTCCGTCGCAAATGTATGGAATGGAAAATAATTAAAAAAAAAACACAAAATTAGTGAATTTTGATATGAACTTACAATCATGGCCTGAATCATCTTTCAAACTTTCGTTATTATGTCACTAACACCGTGTATATACTTGTGTATGTTGTAAGTTTCTGATAACATAGTATAATGCTTATCGTTGTCTTTCGATTAGGTACCTCTGCGCTTAGGTATTCACGCCTATTCCCACCGGGGTAGGCAGAGACTATGGAATTCCATTCGCTTCGATCCTGACACACTTTCCTTGCTTCCTCCACATTCATCATTTGTTTCATACACGCCGGTTGAGACTAGATCGTACTGAACTTTTTCAAAGACATCTCCAATTTGGTCAATGTATGTCATTCTAGGTCTTCCACCAACCTTCACCTCATATATCGCTTTCGTAATCTTATTATCCTTCAACCGCTCTACGTGTCCAAACCAACTTAACATTCCCTTTTCAATATTAGTCACTATTACATCTTAACTTTTAAAAACAGTCGAAATCGCCAAGTAAAAATACGTGTTCCATTATAATGTACTTACTACCTAATTATTATATTATCATCATTACTGTAGTGAAACTTTGAGTTCTGAAAGTTTCCTCATTTAGGCAGCGCCGGAGTTGCGAATCGAGGCCATAGTTACTGTAGCATACTGATGATGGATTACAGCGGAGGTTCTCAAACTTTGAGGCGCGGTCCCCTAGGGATCTGTCAGAAATAAATCTAGGTCCGACAAACACAAGTTATTGCCAAAAAAGAAAGAGACCATTCATTACGTTCATCTTGCAATAGATTTGCCTCTGACTACCCCAATTGGGATATACCCGTGCTTATTTTCCTCGGTACATCCCGGACCGATGGCTGCTGGGGCGGAAAGTTTCTCGAATGGCGACCACGTGTCAGACGGCGCTCAGTGGGTAGGCCCGCTACAAGGTGGACCGACGATCTGGTGAAAGTCGCGGGAAGCCGCTGGATGCGGGCAGCGCAGGACCGATCGTCGTTGAGATCCTTGGGAGAGGCCTATGCCCAGCAGTGGGCGTCGTACGGCTGATGATGATGGTGATCCCGGACCACCCACTCCTAGCCAGCTATGCTTAAGTCCCATGTAGGGAGCCGGCCTTATTCCATTAACCGGACACAAATCCAGGAAACCACGTTATATCAATTATATGATCCAAACATGAATTCAAAGTCATAAAGTCGGATTCAGTTGTTTATAGTGACATTACGCTGTAAGTCACTCCCACAAACAGTCCCTACAGTGTATACCATTAAAACAGCATTGGAAAGCAATTTAAACGTATATTTGTTTGTGCAATCATGATTCAACAGCTACTATTATTTGGCTTCGCTCAGCTGAAGCTTTGTTTCAATAAAATTGCTGTTTGTAGCCTTACTGAGCAGAGTATATAGAAATAAAAGAGGGAACATTGCATTTATTACGCGGACCTGTATGTACAGTGACAGTGATAAAAATACAGTCAATTTAGTAAGTCAATCAGTAATTCTTTATATATAACACAAAAAACATGAATGTAATGCATGCTTTGGTGCTAGGGCCTTAGCCAAGTTGCAAACTAGAACACTAGGACACTAGAAGTGAATGTACCTAAAACAGAACGCGTTCAGCTGTTTGTCTTCCCAGGCATGTCGTAAAAACCGACAGAGGAATTGTGTCCTTTCCAACATAATGGACCATTATAATGGTCGCCTGTCACCGTACAGTGAAACGTTTTCATAATAATATAATTCTACTTTGAATTATCCACCTCCACTTGCATACTTAAGTACAATTATGTGCTCTGTGATCGTAAAATACTTAGATTCATAAATTATTAGAAATTCAGGCCTTAAATGGATAAACGGGGTATAACGTAGAACCCTTGCCCAGGGATACGGGTGAAGACCTCAACGGTAGCAGAGGCGAAGATGGGAGCCATCGGTACGGCAATGCAGGGCGGAAGGGGCAAGTCACAGGGACTGTAACCTGGAACCTGACAGACGGCAGCAGTAACTGTCAGTACTATTCAGAGGCGGAGGACATTTGTAATAGACTAATCTGGGTGCCATTCCACTTGCGTCAGACAGAGTACTGCGGGGCGGAAGGCAAGAGGGAAACCACTTCCTTATTTTTCCCTAAAAAAGTAGCATGGAAAACGCTGCACCGACAAGAGCGTGGCTCTTAAATTGATGGTGGTGGGTGGAAATGGATAAAATAATATTACTTTATGTAAGTACGTTATTGAAAGAAATTGTTCAGAATTCCCTCCAAAAAGGTAAACAATAAAACAAACGCTACGCAATAACTCGACAACGAACAGAGGGAAGTATAAATAAGACAGAGATTGATCAGCCCAATATGGATTATTTATGCGAGGCTACAGCTCAGACACTCCATACAAAAAAATATTTCTTACCGTGTAAGTGTAAGCGAGACAGTAAAACCGTTCGCACTCCTTTACTCATTAACGACTTACGGCTGTTTAGAGACCCCCCAAACTAGCGTCTTTCGAGCGTGGTCGGCGTTCGGCAGCCGGCCAGCGCCGGCGTCGCGTCGCTGTGGCGTCTACGTCACGTAAACGTCACGCACACGCAGGCACGACGCCGACACTCGAAAGACTGTCGTGTAGGAGATCTCTTAGCCATTTAGACTAGTGAGCGGAAATCAATCAATCAATAATACTTTATTGTACAACGTCATAATCCAAAGGTAAGGCATAATCCAAATATTCGTATATACGAATAAAAACATTGCTAAACAGCAATTTCTGCCAGGCAACCTTAGGGTGAAAGAAGTTTATGCATTGGAGCACGGGCCGGTGCAATACACATTATAATGATACCAACATAACTAAAAAAAATAATAAAAAAAAAAATATAAAAATTATAATTATTAAATTGTAAATATATATAATTATTATTTTTAATTATATATAATTTATTATAAATTATTATTTATAAATCTGGCTCGGCACTGACACGAATTGGTGCGGGGTGCGGTGAGTGTCTGTTCTATAATTTGTATTATTGTATATTCTATGGCGAGGGAAATACGAATAGGCGTTGGTATACCATCCCTTCCTGGTGCGTTGCCAAGGGAGCCAATATATGCGTGCAAACAACGCATTGTGTACGAATAATAAAGTTGTATGAAGTTACAGAAAGCTCAGGTGAAACGTGGGTAGTTAGTTCATTTGGCGATGGATGTATATTTGACTAGCCTAATGACGGCCTTAACAGGCTACATTCCCCAAAAACAATATACAGTGAAACTTGGTTAAGTGGGACCTGGATAAGTGAGAAACCTCCATAACTGGAACTCATGCTGAGGTCCCAACACTTTGGCACTGAATTACCTCTGTTAGTGGGACGAGGTAAGCCTCTATATCTGGGATTCGTTCTTTCGATTTATCATCATAGTTATCTCTATAACTGAGACAGCGAGTAATTTTTTTATTCATAAACCTCTGTAACTGAGATAACATTGTTTGTTAACTCATTCTTATTCTACCCACAAATTCCACACGTAATTCCAAGTACGTAAGTACAAATTTTGAGCTTCAATTACCTTCATTTTTAGTTTCGCTTTACTATCATACAGATGTTTATTTGAAAAATGCCAAAACGAAAGCTACAATCGTTATCTGGGTAAGTGGAATCGAGACACTGGGTAAGTGGAATACCTCTATAAGTGAAACGACATTGCAGGTCCCTTGATGTCTCACTTAACCAGGTTTCACTGTAGATGGCGATGCACGGATTTAACAGCCTCCGTGGTCTAGTGGTTAGAGCGTTAGGCTCACGATCTAGAGGCCCGGGTTCGATTCCCGATGGGGACATTGTCGAAATTACCTTGTCAGACTGTCCTTTGTTTGGTAAGGACTTTCCAGGCTTGAATCATCTGATTGTCCGAAAACGTAAGATGATTCCGTGCTTCGGAGGGCACGTTAAGCCGTTTGTCCCGGCTATTAGCAGTAAAAACCCGCATTGGAGCAGCGTGGTGGAGTATGCTCCATACCCCCTCCTCTTGAGGGGAGGCCTGTGCCCAGCAGTGGGACGTATATAGGCTGTTTATATTATGTTATGCACAGATTTAACGTGACTATTACCTATTTTGAAATTATTCGGTTACATAATGTAATGGCATAAAAATATATGTTTCTCGATATTTGGATCAGATATGGTAAAGCATTGCTACCTATATAGTTTTAACAAGTGTAGCTAAACATGAAAACTAAACGAAGTAATAAAATAATAATATATTTTATTTCTAAATAATAAAATATTCGGAAAAAATAATAATAAGACCCCTCCGGACTCGTGGTCACACCAGGTTGTCACAACAACACCAACTTATTATATTATACATATAGAATACTTTTTCCAGCGCGCCCACTGAGGCGGCGCGCCTAAATCGCTGGCAGCATTTCCCCTCTGAACTGCAAGACCTATTCTATTCTGTTTATTGGGAATTTAGTCGCGGAATTATGATTCTGTATAAAATTTTCTCCTTTAAGAGGAAGGGGAGGCCGTTGCCCAGCAGTGGGATCTTGTAGGCTAGATTAGATTAGATAAAGTTCTGCTGCTTGTCTTCCCGGGCATGTCGTAAAGGTGATAAGTCACCATAGGGTTTATTATATCCAGCTTACGACATCGTATCAACAGTGGCTGCAAGTTGTCTTTGATTACTTGTGGCTCTGCCCACCCCATTAGGGATTACGGGCGTGAGTTTATGTATGTATGTATGTAGATAAAATTACACAGTTCTCTCAGTCAGTTTCCCATGATGGCCTATCCATCATGCAGGATGACCCTACTATTACACCGATCATCGTATTTGACATAGAACGCCTGTACCAAGAGCTCAGTGATGATACGCTGTCTTTTGATGACGCCTATTTCCTGTTCGGGGAGGCAGAGATCATGGAGTTCCACTAATTACGATCCTGATTTTGATTTTGTAAATGTGATTTACCTTCTTTTTTGAAATATAAGGCCATTGACCTCTGCCCAAAGCAGTATTAACAAACTAAGAAGCAAGTTTAAAAATCCACCAATCCTTAAAACAAGTCTCCGTGTAACCATACATAGTTAAACTGGATATATAATACGGCAGAGTCACATGTCATTGCCAGTCTGTAACGTGAGAGGAGAGATAGCAGAGAAAATGAAAATAAATAAAATAAAATACATAACGTCTCTCGGCAATCATCGTACTTCCGAATACAAACGAATGCTAATTTCCATTCATCATGTATCAGAATTTGAATTTAGAAATAAATTGAATTTAGAAATAAGTACTTTAAATATCGTTCTTTAGTTTTAATTCCCGCGTGAAATAAAAAACGATAAAGTAGATATTTAGTTCCGAATTCAAATTCTGATACACGATATATTTTAAAATTTGATGAACATGGAAATTAGCATGTCGATTAAATATTTTATAACTATTATTTTGAATGTGTTACAGATTCTCCGCAATGATAATTAATAAGAATAAATTTTTGTTTTGCAGGTAAGTAAGAACGCAAGCTATCGGCTGCATTAAAACCGTAAGTACAAAATGTATACTTACTACATTTATAAAGAAAAATTGCGTTGAAACCAACAGTAACTGTTTTGAATGGACCGACGGTCAATAAAGCTCACTGGCAGGAAAAATATGAAAACAATAATGTCACAGGCAGTCGGCATTGCAACAATCTAAAACCAATTTACTAAAACAAAAGAACTTTGAGCTACGGTACTTAAAAACTTTTTAAATAACATCTTCTCTTTATTATTTGGGTCTGGAAAAGTTTGTCTTCGAATTAGATCCGACCGGGAATCGGACTCTTCGGTTTAGAACCCTTCGGTTTGGAACCCTTCGAAACACGAAAGAAGTCTACGGATTTAATGGAATTAATTAACAAGTGATAATAATTCTATAATGGAATCTGCGACACTAGTGCTGCGGATGCGGGAATCTTTAGTGTCCTAGTGTAATATGGCCCTAAGTTCTTATTTTCTGCCTTGTCGACTAAAAATCTGATTGGGACTACACAATAGGCCTTTTAATCCCAAATGCTTTCACTAATTCAATTATTAGGCTTTCAAACCCATCTTATTTTGTCTGAACGATCTCCAGAGACAAGTCAATAAATTTGAATTAAGAATCCCTTCTATCGTGTGGGTTGTGAGGTCGAGTACCAACTTCATCAACCCTGGTGTCAGGGTTACTATTGAGCCGCCAAAGGCCCCTGACATGGCTCATGTAATGATTACTTACATCAGTAAGTAGTTATCAGGACCAACGCCTTAACGTGACTTCCGAAGCACAGATCATCTTACTTTCGGACAATCTGAAAGACAGTAATGTCCTAACCAAACTAGGGACCACAAAATAATTTTTGTGATTTGTCCCCATCGGGAATCGAACCCGGGACCTCCGGATCGAGAGCCCAGCGCTCAACCACTCAACCACGGAGGTAAGAATCCCTTTATATTCATAGTAAAGCTCACGACTATATTTCTAATTGGGATGGGACAGAGGTACATCCATCGCAAGATGAACTAAGTACCAACACATCACCGAGCTTTCGGTTAGACCAATGTTGTGGTGAGCCGTATCGCCTTCTATAATGGTCGAGCCAACTGTGTTAGTGAAAATTGCACTCAAGATAAAAGCTCATCCAGAATAATAAATCAATCAAATCAAATCAATAATTTTATTTCAGACCATGTGTCCATAATTGTTAGATACATACTATGTTAGTAGTCACATAATACATAGGTGCTAATTCCTGTAAACACCATCTAATTTTATTTTAAGTTATATCTGTCATTTTCTTATCCGCCGAAAAGGAAAGGGACGAGTAATCGACAAGCATAAAATTTATGGAACACACGTCAATTTTAAGCACAAATCTAAACCAACCGTCTAAAAATTTTACATCAGTCAATAACCCGACACGGTTAAGTAGACAGCACGTCAAACGGATTGCATACCAGCGACGTACCTTTTGATTCGCCCGGGTTATTCATTCATTTACTCATTCTTCCTAAAATTAAGAGCTGTGAATCATCCGTCCTTTTCCTTTTCCACGGATATGAAAATGACGGATATAACTTAAAATAAAATTAGGCGCTGTCTGCAGGAATCGGGGCCATACTATACTCATATACATACATAAAAAACAAATCAAATCAAAAAAATAAATTAAAATTAAAATTGGAAAAAATAAAAGGTCTTACTAAAAAACGCGACAGATATTCATATTAATGAAAAGAAAAAAAGCTGTTTCTTATGAAAACCTGGCCTTTTTGGTGAGCTGCGACACCCATATACCTTTATGTTTTCCAACTACTTAAATATTAATGTTAATGTGTGTATATTTTAATGTTGTAAATGTATATGTGTGTCGTAGGTTTTACCTGAATACACTTTTTTTGTTCTTTTTTTAAATCCGAGATAGCACAGTTCGGAGAACGCGTGACTTACACCTTACACCTTAGTGTTACGGGTTCGAAGCCCGGTTTAGGCTTTAATGTTTGGATCATAGACAATTCATATCACGTGGTTTCCGTTAATGGCAATATGCTCGCCTCCTATTGGGTATTACATTGGACTTAAACACAGCTGTCGAGGAGTGGGTGTACTACTCTGCCTACCCCCGCGGGGATACAGGCGTGATGCTTTGTTCCATTTCAGTTACTTATAAAAAAAATAATCCAGGGTTTCCCTACGTAATTTGCTGACGGTGATCTAGGGCGGCCGGGACGGCGTCAGTTTGACGCGAACCGTGGGGCGGGCGGGACGTACGCCGCCCTAGCTCCATACTCGCGATATATATTCAAATACACTTCTCATCAAAAAAATCGAAACACCTTGCAAGTTTACGTTTTGTCAGGATTATCAGAAAAATGTGTACATTTAGGAATAAATGTTAAATGTCGTTTAATAGTGAGTAATATGAGCTTATCAAATCTTAATGTTAATGTTCTAAATTTAAATGAATTTTTCATAGGTTTCGTATTTTGTTAAATGAGTCATTTTTATTCCGTATGGAGTATAAAGGAAATGGATAAAACAACACACGTAAATGAAAAAAAAGCTAAAAAACGTTTATTTAATAACTTGTATTCCCTCCCCGAGCTCTAATTACTGCTTCCATACGGTTCTTCATCGATCGGATGAGAGTCACGATCACATGCTGTGGTATATTGTCCCATTCCTCTTGGATTGCATCTTGCAGCTGGCTAAGTGTTTCTGGGGCAGGATCTCTTGCTCGAATTCGTCTCTTTAATTCATCCCACAGATGTTCAATGGGATTCATGTCCGGGCTTCTTGCTGGCCATTCCATAATAGAGATATCGACTTCGTTAAGATAATCTCGTACGACGCCCGCGGTGTGAGCCCTAGCATTGTCGTGCATGAATATGAAGCCGTTGCCAATAAAATGTGCATAGGGCATCACATGAGGCTCGAGACACTCTTCGACGTACCGATGACAGTTTAGTGCAGGCAGACGTGGCCCAGACACGAAAGCAAGCTCTGTCTTACCGTCGGCGCTGATTCCTCCAAAAACCGTCCACGAACCGCCACCATAGCTGACCTTTTCTTCAATGCAGCATTGTGCATAGCGTTCTCCGTCTCTTCTGTAGACCTTGTTCCTTCCGTCGTTACCATACAGCATAATTTTACACTCATCAGAAAAGAGAACTTTGCTCCACTGTAGGTATGACCAATTTAGGTGCTCACGTGCAAAGTTAAAGCGCGCTCTTCGATGGTCTGCAGTTAATTTCGGCCCATTTGCTGGCTTATGCGGTACCAGTCCACGATCCTTCAACCTTCTTCTAATTGTAGAGTCACTTACAGCCACCCTTCGTACAACGCGAAGCCGCTGCTGCAGTTGAAAAGCGTTAAGGCGTCGATTTCTTAAAGAAGTTGTTACAATAAATCGATCATCTCGCTCAGAAGTGACCCGATTCCTGCCAGATCCTGAACGGCGCGTGAACAAACCAGTCTCCCGATAACGTTTATAGACTCTATGAACAGATGACAGGCTTAGATGCAGTCTTGCAGCCACAACACGCTGACTAAGGCCAGAATCCAGCAATGCCACAACTTGGGCGGCTTCTGTTGGCGAAGTATCCATACGTTTTAGAAAAAAAACCTTTTTTCAGACGTCCCAAAGTCACAGTATTGAAATAAAAAACAAAAAGTTTAAGGATAGGCGCCAATTTTTAGTTTTTAAACGCTAAATGTACTCCAACCCTAAACACACATTTGTCTCAAAACAGTGATTCATTTCGTTTATAAGATAAACAAATGAAATTCTAATTTTGAATTTAGAATTTTCGCTTATTACTGTAATGGCCAAACTGCCAGCTATACATTTATGTATTTTTTTTCATCGTATGAATTCTTTTTTGTGTTAAATTCGGACAGAAACAATGAAAACGGAAGTGTTTCGATTTTTTTGATGAGAAGTGTATTAACAAAAAATATACCAAATATGATCTCAAATATTGTGTAATAATATGTGTGTAGTTAGTAATGAAGTGTAGTGCTTAAATGTATGTAGATTGGAATTTATTCAATGTGATGTGGTTTTAATTAGTAATGTAGGATTTTGTGGGTATATAGCTGATATTTCTAATGTTATTTTCATAGAATAATTATCAGAGGTAACTCAACTACGCAACATTATAACTGCCTACTTATAAAGTATTCCTTTTTAGTAAACAATATTTTAATATTGCCACAGAATTAACCAAATAACAAATTGAATTGTAATAACGTAGCTCATTTAAAAAAATCCGAATCAAAATTAAAATTATTTAATGTCAATTTGTCACAATAATGTTGAAAGATAAATTGTTTTAGGTTTACGCGGTTATTTTCATAATTAAAACACATAATAACGGGTTCTTACCGCGTTTAAATCAGAGACTTGAGACTTCATTATGTTTTTTTAATTAGTGTTGAAAGAATCTCTGCAACAATTTTTAATTTAAATATTTTTTGATTAGGCATTTTGTATCAATGTGTAAGTACATAAATAGAGATATATTAAATAATAATTTAGAAATCTAATATGTAATTTTAATATCAAAAACAAAAAAATATTGAGTTATAAATATGCGATATTAATCCATCGTGCATGTAGGTACGTAACTACAAGCATAATTTTAATTAATTATAATTAAAATCAAAAAACACTGTTCAAGACATAAATGAAATAGTTATTAATTCTGATTCCTGCAAACCATTTAATTCTATTCAAAGTTATACCTGTCGTTTTCTTATTCACAGAAAAGGAAAGGGACGGGCAACTGACAGGCTTAAAATAATAGGACACGCGTCAATTTTAGACTCTGGAAGTAGTCTTCCTAGTGAGAAGAATATTTAATTATATAATCACGCCTCCGTGGTCCAGTGGTTGAGCGTTGGGCTCACGATCCGGAGGTCCCGGGTTCGAATCCCGGTGGGGACATTTAACAAAAAATCCCTAGTTGGGGTAGGACATTATAGGCTGATCACCTGATTGTCCAAAAAATAAGATAATCCGTGCTTCGAAAGGCACGTTAAGCCGTCGGTCCCGGTTACTACTTACTGATGTAAGTAAGTAGCCGTTACATGAGCCATGTCAGGGGCCTTTGGCGGCTCAATAATAACCCTGACAACCCACGCGATAAAGAAGAGAAGATCACGCCTATTTGCCTTTTATTTATTTATTTATTTATCGTTTATTTCAGGTACTAGTCCCATAGCATTACAAATTACATTTCAATACAATAAAAAATAAAATAAAACAAAATAAAATAAAATACCATGCAATAAAATAAATTAAATTAAATGGTTAAACATGTCAACAGGATATACATTATGTCACATATAAATAATCTTGTTAAAATTCGTGTCATGTATATAAAAGCCGTAGTATATAGATACTACTATCTTGTTCGGGGATGCACGTGCTCTCTGTTCGAAGGAGGCCCTCAGATTTCTTAGTACCGCATAAAATCGTTGACCCTATGCTCAGCAAACATGCCAGACGCGCTACACCGCCACGGTAATCGCATCATGCCTCTAAAAGCATTATTATATTGCACTCTCAGGTGTGAAGAGATCATGGAATTCTATTTACGAATATTAATATACCAAGTTTAATATTCCTCATGTAATATTAATTTACGAAAGTGCAAACTTTCTTCATTAAATATTATTGGTTACTTAATATAAATTAAGTTTGAGATTCTCTTTGTAATTCATTAATATTTTACTTTTTTTTTATTTGACAAAGCACGATATACAAAAAAAGAGTGAAAACGGTTTAGTAAGTAGGTGCAATCTTCTCTAAAACCGGAGTGCGAGAATGAAGCGATTGATGAATGTGGAGGAAATATAAGAAGTGTGTCAGGATCGACGTAAATGGAATTCCATAGTCTCTGCTTACGCTGGTACCGGGTGAGAGCCTTCAGCACTCTCTATTTGGCGCTGTAGTATTTGTCACTGGCTAAGTAGTAAAAAAAAACCTTACGCCGGTGGGAAATATTGTGAGCTTATGTATATGTCGTGGCCAGATCATAGAATTGATAATTTCATGATGTGCTCGATCATTTCATGACATAGAATATCATTCGTTGACCACATCATGATATAGTTTGGCCAGATCAATGAGCACAAAACGTTTAACGATATGAGCAACTAAATGCATGATTACTTCATGATATGGCCAAACGTTGGCAATCATATCGTAAAATTAGTAGCATTATCCTCCGATAGTGGCGCTGGTGTCGATTATATTTAAAACTTGATTGATATTATAATCGATGAATCAATGTAATTGTACAATTTTCCATATCGAATAGGTAAATAATTTTGAACCTAAGAAATTAATCGACTATTCGCATTTTTATTACACCACATAGCATGGATACCGCCTACATTAACGATTTGGCCAAACGTTGATTGATATATCATTAAACGTTGACGTTTCAACGATTATGGTCAACTTAAGCTGGCCATTTCATGAAATATGACCATTTCATGAAATGGTCGAACACATCATGAAATGGTCAATTTTACGATCTGGCCACCCTTAGAGTGCCAGTTGGGATTCGAACCCGAGACACTACAATGTAAGTCACGCGTTTTCCAAACAGGGCTATCACTCTTTCAATAATATGTGTAAATAAAATACCCACATCTAAGAAATAAAAAAATATAAAAATTGTATTGGAGATTCTGCGGATTGCGGAGTGAAAGCCTTTTTCGACTCCACTAAGTTTCTTATTAGGTATGAAATCAATCATCCATAAAATTAATTCTGCCTTCACAATTCAATACAAAATATTCATTATTCCGAAGACGTGACACGATCTCCTCAACAACACTTCCAATCCAATTTAAAGTCTCCTTGTAAGGCAAAATAAATGTATTTCATCCCATAAGCCGTAATATGGTAGGCGCGACGCCACAAAATAGCGTAGGTTTTGTCTTTCGGCCAACAGACCTAAGACATTAATCTACCTGGATTATTGATGTCTATTTTAGTCATACGACAGCAAGCGCTTCAGGACTCCGATACCGACGCCGGTGGTGTGGTAGACTTATCGCTATCAACCATCAAACACAGTCCTCACGCTTAGGTACCCTCATGCCATTTGTCCAGATAGGTAATGAACGCCATCCGAAGCAGGTCACATCAAAAAAATCAAAATAAGTCTCTTGATCAAACGCGACGCCAGAAACAAAAACTGTGTTTATTAGTCGCAGCCCGTGGGATTTGTCGCAACGCGGCTGTCGTACCACGGCTACAGGACTGAAATACAGCGTTCATATTTAAAATTTTATGAAGCTACTTACTTTACTTATTGCAAGTTTATTATCACTTACAACATCATTAAAATATCAGCTATAAACTCCAGTAGCTATCAACTTGAAGACAATAAAATGTATACAGAAAACTCTTTACTGTAATAAACAATAAACGTAAGAAATAGTGCGGTACACTATATACTGTTTTAAAGACGAAAAACAGTAAACAATTAATTAACTAAAACATTAAAAAATAATGTCAAAACACGAAGGAAAAACATAGGACCAAAAACATCACCCTGTGGTACTCAATACAAAAACTGAGTAGAATCAACTAAATCCAAAATGGCGTCGTCGAACGGCAAAGATAGTTCGAAAATGACGACGTCTGTTGACAGTTTGAAGTTGTCAAGCAAGAATACGTCAAGGAACTCGTCAAAACATGCGTCATCGGAGTCAGTGCTATCGAAGAAGGAAAAGGAGTCCATGCAGATGCAGGAATGTAAGAAGAAGCTGTTGGGCATGGAACCACAGGTCATCATCAGAGATGACAACGTGCTACTCAAGTCACCACCGCAGAAAAAGATCGTCATGCCACCAACCATCAACCCTGAGGTAAGATATTTAGTAGGGAAAGAACTTCTATGGTCGCTGAAAGTGAAAACCACGTAAATAGGTAACCGCCATTTTGAAAAATAGCATTGTGATTATTGTTAACAAAACCTCGCAATAAGACAAGCTTGTTTCAATCAACTGCTCTTCAACTCTTACCCGGATTGAAATTCATTGAAAGAAAATCGTAGTTTTTGTTGCAAATAGTCACATCAGAAAGTTTTTTTTTTTTAAATAATAATCTCTTCTAGCGCATGCGGACTGTTTGTCTCGCTCACACGGGTAAAGCGGTATTATGATAACAACGAGAATCGTAGAGATACAATACAATAACTATTGTACAAAAAACACAAGGAAAACAACATTCACATATTTGAACAAAAGTAATCATTATTGTTAGAAAGCAGTTTCAACCAAGCATAGAACTATATATTTGAGATCAACCTTATTGATTTGCCGTTTGCAGGATATCAACAAATTACATTTTTTTGTTTTTCTCGCCGACGAGAAAAATTACTTTGTTTTTAGAGGATATTATTTTGATCAACGTACTTATTGGTCGTGAATTTACGTACATACAAACATCGTTATCGCTCCACCACTTACTCCGCCATATTTAAGTTACGAAACGAATGGACGGCTGACTCGACGTAATTCATCAATTTTAAACAATTTGCGATCTCTCTGTATTCGTTAATTTCCTTAATTAGGCAATGAACAGTAATTACAGGCTTGGGAATCGTTTCATTTATTTTGCCACTAGACGTTATTTTAAAGCGGCAGTAAAATCATTTTGATGAACATTTCGATCAACAAAAGTTGCCAGGCCTGCGCGCGGCGCGTATTATATCGAAGGCTAAAAACTTCTCAACTGCATGCCATCCTTCGCGTTTACGACCAAAACTTCCACTATAAAACATTGTTTATTATTTGCAACCACTTTATCAGTATAGTTTCGAAGTCGTATTGTGGTTTTTATAAGCCGGCAATTTGGCTCACGAAGAACAACTTTGCGCCGTAAAAATACCAGAAGCTCAATTGTACGGTCATGAGCAATATCATGTACCCACTTTAGAACCCTGTCGCACTATCATATTTGACATTTAATGAGCCTTACGGTTTAATTTGTCAAAAATGTTAATGTGACATGGTTTGAAAGTGTATTAGTACTCGTGTAGGTGGCAGCACTGTTGAGTGTTCCTAAATTTTGACAGTTCTCCATACTGTCCAGGTAAAATTCGTGATAAATTGCTATAAAATGTGGAGCATCGTGGAGTGAATCTCGTCTAAAGGACGAGTTACGAAAAGAAAAGCATTTAGTTGGAAAAAGGCAGTTTTGATTGAAAATAAGTAAGTAAGTATAAGTAAAAAAAAACTTTATACAAACAACCTCGTTTTACACAGGCACCACACATTGACATTATCAACACGCGCAACTGTGTGTGTGACGTCTGAGGGCTGCCAATTACAATACCTAACTTAGCCGTCACAACTTAGGTAGTCTCCCTATCCATCCATAGGGAAGGCTCGTGCCCCAGCAGTAGGGACGTTAATGGGCTGGTGATGACAAACTTAGGTAGGTACGTAACTTGTAACTTTCTTACGAAAGATGCTTTTATAATAATCAGTTATATGGGGAGGGGGGGGGGGTGAAGAAAACCTAGCTCTTGTAATTGGTATGTGGCGGACCCAACTAGTTGGCCACCTAGTTCCGCCCACATGCAACAGATGGCGCTACATTCATTCAAGCAGTCGTGAAACGCGATATCGAAGTTTACACAGCAAGATGCATATATTATATACAACTTCCAACACAACACTGTTGGATCGTCGATCCCTAGTCACACTATCAACTTGTGGCTAGCGGAGTACTATGCTCAGTTCGGTACCCCGAAAACATCCTTTGGCGGCAGCTCACCCTCGCCGCCGTAAGGTATTTTACTGTAGCTGACATTTTCTTTCTATCCCTAAATCTAAATGCATGGACGGAACCAGTAATGCGTTAACAACAAAACAAAACGTTTACCGCTCAAGCAATATTTCCACCTTGTTAAACCAAATTCAAGTGCAAAGGCACTATGTTCCGAGGGAATCCTTTGTCCCTTATAAATATTTGACATACCGTGAAACAAACATCTTTGATCCGATGATGAACATGAAGAGAAATGTACTCTTTGTTGTATTCAAGAGAGAATACAAAGCCATGGGAGTCCAGAGAGAGACAGCTAGAGAACGGGATCAAGCCTTACATTCATTGTATATGTCGTGGCCAGGTCTTTCCTTTTCACGTGATCTATTGTAGATTTGCCGCAGATGGCATTAACTACTTGGCCAGACAAATGGCGAGCGCTGAAGGCTCTCACCCGGTACAACGTTTAAGACAACAGGGCTGAGGGTGCCCAGAGGGAGCGCGAACCTCTGTCTATTTGAAAGAATTAATCGACCCTAGCGGGTCGATAGCGATAAGCGCTGATTGAGAGAAATCGTCGACCACGCCGGCGGGGTCGGTATCGGGGTCCTGAAGTGTTTGGTGTCGCGAGCTGATTGGCTGCCTCTATGGCTAGAGTAATCGGGTCGTCGGGATCGAAGGAACCCGGCCGTACGTCTGGAAGTCCGAAGATAAAAAGGGGGACGGTGGAATGAGCTCGTATAGATCGCGGGCACACTCCCCGAAGTACCCTGTATACTTATCACGACCGCTTCACGCTGCAAAATGACTTCACCTTTCGGGTCTAGGGACGAAATGTCCCTTAGGGTTGGAACTTACCAAAGTTCGAACTCGGTCGAAGTTTCCCGATTGGTCATCGATAATGAGTTTGAAGAATAAATTGCTAAAGTATTCGAAAACTTCGAACAAAGGGCGTAGGTTCAAAGCGTAAGGATATTTTTTGCGCGCGAAACTTTTCTAATAAAGAAGAAGACAGGAGACATATTGGTTGGGGAATATGTGGTACCAGAATAATGTGGGATCTTGTGGATTACATGAATAAGAAATATGTGGAGAAAATTGAAGGTATTTGCAACTTAAGCCTATAATTTCGTTACCATTACCGTTGAGCATTAACCAAATTGGAGATGTTTGTAAGGTTCAGTAAGATCTACTCTGAACCGGCGTGTATGAAACGATAGATGGAGGAAGCAAGAGAAATGTCAGGGCTTACAAAGTGATAATTTGTGATATGTCCCCACCGGGATTTGAGCCCGACCTCCGGATAGAGAACCCAACGCTTAACCCCTGGACGACGGCGGAGGCCGTTAAAAACTTGAAATTCTTAGTAACACAAACATTTAAATTAAATTAAATGGGAAGGGAATTCGGTGGTCCAGTGGAAACTTATCCATTTGCTAGTTACTGACAATGGGCTCACCTACATAACTAAAACTCATTCCCAATTCCATTTGGGGTAGTTAGAGGCACATTTATCACAAGAAGAACTAAGTACCCACGCGTTACTTAGCTTTCTGTTAGAGCAACTTGATACGTGAGCCGTATCGGCGTCTATAATGGTCGAGCCAACTGTGTAAAAACTGCAGAGTTCACTTGTTTTTAACCCGACTATAGTGAGGAGCTCGGTGGCGCAGCGGTAAACGCGCTCGGTCTGCGATTGTTGAAGTTAAGCAACTTTCGCAAAGGCCTGTCATAGGATGGGTGACCACAAAAAAAAGTTTTCATCTCGAGCTCCTCCGTGCTTCGGAAGGCACGTTAAGCCAAAAAAGAGGGTTATGTGTTCGAAGGCTATGCATTTCTAACTTGCAATTGCAACTGTCTTCTCTAGAATGCACACACAATGCAAGTTTCTCTAGAAGTAGCGAGGAATAGCGCAATAGTTATTCCTGGTTGAATACCGCAACTAAACTAACTACTCGTTGCTTCAACTAGTTTAGTTCAGATTCTTGAGTGGTCAGACCACTCGGTAGATTCCCAGTACAGAGCATGGAACCAAATAATGTCGGTTTCATAGAGGCGGCATTGTCGGTTCATCCCATTACAGCCCAAATAAGAGATTGGTGCTACAGTAACTAAAATAGGCTGCCTTTGCCCACCTTAGAATAAGTTTATCCTGTATTTTTTTTCTAAATTTGTGTGCAATAAAGTGTTTTATTATTATTATTTTAAGTACTCGTCACCTTCCTCTATCGTGTGGCCCACCTCATCAAGCCTGGTTGCGATTTGTGAAGGTGTTTGTGCTGATAGTCCGGACCAACGTTTTAACGTGCCTTCCGGAGCCCGGAATTATCTTACTTTACGCTATACACACAGTTATGTGCTGTTCCCGGACTTTGGGATGTAAAAAGAGCCTAACCTAACCTTTGGGCAGATAAGACCAAAGTATAAGAAAGAACAATTTGAAAATTAAAAGTACGCAGTGTCTTTATTATTAAATATTTTTTACAACGGGAACATTCCCACTTTGGGAATATTCCCAGGAACGGCACATCACTGCTTACATACTCACTACATAATATCTACTTACTTCTAAGTAAATACGTAGTAGTCAATGGGTCAATGACCTGACCTAACGAGAAATGTCAGTGAAAATATTAAACATTAATATTTAAATTAAATATTTTTTTATGTTTCAACAAAGCGTAAATTGCTTCACTGCTCTGTGGTACTCATAGTGTCTGAAGGACTTTGTATTGACTACTGCTAGCATTATAACTATGACAATAGATCTTGATACTTTATAAATTACGTTTAAATGGATTGTTTCACTTCATTCTGTTAAGTATCTGCAGACGGTGTAGTTTTTTAACACCACGCCTATATCCCTAAAAGGCTAGGCAGAGTTTGCGAAAAACTTAGTGATTCCTAGTTTGTTAGTACATTACAGATTAGGCTAGTTTCCAACTAGTCAAATCAATTACGTTTTACTAAACGTCTAAACACGGAATAACAATGGAATTTAGGTTGGTTTGGTCACGTAGAGCGGATGAAGGATAATAGAATTGCGAAAGCGGTATACAAAGCAAAAGTTGATGATAGGGTTGGCAGAGAAAGACTTGGAAGGACTTAAATTGACCAAATTGCAGATGTCCTTAGAAGAGGTTCAGTACGATCTACTCCGAACCGGCGTGCGTGTATGAAGCGATTGATGAATGTGGAGGTAGCAAGAGAAGTGTGTCAGGATCGAAGCAAATGGAATTCTATAGTCTCTGCTTACCCCGGTGTGAAATAGGCGTGAGTTTATATATGTAGGTATTCCGTACTTCGGAAGGCACGTGGAGCAGTTGATAACGGACTAATTAGTTGTACCACTAACTAGAGGAGCAGCGTGGTGGAGTATGCTCCACAGACCCTCCTATTGATTGAGAGATCCTTCTCCAGCCGGACGGCGTATATAGGTTGTTTGTTTAATTTTATATACAGTTTTAAAAGTCCAGAAGTCAATACAGCTTGGTCTGCATTCATTGATATTCTTCCGTGGGTTTGTTTGTCCACGATAATGAACCTGGGCCTTGGAAAGTAATGGACCAGCATAGCCAATGAACATTGCATTTTGTGTCGAAAAGATTTAGATCAGTATTGGCTGCAACAATGTTTATTTTTATTATTTACTAGCTTTTGCCCGCGACTCCGTCCGCGTGGCGTGTTATAAAAGAAATATCTTTGTGTGTGTGGGAGAAAGGTTAAAAAATGCTTAATTTTATTATTTTTAAATGAGGTTACAGTATAAGTAGCTCAGTTAAATAATGAATTGTTATTAATTTCTAGATTATTAGTTTATGATTTGGGTTGATATTTTAGGAAAATACAATCAGTTTCGAAAATTTAAACAAAATTTAAAAAATTACAACAGAAATACGCCGTGAAACGTCCGCCTGGATAATTCAACAGAAAACTACCTACGAAAGATTTGAACCATCCAAGAATAGTGAAAAGTTCGCCCGCAAAATTTAATATTTGACACGACCATCAACGACGTCTGCCCTCACGCGTCTGCCGCGTTCCGGTTGCTCACTCGGGTATCTGCCCCCCTCCGCGCCTCGCCACCGCTGTCGCCGCCTCACAAACGCCGCCGCGGCCGCGACGTTTCTTGGTTGCCACTACCGCGAGCTATAAATTTCAAGCCTCTTACTCGCTTCCCGTTCCCAGGGAAATTTTTAACTTTGCATTCACTAAGGTATTTATTTAATTAATATATGCATGTCAAATTTCAAGCATCTAACTTATGCAGTTTAGATTTTTTCATACAATTTTTTTTACCCGCCAATTCCCATTTTTCAAAATACAGCCATAACTAAAATTTATATTTACTAAGGTATGCATGCATGCTTTTATTCGTAGCATGCATGCTAGATTGAAAACATCTATCTTACGCGGTTTAGATTTTATCATACAAATGTTTTTTCCCGCTAACTCCCGTTCCCGTGGGAATTTTGCAATATCCAGTTGCAACTAAGCTTTAAGTTAACTATGGTACCTGCATGCCAAATTTCAAGCGTCTAACTTTAGCGGTTTAGAATTTTTATACAAAAGGGTTTTCCCGCTAATTCCTGTTCCCGTGGGAATTTCGGGAATTCCTTTCTTAGTGCACCTCTACGGTACCTAAGCTATGTCCCTTCCTAATTTCAAGTGCCTACGTTTAGCCGTTTAGGCTGTGCGTTGATATGTCAGTCATTCAGTCAGTCAGTTTCTCCTTTTATATATTTAGATATTTCCGTCATACATGATTTCTATGTAACTTTAACCATTAAGGCTGCTCACGCGACGGAAGCTTAAAAAATGGAGTAACTTCGCCCGTTTTCCCAAAATTTCCCTTCACTACTCTGCTCCTTTTGATTGTAGCGTGATGAAAAGTATACTATAACCTGCCCAGGAGTATGAAGAATAATTGTACCAAGTTTCATTAAAATCCGTCCAGTAGTTTTTGTTTCTATAAGGAACATACAGACAGACAGACAGACAGACAGACAAAAATTTTACTGATTGCATTTTTGGCATCAGTATCGATCACTAATCACCCCCTGATAGTTATTTTGAAAATATATTTAATGTACAGAATTGACCTCTCTACAGATTTATTATAAGTATAGATAAGTATCCACAGTGTATGTACCTTTTAGTATTTATTTTTCAAGGTCTGTTTGGGGAATCTGTTTCTTTTTCATAGTTATACTTTCATTAGGTAATTCCTATTTGGTTTTTATTATATTTCATCTTCTCTTTTATTTGTTTCATAAATGTTATCCTAGGTCTACCCCTTCCTCTCTTCCCTTCAATTTTTCCTTCTATAATGTTTGTTTTAAATGAATCGTGTCGTATCAGGTGGCCAATCATATTTCCTCTCTGGTTCTCTATAGTCTTCAATATGGTTCAATCTCTTTTTATCTCTTTGACACTTGAGTTTATGCATGACGCTTTCATTCATTTTCTCTCACTCTTGTGTGTGGTTATTTTTTTTTAGAAAAGAAATAAATAAAATAAAAAAATATTTTTTTGGTAAGTATTTGGGCGACGACGGCACATCCTGCACACACGCCATACAAAAATCTCATTCCACATTTCGCTGTAAGTGCGAGCGAGCACGCAATACTACGTATGGAAGGGACAATCTCCGCCCCGCACCGATACCAGTTTGGAGCGACTTTGATTTACCTCAGCCCCGTGGGGATTTCTATAAGCCGTAAGCTGTTAAGAAGTAGGAGAGCGCGCGCTATATATCTGTCTCATCCGCACGCATGGGGTAAAGCGGCACACGATAAATAATAATAATATAATAATAATAATCATTTATTTTCAGATTTACAATCCATAGTTGTTAGTAAAAAATGCAGTCTTAACCTATTGTTAGTAGAAGACACAAAATAAATTAACGATATTGATACATTATTTTAACGATTGCTAGATGTGTGCAATCGCATCCACCGCGCGAACATAGGCGCGTCCCACCTGCCGACCAGCACACCCAGGATACTGTTCGAACTCGTACACATTCGATTTAGGGTCGAGGCGCCTCTCTTCCTCATTATTGTATAGAAGCAGTCTATCCTCGCTTCAGCAAACATTAGAGAAGCGCTACAGAATCGCGGAAGTCCAAACAGTATCCTGAGCGCATCATTGTACTGCACACGTAGCGCGCTGTATGCCTTCTGCGTATAGTTGACCCACAGGCCGCACGTGTAGAAAGATTGGCAGTAAGCTTTGAAAAGCGTCGCCTTAACCTGCTTGCCACAACGTGCAAATCTGCGTGCCAACATGTTGCATCGGACAGCCAGCGCCCTACGCTCCCTCTCAATGTCCGAGTTGTCACATTGAGTCTCGGTGACCCAGTGGCCCAGGTACTTAAAACGTTCAACTTGAACCAATGGACTCCCGCACAGTCTTACAGGAGGATAAGGACAGGATTTTTGTGAGGAGTGACCGGGGCGAACTATTATTAACAGCTAAGTAAATGTATGTGCAACCATCCATCAGCGAATAGCACAAAGCGGCCATTTTGCTAGTAAATGTGCTGCCGAGTGTCAATCTCTACGATGTGGGGCCAGAAAGTTAGAGTTTTTACCTTTTATATACATATATGACGATGGCATTCACTTACTACGGTTGTTAGATATCAGAAATCAGAATCATGTATTCAATGTAATTATCATAGATTAAACTTGTTGAAGATCAATTTACCATTTTTTATTCTACGTCACTTTGCAAGGTAAAGAGAAGAAATGTCAAGAAACTGCAACAGCAACACATCTTTTAAATCAATTACAAGTTATTTAATAAGTAGAGGAACACATTTCGTACCAGGCATTTTTATCATTTAGGTAATCATTAATCTTATAATTAGCTTTTTTACAGAAAGTAAGCTTCACATGAGCTTTAAATGTATATTTTCTGACAAATTCAGAATACTGTCTAATATTTAATTGTAAAAACGTATACATAACTCCAAAAAAGATTAATTTCATCACCTTAGTCTAGAATTTTGGACAGCAATTTTATTTTTATTCCTTGTATTGTAAGTACGTCTTTCACAGTCTCTCGGAAGAAGAGACACATTTTTACGGACATGTATAATGTTTTTATAATATATTTTGACTTGCAACATTCAGTATATTAATATCTTTAAACAGCTTCTTAGGGAGTCTAATAATGACCCCGTGAAAACGAAATAACATTAGGGAGATGATGATGATGAAAAAATCTAAGGTACCTATCTATCCTACTACCATCAGTTTGGACCGTATTATTGCTGAAGAGAAAAAGCGACACACGGAACTAATCAGCGAAATGTAATTTTCATTTCATATTATAATTATATGACTAACATAGACTAAAAGTCTTTTACTAAGACATGTATAGGTGAATATCTGAAATAAGTAAATATATTTTATTATTATTTATTTATATCTGTTTCTTTGTTCGAGCGGAGTTTTTAGTAGAACCATAAACACACAGTCCGCTTCTTTTCTGGCCCGACTGTCGTCCTTTGTCCTCGTAGAGTCCACTAAACGTTGAGTGAATGAATGAATGAGTGAATATTAATAAAAGACGGAGCTTTGTTTTCTACAGGACTTTAGATATGTGATATTGATATTGAATGGTTACTTTGTTATGTTAGAAGTAATATTGATCAAGGGATACTTTGTTACGTTATGAGTAATTGGTGTGTTATATTCTATTGTAAATGTACACACATTCCAGTATTTTGTTTACAACATTTACTATCTGTTACCCGCGACTTCGATCGCGTTAAATATTACTATCAGTACTATAGACATTTCATATATTATTTGTCACTCCTTTTTAACCACTTTAGGGGCTGAATTCGGCAAAATCCCGTCTTAGTTAACACCTACGTCCTAAAAGAAGCTCCTGGCACCTGAAATATCTGAGATTTTGCGAGTAGTGATTCAGTCAGTGACTTTTGCTTTCTATAGATTTATTTGTGATCAAATAAAGGAGAATGGGCGAATCTGGTCCAAGAACCTCCACTGATGAGACTTATATGTAATGAAAGCTTATGCTTTCTCTATGAATCTGGCAAAGTTCTATCAGATTCTGTCCCGGGGTTCTTTTTTTACGGCCATGTTTGTCCTGGCTAAAAATGTGATTAAAATGCAGTGGGAGCTAAAATCGGCTCAAGATTTGTTGCTGGATAACTAAGTCTACATAAATAATTATGTATCATATTGTATATCATTTTAAAGAGGATCTTTTCCAAAATCCGAAACATAAAAAAAAACAAAAGAAATCTTTTTGTAAGCGAATTATAGTCAATTTATATCTGCAGCGCCATTGTTTCTCGGTAGCTAAGTTCAAGTTTCATGCCTTTTATCCCTTCCAAAAGTATCTTACCGATTTTTTTTATATTGCTTCCGGAATTTGATCTGAGTGATAATAACAAGAAAAATAAATAGACACCTCTCCAATAGAGACCGCCTAAGCTATTGCCTATTGCAAGAAATCGTCATCATTAGCAAGTCATTACGGTATTGCATATTATAAGCTTATCAGTAACTTGGAACTTGGTCCAAGAACCTCCACTGGTGAGACTTGCATGTAATGATAGCTTATACTTGTCCTATGATTCTGGCAAAGTTCTATCAAACTCTGTCCTAGGGTTTTTTTACGGCCATGTTTGTCCTGAGTGTACAGTAGTGGACTGCAAAATCACCTCAGGATTTGTTGTCGAAAAACTATTTAACTAAGTCTATATACATAATTATATATCATAATGTATATCAATTTTAAAGGGGAAGGTTATCAGAATCAGAAACACAAATAAAAAAAAATGCATTAAGTATGTAAACGACTTTTAGCCAACTCACGTCCGTAGCACCATTTTTCTCAGCAGCTACGTACGAGTTTCGCGCCTTCCAACCTTTCCAAAGAAGCCCAATCATTTTTTCCTTCTTCTGATATTGCATTCTTAACCTGACAAGTGACAACAACAAGAAATAAAATAGATACCATTCCGATAGAGGCCGCGTAAGCTATGGACCTATTGCAAGACAACGTACTCAAAGGCTAGTCATTATAATCCAACAGACGTAACATGATTAGAATGCGGGAGGACGCAAATGTAGTATGTTTTCTTTCACCACAATCTTGTTTTATTAATCCAGGCTTATATCTTGTCTTATAAACAATGCCGAATGGTACAACAAACGTATCGTAAACGTAAGGTTGCCTGGTAGTAATTGCTACCTTGGCAATAAAGCCGCCTTTTGCACCAGTTATTTCCTGAACTTGTTTAATAAATGTGTTTCTTTTGTATACAATAGAGTCATTGTATTGCATCTTGATTAGAATGACTTATTTCTTGTTTCTCTCGTACTAAGCTGTATACTGTTAGTGTTAAAGAGACACATATTTCGTCTCTTTCGCATAAGGCGATGTACTACATTTCCGTCCCGCCGCATTCTAATCATGTTACGTCTGTTGGATTATAATGACTAGCCTTTGAGTACGTTATCTTGCAATAGGTCCATAGCTTACGCGGCCTCTATCGGAATGGTATCTATTTTATTTCTTCTTATTTTTTTTATTTTTTTTTCTTTGTTGTCACTTGTCAGGTTAAGAATGTAATATCAAAAGAAGGAAAAAATGATTGGGCTCCTTTGGAAAGGTTGGAAGGCGCGAAACTCGTACGTAGCTCTGCTGAGAAAAATGGTGCTACGGACGTGAGTTGGCTAAAAGTCGTTTACATAATGCATTTTTTTTATTTGTGTTTCTGATTCTGATAACCTTCCCCTTTAAAATTGATATACATTATGATATATAATTATGTATATAGACTTAGTTAAATAGTTTTTCGACAACAAATCCTGAGGTGATTTTGCAGTCCACTACTGTACACTCAGGACAAACATGGCCGTAAAAAAACCCTAGGACAGAGTTTGATAGAACTTTGCCAGAATCATAGGACAAGTATAAGCTATCATTACATGCAAGTTTCACCAGTGGAGGTTCTTGGACCAAGTTCCAAGTTGCTGATAAGCTTATATGCAATACCGTAATGACTTGCTAATGATGACGATTTCTTGCAATAGGCAATAGCTTAGGCGGTCTCTATTGGAGAGGTGTCTATTTATTTTTCTTGTTATTATCACTCAGATCAAATTCCGGAAGCAATATAAAAAAAATCGGTAAGATACTTTTGGAAGGGGTAAAATGCATGAAACTTGAACTTAGCTACCGAGAAACAATGGCGCTGCAGATATAAATTGACTATAATTCGCTTACAAAAAGATTTCTTTTGTTTTTTTTTATGTTTCGGATTTTGGAAAAGATCCTCTTTAAAATGATATACAATATGATACATAATTATTTATGTAGACTTAGTTATCCAGCAACAAATCTTGAGTCGATTTTAGCTCCCACTGTATTTTATCACATTTTTAGCCAGGACAAACATGGCCGTAAAAAAAGAACCCCGGGACAGAATCTGATAGAACTTTGCCAGAATCATAGGGAAAGCATAAGCTTTCATTACATATAAGTCTCATCAGTGGAGGTTCTTGGACCAAGTTTCATACAAAAGTGCCCATTGTCATTTCAACAATATAGGACTTCTGTGAAAGTCTGTATCGCCGCCGTCTATAATGGTCGAGTAAAATAGTGAAAATTGTACGTAACATAAAATATGAACTCAGTCACCCTTACATTGCATAACAACTAGAAATAATACAAAATAAATGCACAGAATATATTTGAAATGAAATGTCTTTATTTTACATTTGTAGTGTGCACTTTCAAGCATTTGTAATTATTATATTTAGTATTTCAACTTTTGAAAAAAGAATTTAGTACACAATGTTTTTTAAATTTTGAAAAAAGAAAACCTTGTAATTTTATCATTTGAAAAAAATGTCCTTATTATTTCAACTTTTGAAAAAAGAATGCCGTATTTTTTCAAAAACATTTCTATTGAACTGTTACGGAGGTCGTTCAATTTATTTTATCGCAAATCAATATTCATGGCACGGCCGATGTTTCAAGTTTCAAGATGCCACTTGAGATAACCGTTTATCGTCATTGTTATGGGATGCTGGTTAAATGTAATGGAGTTTAATGGTTTCTGAATGCAATTCTCCATTAAACAAAGTTAGGGAGGTGAAGGTCCTTTGTAAATAAGAATTAGGTTGCTTTTATGTATTACACCCCTGTCACTCCATACAGACTAGTTCAGGACCCAGATTCCGACCCCGCCGGCGTAGTCAACGATTTCCCTCAATCAGCGCATGTCGCTATCTACCCACTAGGGTCGATTAATTCTTTCAAATAATTTTGCCCGGTTACCACTTGCTCGGCGGTGAAGGAAAACATCGTGACGAAGCCCACATTCCCGAGAAATGCATTTTCGGAGGTATGTGACTTAATCTGTATTGGGCTGGATTTCCCTTCGCGGGTTGGAAGGTCAGACAGGTCAAATCTTCAGGTTAGCTAAGCGGACCCTGTGAAAAACACATAACTATACATGAAGTAAGTAATCGACCAACTTCAGGTATAGTGACGTCAGCGGGGGCGCTGCCGAGAGGGGTAGAAATATTCAAATTCTGAATTCTGCTATATATTCTGCCTTCCCCTTCAGGGATACAGGCGCGATGTTATGTTATAAAACACATCAACGCTATCCCATGTCAAAGCATCTTCCTCCACCCAATTTGTTCCACAGTTTATCTCCACCTAATTTTAGCGGGGACTTTGATGGATTTACGCAAATCGCAGGTGTGTTAGTAGACGTTGATTGCTATTTTACTGCCGGGAATCGAACCCACGACCGCAAAACAAACAAACAGTAACGTTGTTTTTTATATGCCTACGTTTATTTTTATTCGCGTTTATTTCTGATTGCTTTAGTTAAAGGTTACGGGGTTGAATAAAATAACATAACGCATAACATAGCAAGGCATCACGCCCGTATCCCCAAAGGGGTAAGCAGAGGTGTGTGATGTAAGTATGTAGTCGTTACACATCCCACACGACAAGAAGACAGACCTCTTCAACCCTGGTGTCAGGGTGACTATCGAGCTGCCTCATGGCTCATGAACATTAACGACTGCAGTATACTTATGTAAGTAATATCCGGGACAGACTGCTTAACAAGCCCTCCGAAGCACGGAATCATTCTTAGTTTTGAACAATCAGGTGATCACATCGTGCCATGTCCGGACCAAACCAGGGACAGCCTTACAAAGTGATTTTTTTATTAACTATGTCCTTAGCGGGAATCGAATTCAAGACCAGAGCGTGAGCCCAAAGCTCAACCACGGATGCCATTACTAGCAACCTACTGCAATTAAGTATTTACGTAATACATCTTTGCGATAATATTTGTTTATGTACACTCTAATTCTATTAAAGTAATTTGGTAGTATATTATAATGTATGTACACCATTAACACATGTTCATTGAACATGATGTTCGTGCGTCACCCAACAGGGTCCACAAAATATCAGCGTCGTGGTTCACGCCGAGACTTGTGCTGAGGCCCTTTTATTTCAGGACGTCCACCACCACCTTATGATCATTTCCACAAACATCCGTCTTGCTTTTTTGTAATTGTTTTAGTGGAAATTTGCCGTCCGGACTCGTGGTCACACCAGGTTGTCACACCAGTATGACAAACAGGATTTTTTTTCTTGTTTGTCACACCGCTTCTCCTTCTTCTATGCTGTTCTGGGAGCAAATAAAAAACATAGAACACGTTCAGCTGCTTCTCTTCCCGGGCATGTCGTAAAAACCGACAGAGGGATTGTGTCCTCTAACATGATGGACTAATGTTATGGGCGATAGGCTGATCCCTTATCACCATAAGGTTCATCATATCCATCTTTGGACTTCGTATCAACAGTGGCTGCAAGTTGTCTTTGATGACTTGTGGCTCTGCCCACCCCATTAGGGATTACGGGCGTGAGTTTATGTATGTATGTATGTATGTCACACCGCTAACAATACAACACCTTTTACCTGACTTGTCATTATAAGTAGTGCTGTGTTTATCGGCGTATAAATTAAAATTGATTTTATTTACGAAATTATACTTTATTTAACAGAAACTTATCGTTATCGGGTCGATTAATTCTTTCAAACATTTTTCCTCTCAGACGACGCCTTGAGCCGAGGTTCGCGCCCAATTGGGCACCCTCAGGCCTGTTGTCTTAAATGTTGTACCGGATTAGAGCCTTCAGCGCTCCCCTTTTGTCCGGCCAAGTAGTTAATGCGATAATATGACTTATTATCAAATCAAACAAATAATCTGGTAATTATGGAAAAATCCATTAGGTCCCCAGTGATAGAAGATAGGAATAAACAAAAAGAATGTGCTATTAAACATAATTAATCTCTTTGCACAAATATTATGCCTCATGGCAAATATCGATATATTTTTTATCATAGGGATATTCTCCGCACTAACAATGGTGTGATAAAAGGTGTTGTATTGTTAGCGGTGTGACAAACAAGAATAAAATTCCTGTTTGTCATACTGGTGTGACAACCTGGTGTGACCACGAGTCCGGAGGGGAAATTTGATATGATATTGTTGTCTTTTTTGTGTGGCGTCCTTTTGTAATAAACTATTTCTATTCTATTATATTCGATTCCGCAAAACCGACGTGCATAGTCTACCTAGATCAATTTACGTACTTATCTATCGACCTTTGTCCCTGTGCAGGCATTATACCAAACTGTTTGTCTATCTATTGATCTGTCTGGTTCACATGTTCAATACCTGTACACTATTAATGCACATTGCGTAATTCTGTGTAGCGATTACCTTGTGCAGATCCGGTTTTAGCTAAAATAGATAGATAAAATACTTTATTGAGCACAATTGACATAAAATACAGAGATAAGGACAACATATACAGAATATTGTTTATGCAGCAATTTCTATCAGGCAACCTTTGGAATACTTATGCCTCAAACAGACAGGCAGACAGGCAGTCGCTTCTGTAAAAAAACCGGACCTGTCAAATCTTCAGGTTAGGTTAGCGGACCCTGTCAAAAACGGGATAGTGCTAGGGAGGATGATGATGACTTATGCTTTTAACACAAATTCAAAAATGTAGGTAACATAATTTCAATTAAAATTACATTGTCTTACATGGTTTCAGACCCGTATTAGCCCAGTTGGAAGAACGCTTGACTATCATTATGAAGTCGCAGGTTCGAATCCTAGGGACTTTTTTGATTTAATCGTTGATTGCAAACTTTACAGCTTGTAATAATCTTAATTAAAGTTGCGATGTTAAAAATCTTATACTAGCCAATTACAAAGTTTGACAAATTAAATTTTATAAAGCGGAAAGTGAAATATAAATTAATGAAATATTAATTAGAATAATTATAATAATAATAACTAGCATTTAATTGCAAAGAAAGAAAGTAAGAAACCTGCTACTGTTGCACAAATGAATGTAAGTATGTGCGAATTGGTGAGTGTAAATGTATGTGTAATTGTTTGAAGTTTTGCGTGTCTGTCGATGTCACAGTTTTAGAAAATTAATAAATACTTCTGCTATGATTCTGTATCTGATCCATTATTAAAAACAGGAAACTGTCTAATCATTTATGACCCAAACATAAATTCGAAAATAAATTCGACAATCATTGGTTTAGGCCTGTGCTAGATTCGAAGCTGCGACCTCAAAGTAAGAGGCAAGCGTTCTACCAACTAGGCTACCACGGCTCTAAGCTCTCTTTATCTGGTAGAAACAATTTACAGTAATAAAGGTGATTGGACTCTCTTCTTAAGCGTAGTGCCAGGGGACTCCGCTCTTCCATAAAAGCAAGTTGTAAGTACATTAACAAGATAAAACGAACAAAAGAACTTAAAAAGGATTTTCTGAATCGGTCCAGGCTTCTTCGATTAATCGGAGAACGTACGGTCTCGAGCATTAATATGTATACACTTTGGTACCATGTCACATTAACTTTTTTAACAAATTGAACTGTAAGTCTCACTAAATGTCAAATATGTTAGTGCGACAGAATCCTAAAGTGGGTACATAATATTGCTCATGACATGGCTCATAAAACTGAGATACCAAAGAATTGAGAACCACCTCGTTTCCATGAAGTGGGTTTAATAAAAAACATAAAAAAGAGGTTAAATACTAAACATTTTTTTTATCATATATTCTGTGAAAGTGAACAGCCTCCGTGGTCTAGTGGTAAGAGCGTTAGGCTCACGATCTGGAGGTCCGGGTTCGATTCCCGATGGGGACATTGTCGAAATCACTTTGTGAGACCGTCCTTTGTTAGGTAAGGACTTTTCAGGCTTGAATCACCTGATTGTCCGAAAAAGTAAGTTGATTCCGTGCTTCGGAGGGCACGTTAAGCCGTTGGTCCCGGCTATTGGCCGTAAAAACACCTCCACCAACCCGCAGTGGAGCAGCGTGGTGGAGTATGCTCCATACCCTCTCCGGTTGATTGAGAGGAGGCCTGTGCCCAGCAGTGGGACGTATATAGGCTATTTATGTTATGTATGTTATGTATTCTGTGAAAGTATTATGGATGTGGTCAAAAAGCACTTGTGCATGTGCAAAGTCTCCGAGAACGCCACGTCCGATGGAACGAAGTGAAGAAGGCAGAACCCGCAACCAGATGGGAATAATAAATTCCAAGGAGAGAGAGAGATTCTCTGAAAGTATTAGTGTATGCTATGTGTGTGTGGGCGTAGTGTGTGTATCATTTTATTGAACTATATTTAGCTTCGATTTGGTCATAGTCGTTAGATTTAAGCTATTCAGAAATTACATTTTTTTTATTCATGATTTTATTTATCATAAATAACTATTTTATCACTAATTTAAGAGACACGCTCTTGTCGGTGTAGCATTCTCCATTCTTGTCTATCAAACTCTATCAAAAACCAATTCCTTCACTTCCTTATAAGACACGACGTTCGCCTTCTCTTTAATCTGTTCCATGTAAGCTCTTCTTGGTGTATGGGACATACCTAATAGTCTACCATTTATGGTCAGTCACATCTCTAGCGCGAGCAAGCCAACGCGTCTTTATGTTTGGATCTTGTAATTCCAGCGCTCCCTACACTTGGTCTTCCCCTGCCTCTCTTGTGATGATGTATTTTATATGTAATTAATATGTTTTTATTGGCAACCAGTCCTTTTACCTAATACGTCCCTGGCGAAGTTACCTGCGAGCAGGCCGGCACTTAAACACAGAAGGCAACTTCCCACGAGGTACTGCCTGCATAGCTGCACACCTGCTGTTGTTAATAAGGGTCTTTCCAGGCTACGTTCCTCAAAAACAATAATAATAATAATACAGTATCCCGGTCCACTAACCCCCAACCCAATAGCCCAGTTCCCTTTGTTCCCATAATTTGCAATAGTCCTACACGAACCGGGGATTGTCTTTGGGTGCACTCCCATAGTGCATACAGGGATAATCGCCGGTTGGTGTCACACCACATTTAGATTAATAAGGGGCCTCTACGTGTTGGCTTCGGCCCCACGCACGCCTTCCAAAAGTCCGGGCCTCCATAGGCCCGAGATATGTAAAAGATATACAAACATTTTTAAACTTTATTTCGGACTTTTGTACATCCATAATGGTTAGTAAGGGAGGGAAGTAAGCACATATTAAATTACGTCGACACAAACCTAGTGTGAGACATGGATGTCAATCCAATGCCTCACAATGGGACAGTCAATTCTGTCCGCCACCACGTTTAAGAGACTGTTGGAGCTAGTCCGGACCCGGTGCAGTAAAGAGGCAGTTTTTTTTCTAATGATGGCATGAAATCCATCTGTACTTGCCTGCGCATATACAGATGGCGCTGCAAAGATTTTCCTCCATTCAACCTTCTAATTTCACGGACATAGTCTTTTATATAATCACGTGCTTAGCGGTGAAGGAAAACATCGTAAGGAAGCCCACATTCCCGAGAAGTGCATGCTGGAAGGTCAGACAGGCAGCCGCTTCTGTAAAAAACCGGACCAGTCAATTCTTCAGGTTAGGTAAGAGGACCCTGTGGAAAACGGGATAAAGCTATGGAGATGATGATGATGACTTATGCCTCAATCAAAAATTCAAAAATGTAGGTGACATAGTTTCAATTAAAACAATTATAGTCTTATATGGTTTTAGACCCGTAGTAGCCCAACTTAGCTGCCTAATATCAGTTCTCAGACAGTTAATCCCATGCATTCATATCTTCTAAATAATCACTAACTTTATAATAACCTTTTTTGTAAAGTTTTTGTTTAACTACTGTCTTAAAACAGTTGAAAGGCAAATTTTCTGAATGTCAATGGGAATCTTATTGTAAAAACGTATACATTGCCCCTTAAAAGATTTAGTAATCTTATGTAATCGACTGACTTGTAAAGCAAGTTTATTTTTTTTTATTCCTGATATTAACAATGTGCCGATCGCTATTTTTCGCAAATAATCCTATATGTTTTTTTTACATATATTAAGTTTTCAAAGATATATTGTGATGCCAAAGTTAAAATATTAATTTCTTTAAATTTATTTCTAAGTGACATTTATGTTTGAAATAACGCTTGACTCTCGAAATATTCGGGATCTCGCGAGATTGATATTTGGAATCCCGCGATTTCCAATCTCGAATTTGCGATCTCGTGTCGGGATTTCAATCCCCAGTAAGTACTTAACGCAATACCGTTCATGCTTTCTTACATCAAAAGCGCGTAAACCCCACCTAGAGGGGAGATCCCCTCCAGCCCCCCTACCCTCCTTAGACATAATGAGACAAGAATAATTACTCTATTGTGTCGAAATGGAGACACTCGAGTGACACTTAAGGTACATCGCTTACTAATAGCGTTACGTTTGTATCTCTAAAGGGGTACGAAGAGACTTTTAATATGAGTAACAGATTTCTATCAGATTAATTTAAGTACCAAATATAAAACAGACACGACAAATTTATTAAAAACATTATAGAAGGAAAGGTAGAAGGAAAGAGAGGAAGGGGAAGACCAAGAAGAGCTTACATGGAACAGATTAAAGAGAAAGTTAACGTCGTGTCTTATAGGGAAGTCAAGGAATTGGCCTTTGATAGACTGGAATGGAAAATGCTGCACCGACAAGAGCGTGGCTCTTAAATTGATGATGATATAAAACAGCCTCCATGGTCTAGGGGTTAGAGCTGTAGGCTCACGATCTGGAAGTCCGTGTTCGATTCCCAATGGGGACATTGTCGAAATCAATTTATGAGACTGTCCTTTGTTTGAAAAAATATGTTTCCGTGTTTCGTTAAGCCTTTATTCCCGGCTATTAACCATAAAATCACCTCCACCAACCCACAGTGGAGCAGTGTGGTGGAGTATGCTCCATTCGCCCTCCCGTTGATTGAGGATATAGGCTCTTTATGTTATGCTATGTTTACATAAAACATATTGAACAAAAAAAAACACAAGACCGCAAAATGCTATTATAAAAACTCATAAGATCTCTAACACGTCTACAAAGAGGAGAAAATTCCCGTTGCGAGCCCCGTAAAAACAAAAACGAAGTACCTTAAAAATCACCTTAATTATTCCCCTAGCTGTGACACCCCGCAACAAATACCGCGAAATGAGCCGCGAGCAATAAGGCCGCCTCATAAGATAAATTAGTGACATAACCTGCGTCTTTATTAATTTAGCCACAACACGGTGTTTTTATTACACGACCACTTTGGGTAGGGTCCTTATGTTAAGGTGTTGTCATGGTAACCAAAGAAAAAAAATTGTTTTTTTTTAACGTTAACCGTTTTATTTGTTCAAAGCTATGAAGAAAGATAATACAAAGTTAAAAATATATTCCGCGCTACCAAAGATGTCCACGGATTTTAATGGACCTAGTTGACAAGTCTTAATATTTCCATGCAGAATTTGCAACACCAGCGCCACAGACGCGGGACTTTTTAAAATAATTGTTTTTATTATGAGTAAAATAATTGCTTACCTCTATGGAAAAAGGCGTGACTTAATGAATAATGTACTTAGCACATAATTCGGTATATTTTTAGATATTTGTCTCCTCTCACTTCTCGTAAAGTGTTTTTTTGTCTGTGGTAGCTTGTAATTAGCTTTTATTTGTTATTAGAATTTTGAATGTGTACATAATGCTGTAAGCTCCCAGAATAAAATAAAATAAATAAATATTAAAAGTAGATTTCTGAGTTTTAATGACACACAAAAAATGTTTTGTCACAGGAAAAGAATATTACCGTGCTGTGATATTTTCTCGCAAATTCTATATTAAGTATATTATAATTCAAAATTTCCTTCTACGGAAGACACCCCAACAGGCTGATTAAATTTAACCTCTTAAGACCGAGATTTCCAGACACAATAGTTAAACAATGGGGTTTGGATTTATAAAGAACATTCGGTCTTAGGAGGTTAAATAAGTTTATGATTCCACGAAAAGAAGAAGAATAATAAGTACGTAAGACTAAAAAAAGAGGTAAAAATGTTTTTATTTCAAGCAAACAAGGCAAATATTTTCACAGCGCACCTTATTTACTAGCTTACCAACGGATTAAAATTACTTAACTCGCCTTTAGTTGTTTGTGTAAAGCTGGAAATCTTAGTTTATGAAAGTAAACCTTAAAGCTTACACAAGGAAAACCTTGTTTGTTTGATAAAACGGGTTTTCTACTACTGTGGAAATACGCAGTTGCTCATGGATACATTGAATATTGTCGGTACCTAGTAAGCGGATAAATTCTTAAGGAACTTGATTGAGGCTCATAGAAAACATAAGCTCGTGAATTTTTTTTTAATATTACAGGTTCGCGTTTCACCACAATCTCACCTGATGTTAAGTGACGATATGGTCTAGGGTGGATCAGTCTTACCTAGCAAATGCCTATTCACTTTAGCCTTGAAGACTCCCAGATTATAACGAGTCGGAAAAACAGACGACGGCAGACAGTTTGAATTGGAGTTGTCACAGGCACATCCCTCGTAAGATGAACTAAGTACCCACATCTCATCGAGGTTTCTGTTGGACCAATATTCCCTCATTCAGCGCTTATCGCTATCGACCCACTAGGGTCGATTAATTCTTTCAAATATTTTTCCTCAGACGACGCCCTGAGCCGAGGTTCGCGCCCAACTGGGCACTCTCAGGCCTGTTGTCTTAAACGTTGTACCGGGTGTAGCCTTCAGCGCTCCCCATTTGTCCGGCCAAGTAGTTAATGCCATCTGCGGCAAATCTACAATAAGTCACGTCAAAAAACATAAATTATTAACTCATTGGTGACATAGTGAATAAGGACATAGATAGAAGATATTTTAACTAAAAAAAGAAAAAGGAAGGACAAAATAAAATGATATCAAGTAAGACTCTTACATAATTGGGTCGTGTACTAGGTTCAAGATAAATTATAAAATTCTGATTACTAAATAAAAACAGTCCGAACACTAACGAAAAAAAAAATTCTTTTTTCAATTTAACTTTTATCAAGAAAAACGTAAATAGTAAGGCCGACACTTTATCACGTTTTTCTATAACGTCACAGTGTGCTTTTTCATACAAATTCCATAGTAACTTCGTGTTTTGACGTTTAGTTAAAAGTAACTTGTTTGACTGGTTGAAAACTAGTCTATTTCACGAACGATTATAAGTTACGTTGAATTGCTTTTACTCAAATAAGTACTTTAATGACGTTCTGCCCCGCGTGCCCTGATGAATGCTGCCGAAAATGCTGACCTGGTAGCAAAATACTGGGCTGAAAAAATCTGAATGCTATCGAAACGACTAGAAGGGGAAGAAAACTTGCCATTTACAAAAATAAAGGAAGTATTGTTACCAAATAACATTTCTCCGTTGTCTCCACCAGCTGTACTTTGTTTGTCGTCGTCGCGTTATACAAACGCGGCGAAATATTAATAAAGTTACGCATTATTATGTTTGTGTTCGGCTAGGTCGTAATGTCGTCGTATTTTTCTACCGCTTGTGTATGCATGAGCCTTTAATAAATGGATAAAGCCCCTGTTTTGGGAAAGAGAAGTAATTACGACTGAGGGATTATTGTTTACTTACGAGTATATCCACACCCTGGATACTCCTTACAAAATGTATTATTTATTAAAAATAAATAAATAAATTAAAATGATTGTGATTTCATTTCCTGATTTCATTTTTATAAATAAATTTGATTTATTTATAATAAATAATATTTTTATTTATTTAGCAATTTATTTTATTTATTTATTATTTAAATTTCACGACTTTACAATGCAGAAGCGCCAATACGCCGTGAAACTTTCAATATAAACAATAAAAAAAAAACTAATTCTTACCGTGAGCCGCCTACCGCATAAGTGAGACTGAGAAAGTCCCGCGCTCTCCTTTACTCCTTAGCCGTCCATTTATGACTAAAGTAAGACTCAGAGGGGGTGAAGTCAGCACCGGATATGAAAAGGTGCGGGGCGGAAAGTTAATTGTTCTATGCGTAATATTACTTCATTGTATTCTTATATCGTCACCTTATAGGGAAACAAGACCATTAGCGCCTTTTTTCAATGTGTTTTTTTTGATCTTATTCTTCTATCGTGTGGGATGTGAGGTGGATTACCAACTCCATTAAGCCTGGTGTCAGGGTTACTATTGAGTCGCCAAAGGCCCTATCATGGCTCATGTAACGACTTCTCACTTAAGTACATCAGTAAGTAGTAACCGGGACCAATAGCTTAACGTGACTTCATCATCTTACCTTCGGCCAATCAGGTGATCAGCCTGTAATGTCCTAGGCATCACAAAGTGATTTTTGTGATGTGTCCCCACGGGACTTTTTTTGATAAAAGCTTGCAATAAACAAACTTGTGGTGTCAATTTTTACTTGGAATGAAAGTAACTGAAAGAAATTGAGGTTTTGGTAAAGAAAACCATATGAGAATGTGATTTTTCAAAATGAGCTTAAAAACGTGGTGTCATTAGGTATTTTAAAGTGACGGGCTATTTATGTTTTGTATATTATGGAATAAGTTCCCAAATTGTTTGTTCTGTTTCGTACTGATTGTAAATTCAAACAATTTATTTATTTCTTTTTGTTTCAGGTAAGTCAGTCTACGAAGTTTGTATCTCGTTGTAAAAAAATCATGTAAAACGGCGAGAAAATACACACTAAAAAAACTATAAACTCCAATGAAAAATATTTTATTTTAATTTACCGCAATGTAAAATAAAAACAGCAATAAAATATAATAAACAGTAAAACCTAAAGTTTTTCAACGAATAATAAAATAAAATTTAAGCTATCATAAAATAAAATATAACAAGAGTTTTAAAATTCGAATAAAAAGAATTTAATTTAAATTTATCGCAATGCAAATACGGCAATAAAATCCAACAAATAATGAAAACCACACCGACTTGCGAATTGAAATAAAACCCCGACTATCGGATGGGTTTTAAAAGGGTTATAAATCTACTGAAATGTTATTTGTGGGTTTTCGCGTATCTGTGTGTGGGTTGTTTATCACGTGGTGTCGTCACCAATCCGTAATGTATGAATGAGCGGTAGTGTATTGGTTTTAAAACTGTAAAATGTCATATATCAAAATAAAATGTTACATGTTGATGCCGTTTATTAAGGTCCGGTTTACTCTGGCCCGTGCCATGACTTAATGCTGATAGAGATATACCTACTTTTTTTGAGACGCCGACCAAACCTTGTATTATTGAAAAACTGTATGTGTAAGTAAAATGTTTGTATTGTGACGTCCATCAAATTCAATTATTTAATTGCTTATTAAAACATGCTACAATAAATATATTAAATATTTAAGTTTAGAAGAATCTGTTGTTTTGCCGCATCATAGAAATAAGTATTTTTTTATTTTTTTCTTGATAAGGATTATTCAATTCAATTCAATTCAAATTATTTATTTCAGATTAATATCCATAATTAAAAGGTCATTAGATTAGATAAATTAAAATTAAATTAAATTATATATTATAAAATCAAATAAAATTCAAATTATCAATGTCCTAATAAATAACATAAAATTAGTATGCTCCATACCCCCTCCGGTTGATTGAGGGGAGGTATGTGCCCAGCAGTGGGACGTATATAGGCAGTTTATGTTTTATGTTATTAAGACCAGACAGAGGGGGTGAGTTCAACGGCTGATATAAATGAGTACGGGGCCTACAGTTACCGTTCTATACGTAGTATTATTCTTTATTCTATGCTGTTTAAAGTGCATGTTTACTCTTCACCTGAAAAGCCAGACTGAGACGAATGAACTACGGTATTTTTGAAAGTGCGCGAATGTAGCTTCAACACCACGTTTAGATGAGTTTTACTTTTTTATTTTATTTATTTATTTATTTATTTATTTATTTATTGCATGTTATGTTACAATATCATCATTAATAATAATAATTCATATTTTTTTTACCGTATTCACTATTTTCGTAGTTGGGATGCTCGTACTGAAACTGGGTAAGAAAAATAGGAATTTCCACTAAAGTCTTGTTTGCGAACTAGGATTCTGTAACTAGAATGAATCAATAGTATATATATATTCAATATTCTTTATTTGCATACTATGATGGTGTACAAGTTTGTAAGTTACATGTATGAGGTTCACATCATAGACCCTTTCGGGCACAACAAAATAGAAGTTTAAAAGAGAGGAGGAAGCTTTTCAAATAGTAACATCAGTATACCTGACACCAAGGTTGATGAAGTGACTATAAAAGTTATACCGGCTATGTAGATTGTGAGAACTCACGACTTTTTTCCAACTGGAGTAGTCAGAGGTACATCCATCGAAATCAGAAATCAGAATCATTTATTCAACGTAATTATCATGGATAAACTTGTTGAAGGTCAATGTAACATTTTTGAATTTACGTCGTTTCGCAAGGTGGTATGGCTGAGGAGAAGAAATGACAAGAAACTGCAACAGCAACACATCTTTTAAAAACCAATGGTACACATTACAAGTTATTTAATAACTAGAGGAACACATTCAATACCAGACATTTTTATCATTTAGGTTAGTCACTAATCTTATAATAAGCTTTTTTACATAAAGTAAGCTTTAAATTTATTTTCTGAGAAATTTAAAATATTATCTGGTATTTTATTGTTAAAACGTATACATAACCCCAAAAAAGATGAATTTCCAAAATGAACTAAGCGCCCACACCTCACCGAGGTTACTGTTAGACAAACATGATGGGTGGTGAGCCGTATCGCCGTCTATAATGGTCGAGCGAACTGTGTTAGTGCAAATTACACATTATCCCGCTTCCACGGAAGTCATAAAGACACCATGCGCGCGGCGATGCGCACTAGCGTTTAGTGCGCATCAAACGCGCACTATTGTTCGCTGTAAAGGTTTATGCGTCAATAAAGCGTTTGAAGTGCATTAATAGCGCATAGCAATGTGTGCTTGCTAGTGTTAAGCGCAAAAATTTGTTTTGCATGGTTGTCGGTTTATTACAATGTTGTTCTTAATGCGCTATAAATATCTATTCCTGTGGTTGTAAATGGGGTGCGAGAAAGGAGATTATCCAACTAATGTGGTCTAGCTGAAGAATCTGTGAATCTATGTGTGGTCTGTGGTTAACGTCGTGTCTTATAGGGAAGTCAAGGAATTGGCCTTTGATAGACTGGAATGGAAAATGCTACACCGACAAGAGCGTGGCTCTTAAATTGATGATGAGCTGAAGAATGAAGGCAGGGGATTAGAGTCGCTCACGTCTGTGTGTTTACCTTCTAGACCATACACATGACCCCTAGATGGTGCTAATTGTAAGACATATTTACCGGTTGTGAGCCGTGGCGGGTTACCCCTCCAGATAAAGCTTAAAGACGAATTTCGCTAAGCAACGCAACTCGTGCTCAGGCATGATGTCTGACGAAACTGCTAGGGGAGAAAAGTCCAGACAGTTCTACTATGCATATGCCGATCACAGTGCCCTGGTGTACGCACTGCTTTCTTCAATCAATCAATCATCCTTTATTGCACACAATCTAAACAAACAAACATTTAGCAACAGTAATGGGCGGCCTTACCGCTCTGAAGCAATTTCTTCCAGCCAACCACTACTAGAAAACAGACATAAAAAACTTGGATGCGGGGCGGTGCAACAACAACGGTTAATATATTATAACTATAGTTAATATTCTATCATCATCATCATCAGCCCATTAACGTCCCCACTGCTGGGGCACGGGCCTTCCCTATGGATGGATAGGGAGATCGGGCCTTAAACCATCACGCGGGCCCAGTGCGGATTGATGGTTATTAACGACTGCTAATGCAGCCGGGACCAACGGCTTAACGTGCCTTCCGAAGCACGGAGGAGCTCGAGATGTAAACTTTTTTTTTTAATATTCTATACAAATACATATTTCTTCCTGCCTATTCACTATTCTACTAAGTAAGCAATAAGCATGTACCTTCCACATCTTCACTTATCATCGTATACAATTGGCCACAACTTTTGATAACTATTCCACATTTTGCAATTCATCATCAATTTAAGAGCCACGCTCTTGTCGGTGCAGCATTTTCCATGCTACTTTTTTAGGGAAAAATAGGGCAGTGGTTTCCGTCGTGCCTTCCGCCCCGCAGTACTCTGTCTGATTTTGCAATTATACAACTTAAAACAATTTCTCACCGTATCATAATCTATCTCCCTAGTGTTATCCTGTTTTTCACAGGGTCCCCTTAACTTGTCTGACTCACTAACCCGCGAAGGGAAAACCAACCCAACACAGGTTATGTCACATACCTCCGAAACGCATTTATCGGGAATGTGGGTTTCCTCACGATGTTTTCCTTCACCGCTGAGCACTTGATGATCATTTATGATCCAAACATGAATTCGAAAAACGGTTTCGAAAATCATAGGTTCAGGCCCGTGCTGGATTCAAACCTGCGACCTTAATTACTCACCGTATCATTTTTATTAAACAGTCCAAACGAATTGACTACATAATCGATTTAGAAAGCATTTCAATTGGCACGGATGCAGTATAACTTTATATCGACCTAGCAAAAACTCTGCATCGAGCAATAACGAAGTTTCGACCTTAATGGCAAAGAATCGATAAACTTTAATATCTACGATGAGAAAGTTAATGCCTTTAATGACAACATGGCTGCGAATAATTATTATCATCGACTTTGCACGACGCGACGATGATCCTGTCTGTGGAGCTGTTAAGTGACTCAGTGAGTTAGCTCAATTGAATCTTGTAAAAAAGAACACATATTGAAAAATAAAAAGATACCTATTTATTTGCTTCCTAAACATGGTATAGTAAAAATATTCACATTTAGTAACTCAACAATGTAAAATTATTTATAAAACTAAAACTTATTAAAAATACTTAACTAAAACTAAAAATATATACTTACCTAAGTTCAGGTAATAATCAGAATAGTAGAATGTGCGAAACTAGAAAGTGATTTTGAATCTTAGATAGATACTTCTGTTTCTAATCTAATTTAATCTAGCCTACTAGATGCCACTGCTGGGCAAAGGCTTCCCCTTCCTAAATGCCTAAACATTAGTTCACGAATTCAGAGTCAACTCACAAAATGAATCAATCATGCAATCCCATCACTAAACAGAACGATAACAATTAACCCAGTTAGATAGTTGCGGACAGACAGACTGGCGGAATTAGACGTTATTGTGAACTGGTTTTTAGTTAATAAGATACATAAATGTACTAACACTATGATCTTTTTTTTTGACGTGACTTATTGTAGATTTGCCGCAGATGGCATTAACTACTTGGCCGGACAAATAGGGAGCGGGGATCTCTCATCCGGTACAATGTTTAAGACAACAGGCCTGAGGGTGCCCAGTTGGGCGCAAACCTCGGCTCTGGGCGTCGTGAGAGAGGAAAAATATTTGAAAGAATTAATCGACCCAAGTAGGTCGATAGCGATAAGCGCTGATTGAGGGAAATCGTCGACCACGCCGGCGGGGTCGCTATCGGGGTCCAGAAGACGCTACGCAGAACAAGTATAAGAAGTTAACTTTCTCACTCTACAATTTATATGTACTAAATCGCCTCCGTGGTCTAGTGGTTAGAGCGTTAGGCTCACGATCTGGAGGTCCGGGTTCGATTCCCGATGGGGACATTCGAAATCACTTTGTGAGACTGGCCTTTGGTAAGGAATTTTCAGGCTTGAATCACCTGATTGTCCGAAAAATTAAGATGATTCCGTGCTTCGGAGGGCACGTTAAGCCGTTGGTCCCAGCTATAAGCTATTAGCCGTAAAAACACCTCCACCAACCCGAATTGGAGCAGCGTGGTGGAGTATGCTCCATACCCCTTCCGGTTGTTTGAGGGGAGGCATGTGCCCAGCAGTGGGACTTATATAGGCTGGTTATGTTATGTATGTATGTTGTTAAATCGCCTCGACAGCTGTGCATAGATAACTTTGTAACTTCGAAGTAAAATCACAAGTAGATGCAAATTGAATGGAAACTTTCTCTAGAGGCAAGACAGTCGGCAACTCAGCGACACGTGAGCTGCAGCGAAGTCGTAGAATATACCTACGTATATGGCTTCTATGTTAAACTATCTTGTTGGAAACATTAAGTTACTTAATAAGAAAAATGTTACATACAGTTGTTCGGGGTTGTTAAAAAAATTATAATAAAAAAGTTTATTTAGGTAAAATCTACGACACACATAAAGAATCCATCCAAAATTTCAAGAATTTTCCATCGCAAAAGTATATACTTCTCTCTCTATTTATTTAAGAGCTGTGCTCTTGTCGGTGGAGTAATCGCCATACCTCTCTTCTTCGCGCCAAATCCTTCACCTCCAGATACGACACGACCTGCACCATCTCTTTTATTTGTTTCATAAATGAATCATCATCACTAATTTAAGAGCCACGCTCTTGTCGGTGAAGCATGATTGCTACTTTTTTAGGGAAAAATAGGGCAGTTGTTTCCCTCTTGGCTTCCGCCCCGCAGTACTCTGTCTGACGCAAGTGGGATGGCGCCCAGAGTAGTCTATTACAAAGCCATACTAGGACTCCTGTCCTCCGCCTCTGAATAGTACAGTAGGTAAATGAATAAATAAATGAATTCATACTTAATTGAAAATAATTTAAAAAATCTTACCCTCGCCTAGCCTATCTTCCCGTGCATGTCGTAAAAGGCGACAAAGGGACAGCGTCCTGTCGAACATGATGGATCATCTGTAAGAGCGATAGGCTGATCCCCTATCATCATACGGTTTATCATTATCCACCTTAGGACTATGTATCAAAAGTGGCTGCAAATAGTTTCTTGATTATTTGTAGGTCTGCCTACCCCTTCGGGGAATATGGGCGTGAGATTATGTATGTATGTAAAAAAAAAACAATAAATTTGCGACGGAAAATTTCACTTGTTTTCAACTCAGAATCATGGTCTGAATCATCCCTCAAAGTTTTCGTTACGATGTCACTAACACCTTGTATGTAAAGTTGGAACTATTATTTAATAACTCTCATAATAATATTTGACTAAACCAATGAAACAATGTTTCACGGCCTCCATGGTCTAGTGGTATGAGCGTTGGGCTCACGATCCGGAGGTCCCAGGTTCAAATCCCGATGGGGACACATCACGAAAATCACTTTGTATTGTAGTATAGTATAGGATATTACAGACTGACCACCTGATTTTCCGAAAGAAAGATGATCCGTGCTTCGGAAGGCACGTTAAGCCGTTGGTTCCAGTTAATTCAAATTCAAATTCAAAAATATCTTTATTCAATAGGTAACATAGTTACACTTTGAATCGTCAATTTTACATAACGAACGTCTCATCCGCCTAAAACTACTGCAGCTTCTCACAACCTGTATAGCCGGGGAAAAGAAGCTGCAAGAAAAACCTCGGCACAGGGCCCTAGACGTTCTTTAAAAAAATAAAAATAAACATAAAATATTGGTATACAATTGAGTAATTTAGCTGCCTAGTATCAGTTCTCAGACAGTTAATCCCATGCATTCATATCTTCTAAATAATCACTAACTTTATAATAACCTTTTTTGTAAAGTTTTTGTTTAACTACTGTCTTAAAACAGTTGAAAGGCAAATTCTGAATGTCAATGGGAATCTTATTGTAAAAACGTATACATTGCCCCTTGAAAGATTTAGTAACCTTGTGTAATCGACTGACTTGTAAAGCAAGTTTATTTTTATTCCGGGTATTAACTATGTGCCGATCGCTATTTTTTGCAAATAATTGGGTGAGGCCAGCGCCCGATACGAATAGGTGCAGGACGGAGAGTTACCATTCTATACGTAAATCGTTTAAATTAATTAACCTCGTATACTAAAACACTCTCATTATACAGGGCCATATCCCAAACGGTTAATCCAAGGGTCTGTCCATATCTTAGGGACTGTCGGACCCCAACGCGCAGATAACGTCAAGCTAGTAATTTATTAGCTTATGAATTATTTCGTTCAATATTTCTTACTTTATTTTAATGACGGAAATTACGTTTTTGAATTTAAAAAAAAATTTAAACTCATTAAATTACAGTTTTATCTGAAACGTTAACTGTTTTGTATTTATCATAGCGACACGCCTGTATCCCCAAAGGGGCAGGCAGATCTATATAGTAGAAACACCCACTTTCCGTCAACTATGTAATTAGGTAACTACGTAATGATTTCTCATACAAAGTACAGAATCTTTGGCACATTTGTTTGTTGTTTGTATCTGAAAAAAATATATATTAACCTCTACTTTTGATTAGCGCTAGCTGTGTGAAATATACCTCTCATAAACGAGAAGAGTAATTCGAATCTTTCGATTCGAATCGAGTGATTGAAAAGAGTGATTCGAATCGAAAGATTCGAATCACTCTTTAAGCTCAGTAACTTTCATCTGAGTACGTCGCTCTCTGTAGTTCTGCAAAAAAATGTAAGCCTTAACAATATGGTCTTAGCATCATCATCAATTTAAAAGCCACGCTCGTGTCGGTACAGCATTTTCCATGCTACTTTTTAGGGAAAAATAGGGCAGTGGTTTCCCTCTTGCCTTCCGCGCCGTAGTACTCTGTCTGACGCAAGTGGGATGGCGCCCAGAGTATTCTATTACAAAGCCACTCCTGTCCTCCGCATCTGAATAGTACTGACATTTACTGCTGCCCTCTGTCAGGTTCCAGGTTACAGTCCCTGTGACTTGCCTTTTCCGTCCTACATTGCCGTACCGATGGCTCCCATCTTCGCCTCTGCAACCGTTGAGGTCTTCACCCGTATCCCTGGGCAAGGGTTCTACGTTATACCCCGTAGGTCTGGGTCCCTATTCGAACTCAGCCACCAGAATTGCCCCAGTGGAGGGCAGAGAAGATAATTCTGACGCCCCTGGGGTCGGGTATGGTCTTAGCATACGTTATAAAATACAGAGTAGGTTTTTCTTACAAACAACACCGAGCGTAGCTATCGATCTCGCTTACTCTTATGCGCGTACTTATTGAGCTCTCTGTCGATGAGCGGTGAGCTAGTGAGCGAAAGAGTTACTGAAAAAGAACTAGCTCTTTTAAGTGACTCACTCACTACCCATCACTATTTAACACTGGGAAAACCTCAACTTTTTTTGCAAAACTCTGTAATAGTTATTTACTTTGTCCTAGCGTTTATTACGTTTATTCTAAGGGCTCAATGTTAGCCCTATGAGGGCGACAAATTCTTAACGGAAAAAAGCCCCTTTTAAAAATGTTACAATAAAAGGAATATCTGAGTACCATGACAGACACCATTTTTTTTATAAAATCTCATCATCATCAGCCCATTAACGTCCCCACTGCTGGGGCACGGGCCTTCCCTATGGGTGGATAGGGAGATCGGGCCTTAAACCATCACGCGGGCCCAGTGCGGATTGATGGTTATTAATGACTGCTAATGCAGCCGGGACCAACGGCTTAACGTACCTTCCGAAGCACGGAGGAGCTCGAGATGAAAACTGTTTTTGTGGTCACCCATCCTATGACCGGCCTTTGCGAAAGTTGCTTAACTTCAACAATCGCAGACTGAGCGCGTTTACCGCTGCGCCACCGAGCTCCTCAAATTATTAAATCTATTCCCATTTAATGAGACAATCCACTCAAAAAATAAAACAATGCCAAAAGTTCCAACAATCACGTTTTATCATCTTCCAAAGTACTTAAATGAAAAAGATTTCACTGTGAAATTAAACGCCGAAAAGATAAAACACGTACTTTATTATTATCAGGCCCCTCAATCGCATCTCAAATGGAGCATGTCAGTGATAACCAGTGAGAGTGAAAGAGACAGACAGAGGCTTATCAGAAGGAGGGAGAGAGACCACAGGTTTTCATTAAAATGTCAACGCTAAAAGGGATTTTTGAGTGATGCGTTAAAAGGGTCGTGTATATTTTAAACGATGTTGCAGAGGGTCAGAGAGTTGATAATATTATTACCCGTCTGCAATGCACTAGGCTATATACAGCCTATATACGTCCCACTGCTGGGCACAGGCCTCCCCTCAATCAACCAGAGGGGTCTGCAGTATACACCACCTTTGCTCCAAAATTAAGCTAAATAACTCGGCGTAATTTTGACGATATTGAATTCGACAGGATGAGGACCCAATGGTGTAATGGTCCAATCGGCGCTAAGGTTGCATGGCAGAAATTTCTATTTAGGCTACAAGGCCGCCTATTGCGCTTATTTTAACAGTTTGTAATTGTCCTATGTGGAGCCGTGGTAGCCCTGGAAAAACGCGGAGGGACACTTTGAGGTCGCAGGTTCGAATCCAGTACAGGCCTAAACCAGTGATTGTCGAATTTGTTTTATAATTAATATTTGGATCATAAATGATTATCACGTGTTCAGCGGTGAAGGAAAATAATCATGAGGAAGCCCACATTCGCGAAAATACATTTTCGAAGGTATGTGACCTAACCTGTATTGGGCTGGTTTTCCCTCCGCGGGTTGGAAGGTCAAACAGGCAGTCGCTTCCTTAAAAACCGGACCTGTCAAATCTTCAGGTTTGGTATAATAAGCAGCACCCGTGAAAAACGGGATAATGTGAGGGAAATGATGGATGTGGAATAAATAATTATTCATTAAATTATTGTAAATTTTTTGTAAAATTTAAATTATTGTAGTTAACACGCTAGTCTTGGCTTCACAGGAGCTGCGGGGCCAAGTCCGATCTGAGTCAGACATTTTTTATGTAAATTTATCTTTGTAAGATAAATACCTAACCAAAATCTCTGAAGCGCCGTGGAACTTCAACAAAACAATGACTTTCACATTCCAAGTCACGCCGTTGAACGAAATCGAGATGGAAGTTACACAAAAAATATTTCCCAAACTCGCGTTAGTGAAGTTCCTCGATTCTCCTGCAAAATGTTCCACGAAACTTTGACCTTTTGTGTTTGAGTCGTTAAAAGTTTGAGAATTCAAGTGTGTATTGATTACTGAAGGGTTTGGTTTAAAGGAGATTATTACGAGGAAAGTGATGAGTATAAATGTGGGTCGATATTAAGGTTTAGGGGACGACGCAAGAGTGTGGATAGATTGTGTGAAGAAGGATATGTGAGTGAAAGGTGTGAGTACTGAGATGACCACTGACAGAGATGGATGGAAAAGGAATACATGTTGCGCCGACCCCACTCAGAGAGATTTAAGAGCAGGAGTTTAGAAGAAAGAACAGCTTCCGATGTGGTAGTAGTTTTACAGCTAGTTACATAATATATCTAATTTCAAAAAGCGCTATATACTTATAAGCCAATTTTGAAGAATAAAATATTTTAGATTTTTTTTTTGAGGATTGTTTTTGGCCATCTTGTTTTTCCGCCATTGTAATTACCAACCAGAATTTGACCAAGGATTAAATCAGTTGTGCGAATAACTCGACCCAGGTTGTATAGTTTTGCCGGGCCGTAGGGTGTCTCTCTGATGCAGAGAAGTTTCTAAAGATCGGGAAGTATTTTATAATCAACATTCTGATCAGACCCCCATACATAAATTTTACCGCCGAGGCTTTTTTCTGGACAAATAAGATGTTGTATGGCGGCCATCTTGTTTTTCCGCCATTTTGATATTTCCAAACTATTTTTATATTAAAATATTATAAGTAAATAATTTTAATAAAAAATTAAATGATGTTATTACGCGATAACTATCCGTTACTATCACTTTGTTGGAAAATATTCTAGGCATAGCACGAGGTCACAAAAAAAATGTCTTTAGTTATCGGATGGTGTCGAAAACGAATGGTGGCACTTCCGTCCTGTCTCCGACTAGGGCCTCGTATCCTCAAGGGGCAATAACTTTGCTACATTGAGTTATTACACCAAGATTTCTAAAATAGACTAGAATGGAATATAATTTGTTTATTATAAAAGGACGCAACACAAAAAAAAACAAGACACTACATACATTCATACATAAACTCACGCCTAATTCCCACCGGGGTAAGCAGAGACTATAGAATTCCATTTGCTTCGATCCTGACACACTTCTCTTGCTTCCTCCACATTCATCAATCGCTTCATATACGCACGAAGGTTCAGAGTACATCGACACAAGACAAGACAACAAAACAAGACAATAACATTAAACTTTTTCACAAAACAATTACAAAAAAATCAACAACGGATTTTCGTCGACATGATCATAAGGTGGTGGTGAACGTCTTGAGATAAAAAGCAACCTATGGGACCTTCTTAATCCGCATCGGCTATCGATCCCCTCTCCTTTCTTGGCACTTTTTCTATCACTCTTTAACTCATTCACACTCCTTTACTCAATCTATCATTTGCCCATCATCTCTTCTGCACCTGTACGACTCATGTCACTCATCTTCTCACTCAATCATCTCAACTCACCTATCGCTCACTCTGCCACATGCTTATATATTTTATATATAATTATTTAACAAATATATGGTTTTATTATTGCTTTAATTGTAAAATATCCTCGATATGTACTCGTGCAAGGAACACAATGGCGTAAGTTGATATAAGCTTGATAAATAAAATAAATGATGGCGCCCACCAGACGCGACAGAAAGCCTAACTTCTGACGTCACTGTCTTACCTACAAGTCGTTCAAAACTTACTGTACGTTGTTTTTATAAATAGAGGAATAAATTAACGGTTGTTGACCCTGTCTAGTCGTCTAGCCGGTGTTGTTCGTAAGAAATATCGGCATGCCGTATTGACATTAATAATATAATATACGTATTAAGTAAATACGACGAAATAGACGATATAGTGACTAAAATTGACAAGGAAATGTTAGGTTGGTTTGGACACGTAGAGCGGATGAAGGATAATAGAATTGTAAAAGCGGTATATAAAGCGAAAGTTGATGGCAGGGCTGGCAGAGGAAGACCGAGAAGGACTTACGATGACCAAATTGGAGATGGCCTTAGAAAAGGTTTAGTACGATCTACTCTGAACCGGCGTGCGTCTATGAAGCGACTGATGGTTGTGGAGGAAGCGAGAAAAGTGTGTCAGGATCGAAACAAATGGAATTCTATAGTCTATGCTTACCGCGGTGGGAAATAGGCGTGAGTTTATGTATGTATGTATTAAGTAAATAACGTACCAGTCGATATGAATTCGAGATTTTTTTTTACTTTTAATGGGTTTGCTCTTGGTCCCAGACTTGCCCGAAGGCCAAAGATGGAGCGAGCTCGCCCAGAATTTGTCTGTAATTCAACGAATTATCATGGATAAACTTGATGAAGGTCAATTTAACATTTTTTGAAACGCCATTTCGTAATGAGGAGAAGAAATGACAAGAAACTGCAACAGCAACACAACTTTTAAATCAATGTAGGTATACATTACAAGTACTTAGCTTATTATTAGATTACCTACATACACATACGTACATGTACAACAAACTCATGATTATTTCCCATAGGGGTAAGCAGAGACTAGTGAATTCTATATGCTTCGATCCTGACACACTTCTCTTGCTTACTCCACATTCATCAATAGTTTCATACACGCCCACATGTTCAAAGTATTATGTAGTAGTTGGTAATCTAATCTATACGATAGAAGGACATCTCCAATTTGGTCAATGATTATATAAATAAAAAATGACAGGTCAAAACGGAAGGTCAGACAGGCAGTCGGTTCTGTAAAAAACCGGACCTGTCAAATCGTCAGATTCGGTAACCGGATCCCATGAAAACGAAACAATTCCGGGTTGTTTTTTGACATGACTTATTGTACTTTTGCCTGAGATAGCATAAACTACTTGGCCAGACAAATAGGGAGCGCCGAAAGTGCCCAGTTGGGCGCGAACTTTGGCATATATTTCAAAAGAATTAATGGATTCTAGTAAGCCAATAGCGATGAGTGCTGAATGGGGGAAATTGTTGATCACGTCAGCGAGTCAAGTCGGGGTATCGGGGTAGTAACGCTACGGAGATGATGACGCACAAAGGCAAAGTGCAGGTATCATCATCATCATCAGCCCATTAACGTCCCCACTGCTGGGGCACGGGCCTTCCCTATGGATGGATAGGGAGATCGGGCCTTAAACCATCACGCGGGCCCAGTGCGGATTGATGGTCATTAACGACTGCTAATGCAGCCGGGACCAAGGGCTTAACGTGCCTTCCGAAGCACGGAGGAGCTCGATCTGAAAACTTTTTTTTTTGTGGTCACCCATCCTATGACCGGCCTTTGCGAAAGTTGCTTTACTTCAACAATCGCAGGCCGAGCGCTTTAACCGTTGCGCCACCGAGCTCCTCAAGCAGGCAGGTATACGAGATGAAAAATACCAGGGTGTCATAACTCTCAAGAACTTACACCTCTTTGCAAAATCAAAGGCCTTAATACGCGGGTTGGGACGCCTTTAATAATATATGACGGCCAGCCTGTACATTTGAGAGGTTATGTATTATTCGCGCCAAAACTACAGCTCAACATTTTGTTTATACCCTGGTTTTCTCTGGAATATTCTACGGCCATTTTGTGATTGCGTCGTATGACAGTGAATTTACGAGTGGACCGTTTTTAACGTGATATAAAAGATATGTCGCAAAAAACATATTTTTTATTTCAGGACGCTACACAGTAATAATGCAATCCGGGACTCCATAGGCTCGAGATATGGAAACGACAAACACGTAATAAAAATAAGCAAAACAATTTATTGCACACGAATTTACAAGACATTTACAGCAGAAACTTATTCTAAGGTGGGAGAAAGCGGCCATATCGCTAAGCGCGATGTCGATTATGTATATATATGTGTTGCGTGTGTATATGTGTGTATGTTTATATATATATATATATATTTGGTCTAACGAACAGCTTGGTGAGGTGTGGGTACTTAGTTCACCTTGAGTACCCCATTGGGATGTACTCGTAACATTATTTTATGTAAACAAAACTGCAATCAAAAATTTCGCGACCCGGCTTGTTTATTCAAATTCAAAAATATCTTTATTCAATAGGTAACATAGTTACATTTTGAATCGTCAATTTTTACATAACGAACGTCTCATCCGCCTAAAACTACTGCAGCTTCTCACAACCTGTATAGCCGGGGAAAAGAAGCTGCAAGAAAAACCTCGGCACAGGGCCCTAGACGTTCTTTAAAAAAATAAACATAAAATATTGGTATACAATTGAGTGATGTAGCTGCCTAATATCAGTTCTCAGACAGTTAATCCCATGCATTCATATCTTCTGAATAATTACTAACTTTTTCTACTTAAACCACGTTCAACGGTCGACTGCGGAACCCTAAACAGGATTTCACAATACAAACAAAATGTATGTAAACAGATTCTGTTTGTGACAGGACCCTTTCAAAGTTATGAGGATGCGTTCGCACTGAGATTTTATCTTTTATCTGTTATCTTTTGTATCCTTTGTATAGCATTTATATGAAAAGGAATGTTGAACGAAAAGAATAAAATTTCAACATTCTTTTATGATTCAAAAACTATGGACACGGTGCCATACACATATCACTTAAACCTAAGGCGTACTTCCCAATTTTTACAAGATGAAGTAAAGTAAAAAATCGGGATGCTGCTAAATTATTGAGCCAACATAAAAAAATGCTATTAAAAACTTATTTGTAGTTGATAAATAGATCGCGACCTATATACGGAACTCTCCGTGCCCAAATCGGACTCGCACTTGACCGGTTTTTTTTTTAATCCAGACCACCCAGACAATGCATGAAACAGAAATATTTTATGTCCCTTACGTGATACTTGAATGAAGAACAGCAATAAACTAGGTTATCAAATAAAACTCCCATTTATACCTTCTCTCGTAAATCCTCCCAAAATATCCAGCTCAATTCCTAAGGATATATTTCAACAGTGACGTCACAACTACGCCGTAGCCATAGATCAACCGTTGTAGCTGCTACGTGACGGACCGTAGCCAGTTGCTACGCCGTAGTAGTTTCGAAGTACTTTAATCTTATTTGTATGGGGTTTAGTACGTTTAATGGATGAAGACCGAAATTGACCTTAACTGAATAAAATAAGGTGGTGGACAGCAAGTATAGATTTTTTTTGTTAATGATAGTATTTCAAAAGTATCAAGTTTTTTTTGTATGTATGCAGTGTATGTATGCAAAAGTATGCAGTTGCATAAAGCGTCTACAAGATGACCGCGCCGCGTTCGGCGCGATATACTATATCGAGCGCTTGAACCAATAAACGATACGAATGATATCTACGTAGATGGACGTCAAACGGCTATTGGTCGAAGCGCTCAATATAATTCGCGCCGCTCGCGGCGCGGTGGTCACGCAGTCCCGGCTGATTGAAATAAAAGTGAAGGTAGAAAAGTTTATTATCGTAACATGACATAAACAGCCTACATAAGTCATTTGCTGGGCACAGGCCTCCCCTGAGTCAACTGGAAAGGGTATGGACCATACGCTACTAGAATATGCTACTATTCCTTTTAAATACCTGCCTAAAATTGATGTGTATTCCATAAATTTCATGCCTGTCGATTACCCGTCCCTTTCCTTTTCGGCGGATAAGACAATGATAGGTATAACTTAAAATAAATTTTGATGGTTTGTACCGGAATCAACACAATTAGTTATGTAAATAACATATACATAAACAGCCTATATACGTCCCACTGCTGGGCACAGGCCTCCCCTCAATCAACCGGAAGGGGTATGGAGCATACTCCACCACGCTGCTCCACTGCGGGTTGGTGGAGGTGTTTTTTTACGGCTAATAGCCGGGACCAACGGCTTAACGTGCCCTCCGAAGCACGGAATCAACTTACTTTTTCGGACAATCAGGTGATTCAAGCCTGAAAAGTCCTTACCAAACAAAGGACAGTCTCACAAAGTGATTTCGACAATGTCCCCATCGGGAATCGAACCCGGACCTCCAGATCCTAACGCTCTAACCACTAGACCACGGAGGCTGTTATGTGTGTTGTGTTAGTTATGTAAATAAGTATTATAAAATTAAGTAATTACATACATACATCATCTCCCTAACATTATTCCGTTTCTCACAGGATCCGCTTACCTAACCTGAAGATTTGACAGGACCAGTTTTGTACAGAAGCGACTGCCTGTCTGACGTTCCAACCCGCGAAGGGAAAACCAGCCCAATACAGATTAGGTCACATACCTCCGAAAATGTATTTCTCGGGAATGTGGGTTTCCTCACGATGTTTTCCTTCACCGCTGAGCACGTGATAATCATTTATGTTGCAAACATGAATTCAAAAACAAATGCGACAATCATTGGTTTAGGTCTGTGCTGGATTCGAACCTGCGCCCTCAAAGTGAGAGGCAAACGTTCTACCAACTGGGCTACCACAGCTCGTTAGTAATTACATACATACGTTGCATTTATTTGTTTATTTAACCATTACATTTTTATATTCCAAACGAACAACAATATTCCCTGAATAAATGCTAAATCGTAGACAGTAATAGCAGCTGTCACGTCCAGATTCCACCACAGCGGTTTATTGCGGTATTATACAGGCTGGTGCTGATTATGAACCGACCTGTATACAGAGTGTGCTAATTTTTACGTACCGCTGGCTGTTTGCTTTTGTTTTAGGAATGTAAGTGTGAGGTATTAAGTAGTATTTTGTTATAGGTAAATCGAAGGTTTTTTTTTATTTATTTGTACACAATAAAACAGACACAAGGAACATACAAAGAAAACAAAATTAGTACAGGTAAGCTTATCTCTAAAAAAAGAGATTTCTTTCAGCTGCCCTACGTGACAAATAATAATAATAATGTGTATGTTTTTTCTTTTTTTCAATTCAATTTTTGACGACGTTGATGCATAGTGCTTTTGTTTTTCTTTTCATGTATAACATAAGCTCATGAGTATATCCCAATAAGTAAGTATTGTTTGCCTCATCGTAGAGGCGAGTGCGCGTGATGACAGTAATGTGCCAGTGTCTGCGTTTTATGCGCAAATTATGCGAACTCCCGCGGCTCGTTACTGACGTACATTTTTGTTGTTTAATAAAGAAATTAAGTCAAAATACTTTCGTTAAAAGCTTCTTCTACTTCTATCGTGTGGGTTGTGAGGTGGAGTACTAACCTCATCAACCCTGGTGTCAGGGTTACTATAGAGCCGCCAAAGGCCCCTGACATGACTCATGTAGCGACTACTTACTTACACCAGCAAGTAGTAACCGGGACCAACGGCTTGACGTGTCTTCCAACGCACGGATCATCTTACTTTCGGATAATCAGGTGATCAAACTGTAATGTCCTAACCAAACTAGGGACCACAAAGTAATTTTTGTGATATGTCGCCACCGGGAATCGAACTCAGGACCTCCGGATCGTGAGCCTAACGCTCAACCACTGGACCACGAAGGTCGTTGTTAAAAGCTTATATGGATGGGACAAAAGAAAAAAATATAGAAAAGCAAAATAATTATAATATATAAGTACATAGTATCACGTCGGTATCCCGAGAAGGTTTTTTTTTTCTTTTTTGACGTGGCGTATTGTAGATTTCAAAAAGAGAAAATTTAAATCGAATTTTTTTTTGACTTGGAATTCAAACTCAAAAAGTCCTATTCAATTTAGAGCTCGAAGCAGGATTCAAACCCGTGAGACTACGATGTAAGTTACGCGTTCACCGAACCGGACTATCAAGGATTTATGTAAGTTGTAAAGGCCATCCAAACATAACATAGCTTGTTGTGTTTGCAAATGGAAGCCGATAGTCTCTGCTTACCTCGGTTGGAAATAGGCGTTAGTTTATGTATAACAACATAAAATAAGCTTACTACTATATCCCTATGGGGTAGTCAGAGGTACATCCATCGTTAGATAATCTAAGAACCAGTGGGTTCTTAGATAGAAGTGAAGTATGCTTCATCAGAGCTTTCTGTTAGACCAACGTAGTAGGTAGTGAGCCGTATCGCCGTCTGTATTATATTCAAATTCAAATTCAAAAATATATTTATCCAGTAGGTAACATACACTGTCAATCGTCAATTTTTACATAACGAACGTCTCATCCGCCTAAAACTACTGCAGCTTCTCACAACCTGTATAGCCAGGGAAAAGAAGCTGCAAGAAAAACCTCGGCACAAGGCCCTAGACGTTCTTTAAAATATAATAAAAATGAACATACATACATGTGTCTAAGCATGGACGATGAGAGAGAGGCGCGCGGGCAATACGCAAGTTGATCGACGTCAGCCCCAACCAAGTGGTCATTCGCTAAATCCCGTTTGTCTTAGAGACATCATACATAATTTTGTAAATTTAAAAAGAATAAAGTAAAAAGTACATTAAAGCTTCAGAACTGTTTTCTTTCCAACACGAAGCTTGTACAATATGTATGTATGGAGTTTATGTATATTAAGACGATTCTCTAACTTTTGACCAAAAACCCCTTCCTTTATAAATTAGCGAAGAAAATGGCGGCAATCGAGAATAACAAAGGGCCGCCAACTTCGCTGACTCTACAACAATTAATCAGTGTTTTTGCCGAGTTTGAAAATAACATTTGTTAACGTCATCTCGAGGTTACCAACAAGCATGACGTTGTGAGAATGCAGTAATTCAAATGTATTAATAGACGCACATTAATACATTAATTAACCTATAAAATGCTACTTAGGTTCTATGACGATCTTGTGACGTAGCGAGTAGGCGCCGCTACTTCAAAAGCGCACCCCTGATGCCGGGCAGCAGCGGTATCAGTACTAGTTGGAGGCCGAGGAAATGTATTCTGGTAGGGCCCTAGCTAGAACATCACCGATTGAGAAATTGGTCGGTGTGCTGCGGAATGGAAGGCGATTGGGGCAACCACCGTTCTATACGCCCTATACTCCACCGACAAGAGCGCAGCTCTTAAATAAAGAGAGAGAGAGAAATACATTATTTATTTACGCCCGTAGGCACTAACGGAGTGGGCAAAACCTGCGCAAGCCACTGGAAAGAAGGGAAATTTGTGAGGCGTGATTGTAGCTTATGTTAAAAGCAATTAGGGCATTTAGCCAAATTTTTGTACTGTATCCATACAAGGTTAAGTACCTACTAGCTACAAGCCAAATCAGACAAGCGATTTCTACGCAAGATAACGTTAAACACAGGCGCGATATAGTTTATCTCTATAGAGATAAACTTGCAAGTCATCATCATCTCCTGAAAAATCCCTTGTCAACACGCACGCGCTGGTAAAAATAAAACTCAAATTTCGCGTAAAAGGACATGTCCTGGTGATTAATTCGACAAATTCGCTGTTATAAGGTTTACCTCGCCGCACTGTGTTTGTGTGCTTGATCGAAGTGTATTATCATCAATCAGTGTTTTATGAACCCGCCGGCTGAGGTCAGACGCGCCGCCACCAGGTACTGTGCCTTTCCTTACCCTTGCAAACTGTATTTCATTTGTTCCATATCCGCAGCAGTTTGCCCTAGTCCACCAGCGTGACATACCAGTTGAATTTCGAATTTATCGTAACCGCATATACAGTCCATTAATATTTTGTTTCTACACCCGCCCAACCATTTTTGGTGATAATGCTAGCATTATCCCGTTTTTTTCAGGGTCCGCTTACCTAACCTGAAGATATGACAGGTCCGGTTTTTACAGAAGCGACTGCCTCGGACCTTTCAACCCGCGAAGGGAAAACCAGCCCAATACAGGTTAGGTCACATGCATGAAAATGCATTTCTCGGGAATGTGGGTTTCCTCACGATGTTTTTCGTTCACCGCTGAGCACGTGATAATCATTTATGATCCAAACATGAATTCGAAAATGAATTCGAGCATCATCGGTTTAGGCCTGTGCTAGATTCGTACCTGCATCCTCAAAGTGAGAGGCAAGCGTTCTACCAACTGGACCCCCGGTTCCGGCTTTTGGAGATAAACCTGCAAGTAAAGAGGTAAATTTGCTGGAAGGCAAAAACCAACTCACCCATAATGAACATTGCATAATTAGAACTGTGCTATTAATTTTATGTCGACTTCTCCTAAGAATCCGTAGTAGCACTGTTCGGAGAATGGGTGACTTACATCGCAGTGTCCTTGGGTCGAATCTCGGCTCGGCCTTTAAACAACTCGACTTAATATGAGTTTGAGTTCCGTTCCGGTCCTGCTTCGGAAGGCACGTTAAGTCCTTTGTCCTGGTTACTATGTAAACAAGTAATCTTTTTTTTTAATTTTTTTTTTTTTTTTTTAATTTATTTATTTATAGTTTTTAAGGTTGTTTTTGTGACGTATTGTTATATTAATATCTACAATGACTTATTTATTTTACATTTATTTTTAATTTAATGTTATTAAAGAGGAAAACGTAGAAAATTATAAAATTTATTTATAAACAAAATTACATCCATATAATATACACTTTAATACTATCGCCAAACTACAACCGTAGTTTGTTGAGTTAAGTCGTTACGTGAACCATGTCAGCGGCCTTTGGTGGCTCAATAGTAACCCTGACACCAGAGTTGATAAGATTGGTCATCCATCTCACAACCCACACGATAGACGATAGTAACTTTTTTTACATAAAGTATGCATAATATGTGCTTAAAAATATTAATGTACCTGTCACAGAGGCCGTTGGCCCGAAAGGAAAATCAAATTAATTACTAACAGCAATTACCTGCATTATCCTTTTAACAAAGTAAGTACCTACTTAATAACAGAACGTCACCTACAAAGAACCTTTTAAAAAGAAAAAGGTTTTTATTTTTTTTTCTTTTCTCGGGAGTAAAGCAATTATTTCTGCCCAAGCTTCAGTGTTCCGTGTCTAAACTAATTAGCACAGGTAAGTAGGCCGTAACGGTTCAGTGATAAAAACGTGCGACTCGCATTCGAGGATTGTGGCTACGAATCCAATTTCAGGTATTCTTTTAAGCCGTTTATCCCGGGCTACTAGCCCAAATACCTCCACCAACCCGCAGTGGAGCAGCGTGATGGAGTATGCTCCATACCCCCTCCGGTTGACTGAGGGGAGGCCTGTGCCCAGCAGTCAAGTGGGACATATATAGGCTGTTTTTGTACATTATGTATTCCTTTAGATCCGGTTTATCTGATACATATTATATATCTTATATATTTCAGTCTCATCATAGACTGAAATACAAGTATTTATATACTTAGTCGGCTATGGTACCTACTCAATTATATTCATGTCAATTATGCTTAACTTAAGGAAAACTATGTACCGATATTTTTGACAATAAATATTATTATTATATTATTATTATTATTATATATGTTAACGGAAATGTATGTAATCCGTCATTGTATACAATTCCTAGGAAATGTATGTAATTCCTAAAATCGCACGAATATGTGTGAAATAAATTAAATAATACTTACACATTACACATTTCCTACGACATAGCCGATACTTTTCAGTACTGTCTCTAAGCGGGATGTATTCTTAACAAGTAGCAAAAAAACATATAAAGTTGCCAGACATTCTGTCGTCAGGTTGTCTGGACCACAGTATTTTCACATAGTTTGAGGCAATATATCTTAATTATTAATTAGTAAATATTCAATACCTTTTCAAGAGTGTTTACAATATCCTAAAATACAAACAGATAAACCCACAACATGGATTTTCATAAAGCCATCAGATTTATGGAGGTTTATAATGTTACAATAACAATCTCGTATTAAACTTTTGCTAATATTATTTCAAGGCTGTATAAAGGTCATATAGAAGGCTCTACTAGAAGCGATGAAGCTATAAGCAGTATCGATTATAGAAGATAATTACCGTTCCTGGGTGGCGCACTCAGCGCTCCCCATTTGTCCGGCCAAGTGGTTAATGCCATGAAGGTGCTGAGACAGCGGTCGCGCACGGCCAGTGGAGGCAGCCCCCGCCTCATACCTTCAGTCTCCACGTGTCAAGGCAACGGGCCCCCGTGGTCCAGTGGTTGAGCGTTGGGCTCACGATCCGGAGGCCCCGGGTTCGAATCCCGGTGGGTACATATCACAAAAATCCCTTTGTGATCCCTAATTTGGTAAGGACATTACAGGCTGACCTGATTGTCCGAGAGTAAGATGACCCGTGCTTTTTTTTAAGCTATTAATAGTGCTTCTATCGACACTCATCGCGTTTTCATATAACGTAACATAAGCTCACGACTATATCCCAATTGGGGTAGGCAGAGGTACATCCATCGCAAGATGAACTAAGTACCAACACCTCACCAACATTTCTATTAAACCAACGTTAGTCTTCTTCTATCGTGTGGGTTGTGAGGTGGAATACCAACCTCATCAAGGGTTACTATTGAGCCGCCAAAGGCCCCTGACATGGGTCTGGGAACCTCAGCTCAGGACGTCGTCTGAGAGGAAAAATATTTGAAAGAATTAATCGACCCTAGTTGGTCGGTAGCGATAAGCGCTGATTGAGGTAAATCGTTGACCACGCTGGTGAGGTCGGTATCGGGGTCCTGAAGTGTTTGGTGTCGCGAATTGATTGGTCGCGTCTATGGCTAGAGTATTCGGGTGAAGTCGCCCTATATCCCGGTCAATAACAAGCCAGGGAATAAGTCAGAAATAGACTACACCGAACCTCGATGTTCTAACGAATAATTTATTAATATGTCCATGTCAACCTGTTACATTCGTACTAGAGTTGACATGAGTACTGATGTAGTTATTTTAGTTTTGGAAGGGAAGATATTGGCCCCGATTCCTGCAGACACCGCCTAATTTTATTTTAGGTTATATCCGTCATTTTCGTATCCGTCGAAAAGGAAAGGGACGGATGATTCACAGCTCTTAATTTTAGGAAGAATGAGTAAATGAATGAATAACCCGGGCGAATCAAAAGGTACGTCGCTGGTATGCAATCCGTTTGACGTGCTGTCTACTTAACTGTGTCGGGTTATTGACGGATGTAAAATTTTTAGACGGTTGGTTTAGATTTGTGCTTAAAATTGACGTGTGTTCCATAAATTTTATGCTTGTCGATTACCCGTCCCTTTCCTTTTCGGCGGATAAGAAAAAAAATTAGATGGTATTTACAGGAATTAGCACCATTGCATAAAGTCTCCGTGGTCCAGTAGTTGAGCGTTGGGATCACAATCCGGAGGCCCCAGCCAGCTTCGAAACCCGGTGGGGCCATATCATAAAAATCACTTTGTGATCCCTAGTTTTGTTAGGACATTACAGGCTGATCACCTGATTGTCCGAAGGTTAGATAATCCGTGTTTCGAAAGGCACGTTAAGCCATTGGTCCCGGTCACTACTTACTGATGTAAGTATGTAGTCGTTACACGAGTCATGTCAGGGGCCTTCGGCGGCTCAATAATAACCCTGACACCAGAAGAACAAGGACTTACATTACAACGAAGGGTTTGGTGATAACAACACGTAATAAATAACCCACACATTCACAGATATGCGAAAACCCACAAATACCATTCTAGTAGATGTATACCCTTTTAAAACCCATATTTCATTTCGATTAAGTAATTTAATGTAATAATTATTATTGTATGATAGAATGTGACTAATGTGTGTCGAGCGATTTTAATACTTACTTCCATCACAATGTACATCATATTTACTACAATAAACATTTCACTTCACTTCACTTCACCTCACCTCTCTTCACTTCACATCATTTCATTTCATAAAAATCGATTTTGGGATTGTCCTTGATGTCTCCAACGTGATGAAATATCGATATTTGCATGGACAAACTAGTACGCTATCACTGTATGGTTTATCGTATCTAACATAGGCCTTAATATCATGTGTGGCTGCAAATTCACACTGCAAATTCTAAACCAAATGGGAAACTATGAGCTTGATGAAGGGTGGTAGCCGAGACAATGACGGATTTATTTGTTACTTTTTTAAAACTTATATTCGTTCTTTAAATACAATAAAGTGTTTGATATAGGTATATTGATTTTGAGTAGCGTTCGTCCTCCAATCCGTCTCCAAGGCAAGTGACTTCATAGCCTATCTACCTGCTTATCTTCTTAAGTTTTTGTTCCAGGAGACCTTAAGAAACCTTAGACATATAGGAAATTAGGTGTTTGGCCCACTTGTCTGTCCATTACCAAGTTTTTCCCTCCCAGACCTCACTCAGGGCCATAAAAAACCAATCCCTCACAACGTCAGGTCGTGTGTTCACAAAACGTTTAATCATTAATCTTAACCCGTATTTCTTGTGCTCTTGTGAACGTGGCTTTAGAAAATTAATTGTAATAGTTACGAAGCCTACATGATTATGTTTGCTTAATTAATGAATTGATTCATTACTTGATTTGTTTTGTTAATAGTATAATATAAATTATTACAATTACGCGTGTACGTTATATTAGATATTTGTACATTGCATAAGGTTCGCCGATCAAATTACCATTTAAACTTAGTTTAAAGAAAGTTTAAACGATCTATGTTTTTCTTTTTTTTAAATTTTATTTTCAATTATTGTTATTTTTAATTTGTTAACTTTAGTTTTTACTTTATTATTATCAGTGTTGTACATTCATACATACATACTTAAACTCACACCTATTTCCCACCGGGGTAAGCAGAGACTATAGAATTCCATATTTGCTTCGATCCTGACACACTTCTCTTGCATTATCAGTGTTGTGTGCGTCTATAATTGGCAGGCATATCGGAACTTTTAAAGAAACAAAGAAAGAAAGAAACATTTATTACTTCCGGACACCACAGACACAGACAGACAGGTTACTTAAATTCAACACAAGACAGAAACCACACGGAAATCAATACACAGAAAAAAGAAAACAAAATGAAAACGTATCGCCGTCCATAATCATAAAAACCACCACTTACTATCTGATCCTGTCACACCTTTTTTTTCTTTTTTGAATTTGCCGCAGATGGCATTCAATACTTGGCCGGAAACCTGACACACCATGAATTTTTTTTTTATAGGAACAGTCCGTCTCATTAATAAATTACCGTTCTGGGAACCAATCGCGACTGAATAAAGATTTGGCTCCATACCAATTAGTTCAAAACAAAACACAACAAAAACAAATTCATTAAAACATCATAGAAGGAAAGCTAGAAGGAAAGAGAGGAAGGGGAAGACCAAGAAGAGCTTACATGAAACAGATTAAAGAAAAGGTTAACGTCGTGTCTTATAGGGAAGTCAAGGAATTGGCCTTTGATAGACTGGAATGGAAAATGTTACACCGACAAGAGCGTGGCTCTTAAATTGATGATGATGACCAATTAGTTCTTTATTTATTTATAAATTGAAAGAGATTGCACTGAATAAATAAAAAGTGGTCTTAATGAGTGACATCCCAATCGACTTCCCCAAACACACGATAGATGGCGTTGTTCACTTTTAACGTGATAATTACCTATTTTCTCATTGCTGGAGTACATACATAACATAACATAAACTGCCTATATACGTCCCACTGCTGGGCACAGGCCTCCCCTCAATCAACCGGAGGTGGTATGGAGCATACTTCACCACACTGCTCCACTGCGGGTTGGTGGAGGTGTTTTTACGGCTAATGGCCGGGACCAACGGCTTAACGTGCCTTCCGAAGCACGGAATCATCTTACTTTTTCGGACAATCAGGTGATTCAAGCCTGAAAAGTCCTTATCAAACAAAGGACAGTCTCACAAAGTGATTTCGACAATGTCCCCATCGGGAATCGAACCCGGACCTCCAGATCTTGAGCCTAACGCTCTAACCACATGGGGTACATAATGATTCAAAAATGTAATGTGCCCCCGTTTAATATTTATTTTATTTTATTTTTAGTATTTGTTCTTCTTCTTCTATCGTGTGGGTTGTGAGGGGATTACCAACCCCATCAACCCTAGTGCCAGGGTTATTATTGAGCCGCCATAGGCCCCTGACATGACTCATGTAAATGTATGTACTTACACCAGTAAGTAGTAACCGGGACCAACGACTTAACGTGCCTTCCGAAACACGGATCATCTTACTTTCGGACAATCAGGTGACCAGCCTATAATGTCCTATAACCAAACTAGGGATCACAAAGTGATTTTCGTGATCTGTCCCTACCGGGATTCGAACTCTGGACCTCTGGATCGTGAGCACAACGCTCGGCCACTGGACCACGGAGGCAGTATGTGTTGTCATAGTGGCAATAGAAATACATAAATTATTATCAACTATCTACCTGTCGCGGTACTTGAGATACCTGGTGGCAGACAGACAGCGAAGTCTTAGTAATAGGGTACCGTTTTTCCCCTTAAGGCCGGGTTTCTATTGACGCGGAGATGGGCGGAGAAGAGCGGAGATGTGCGGATTTGACCAATCACAGCGTTCGAGAGAGCGAAAAACGAAGACGCTGCGCGTCAATGGAAACGCAGCCTAAGGTATGGAACCATAATAACGCTGGAACTCACGAGCGACATCCAAAACACAGTATAAAGTCAAAATGGCGTAACAAATCTGTAATGGAGTCGGTGATCATCAATCTTAAATCTTAACCCGCTGGTTCACTGTCAGCTGTGACAGGGTCAGACGCGTGTGAGAGCGGGGCGGAGAGCGGAGTTGGTAGCAAGGCCCCTGACATGGCTCATGTGACGATTACTCACTTACATCAGTAAATAGTAACCGGGACCAACGGCTTAACGTGCCTTCCGAAGCACGGACCATCTTACTTTCGGACAATCCGGTGATCAGCCTGTAATGTCCTAACCAAACTAGGGACCACAAAGTTATTTTTGTGATTAATTAATTTTTTAATAATAAGTATATTTTCAATAATTTTCTTTCAATGTACCATTTCTTTATTTTTTATTTTCTTATGTATATTTGTACGCCTGCATGCAGGCCGAACACATCACAACATTGTTATTTAAATTATTTTACCACCTTTATTGTATCTATGTGTTCTCGCAAATAAATTGATTTGATTTGATTTTGATTTTATATGTCCCCACCGGGATTCGAACCCTCGACCTCTGGATCGTGAGCCCAACGCTCAACCACTAGACCACAGAGGTCGTTATGCCGAAACTACTAAACTTATAAGTTAAACATCATGACTAAACACGCAATTAGAGCAAAGGCATCATTATGCAATGTACAGTCATGAGCAATATAATGTACCCTGTCGCACTAATATATTTGACATTTAGTGAGACTTACGGTTCAATTTGTCAAAAAAGTTAATGTGACAGGGTACCAAAGTGTATACGTATACATATTAATGCTCGTGACCGTAGGTACATCATTTAATATCGTCGTTGCCTATTAATTATATTCGGTTAGCTAGCTTATAATTTTACCAATCCAATAGCGACTACCTACACACATGATCTGTCTGTGTCATGTACTCTCATCCATTAGTCTCTAATGCATGCTGCATTGTATCTCTCAGTATTGTGTTGTGTATAAATAATATTCATCATCACATCGCTAACAATAGACCCGACCCTCGATGGCGCCAGCTTTCTGCCATTATGTCGAGTCTGTGAGACGTCGCTTAATCTATGGCCTTTTAAAGTTTCCGGGCTTTTAATTTTAGGTTGATAACTTCTATTCTCTGTGACCTGAAGGTAGGATAAAACATAGCACAGTTAAGGCATTAGCGGGGTAGAGCAGGTTAAATTGTCGATGGGGTGGGGTGGGACCGCTTAGAATATTTGTGGAAATCTTTCGTTCGGTTATTACTGGTGCTCTTGCTACAATATAAAATATAATTACTTAAGTACTTACATGTGTTAAATCCTGGCCAATCCAGGCCATACACACCAAGTCTGTCAAATCTTTCTGTTGAGTATATTTGTTTAACGAAATTCATTGAAAAAATGGAGGAGAAAGATTTCTTAAGTTTCGTTTTGTTAAGTTTAGAATGTATTTTTTCAAAAAGGCGTCAATAAGTGAAGAAGTGCAGTTATTACTATCACATTTGGCTTAATTATTCATCATAACTAATTTAAAGAGCCACGCTCTTGTCGGTGTAACATTCTACTTTTTATGCTACTTTTTTAGGGAAAAATAAGGCAGTGGTTTCCATTTTGACCTCAACCCCGCATTACTCTGTCTGACGCGAGTGAGATGGCGTCCAGAGTAGTCTATTTCAAAGCCGTACTAGGACTCCTGTTATCCGCCTCTGAATAGTACTGACAGTTACTGCTGCTCTCTGTCAAGTTCTAGATTACAGTCCCTGCGACTTGCCCCTTCCGTCCTGCATTGCCGTACCGATGGCTATAGCGGAGGTAGCCGCCTCTGCAACCGTTAAGGTCTTCACCTATATCCCTGGGCAAGGGTAAAGGAGGTCTGGGTCTCTATCCGAACTCAGTCGGACGCGCCATACAGGAATTGCCCCAGTGGAGGGCAGAGAAGATGACTCTGTCCCCCTGGGTTCGGATTAATAGTCTCGTGTAAAAACTAAAACCAAAAAGTTGCCTCCTGGACGCTGTATAAATCTAATAATAATGACAAAAAGTCACCTCAAAAAAGGAGTTAAAATAAAGCAAAGAAAGTGCACTCCTTTCAGTGTCCAGAAACTTAGAAACAGATAAAACTGTAGCTTTCATAGTTTTAAGTTTAAAGTCGTTAATCTGAACATTCGAGAGGTCATAAAAAATGGAATGGCAAACTTGTTCCAAGTGGTTTTATGACCTATTTACTGAAGGACAAAGTCTATAATGAGGAGCTCGGTGGCGCAGCGTTAAACGCGCTCGGTCTGCGATTGTTAAGCAACTTTCGCAAAGGCCGGTCATAGGATGGGTGACCACAAAAAAAAAGTTTTCATCTCGAGCTCCTCCGTGCGTCGGAAGGCACGTTAAGCCGTTGGTCCCGGATGCATTAGCAGTCGTTAATAACCATCAATCCGCACTGGGCCCGCGTGGTGGTTTAAGGCCCGATCTCCCTATCCATCCATAGGGAAGGCCCGTGCCCCAGCAGTGGGGACGTTAATGGGCTGATGATGATGAATGTCTTTAAGGCCTCAATACTTGTCCGGCCAAATAGTTGACTAATAGTCACTGTGGTCCTGTGGTTCACTGGCTTGCTTCTCAAATGGGAAGCGCGGGTTTGAACCCCGGTACCGAACTTGCACCGATGTGTTATTAATTTATGTGTAGTTTTCATCAATACAGTTGCCTCGACTATCATAGACGGCGATATGGCTCACTTATCACGTTGGTCTAACAGAAAGCTTGGTGTGGTGTGGATACTTAGTTTGTCTTGCGATGTATGTATCTCGGATAACGCCAACATTATGTTATCTTTATTAGATCTCCATCTCTCTCTCTATTTAAGAGCTGCGCTCTTGTCGGTGGAGTAACCGCCATTCCTCTCTTCTTCCCGCCAAAACCTTCACCTCCCGATACGACACGACCTGCACCTTCTCTTTTATTTGTTTCATGAATGTTATCCTAGGTCTACCCCTTCCTCTCTTCCCTTCAATTTTTCTTTCTTTATTAGATCACTATCTCAAAAACACATTTGTCGGGAATATAAATAAATAAAATAAAATAAATTAAAATCGTTTATTTCGGACAAAGTCCATAGAATGTTAGTATACTTACAAACGACTTATAAACTAGTATTAGTAGGACATTATTCGGGCGATCATAAGTACAAATTATAGGGTGTGAAGCTCCATCCACCTCTTTAGAAGGGGGGAGTCCCACCTATCACATAACGTCGTCAGGATACTGTTGGGGCTGGCTCGAATCGGCGTGAGAAGCGACGCACAACGTTTCCGCATGATTGCTGCAAAACCATCTGTGTGGGCCTCAGCGAACATTCTAGAGGGGCTGCAATATCGCGGCAACCTCAACAATATCCTGAAAGCGTTATTATACTAGACGCGCAGATCGCTGTATGCTCGACGCGTGTAATCCACCCACAGACTGCACGTGTAAAAGGACAAATATAGGTTTCCTCACGATGTTTTCCTTCACCTCTGTGTTTTCTGGATTATCTCTGGATTGTAAAAATAGGATATAATAATAAAGTTTAAAGTCGTTAAACGTAACATTCGTGGTAATAAAGTCTGAATGGGTTCTATCTAGCGACGGGCAGAGACAAGCTAGAGCTACTTTGTCGGTTTATGAGACAAGTTACTACTCTCTGATAGTTTAGAACAAAGTCAGTTTAAGAATTAGTTCCCAGTTCTACTTAGCGCTTATCCTGTTTACCTACTTCATCCGGTAAACTACCGAAGAATCATGACATGAATACCAGGGTTGATAAGGTTGGTCATTCACCTCATAACTCACACAATAGAAGAAGACCGAAGAATCTTTATCCCCAAAGGGGTAGGCAGAGATGGAATATATACATCCTTGTGACACCCTATTGTGAAATAGGAGCCTTAAAAGGGTGGAAAGACCCACACATAAACAGAAGACAACTTGCAGCCACATATAAATACGAGTACTAATTTGTACTTATTTACGAAGCGAATTTAAAAACAGTAAAGTAGGCTTAAGTCACACCCCGGACACTTTATACAAAAAGCCTCGTTTTACATAAACTACACATTGACCTTATCGTACGCGCGTTATTGTATACTAAACTATGTCTGAGAGGGGTGAGGTAAACTTAGCTCAGCTGCTGGTGGGGAGCGGAGAGATACCGTTCTATACATAGTATTTTTTTATTATATGCCCTAGTTCTTACTTTTTTTTTGACTATAGAGAACCGGAGAGGAAATATGATTGGCCACCTGATACGACACGATTCATTTATAACAAACATTATAGAAGGAAAAATTGAAGGGAAGAGAGGAAGGGGTAGACCTAGGATAACATTTATGAAACAAATAAAAGAGAAGGTGCAGGTCGTGTCGTATCGGGAGGTGAAGGTTTTGGCGGGAAGAAGAGAGGAATGGCGATTACTCCACCGACAAGAGCCCAGCTCTTAAATAGAGAGAGAGAAAGAGAGAGAAGTTTCATTTTAATAATTATGATTTTAATTTTAAGTACATTTAGTTTTGATTTTAATATTTTTTAAATTTATTTCATTATTATTTTAAAAATTATAATTGTTATAATTTTTAATTTTAAAGTGACATAATTGTATCTTACAATATGGGTACCTACCCGAAGTGTTTATATGTAGTATTATTTTTTATTCTATGCCCTAGTCCTTAGTGTAGTCTTCAATCGTTTAGACTGTGTGCTTAAGTGTAGTTTTCACTAACACAGTTGGCTCGACCATTATATACGGCAATTTATGTGTGTATTTTTGTTATTATGTGTGTTTAAGAGCTTATTCAGCGTTATGCTCGGTTGGAACAGACCCTAAGGTCCAGCGGGTCGTGAAATTGGTAGTATTCAACAGGTGGCGGCGGTTGGGTAAACAAGGTGTGGCAGGCATAGATTAAGGAATTACACTGCGTAAAGAACGGCAACTCTCCGCTCCCCACCAGCGGTTGAGCTAGGTTTACCTCACCCCCCTAATTTAGCCTTCAATCTCGGCTGCGTAACTTCGGGACTCAAACAATCCTATCACGCGCATGTGTCGGTTTTATAATAATGTAGCCTCCATAAATAAAAACTTGTATATTTTTAATAATTTTGGAAAATTTAGAACACAAATTATCAAAAGTCTAAAATCAGTCGAAAACTGAAGTCGCTATGTTTTTTGAATTGAAATCTTTTTTTTTCTTTACCACTTTTTAGTTGCTATATGATTTTGCATGCTGTCAACGCACCCTGTTTGGGATGTAGACTGACCATTTTTGTCACGTTGCGCATGTTAGCCCTGCTGAACTTGTACAGTCATAAGCAATATAATGTACCCACTTTAGGACTCTGTCGCACAAACATATTTGACATTTAGTGAGACTTACAGTTCAATTTGTCAAAAAAGTTAATGTGACATGGTACCATAGTGTATACATATTAATGCTCGGGACAGTACACATGTAGTCTGATAAAGAATAATACTACGTAGAGAACGGTAACTCTTTACCCCGCACCAATTCGTATCGAATGTTTTTTTATAACATAAGATCACAATTACATCCCACTCGGGATCCATCTCAAGGTGAACTAAGTATCCGCACCTCACCGAGCTTTCTGTTATACCAACGTGATAGGTGATGAGCCGTATCGCCGTCTGTAATGGTTGAGCCAACTGTGTTGTGACAAAAAAAAAACCTATAGGTAACGAAAGGACACAATCTTTCTCCTTTTTTTATCAGCATGCCCGGGAAGATATGCAGCTGACCGGGTTATTTTTTTATTCTCCTCCTGCTCAGCATGGCTTTGACTATAAACAGCTTATAAATAGGTATTTATTTAAAACCAACGCAGCTATCGATCTTCCTGTAAGCGGGCTGCGGGGAGAGAGGGGTAAGTCTAATAATAGAGACTCTTTGATAGCATCCCCTCGACAGGGTTGGGTCCCAGTGGAGACGAGAAGCGGGTAGCGATATATCTGTTTATTACTATACAGGTTGTGAGAAGCTGCAGTAGTTTTAGGCGGATGAGACGTTCATTATGTAAAATTGACGATTCAAAGTGTAACTATGTTACCTACTGAATAAAGATATTTTTGAATTTGAATTTGAATTTACGACCATACAAGGTCTTAGTGACACCGTAACGAAAACTTTGGGGGATGATTCAGACTTTGATTCTGGGTTGATGGCAAGTCTACTGGGTACGAAATTCGCAGTGGTCCTACCAGTAAGTCTATTGGGAAGGAAATTCCCAATAGTTCAATTAGTAAAACTACTGGGAATAGCGGGGAATCCTATCGAAAGAATCTTTTTTTTTTCATTATTTTCAGTCCAATATTGTGCTTTGAGTCGCACAGAATCCAAATTTAAAATAATAATGATAAAATACTTTATTGCACACAAAGAACAATGGCGAGCGCCCATACAAGTTTTTATTTAAGTCCAAATTACAGCGTCTATTCATCAAAAATATCTGAAATGAGTCTATATGTGTTCTTAAACATATTAGTCTTAAAATAAACGCACGGGAAACCCTAGGACAGACATTATTATTAGTTTTGTTTTGAGGTTATGTTAACAAGCCATCATCTTTATCTTCAGTAATAATACCTAATTAGGTATGTGAAAGAGAAAGAAGATATATAGGGCTTGGGTGGGTAAGAAAAGTGATTGGTAGGTAACTCTCTACTTAGTGGGTAAGCAACTGTAGGTACCGTGTAAACTCTGCTTCAAATAGGGCACAGCATCTTTTCCGATGGTGGTTAACGGGACATGCTTGACAGCATCTACTGCATATTATTCTAAGCGACTGCCTACATCACCTACTACCTACCAATTACCAATTCATCTGCTTAGCATAGTGACAAAAAGAAAACCCTACAATTATGGGAGGCATATGTTGTGGACTTCTCCCTTACTGAAATCGTGATGATGAATACTAGTTAGGTAACCAACTTAAACCTAAACTTCGAAATCTTGAATAAATATAGTAGGCAGCAAGTATGTAGGTACTTATTATTTGTATTTGTAGATATGCACTTACGATATATGGATAAACCCAACTACAGATTAAAGAAGTAACTCTTGTATCCAAATGTAGTACAGGATACCGTCGTAGATTATTGACAACTATGTTACAATTAACACAAAGTACTCGTGTTGTTTTCTCACGACTTCCCATCATAACCACGGCGTAAAACAGCAGCAGACAAATCAGAACAATGAGGCACAGTCGTAGTCCAGTAAACAGTAGCAATAATCGTTAAATGAAGCAGATTCGGAATCCTAGGGCACGCAGAAGTCACACAGAAGATAGATAACGGAGTCAGTAGCTAGGTCGGGTCGAAAAAGTACAGAGAAAGTCACCTGAGAAACGCACAAGACGCAACAACGGACGCAGTGAGTCTGTGAGTGAAGTAAAACTAGCGTCATTGTCACTGTCATAATAACTCAAGAAGGATGTAAGGAAACATTTTGTGAATAAATAAAGTGAAAATATTTTAATCAATCGTGGATCTAATTAAATATAAGTTTCATACCCGGGTTTTACTATTTATTACGATAGATTGAAAAATTGGCCAAAATTATTTCATGAAGATTAGTAAATGTCGCATTTCTAGACGCTAACTTTTTTTTTAAATATTTTCTCGCCATTGTCCTTTGCAAGCTTACAAGCACGACTATATCCCAATTGGGATAGACAGAGGTACATCTATCGCAAGGTGAACTAAGTACCCACATCTCACCGAGACTCTGTTAGACCAACGTGATAGGTGGTGAGCCGTATCGCCGTCTATAATGGTCGAGCCAACTGTGTTAGTGAAAACTGCACTTAAGGTAAATGCATTTTAATTAAAAATTGTATTCTATTCCTCGCTTTCCTGCTTTCACTACGACATAGACATTCATCAGGAGAAAGGAATTGAGAATTGTATAAAGCAAATGTGAAGTACAAGTAAGTATACTCTTCTATCGTGTGGGTTGTGAGGTGGATTACCGACCTCTTCAACCCTGGTGTCAGGGTTACTATTCAGCCGCCAAAGACCTCTGACATGGCTCATGTAACGACTACGTACTTACATCAGTAAGTAGTAACCGGGAACAACGGTTTAACGAGCCCGCCGAGACACGGTTCATCTTACTTTTGGGCAATCAGGTGATCAGCCTGCAATGTCCTAATCAAACTAGGGATCACAAAGTGATTTTTGTGATTTATCGCCACCGAGATTCGAACCCGGGACCTCGTCGTGAGCCCAACGCTCAACCACTGGACTATGGGGGCCTTCTATTGAATAATCAGAATCAGAATCATTTATTCAACGTAATTATCATAGATAAACTTGTTGAAGGTCAATGTAACTTTTTTGAATTTACGTCATTTCGCAAGGTGTTATGGCTGAGGAGAAGAAATGACAAGAAACTGCAAACACATCTTTTAAATCAATGAGGGTACATTACAAGTTATTTAATAATAAATAGTTACAAGCATTACATGTACCATATTACATTAACAAATGTGTACATGTTAATGTCCGTGTCTTTACACGGACCTCAAAACCAACACCCCTCTGTCACCACTAGACCGAGTCAACATTCCATATATTTGGAACAGCTCTTTGAAACGCTTTATGCCCGTACCAAAGATTTGCAACCACTGTCAGCTTTAAATCTAAAAGCGATGGAATATTTTATTTAATCCTTATGATCAAAATTATATCAAATATACTTTATTGCATTCAAACAAAATTATTTAAATAAAATATAAGTTTAACTACCTTATACCCATCATACGTAGGTTACGTAGGTTAGGTTCATCATACCCATCTTAGGACTTCATATCAACAGTGGTTGCAAGTTGTCTTTGACTACTTGTGGCTCTGCCCACCCCATTAGGGATTACGGGCGTGAGATTATGTATGTACTAAAACCTGACTACGGAACATTCCTCTAAAATTCGTCCGAATAGTGATGTATAGGAGACGCGGTCGTAAGCAAACTCTTAGACACAACTCTTAGATTTTTCCCTTAGTTGGGTTTTAGTTTTTAAAGTTTACTTTTATGACAATAATAGTTATAAGTCCTGACAGAGGGCAGCAGTAACTGTCAGTACTATTCACAGGCGAAGGACAGGAGTCCTAAAACGGCTTTGAAATAGACTACTCTGGACGCCATCCCACTCGCGTCAAACAGAGTACTGCGCGGCGGAAGGCAAGCGGGAAACCACTGCCCTATTTTTCCCTAAAAACGTAGCATGGAGAATGCTACACCGATAAGAGCGTGTCTTTAAATTAGTCACTTACTAACGAAAGAGATTGGTCAAATGCGAAACTATTTGTAAAGAACAAGTCGAAAGGGGTTGCGATATAAGTATTAAGTATGCATATCAGCGCTCTTAGGCACACATCTACCTACGAACAACTCAAAATTACTTAAGTATACGTATAAATAATGCGCATAATTTTTCTATTTTAATAGCACAGAGTCAGTTGCTGATAATTGTTTTGTTATTAGTTTAAGTTTTTTGTATAATTTTTTAGGGGTCTGGCTGAAAATCGGCGTCGTCGGCTCCATGTGGGTCGATACGACATTAGCCAAGCTAGTACCCTTTTTAGTTTTAAGTCTTACATTTCATATATATTAATATAAACAGCCTATATACGTCCCACTGCTGGGCACAGGCGTCCCCTCAATCAACCGGAGGGGGTATGAAGCATACTCCACCACGCTGCTCCACTGCGGGTTGGTGGAGGTGTTTTTACGGCTAATAGCCGGGACCAACGGCTTAACGTGCCCTCCGAAGCACGGAATCATCTTACTTTTTCGGACAATCAGGTGATTCAAGCCTGAAAAGTCATTTCATATATGTTAATATTAAGAAGTTATTGTAACGTCTTAAATCTAAATAAAAATTTAATATATCTATCTATCTGTCATTAGCTCACTATAGCTTCTCGCAGGCAGTGTACCGCGCACCTAACAGACTGGATTGAATATTCATGCCAGGGTCCACAGCTGTCCACCGTCATTCACCCTGCAAGTCTTTGTGTCGTAATGGAATGGTTTTGTATGAAAGCCTCAAGGGTGTGGAAAAGTGCTATTTTTGGACACTTGTTATAAGGAGGTTACTACTTACTTAGCTGGGTCACTGGTCATAAGATACTTTTAATATAACAAACATTGTACTTTAAGTCCCATGTAATAGGGGCGAGTCTATGGCCATACCATATTGCCATATTAACCGGGCAGAAATCCTGGAAACCACGTCACATCAATTAAAGTGTAAGTGTAGTGTGTGTGTGTGTGTGTGTGTGTGTGTGTGTGTGTGTGTGTGTGTGTGTGTGTGTGTGTGTGTGTGTGTGTGTGTGTGGGCGTGTGTGTGTGTGTGTGTGTGTGTGTGTGTGTGTGTGTGTGTGTGTGTGTGTGTGTGGGGGCGTGTGTGGGTGTGTGTGTGTGTGTGTGTATGTGTTAGTGTGTATTAAAGTGTATTTGTATCAATTATCTATTGAATTTGGAGGAAGCAAGAGAAGTGTGTCAGGATCTCTCTCTGCTTACTCCTAAATGTAGGTACAGTGCTTCTATTTTCCAATTATTGCATTTCCAAATACAAATTAATGCTAATTTTCATGTTCATAATTTTTAGGTTCCGTATATACCTACTATACCTACAGGATATAAATGAGAAGCTGCAGTAGTTTTAGACGGATGAAACGTTCCTTATGCAAAAAATGACGATTCAAAGTGTAACTATGTTACCTACCGATAAAGATGTCCTTGAATTTGAATTAGATTTATCGCGTAATAGAATTTGAATTCAGAACTAACTCTTATATTATTGTTTTGGCGCAAGCCTAACGGCATAGAGCCTAACTCGAGTGAGACAAAGAGTTCGCACGCTCCCTCTTACTCCTTGGTGAAAGTAAGACCCAGAGGAGGTGGGATCTGCGGCTGATACGAATCGTATTCGTATACAAATACGAATACGTGTCCGAGTGAGATAGGCCCTTTACTCCCAGTCCAGTAGACAAGGATAGTTCAGTTATTCTCCGAAGCTAGAGTAAACTAGATCGGGAAATAAAGATATTGTGACTCCCAGCTCCCAGAAGACCTTGCATATTGATAAGTTCGGCTCGGAAACGTTTCCATTGCGATCGGAAACTTTCAATGGAGAAAAATGGACTCAATTCTCGTAAGAATATGCATATTCAGGGTTTAATAGCTTACGATTTGCAATTTTGTCTCAATCGCGCTGTAACGCAACAGAGACCAAACCAATTTTTCTTTTAAAGCAACTGAAATAGACTGAAGCATGACCAAGTGATGGTATGCGATATCGAGGCAGACCACCAGCGGTGGTCGGATGACATTGTGAGGTACGCCGGAAAGCAATGGATGTGACTTGCACAGGACCGGAAAGGATGGCGTGAAAGAGAGGAGGCTTATACCCAGCAGTGGGTGGATACAGGCTGAGTAGATAGATAAAACTGAAATAACGCATTATGATACAAGAGAGCTATGTTGATCATTACATAACAGTTGACGCTAATTTATATAGGTTAATACAGGTTAAGTCACATACCTTCGAAAATGTATTTCTCGGGAATGTGGGTCTCCTCACGATGTTTTCCTTCACCGCTGAGTACGTGATAATCATTTATGATCGAAACATGAATTCGAAAACAAATTCGACTGGATTCTAACAAGAGAGGCAAGCGTTCTACCATCTGAGCTACCACGGCTCTCATAAAAGAAGAAATAAAAGAAAACAAGTGAGAATATTTAAAAACTCCAGTCGAAATATGTATTTACGTACCATTCCAAGAGTCGTAATCATATGAAACAAGAAACATTTATTGAGAAGCTGTGTAGGTACATACATGCAGGTGTCAAACATTATGAAATTGTCTCAACAGCATGTCCATGTCGGACGTACATTATTACAAATAATGTCAGTATTAAGCATCAAGAACATTTCTCTATAAAATATTCCTTATGTTTTTTTACAAATGTACAAATTTCCAAAATGTAAATACATATCAAGGTTAGTAAGTTGTTAGTCTTAAATACATTTCTGAGTGATTCAATTTGGTACTTTCTATAAATTATCCGTATACATCGCTTCTGCAAAATAAATATTGATTTGACGTTTACAGAATTGCCCCAAAAAATCATTCCGTAAGTGATCTATTATAAATGGAAATTCATTAATATAAATTAAGAACAGTAAAAAAAAATTAAAAAAAAATTTAAATTAATATAAATTAAGATATTATCCAGCGAAGGAATGCTTTCCTAAATTATGTCAACTGTTATGACTGAAGATGCGAGATAAGTTAGTCTCCCTCATAAAAACTAAACATATACCTAGAATAGTCGGAGATCGCCCATTCGAATCCCGCCAACTTGCACCATCATCATCAGCCGTACGACGCCCACTGCTGGGCATACGCCTCCCCCAAGGATCTCCACGACGATCGGTCCTGCGCTGCCCGCATCCAGCGGCTTCCCGCGACCTTCACCAGATCGTCTCGGTCCACCTTGTAGCGGGCCTACCCACTGAGCGTCGTCCGACACGTGGTCGCCATTCTAGGACCTTTCCGCCCCATCGGCCATCAGCAACAACTTGCATCAACTTGCACCAATGAGTAATTAATTTATCTCAAGTGCAGTTTTCACTAACACAGTTGGCTTGAACATTATAAACTGCGATACGGCTGTACTATCACGTTGGTCTGACAGAGAGCTCGGTGAGATGTGGGTAATTAGTTCATTTTGCGATGGATGTACATCTGAGGAGCTCGGTGGCGCAGCGGTTAACGCGCTCGGTCTGCGATTGTTGAAGTTAAGCAACTTTGGGAAGGCACGTTAAGCCGTTGGTCCTGGCTGCATTAGCAGTCGTTAATAACCATCAATCCGCACTGGGCCCGCGTGATGGTTTAAGGCCCGATCTCCCTATCTATCCATAGGGAAGGCCCGTGCCCCAGCATTGGGGACGTTAATGGGCTGATGATGATGATGATGATGTACATCTGAGTACATCCATCGTAAAATGGGTAAAATATAATAACGATCACTGTCATTGTAAATAAAAGAAATTGTCTGAAAATACCCAGGGAATAAAGCAAAACCCCGCGGTTTCCTTTTCTTTTTCATGTCAATCAGCATTTACTTGACCAGACATAGATAAGGGTAGATGAAGGTTGTTTTTTCTTCCACTCGAGTGTTTCTTTAAATCAAGTTATTTTATTTGAAAAGCGATATCTCTCGGTGATTTTGCACTTTTGTTTTAATTCGTGTTGGCTTTGACGAATAAATATATACGTACTTACATAAACAACCTACCTATATACGTCCCACTGCTGGGCACAGGCCTCCCCTCAATCAACCGGAGGGGGTATGGAGCATACTCCACCACGCTGCTCCACTGCGGGGTGTCCCCATCGGGAATCAAACCCGGACCTCCAGATCGTGAGCCTAACGCTCTAACCACTAGACCATGGAGGCTGTAAACCACAAACACGAATAAATACAAACGAATAAATATAAAAAAAGAAACCTATAACTGTCTTCTTAATTTAACCAGAACAGTTATCTCGATCATTATAGACGGCAATACGGCTCACTACCTATCACGTTGGCCTAACAGAAAGCTCGGTCTTCTTCTATCGTGTGGGTTGTGAGGCGGATTACCAACCCCATCAACCCTGGTAACAGGGTTGCTATTGAGCCGCCATAGGCCCCTGACATGGCTCATGTAACGACTAATAACTACAGTAAATAGTAACCGGGACCAATGGCTTAACGTGTCTTCCGAAGCGCGGATCAGCTCTCTTTCGGACAATCAAGTGACCTATAACCAAACTAGGGATCACAAAGTGATTTTTGTGATGTGTCCCCACCGGAATTTGAACTACTTTTACCAACTTTTTGGACACGCAGGTTGTGCCGATGTTTTTCGTCACTTAGAGTGTTACTATCTATACGGCTACCTTGAACGTCCCTAATTATTAGACATTCTGGATGTTGCTAACTATATGTATAACTTGACTGTCACTAATTATTTTCTTCTGACTGTAATAACCTTTTAGATCCATAAATTGTTCATAACCATCAAAACGCAACCACTCAAACCACATCACTACATAGCTACATACCACCCACCAACCAACTAGACATAACCCGGCTAAATCAAACACGCCCACGTCCGACCACGAGTGAAGTGTCGAGAGAGCTTCGCAATTTGTCTGGCTATAATTGACTTGTCACTCACAGCGATAGACGGGGCTGGTATATGCTGAATATTAATTAGGGACATTAAGGGTCTTACTGGGGTACACCGAGACCTGAATTTTCGTCGATTCCATACAACACATCAACATACACAGCCTATATACGTCCCACTGCTGGGCACAGGCCTGCCCTCAACCAATAGGAGAGGGAATGGAGCATACTCCACCATGCTGCACCAGGGCTGATTGGTAGAGGCGTTTGGGCGAGTAGCCCGGGACCAACTGCTTAACGTGCTTTTCGAAGCACGAATTCATTTTACATACATACATACATAAACTCACGCCTATTTCCCACCAGGGTAAGCAGAGACTATAGAATTCCATTTGCTTCGATCCTGACACACTTCTCTTGCTTCCTCCACATTCATCAATCGCTTCATACACGCACGCCGGTTCAGAGTAGATCGTACTAAACCTTTTCTAAGGACATCTCCAATTTGAATTCATTTAATACAATTACATATATTGAATTAATTTTACTTTTTCGGATAATCAGATGATTCAGCCTACAATGTCCTAGCTAAACAAAGGACAGTCTCACAAAGTAACTTCTTTTACAAGTTCTCGTTTGACCACAATCTCACCTGATGGTAAGATGATGTGGCATAAGATTGGACAAACTTGTACCAGACCTAGTTGACCAACGGCTTAACGTGCCTTCCGAAGCACGGATCATCTTACTTTCGGACAATCAGGTGATCAGCCTGTAATGTCCTGACCAATCTCATCAGTCATCCCGTGATCATGGCACTTGCAACAGTGTCGAAATATCGGGAGTCTCATATCCCCATTTAAACGCGGTAAGAAAATGTCCGAAAGTAAGAACCCGTTATTATGTGCTTTAATTATGTCCTGACCAAACTAGGGATCACAAAGTGATTTTTGTGATATGTCCCCACCGGGATTCGAACCCGGGGCCTTCGGATCGTGAGCCCAACACTCAACCACTGGACCATATCGCTGAATTTGATCGCTTAAGTAATAACAAATCTTCGACCGCAACCAATTCATTCTAAAACCTTTCAATCAAAATATAACTCAATTAGTCTACCAAATGAGTAGAATCAAGGAAAAAAGCAATTAATGCTTACAATAGTACAGTTCAGTGTACCACTGCCCTCAGTGTAAGTGCCCTATAGAGGTCAATTATGCCCTAAAGTGCCAAGCAATTCTCCCCTCATAACTTGCCCTCTCGTAAGGTCATATAACTTGTTTAGTACCAACATAAACACGTTTAATGACCTCACCTGTATAAGTTGGCTTTACTATTAAAGCTAGTAACAACCACAGGTTAGTGCTATAGTCTGTTGTATTAAAAAGTTTGAGTTTTATTGTTTTTTACTGACCTCGTATGCCATTGACACATGGACACTTGGGATCGAGATTCCCAGGTGGAATAGGATTGAAAGGAATTTTGAACCGCATTGTTACCTGCGATAAAAAATACTCTTTAATGGATTATCTCTTCTATCGTATGGATTGTGAGGAGGATTACTAACCCCATCAACCCTGGTGTCAGGGTTATTACTGAGCCACCATAGGCTTCTGACATAATGCATTTAGTTATACATATTGCTATCTAGACAAACCGACACCAATCAAATAATTTTAATGAAATAATTGCATCGCAGCGTTAGTGAAGGTATTATTTTGATTATGAATAATTTAGACTATACAGGGTGTTGGCAACATCGTATCGAATATTGAGTGGGATGATTCAGACGATGATTCTGAGTTAATATCAAGTGGAATTTTTCGTCGAATAATATTGAAGGTGGTACATCATATTATTATGATTTTAGGTCTTCGTATCAACAGTGACTGCAAGTTGTCTTTGATTACTTATGGCTCTGCTCACCCCACTAGGGATTACAGGCGATAATTTACGTATGTAGAATAGAATAAAATGATTATTTTTCAAAAAGACAAGCCTCGGGCAACCAATTGCACGGTTTGACTGTGGGAGTGAAGTTCAATAAATGATAAATCTAAGTATAATGATCATCCTCTCTCTCCCCCAGGAACTGGCAGCATCAACTCCTACGCAGCGCAACTGGCGCGGGATCCTCATAGCGCTGCTGGTGATAGCGGCGGTGCTGGCGTTGATCGTGTTCAGCATCGCGCTGCTCACCCCTGCCGGCGACGGAGGCCGCGTGCGCGGGCGCAGACCCACGCTGCAATCGCTCACGCAGCTAATATATAAACCCTTCAATGGCAGTTGGCTAACAGGTACGGATTTTTGACACCTTTAGTTGTAAATATACATATTCTATTCTAGTTTATGGTACACACTGTGATCAGTGCCGTATTTATCAAAACTTACAAGTCTACACGTTGACAAGCTACAAGTTACTTACAAGTACATGTAAATTACGTTAAAATCAAAAACATTCAGGGATATTAATATATACTTGTGAAATAAATATTGACACTTGTAACATGTAATTTACAAGTGTATTTTTGATAAACACATTCTTGTAATAATTATTTTTTTTTTACAAAAAAAATGTTTATAATACATACAGGGTTTGTAAGTTTTTGGTAAACAGGGCAGAGATCTATGATGATTTAAAGAAAGGTCAGTGCCGTGTTTTTCAAAACGTACAAGCTCTGTATTACAAGAAATTGTCTTGTATTTTTTTATAATTATAATTATGCTTCTATGCTGTTCTGGGAGCAAATAAAAAACAGAACACGTTCAGCTGCTTGTCTTCCCGGGCATGTCGTAAAAACCGACAGAGGAATTGTGTCCTCTAACATGATGGACTAATGTTATAGGCGATAGGCTGATCCCTTATCACCATAAGGTTCATCATATCCAACTTACGACATCGTATCAACAGTGGCTGCAAGTTGGCTTTGATTACTTGTGGCTCTGCCCACCCCATTAGGGTTTATGAGCGCGAGTTTGTGAGTTTGTGTATGTTACAAGTGTCAATATTTATTTCGCAATTACATTTTACAAACCCTATATTTTTTTAAGTAAACGTAATTTACACGTACTTGTGAGTAACTTGTAGCTTATGAACGTGTAGACTTGTAAGTTTTGATAAACAGGGTACATGTCAAGAGTAATCTAAGTAAACTTAAAGTAAACCAAGCCACTACTGCCATATGCGGCAAATCTACGATAAGGCATATTAAAAATAATAAAAACGCTAGGTAGGTCTCGTACTGTACTTGTAGTAGCGAAGTAATATCAATATTCCTATAACAATAATATCAATTTCATGTCTAAAGAGAAGCCTCTTGGTAAACTGCCAACTTTTGTTCGTTTGATTGATATATCTCCAACTCTCTATTGTGAGGACTTTTTGACTTGAACGGAAACGGGACGGTTGCTTTCTTCATTGAATAATCTAAATAATTAATACGAAGTAATGTTTTGTGGTTAATGATCGCATTAATTTAGTCGGAAAACATTCGCGATAGTGTTATTATATCGAAATGTTCAATAAACAAAGTGTACCTATCTATTTTCGCTTAAGCTTATTAAAGTTTATGCGAACTTTTGAGTTAATTCGTTTGGGGTTCGGAGTAGGAGTCTGCTCCGAGGGTGAGGGCTTAAGTTTCATCATTCATCGTCATCACCTTTCATCATTTCATTTATCATCATTAAGAAAACAAATAAATAAGACATGGCTATATAGCCATAGTTCCGTTTGCCTTGCCGTTCGGGGAAAACAAAAATAACCATCTCTATTGTGAGTTATGAATTTATTTTCATTCTTTCTCTTCCTCGTATTGTATTCCGATTCCAATTTTGTTACAATATTGTTTGTGTATATTCAATCCACGGAATGGAAGAAAGATGTTGGAAACTAACGCGCATTTTGTATGAGAACAGCTGTCGCCGGTTCAACCCCACTCTCTTTTAGAAGAAGAAAGAAAGAAACGTTTATTATAAAGGGACACTACTACTCAAACAGATAACTACGATAGCTCTACAGCTTCTCAAATTTCAAGGCCTATTTAAAAGAATAAATATTTTCTCTCTCCCTCCCTCCGTCCTTCGCTCCCTATCTCCCTCTCTTACTGGGTCCTCTCTGAGTGACAGCGGAAACGTTTCACACTTTGATATTCAAATTAACTATTCACGAACGTGTACGGCCCTGTCAGAGCGTCTTAAATTATGTATTAGAAGGAAATCTTTGTTAAATCCAGGAAACATTTTGCTTAAGATAAAGGTGACATACTCTTGTTAATAAGTTCTATGAATGGCAGATGTATATACAGGGTGTTAGTGACATCGTAACGAAAACTTTGAGGGATGATTCAGATTCTGATTCTGACTTGATATAAAGTGGAATTTTCCGTCGCAAAATTCATGTATTATTTTTGTTTTTTTTTAATTATTTTCAGTTTTATACTATTTCCTCCTCCGTGCTTCGGAAGGCACGTTAAGCCGTTGGTCCCGGCTGCATTAGCAGTCGTTAATAACCATCAATCCGCACTGGGCCCGCGTGATGGTTTAAGGCCCGATCTCCCTATCCATCCATAGGGAAGGCCCGTGCCCCGGCAGTGGGGACGTTAATGGGCTGATGATGATGATGATATTATTTCAATGGAAAATCCACTTGATATTAACTTACACCCTGTACAAGAACATACAAGTTGCCATACAAGTAGATAGAGTGTTAGTGACATCGTAACAAATACTGAGAGGGATGATTCAGGCCATCAAGTGGAATTTCCTGTCAAAAAATGAATGAAAATCTTTTTGTTTTTTATTTATTTTCCGATCCATAATTTTACGATGGAAAATTCAACTAGATGTCAACTCAGAATCATGGCCTGTATCATCCCACAAAATTTTCGTTATGACGTCACTAACACCCTGTGTAACATCAAAATTAGTTAGAACGACTAATTCAGTACAATTAGTGATTATAGAATAGGATAGATTTTTTTTATAATATTCAATAAAGATGTTACCGGAAATGTATGAAATCAAGGAATGGTGTTTAAACATAAATCCTAGGAACTGTGTACAATTCCGATACTATTTAGGAAATGTATAAAATATTGTTTGAAAGACTATTTAATGCATAGTTATCCTTGTATATAATAAAGTAAATGCTTTCTGTAATAAAACACGTTGTTAATAATATTATTTGTTAAGTATAGCACTTATTGAGACAATCGGGTAACAGTCATACCGTAACATAATAATAATATGTTCATATTATCTTACTAATTAAAACTTCTAAAATCAACTATCTATTAACTTTTAACGTAAGTATCACAAATTCAACTTATATTTTATTCTTATAAAATCAAATTTTCATTTTGCAAGTAATCAGTCTGATAATTAAATAATTATAAATGCGTCCCCGCGTACCCACCAATATCTAAAATGTTTTACATTTCCGTTTGCTATTTAGGAAATGTGTAAAGTGTAAGTATAATACAATTTATTTCACACATTTCCGTGCGATTTTAGAAATTACATACATTTCCTAGGAATAGTTATACAATGACGGATTACATACATTTACGGTAACATTTTACTGCGCGGTACGAATTATATCTGTCAAAGTACAGAAACGCTACCACTGTTGTGAGGTTCATTAGCGTAGTGACGTGTCAGTCGAGATTAGGCTGATCGATTCTGTTCTATCTAACAGCACGTAATCGTTACATGAGCTTGTCCACATGTCGGGGCACAATAACAACCCTGACACCAGTGTTGCTGCAAAATTCAAAAATATTTATTGTTCAAAGTTGCCTAGAAGAAATTGCTTCATGAGCAATAAGGCCGCCTGTTGTGCCTTTCTGTATCTGTTGTCCTTATATCTGTATCTTGTGTCCATTGTGCACATTAAAGTAAGTATTTTATCTATCTATCTCAAACTATGTAGTTTAGTGTAGAACGACAAATTGAGTATTTCACAGAAGAAGCGTATTTCTTCTTCTTTTTTTACAACCTCTCACGTACAAAGTATTACACTCAGCTTCAAAAATGCAAAACTTGAATTATTAGCCGGTGTTGCCAACAAAGTTGTGGACAGCTGAAGCCAAGGGAAGCAAACTAGAGGCACATCTTATTCATAAATATTCCCGTTGCACCAAACTTCCCGCGCACCAGCTATATAAATGGTGGCATAGCTTCAATTTGGACAGATTCTAACCCTCTTTACTTTTATATAGTTCATATACAATCTTACTTTTTAGATGAAATGTTCCATTCTTCGGAAGGCACGTTAAGCCGTTGGTCCCGGTTACTACTTACTGTTATAAGTGTGTAGTCGTTATATGAATCATGAGTCATATCAGAGGCCTTTGGCGGTTCAATAATAACCCTGACACCAGGGTTGATGAGGTTGGTAATGCAACTCACAACCCACACGATAGAAAAAAGAAGATGAAATGTTTCAATGTGGCCGTTTTAATGACTATCAAATATCTATCTATTCGTAACTCACACCGCGTTTGCTGGCTCATGTGGTGTTAAAATTTTTACTACGTGAAAACCCTAAATGAACTCCATTTGTTTTAGTCTAAGGCAAGACTAAAATAGCATAACATAAATAGCCTTCATACGTTGGGACGTACAAAGTATGCCACTCCTGGGCACAGCCCTCTCCCCAACCGGAAGGGTTATGGAGCATACTCCACCATGCTAGTCAAACGTGGGTTCATGTAGTTGTTTGGGCTTGTAAGTTTGTGAATTTGTTTTTTAAATGTTATAACTTAAAAACTAAAATCAATCGTTATCCCGTTTTCACAGGGTCCACTTACATACTTAACCTGAAGGTTTAACAGGTCTGGTTTTTAACAGAAGCTACTGCCCGTCTGACCTTGCAACCTGAAGGGAAAACCAGCCCGATACAGGTTATGTTAGAACGAAAAACTAAAATAAGCTATGGAAGGCAGGAAGCTACACAACTGCCGCTATACCAGTTGTCACACTGCACATCTATCGCCGTCCTGACCTTCGCATCTTGGCCGGCAGCCAGATAAGGCTGCTCAGTTTCGCGGTAAACCTACCTGAGTGTTGCCAGTTATGTTTTGTTGCACTTTTTCTGAGAATTTTTCAAATCTATACTCTTTCTTTTCTTCGAAAAGAGACAGATGATTGTCAACTGTTAATTGGAAATGACTGAATGAATAACCCGAGCGAATAAAATAGGCATCTCGCTGGTATGCAACTCGTTTGATGTGTGCTGTCAACTTGATTCTGTCGGGTTATTGGGTATTTTTAAATTTCTGCCTAAAAATGACATGTGTTTCGTAAATTTTATGCCTGTCGGCAGATCAGAAAATGGCAGTTATAACTTAAAATAAAATAAGATGGTGTGTACCTGATATAACAATATGTACAATCAAAGAGCAAAAGTTCAGTCACTGAGCCCAGCGAATTATTTGTAAACAGTGGTGAAATTATGAACCATTAGTTGTCATAATTATAAAATTTATGTTTTTGTAGACGTTTTTGGTCTACTACAGAAACGACATGTAACCAGGGGCCTGTTTAATAAAACTTACAATTGTAAATTACAACGACAATTTGATGTACATTACGTAGCTAATATGAAACTGCAAAATATTCGTGATCACACACTCCGCAATGTACATCTAATTGTCATTGTAATTTACAATTGTAAGTTTTATTAAACAGGCCCCAGGAGGTTTTATGTGCAACCAGTCAATTTATTAAATTCAAATTCTAAATTCAAATTCGTTCATTGCAAAACAATGTGGTACATATATGGTAGTAAAGGTAATAAAAAATATAGTTTCTCACATTTCGCTTAAAGTAGCATGCAAAAAAATGTTTCGTTATATGATATGACTCCCCAATCCAATGTAAAAATAACAGACACAATATATCTTTGTAACATAAGTCACTGCCCTCAACAGCCCAAATCTACGTGACTCTCGATAAACCCAACAATACAATATAACGTTACACCTGTAACATGAAACTACTCAACAAATATTTTTCTTCTTACCAACGTGGACGTTTTCCCCCCTACCACACCCCTTCAGGGGGAGAAAGTGGGGGGAAATTTCGCCCATTTGGGACTCAATAATATAGGGTGAAAAATCTCCGTTTTGGTCACTTGCCTTGCAAGAAAAATTGGAAGATTGATTCATTTACAAGAGAAGCGCTAGTAATAGATATCCTTTAACGTTTTAAGAATGAATTGTGTACCTAATTAAGAATAATATATCAAAAAAATAAATTAAAAAAAATCAAAAATGTATAGTTATAAATTCAGTCGTACATTAGTTTATTGGAGTTTCCTTTTAAGCAACAAATTGCCTGTGTCAGGAAAAACTCCATATTAAACTTAAACTATACTAATATTTTGGATGTCTCATCGATAAGTTAGCTAATGTCAACTTACGGGGTTGAGTAATCATTGCTTAGATGATTAAATTTTAGTAACATTTCCAAAAATTTTTAATTAAATTACCTATTTTATTTCTTAAAATATTTTTTTAAATATTATTTTTCTTTCTTTTTTTTTTTTATTTCACGTCACTTATCGCATTTCCGAAATGAACGAATGCTAATTTCCAAATACGATAAATGTAAATTTATTGAATATCAGAATTTGAATTCAGTAGGGCTCACGCGCACCGTGATAAAATTTTGTCACGGTCATTTTATCGATTCTGACGATATAATTATGTAGTTATGTCGATTGGTGCTAATATCAAACTCAAATAAGTCATGTCGTTTTGTCAAAATACGAACAAAATCACGTGCCACGCATGTTAGGGAAAAAAACAAACGTATAGATTTCGATAAAATTTATTAAGTAAGATGATCCGTGCTTCGGAAGGCACGTTAAGCGGTTGGCCCCGGCTACTACTTACTGATGTAAGTAGTCGTCACATGAGCCATGTCAGGGGCCTTTGGCGGCTCAATAATAACCCTGACACCAGGGTTAATGAGGTTGGTAATGCACCTCACAACCCACACGATAGAAGAAGAGATAAAATGTATTGAATCGATCGATGATTTTATCACTGCGCACATTTATGATTGCGCATGTTAGCCCTGCTAAACTTGAACAGTCATGAGCAATATAATGTATCCACTTTAGGACTCTGTCGCACTAACATATTTGACATTTAGTGAGACTTACAGTTCAATTTGTCAAAAAAGTTAATGTGACATGGTACCAAAGTGTATACATATTAATGCTCGTGACCGTACAGCACTTTATTGTTGCTTTGTTTTCCTGTGTGAATCGATTAAACTGTCTGAGAACTGATATTAGGCAGCTAAATTACTCGAATTGTAGCGTTGACAGCGACTTTCCGAACGGCGACCCGCGCTACGGCGACTCTCTTTACGGCGAGTGGCCTTGTATAATAATATTTTATGTTGTTTTTTTTTTTTAAAGAACGTCTAGGGCCCTGTGCCGAGGTTTTTCTTGCAGCTTCTTTTCCCCGTCTATACAGGTTCTGAGAAGCTGCAGTAGTTTTAGGCGGATGAGACGTTCGTTATGTAAAAAATGACGATTCAAAGTGTAACTATGTTACCTACTAAATGAAGATATTTTTGAATTTGAATTAGCATAGAATTCCTTACCCGACTTTTGCTAGATAATAAGCAATTTAACGCATCCTGGTTTCTTCTCAGTCCAGCGCAAAAAACCCTAAACTAAATCGATTTAAAACATTCCTAGGCGCAAAAAGCACCTACTTTATTTTTAATTTATTTTGCCTCTCCAAATGAGATTAACAATTTTGCGATTCTTCCTCGTGGCTTGGGTTAGAGAGTAGAATTTAATTGGACAGCTCCAATGGTTACCGGTTCGATTCCCGGGAGGGATTCCGGGGAATGCTCGGCATCTGGGAGTTTATTTCACTAATTAGATTTTTAAGCAGACACGTGTGATAATGGTTGTTAAATTTCTGTTTGTAATTTGGATAAAAGGCATTTAATTTTAATGTTGGAATTTGTTAAGACTATTGAAATTGTATTTTGCTTATGTGTTGGACTGGTATAGGTTGTTAGGTGGATAACCAACCTCATCAACTCTTTTGTCAGGGTTATAATTGAGCCGCCAAAGGTCCCTGACACGACTCATGTCACGACTTCATCTCACTGATAAGGTTGGTCTCAGTTATTCTAGATAGCAATATGATTAACTACATTAATGACTATATCGTAAAACGACTACTCAGAAAAAACATGTTAGATAAACACTACTTTAATAGTTACCATACATACATAAACATAAATAGCTTATATACGTCCCACAGGTGGACACAGGCCTCCTCTCAATCAACCGGAGAGGGTATGGAGCATACTCCACCACGCTGCTCCACTGCGGGTTGGTGGAGGTGTTTTTACGGCCAATAGCCGGGACCAATGGCTTAACGTGCCCTCCGAAGCACGGAATCAACTTACTTTTTCGGACAATCAGGTAACTCAAGCCTGAAAAGTCCTTACCAAACAAAGGACAGTCTCACAAAGTGATTGCGACAATGTCCCCATATAACCATAACTTTGCGATAACGTTGTTACTATTCTTACGTACTTACCTAAATATTCGTAATGACATTTTTGCGATGATTACTTTGTCGTAATGTAAACAATTCTCAAAATCATGCGGAAGATACTACTGTCATCTATATCTTATATTGATCTCTACTAAAACACGATAGCAAAATACATACATACATACATACATAAACTCACGCCCGTAATCCCTAATGGGGTGGGCAGAGCCACAAGTAATCAAAGACAACTTGCAGCCACTGTTGATACGATGTCGTAAGCTGGATATGATGAACCTTATGATGATAAGGGATCAGCCTATCGCCCATAACATTAGTCCATCATGTTAGAGCACACAATCCCTCTGTCGATTTAAAATAACTACAGTCTAGCTTGATTGAATACATTCCGAAAATCAAATAAAAGAAAAGAAATTCGTAATTAGAACGAAAACAATTTTAAAAAGAAATGTCCAGCGGTAATGTAATAAAAAAGTTGTTATTAACTAAGAAGTTTCTCGTTTCAATAATTCATATAACGTCCGATGAATTAACTTGAATAAGATCCGACAAATGATGGGGGGGAGGTTTTTAATCTGTGACAAACCTGGAGGCTTCTGAATAATTGACTGAAATTAGCTACGATTCAGTGGGTTGTGATGCGGATGACCAACCTCATCAACCCTGGTGTCAGGGTTATTATTGAGCCGACGAGAAGTAACGACTACGTACTTACATCAGTAAGTAGTAACCGGGACCAACAGCTTAACGTGCCTTCCGAAGCACGGATCTTGTAATGTCCTGACTAAAGTGGGCATCACAAAGTGATTTTTGTGATATGTCCCCACCGGGATTCGAACCCGGGGCCTGCGGATCGTGAGCAGAACGCTCGACCACTGGACCATAGTGGCCGTCAAGCCTCTGAATTCGCTGTTCAAGACTTTATAATGTGAATAAATTATTTATTTTTAAAATATCTTATTCAAATTCTCAATTTTAATGGAACTTCAAAAAGCTTTTCCGAACTTATCACTACCAGTATATCACTCGCGAACTGACACGTCTATATTGAAATTCGGTCCTCATCTTGTGCAAAAAATAAAATACATTTTATTTTATCAAGTAACGAGAAGAAAGCAAATTGTGTCGCTTTTGTATCTCCATAAGTTATGAAAAGATTCGATTTATTTAATACGCGTTTCGGATATGTTTGAGTTATTAATTTATTTTAAGTGCAGTTTTCACACATAGACGGCGATACGGCTCACCAGCTATCACGTTGGCCTAATAGAAAGCTCGGTGAAGTGTGGGTACTTAGTTCAACTTGCGATGGATGTACCTCTGACTACCCCAATTGGGATTTAGTCGTTAGATTACGTTCAATATTCAATATTCTTTATTTGCATACTATGATGGTGTACAAGTTTGTAAGTTACATGTATGAGTTTCACTTCATAGACCCTTTCGGGCACAACAAAATAGAAGTTTAAAAGAGAGGAGGAATCTTTTCAAATAGTAACATCAGTATCATTAAGGTATTCACTAGTGCTGTAGTAACATTTATTAATGAGAAGTTCTTTTATTTTTTTAATAAAGATATGTGTTATATTTCGGATTATTTCTACATGTCTTTGGAAAGATGATGATTCTATAACATAAATAAATACAGCCTATACAGAGTGTTCCAAAAAATAGTGTCAAGACCAGAGATATAACGCGAATAGAGACGTGAGTGTATGTAAGTATATATCTAATAAATAATCGATGAACATACATGGGGGTGATTCGGATACGTCTAGGACACCCTGTATACTTCCCACTGCTTGATACTGTTATATTGTGATGTGTTCTTAAAGTTATCGTATCTAAAATATAACGGCTAGGTTATTTTTTGACGCGACTTATAGTAAATTTGCCACAAACAGCATTAACTACTTGGCCGGACAAATGGGGAGTGCTGAGTACATATAGAGTCACCCGGTATATGTCTTGGATGCCAGGCATTGCTATTTAGCAAAGTACCTATTTTGCCAGAATAACATGATGGAATGTTCGAGTAAACATTTCCTGGAATATTTCGATCGCAGGCTGATATTCCTGAAATTTGCTGGAATTCGGCGTATTTCCACCGTGACTTAATAAACGAATACCGGAGGATACAATGTTCCTATTTGAGCGCGATACTGCCTGAATCCATGATAAAAGCTTGTACTTAATGTGATGTGTTATGTAGGATATGTAAGGTAGTTGTATAAATACAACCGCCGACCTCCTCCGTGCTTCGGAAGGCACGTTAAGCCGTTGGTCCCGGCTGCATAAGCAGTCGTTAATAACCATCAATCCGCACTGGGCCCGCGTGATGGTTTAAGGCCCGATCTCCCTATCCATCCATAGGGAAGGCCCGTGCCCCAGCAGTGGGGACGTTAATGGGCTGACGATGATGATGTATAAATACATATTAGATGAGAAAGATTGTGGGTAGATATGTCGCAGTCGGATTGTGTAATCCGCTGTATTACATTACGGCTAGCTGTTTTAAAAAACAGGGCCGTTTTGTAATGCGGCGGGTATAATGTCTCTAATGCGTCTATAATGTGTTAGTGAAAATTGCACTTGAGATAGATTAATAACTCATTGGTGCAAATCCGCTACCGGGGATGGAACCGGCGCTCCCGCCAGAATACAAGGAAAGACAGAATGGAGAAGACCAAGAAGAGCTTACATGGAACAGATCAAAGAGAAGGTGAACGTCGTGTCCTATAAGGAAGTGAAGGAATTGGCCTCTGATAGACAAGAATGGAGAATGATACACCGACAAGAGCGTGGTTCTTAAATTAGTAATGATGACTACAAAATTGCAATACCCGCTTCGTCCATAGTAAACTCTTAAAAACCTACTTATTTATGCCTATATTGTGTTGTAGAGAGATCCCTTTTCACCCTTCATTTTATGTAAAAAAGCACCAAGTTCGCACATGAGTGGGTTGGCCCCAATCTCCTTGTTTAGGTATTTTTCAATTTTCCAACCGGTCAACCCGACGTCGGCCATTTGTTTTCTCTGAGCAATTTTTCAATATGGCCGCCAGAATAACGAAAGTCGAAAAGTCGCTACATTTTGTATCAGTCCTGACTCCTGCTTGATTTTAATAAAATTATTGCTTAGTTTTAGATATTTGGTATACCTTTGTTTTTTATAAGATTTTTTTATAAGAATTCCGTGTTTTAGAAGAGATAAAGAGAGAAATAAAGATGTTTATTGTGCATAAATTTAGATACAGTTATTAAGGCACATTAAGCCATTGGTCCCGGTTAGTACTTACTGATGTAAGTACGTAGTGCTTACATGAGTCATGTCAGGGGCGTTTGGCGGCTCAATAAAAACCCTGACAGCAGGGTTGATGAGGTTGGTATTTCACCTCACAACCCACACGATAAGAAGAAGAGATTATGCATGCATCAACCATGCGATTTTTACCGTGTTGCGCTATAATAATTTTATTATATGGATATATGGCATCTGCCATATCGCGTCGCAGTGAGAGGAAGGACTTTGAGTTTATCCGTTTCTTTCCTTTTTCATTGGCTTTACGTTCACGTATTCACGTCACGTAGACCGCCTCTAACACCGTTCTTAAAGACTGCGCACTAACTGATTCCCTGTTATTGGTCGAATTCAGCTTCTTTGGATGAATTCATGTGAGATATATAAATAACACAGGATATATTAGTATGGAACGTGTATGAAAAAGCAATCTGTGACGTCATAGAAAAACTTGATAAAATGTCGGACTTGTTATTACGTTTTTCTTGGATATATTGAATACAAATATTTTGAAACTTATAGTGCAAAATGCACAAGTTGCTTACAATAGAATATACATTCATCATCATCAGCCGTACGAATACATACAATACATTATTTCCTTATTATTATAAAATTGAAATGATTATGCCTAGAATAAATATATATTATTAAAATACATATCAACGGATATGTTGAGTTTAGAATATATATAAAAATATATATATTCTAAAGATGACGGTACAAATATTTGAGATATTGTCAATTACATATTCTTATTAAGTCTTCATTTTAGGTAGGTATGTATTCATTTACTAAGTTATTTTTGCACTAGTTTTCATTTTATAAATATAGTTCATAAAGCTTACGTTTAGTAAGGAATTATCTGTTAGGCTGTTTTATTTTAAGGAAAATAAATATATTCTGTACTTATTAAAAAATAAATTAACTCCTTTTATTTTACACACACCTTATATTAAAACCAAATCCTCTCACCCGACCGTCATCGCACCAAAGACTCCTCTTTCTTACTTTTTAAAACTGCCTTACGTCCCATTCATTAACCATCCTCCTTTCATACCATAAACAATCAAATTCCCATTCATTGTCCTTACATAGCATTCTCACTTTCCTACATTCATACGGATAACTATATGCGCTAACTTCTAATTTATTCGATAGTCATTTGGTAAAATAATTGCGAGTTTTGTTCTACTAAATAAAAAATGTAAACAAATTATTTTTTCTTGGATATTGGACATTAGATTCAACAAAAAGCTAACGCCCTCTGTAGTCCAGTTGTTGAGCGTTGGACTCACGATCCGGAGCTCCTGGGTTCGAATCCCAGTGAGGACACATATCACAAAAATCACTTTGTAAAGTCTAGTTGGTTAAGACATTACAGACTGGTCGCCTAATTGTCCGAAAGTAAGATGATCCGTGTTTCGGAAGGCACGTAAAGAGGAATGGTGACACGAGCCATGTCAGGGGCTTTTGAAGGCTCAATAATAACCCTGACACCAGGGTTGATTAATTCACCTCACGACCCACACGATAAAAGAAGCAAAAAGCTACAATTACTTAAATAAAATACATTTGTAAAGTTAAGTAATGAAAAGTGAACTTGAATAATTGAAATGGTGTGAAAAGAAAAAACATTTACTTAATGTAAGAAATGTATTAAATCTATGTGAAATAAAGTTATAGCGTCTACGCTCTTAACGCCGTCAAAGCCTTCTGCACGCTGAAGTAAATTCGAAAACTTGAAAGAAATGTAATTTATTACCTGCTAGCGACCCGCCCCGGCTTCGCTCGGGTGCAATGCTGAGGAAAAAATGAAATTATGACATCACATAAAAACCTCAAAAATAACAATATTTCCCCACTATTTAATGAATGTTATTATACACATAATAAACCTTCCTCTTGAATCACTGTATCTATTAAAAAAACCGCATCAAAATCCGTTGCGTAGTTTTAAAGATTTTAACGTACATAAGGATATCGGGACAGAATAAGCGACTTTGTTTTATACAATGTAGTGATAGGTCAAACCGGAGTGATCAGATGAATCAATGTTAGTGTACAATTTTCCATATCGAATAGGTACATAATGTTGAACCTAAGAAATTAATCGACAATTCGCATTTTTATTACACCACATAGCATGGACACCGCTTGCATTTATGGTACAATACAAACACAGTAGGGGGAAAAAAAATACACAAAATCACAATTATTAACAAAAACGTAAAAGAAACAGAAAAATAATAATAAAATACAAAATATTGGTCGTAACAGTCATGTGGCGGTGGTGGACGTCCTCAATAAATGGACCTCACTCAGCATAAGCCGCGGCGTGAGCCACGACCCTGGTATTCTGCGGGCCCAGACGAGTGAGGCATGGACATTGTGTTTCATACTTATTTTTTTTTTTTTTTTTTGGATTCTGTCGCACTAACACATTTGACATTTAGTGAGACTTACAGTTCAATTTGCCTAAAAAGTTAATGTGACATGGTACGGCACCTATGGTTAGGCGCTGGATGAAGGCACTAATAATGCCTGATTCTGGTGCCTATGATAAATAATGATAGTGTGTTATATATAGGTGTTGTACTACTAACATAGAATTAAGTGTCATTGTTACTAACACTTTAATATTTAATATTTAATTTGATTGTTAACTAACCTAGTAAGTAAGTGCATTGTTACTAACAAATTATGAATGTATACGTATTATCCGAAATAAATTGTTTTGAATTGAATTTGAATTGGTACCAAAGTGTATACATATTAATAATGCTCGTGACCGTCCACCTTTGTCTACCCCTTCAGGGATACAAGCGTGATGCCACGTTATGTTGATTCTCAGTCCAGCAAACGACACGACATCATCACATCACTTCACTCCTAACAAAACACAAAAATAAAGTTATAACCGTCCCAAATTCATTATAGCACAGGATAATCGCCTCTTAACTGGCAACCCCGTATATTATTGTTTGTCCGCTCGTATTTTACGGCCACCTGGCAACCCTCCAAGGTACAAACGGCAACATTAACCCGCCTTACATAATCCCGTCACATCATTTGTACCTTAAATGGCAACATTTGTCAAACCACCTGATGGGTACACTTTAGAAGGTGAATGTTTCGGGATTAATTATACATCTTTACACACATAAACACGCCCGTCATCCTTAACGGGGTGGGCAGTGTCACACGTAAATAAAAGATTTTGTATTTTTATTCTATCGTATGAGTTGTAAGGTGCATTACGAACCTCATCAACCCTGGTGTCAGGATTATTATTGAGTCGCCATAGGCTCCTGACATGACTCATGTTACAACTACGTACTTATCAGTAAGTAGTAACCGGGACCAACAGCTTAACGTGCCTTCCGAAGCACGGATCATCATACTTTTGGACAATCAGGTGATCAGCCTGTAATGTTCTAAACAAACTAGGGATCACAAAGTGATTTTTGTGATTTGTCCCCACCGGGTTTCGAACCTGGGACCTCCGGATCGTGAGTACAACGCTCAACCACTGGACCACGGAGGCCGTTGTTTTGCCTTCAAAAGCTAAATACAACATGGTATTAAAATTTGGACTTTTGTCCGAGAATTGTCCGTTAATAAGATGATCCGTGTCTCAGAAGGTTCGTTAAGTCGTTGGCTATTACTTACAAATGTAAGTACAGTCATGAGCAATATCATGTAACCACTTTAGAACCCTGTCGCACTAGCATATTTGACATTTAGTGAGACTTACAGTTCAATTTGTCAAAACAGTTAATGTGACATGGTACCAAAGTGTATACATATTAGTACTCGTGACCGTACGTAGTCGTTAAATGAGCCATGTCAGGGGCCTTTGGCGGATCAATAATAACCCTGATAAAATTGGTAATCCACGTCATAACCCAATCTAAAGAAGACTGCTTGTCAAGCTGCGCTTTTCGGAGCCACAGCAACAGCACTTTTAATTGACTTCAAGTACCTTCTTTCAACGTGCCTTCAATAGACTGCACTTGCAGTTATTTACAGGGCTGTTATCCTGAATAGGTATACTGCGATAGATCAAATACCTCTTTGTACACAGACACTACACATTGACGTTATCGTACACGCGCATCTGTGTGTGTGCGTCTGACGCCATACGATTGAAGACTGAAGTAAGACCGAGAGGGGTGAGGTAGACCTAGCTCAGCCGCTGGTGGGGAGCGGAGAGTTGCCATTCTAAACACAGTATTATTCCTTATTCTATCTAACAACCCTCAACTACAATGCCAGTCGTGCGGCCGCTACTGTCGCTCTCGCATCGGACTTTACAGCCATTTTAAAAGCTGCCACAGAAACGCTGTTTGAATCATCTGATAATGATGTAAAGGCCTGAGATGATGATGATATTCAAACTAAATCCTGAAACGTTGGCACATAACCCAACAGAATTAAGTTGACGGCACACGTTAAGCGGGTTGCATACCAGCGCGATACCAATTTGATTCGTCCGGTTTATTGTTTCAATTATCCGTCCCTTTCCTTTTCGGCGGATAAGAAAATCAAAGGTAAGTCATGTACTTACTTATAATTTAAAATAAAATTGGGTGTCTGGTGGAATCGACTTTTTTTTGGCATTAACTACTTGGCCGGAAGTGGGATCAGCACCATTAAGTAGGTTATCTATAAAATAAAATGATTACTTGCAATTTTCACTTACTACATAACTCCCATTCACTCATATTTCCAATCTCATCACTTCCCATTTAGAAGCAATTTTCCACCGTCCCAAGGGGTACAGAAGGGTTCCTTAAAAGAGTAAATCACTTTAAATTGAGGAAGTAATAAACCAAAAGCAATTTTTGTCCCGTTTATAAACGTTCTTGCAAATATATATAGGCGTCGTTACTAAATTCTAATTAGATGGAATTAGTATTGAGTTTAAAATATTATTCTATTTTACTCTGGACCCTTTTTGGGTTTACATTCGGAGTAAAAGAGAAAAGTTTCATTCATTCTTTCGTAATTTATAATATTTATTTCTGTAGTAATAGTAGAATAGAAATAGAACTCTATAATGTAGTTAATTATATAAAAAATAATAATAATAAAATAGGAAGGGGTAGACCTGGGAGAACATTTATGAAACAAATAAAAGAGAAGGTGCAGGCGGGAAGAAGAGAGGAATGGCGATTACTCCACTGATAAGAGCGCAGCTCTTAAATAAAGAGAGAGAGAATAATAATAAAAAAAAACAGAATGTAAATCCACCACAGGCTTCGTCAGTACCAAAATTCATATTCAAAAAAAACTACTACGTTTTTTACTTTGTTCTATAAATCTTTGTTTGTAAAGTCGAAATAATTTGAATGACGAATCATCAATTCTGCGCGTAACGTCAAACACAACACACTGGGTAAAATCCATAAACAGACTATATAATTATTTCCCATTGCTGGGCACACGCTTCTGCTCAATCAAGTTTGTGTGCATTGCGCACTTACTTTTATATGCGCAAATGTCAAATGACAAAATTGCTTTCTTAGATGAATTGCTTCGGTGCGGAAAATTGTACAATTATATTAATTAATCGATTATAGTATCAATCAAGTTTTAAATATAATCGACACCAGCGCCACTACCCGTGGATGATGTTACTTAGTTTATTTACAATATAATTGCCAACGTTTGGCCATATCATGAAGTAATCATGCATTTAGTTGCTCATGTCGTTAAACATTTTGTGTTCATTGATTTGGCCAAACTACATCATGATGTGGTCAGTGTCTAAAAAAACAATTAATATTAATAAAAAAATAATAAAAAATTCTAAGATCTGGCCACGACATATACAGGGTGTTAGTGACATCGTAACTAATATTGAGAGGGATGATTCAGCTCATTATTCTGAGTTAATATCAAGTGGTATTTTCCACCGCAAAAATATAGAATTTAAAATAATTTAAAAAATACATGAATGTTGCGTAAAATTCCACTTGATATTAACTCAAAATCATGTTCTGAATCATCCTCCTTAGTATTCGTTACAATAGAATAGAATAGAAATTGTTTATTATAACTTACGTTAGTAGTTACGGTGTCACTAACACCTTTTTTTGTCGTGAGTTATTGTAGATTTGCCGCAGATGGCATTAACTACTTGGCCGGACAAATGGGGCTGAAGGCTCTCACCCGGTACAACGTTTAAGACAACAAGCCTGAGGGTGCCCAGTTGGGCGCGAACCTCGGCTCAGGGCGTCGTCTGAGAGGAAAAATATTTGAAAGAGTCGCTAACACCCTGTATTATGCATGTGTGCAATAACGCGCCCGCTCAGCAATGTAAGTGGGGCTCGACCCATTCTCCAGATCTAAGATAATCATGCCTCAATAGGCACTTCTGGAGTTCACCTAGAGGAATAGTTTTGATATTTCGACCTTTTCGATAACATTCCATTCCTTTAAAAATATAGAGCCTTATTATTTGTTGAATTCTTCAATTAATTCGGCTGAGCGCGGACTAAAGGCAACTAAAGACATTTTTGTAATTTTTATCTTTAAAGGCATTTCGTAAAAGAGCCGTGGAAGCCCAGTTGGTAGAACGCTTGCCTCTCACTTTGAGGTCGCAGGTCCGAATCCAGCATAGACCTAAACCAATGATTGTCGAATTTGTTATCGAATTCATGTTTGAATCGTAAATAATTATCACTTATTCAGCGTTGAAGGAAATCATGTCAAAATGTTTTCCTGAACCTTCGACCTTAAAGTGAGAGGCAAGCGTTCCACCAACTGGGCTATCACGGCTCCACAAAATACACGAGCCTAATATTGTACATACATACATACATACATAAACTCACGCCCGTAATCCCTAATGGGGTGGGCAGAGCCACAAGTAATCAAAGACAACTTGCAGCCACTGTTGATACGAAGTCCAAAGATGGATATGATGAACCTTATGGTGATAAGGGATCAGCCTATCGCCCATAACATTAGTCCATCATGTTAGATGACACAATCCCTCTGTCGGTTTTTACGACATGCCCGGGAAGAGAAGCAGCTGAACGTGTTCTATGTTGTATTGTACAAGGAATTCCAAATATTGTGTTTGTTACCACACAACTTACCACTATACTCTGCAATGACAATGGCTAATGTGGAATCGAATTGAGACCTCTATTTCAATCTGAAATACGCAGAATGGAAATTAATTTCAAACTCAATAATACTGTAGTATCTATTCCAATTGGCATTATTCTCAAATTTACATTATTTCCAGTCAAAAGTCAAAAGTTTCTAATTAAAGCTATTGTGACACTTCTCGTCAAGTATAAGACTAGGTTTTTGGAGAAGCGTTGAGCGGCGAAACGCGCGGTAAATTCAAACGTATGGCTATGCATTGTAGCGTTCATGCAGAAGTGGTGTCTTTTTTAATTTTATTTTTCATCATTTGCCTTCTATTTTCCTATTTTTCAATGGTCCGTCACCTAACCCGAAGATTTGACAGGTCTGGTTTTTCCAAAGCGACTGCCTGTCTGATCCTCCAACCCGCGAAGGAAAAACCAGCCTAATACATGTTAGGTCACATATCTCCGAAAATTCATTTCTCGGTAATGTGGGTTTCCTCACATTCTGTCAAATGTTCAGGTTAGGTAAGTGGACCCAATGAAAACGGGATAACGCTAGGGAGAGAGCAGACACCGACTGTCCCGTTTACTACTTACTGATGTGAGTACATAATTGTCACATGAGCCATGTCAAGAGCCTTGGTGGTCATCCACCTCACGACCTACACGATAGAATAGAAGAAGAAGAAAATTGCATCACTACCGCTACGTCGGCAATAATTTTGTCTCTGGGTGATCTTGGTTTTACCGTGGTAAAACCACAATCAGCATACGACCCTACAAATAAAGATCACACTACAGTAATAATAGGGTCGATTTTTGGTTGAATAAAAAGTCGAAATTGACGAAAAATTGGTGGATAGATGTAATACCTCTCTAATATCTTTCTAATACCACTCTTTGAGTGTGCAGCCCGCCGCCGCTGGCACGGCGTAAGTACAGTAACCAAATAAAACGTAGGGATTTACGCTAGTGATAAGTAAGTATATTTATTTAGGACATTAATAAGTAGTCTATATTTGTAGGTAATTAGAATAACACGACAAATGATTCAAATTATTGTCTTTAAAAGAGTTGTATTCATATTTACGAAGAGTATAGTGTAAAATATGTCATCGAAAAATGAAGTTAAATAAAATAACGTAATAGTAATATCAAACCTTGCTTGGAAAAAACTACGTGATTATATTTACACCAAACCGTTACACTAAAAGATTCGCAGAATAGGCAAGTAGCTGGAGTTACACCAAATAGTAACGCTACAACATTCGTGGAATAACGAAGTAACTAGACGTACAACCACTGTCGTGTCGTATAATGTCGTGAAACATGTCAGTACGTTTACTTACGACTCGACCATCCTAAAAAACTTTCGTGTAAAATCGACGTAAGTGTTATTATGACTTTACTATATGGGAAAATACCAAAAAAAAATCACGTATTTATATTTACTTTCTTATTATGGGGGAAAAATATTTTTATCAATGTTGCACAATTTCATTGTTTTTGTAATAATTTCTTCATTTTTACTGATATCTTAATGAAAATTTGTGAGAAGGTGTATTCGTGTACGCTGAATTGAATGGTGCAATAAAAAAAAAATGTCGCTAGTCCACTTACTGCGTTTTTCCACGGGGGGTGCGATTGTTTGTCCGCTCGTATTTTACGGCCACCTGGCAACCCTCCAAGGTACAAACGGCAACATTAACCCGCCTTACATAATCCCGTCACATCATTTGTACCTTAAATGGCAACATTTGTCAAACCACCTGATGGGTACACTTTAGAAGGTGAATGTTTCGGGAATAATTATACATCTTTACACACATAAACATGCCCGTCATCCTTAACGGGGTGGGCAGTGTCACACATAATTAAAAGAAAATTTAGTATTCTTCTTCTATCGTGTGGGTTGTAAGGTGGATTACGAACCTCATCAACCCTGGTGTCAGGATTATTATTGAGTCGCCATAGGCCCCTGACATGACTCATGTAACAACTACGTACTTATCAGTAAGTAGTAACCGGGACCAACAGCTTAACGTGCCTTCCGAAGCACGGATCATCATACTTTTGGACAATCAGGTGATCAGCCTGTAATGTCCTAACCAAACTAGGGATCACAAACTGATTTTTGTGATTTTTCCCCACCGGGTTTCGAACCTGGGACCTCCGGATCGTGAGTACAACGCTCAACCACTGGACCACGGAGGCCGTTGTTTTGCCTTCAAAAGCTAAATACAACATGGTATTAAAATTTGGACTTTTGTCCGAGAATTGTCCGTTAATAAGATGATCCGTGTCTCAGAAGGTTCGTTAAGTCGTTGGCTATTACTTACAAATGTAAGTACAGTCATGAGCAGTATCATATACCCACTTTAGAACCCTGTCACACTAACATATTTGACATTTAGTGAGACTTACAGTTAAATTTGTCAAAACAGTTAATGTGACATGGTACCAAAGTGTATACATAATATTAGTACTCGTGACCGTACGAAGTCGTTAAATGAGCCATGTCAGGGGCCTTTGGCGGATCAATAATAACCCTGATAAAATTGGTAATCCACGTCATAACCCAATCTATAGAAGACTGCTTGTCAAGCTGCGCTTTTCGGAGCCACAGCAACAGCACTTTTAATTGACTTCAAGTACTTACCTTCTTTCAACGTGCCTTCAATAGACTGCACTTGCAGTTATTTACAGGGCTGTTATCCTGAATAGGACACTGCTATAGATCAAATACCTCTTTGTACACAGACACTACACATTAAGCGCATGTACATATACCTACATACACACACGCACACGCATACGCACATACACACAAACGCACACGCTAACGCACACACACACACACACACACACACACTCATACGCACAACTCACACGTATGTACTCACTTATCTCACTCAGGCATAAACTATTTTTGTTAATTTTAATTTTCTCTTTCATTTATTCAAATTGCTGACCTTTTTTTTTTTTTGTCTTTATTTTACTTAAGGGCTTTTAACAAAATTTTTTATGCATTGCTGATCTTGTAGCCAATTAATCTCAGTTACAACAGAGTCCTTGTAAATGGTTGTATATATTGTTATACTTGCACGGAAGAACACTGACTCCCATAATACAGATTCACTCAAGTTTGGAAGTTCAGAGGTTATTACTTTGTGTAAAATTTATTATTCAGCCACCTGTGTACTAGGCTGTTTGAAATATATATTTTTATTATTTATTATTATTGACGTTATCGTATACGCGCATCTGGGTGTGTAACGTCTGACCCCATACGATTGAAGACTGAAGTAAGACCGAGAGGGGTGATGTAAGCGTAGCTCAGCCGCTGGTGGGGAGCGGAGAGTTGCCGTTCTAAACGCAGTATTATTCCTTATTCTATCTAATAATAACCTTCAACTGCAATGCCAGTCGTGCGGCCGCTACTGTCGCTCTCGCATCGGACTTTACAGCCATTTTAAAAGCTGCCACAGAAACGCTGTTTGAATCATCTGATAATGATGTAAAGGCCTGAGATGATGATGATATTCAAACTAAATCCTGAAACGTTGGCACATAACCCAACAGAATTAAGTTGACGGCACACGTTAAGCGGGTTGCATACCAGCGCGATACCAATTTGATTCGTCCGGTTTATTGTTTCAATTATCCGTCCCTTTCCTTTTCGGCGGATAAGAAAATCAAAGGTAAGTCATGTACTTACTTATAATTTAAAATAAAATTGGGTGTCTGGTGGAATCGACTTTTTTTGGCATTAACTACTTGGCCGGAAGTGGGATCAGCACCATTAAGTAGGTTACCTATAAAATAAAATGATTGCTTGCAATTTTCACTTACTACATAATTTCCATTCACTCATATTTCCAATCTTATGACTTCCCATTTAGAAGCAATTTTCCACCGTCCCAAGGGGTACAGAAGGGTTCCTTAAAAGAGTAAATCACTTTAAATTGAGGAAGTAATAAACCAAAAGCAATTTTTGTCCCGTTTATAAACGTTCTTGCAAATATATAGGCGTCGTTACTAAATTCTAATTAGATGGAATTAGTATTGAGTTTAAAATATTATTCTATTTTACTCTGGACCCTTTTTGGGTTTACATTCGGAGTAAAAGAGAAAAGTTTCATTCATTCTTTCGTAATTTATAATATTTATTTCTGTAGTAATAGTAGAATAGAAATAGAACTCATAATGTAGTTAATTATATAAAAAATAATAATAATAAAAGAGGAAAGGGTAGACCTAGGAGAAAATTTATGAAACAAATAAAAGAGAAGGTGCAGGTCGTGTCGTATCAGGAGGTGAAGGATTTGGCGGGAAGAAGAGAGGAATGGCGATTACTCCGACAAGAGCGCAGCTCTTAAATAAAGAGAGAGAGAATAATAATAAAAAAAAACAGAATGTAAATCCACCACAGGCTTCGTCAGTACCAACATTCACTGCCGGTGGATAATGTTACTAATTTTACGATTATGATTGCCAAAGTATGACCATATCATGAAGTAATCATGCATTTAGTTGCTCATGTCGTTAAACGTTTTGTGTTCATTGATTTGGCCAAACTACATCATGATGTGGCTAACCAGTGCTATTATGTTTCTAAAAACACAATTAATATTAATAAAAAAGTAATAAAAAATTCTAAGATCTGGCCACGACATATACAGGGTGTTAGTGACATCGTAACTAATATTGAGAGGGATGATTCAGCTCATTATTCTGAGTTAATATCAAGTGGTATTTTCCACCGCAAAAATATAGAATTAAAAATAAGTAATTAAAAAAAAACATGAATTTTGCGACGGAAAATTCCACTTGATATTAACTCAGAATCATGTTCTGAATCATCCTCCTTAGTATTCGTTACAATAGAATAGAATACAAATTGTTTATTATAACTTACGTTAGTAGTTACGGTGTCAATGGCCCCGATTCCTGCAGACATCTCTTAATTTTACTTTAAGTTATACCTGTCATTTTCTTATCCGCCGAAAAGGAAAGGGACGGATGATTGACAGCTCTTAATTTTAGGAAGAATGCGTAAATAAATGAATAACCCGGGCGAATTTTTAGACGGTTGTTTTAGATTTGTGCTTAAAATTGACGTGTGTTCCATAAATTTTATGCTTGTCGATTACCCGTCCCTTTCCTTTTCGGCGGATAAGAAAATGACAGATATAACCTAAAATAAAATTAGATGGTATTTACAGGAATTAGCACCACTAACACCTTTTTTTTTGTCGTGAGTTATTGTAGATTTGCCGCAGATGGCATTAACTACTTGGCCGGACAAATGGGGAGCGCTGAAGGCTCTCACCCGGTACAACGTTTAAGACAACAAGCCTGAGGGTGCCCAGTTGGGCGCGAACCTCGGCTCAGGGCGTCGTCTGAGAGGAAAAATATTTGAAAGAGTCGCTAACACCCTGTATGTAATAACGCGCCCGCTCAGCAATGTAAGTGGTGCTCGACCCATTCTCCAGATCTAAGATAATCATACCTCAAAAGGCACTTCTGGAATTTGCCTAGAGGAATAGTTTTGATATTTCGACCTTTTCGATAACATTCCATTCCTTTAAAAATATAGAGCCTTATTATTTGTTAAATTCTCCAATTAATTCGGCTGAGCGCAGACTAAAGGCAACTAAAGACATTTTTGTAATTTTTATCTTTAAAGGCATTTCGTAAAAGAGCCGTGGAAGCCCAGTTGGTAGAACGCCTGCCTCTCACTTTGAGGTCGCAGGTCCGAATCCAGCATAGACCTAAACCAATGATTGTCGAATTTGTTATCGAATTCATGTTTGGATCATAAATGATTATCACTTGTTCAGCGGTGAAGGAAATCATGTCAAAATGATTTCCTGAACCTGCGACCTCAAAGTGAGAGGCAAGCGTTCCAACAACTGGGCTCCACAAAATACACAAGCCTAATATTGTACAAGGAATTCCAAATATTGTGTTTGTTACCACACCACTTGCCACTATACTCTGCAATGACAATGGCTAATGTGGAATCGAATTGAGACCTCTATTTCAATCTGAAATACGCAGAATGGAAATTAATTTCAAACTCAATAATACTGTAGTATCTATTCCAATTGGCATTATTCTCAAATTTACATTATTTCCAGTCAAAAGTCAAAAGTTTCTAATTAAAGCTATTGTGACACTTCTCGTCAAGTATAAGACTAGGTTTTTGGAGAAGCGTTGAGCGGCGAAACGCGCGGTAAATTCAAACGTATGGCTATGCATTGTAGCGTTCATGCAGAAGTGGTGTCTTTTTTAATTTTATTTTTCATCATTTGCCTTCTATTTTCCTATTTTTCAATGGTCCGTCACCTAACCCGAAGATTTGACAGGTCTGGTTTTTCCAAAGCGACTGCCTGTCTGATCCTCCAACCCGCGAAGGAAAAACCAGCCTAATACATGTTAGGTCACATATCTCCGAAAATTCATTTCTCGGTAATGTGGGTTTCCTCACATTCTGTCAAATGTTCAGGTTAGGTAAGTGGACCCAATGAAAACGGGATAACGCTAGGGAGAGAGCAGACACCGACTGTCCCGTTTACTACTTACTGATGTGAGTACATAATTGTCACATGAGCCATGTCAAGAGCCTTGGTGGTCATCCACCTCACGACCTACACGATAGAATAGAAGAAGAAGAAAATTGCATCACTACCGCTACTGCTCATGAAATCGCTAATCGCTACTTTTCAATAACGACCCAACACCTTACAATAACAGATTCCTTGAAAATTGTTTTTATTGAAATTTTCAAACTTCTCTGGCGAAGTTGTAATGTCGTTTTGGAGTTCTTAGGCGCTCGTATTAATTTGAGACGTGATTCGGAGTCTCAGGAGTTCAGTTTGAAGTCTTCAAGTTTAGGTACTAAGTTAACTGACGAATACTTTTAGTCCTACAACTTTAGGGCATATTTACGTCCTAAGTTTGAGCTGTCTTAGAAATTTAGGTCTCTTCAATTTTGTTACATATATAATAACAACATAAGCTCACGACTATATCCCAATGGGGTAGTCAGAGGTACATTCATTGCAAGATAATGATTTAAAAGCTGTGTTGCTGTTGCAGTTTCTTGTCATATCTTCCCTCAGCCGTAACCCCGAAATAATATAGATTCAAAAATGTTAAACTGACCTTCACCAAGTTTATCTTCGATAATTACGTTGCATAATTGATTCTGACTCTGTTAATTCTGATTCTGATGAACTAAGTACCCATACCTCATCGAGCATTCTGTTAGACGTGATATATGATGAGCCGTAAAGTCGAGCCGACTAGACTGATAACTTCTTTTTGTATTGTATTGTATTTCTCACGATGCTTTCCTTCACTGGATCCAAACGTAAATTCGAAAATCATTGGTAAAATCAAGTATAGGCCGTTCTGGATTATAACCAGCGACCCCACAGCGAGATTCAAACGTTTTTCCAACTTTTGTGAGTTTGAATTTATGTTCATAGATAAATTATATCATGTGCCCGATTAATGGCAACGCGTGCCATACAAGTATGAGCAAATAGTTGACTTCAACTTTGCACTCCACTCATCCGCAAACTTTACGACGTACGGACGGAGCTCCGCGATAGTATATTAAAAGGTCGTATTGTGCATTATTACCTGCAGGCCAAAATATCAAATATCGACTAACAAGGACATTCCTCCTTATCACAGGAACGCTAAAAACTTTAGAATAATAGGCTATTTATCAAAAAAATACTTTTGTATGCAGTATCTTACGAAAAGTAATGACAAAATTGCAGCTTGTCACATAGAATATACATTGCCGGTAAAGTGGCTATGTGAATCTGAGAAGCAGTAGAACTATCGTAGTTATCTGTTTGCAAGAGTAGTAGTGAAAGATAATGCGGTTGAACCGGCGATAACGGTTCTCATACAAAATGCGCATTAGGGCTTTTCCATCCTTTTTCCTCTATTCCGTGGTGTCGCTGCCTATTACATGGGACTTAAACATAGCTGGTTCTGCCTACTACTTTGGAGATATAGGCGTGATGCTATATTATGCTACGTTGTAACCTACTTAACGTGGTCGAACCTAAAAAGTTTCAGAAGGCAACCAAAGTTGCGAATCCAATTACGAAGTTGGCTCAACTCTATCATCGTAGGTGAGCACTGACGCCCAATTTAACTTGACCTCTGTGGAGCCATGATATTGCCAAAACTGCAACCAATTTTTAAATGACTGGCGAAACGAAGGGTCTAAGTTACACTGGCCAATAGGTAAATTGCTGGGTATAGGCTGGATTGAATATTTAACTTCATTTAAGCGAAAATTTGATAGCTATTTGAGGGTTAGTCAGCAATTTTGAAGGATCAAAACGTTCATTTCTATTTGGATTACATTTTAAAATTATTACGTAAATAAAATAAAATCAAATCAAAAAAATCAAATCAATTTATTTGCGAGAACACATAAAATACAAAAAGGTGGTAAAATAATTCAAATAACATTGTTGTTATGTGTTCGTGCGACGGAAAATTCTACTTGATATCAACTCAGAATTATGGCCTGAATCATCCCTCAAAGTTTTCGTTACGATGTCACTAACACCCTGTATAGGTATTATATGAAAGATCTCTGGAATTATTGATAATAGCTGGCTGAAGCCAGCACCTTATGTTGCATTATTATTGTACTGTATTGCATTACAAATAAGCCAGACAAATCCTTGAGAAACCGTGGTAGCTGCAAGTTTAGATTGCAAGGAATTGAGGAGATTTTCTTCGAGTTAAATGGATGGAAGAGGGTATAAAGGGGGATTTGGTAGAACCTTTGAAACACAATATGAGGGCAACAACAATGATAATATATTACTTATGTAGAAGAATAGCATTTTTATCGACTCATTATTGATGTTGAAATTGAGTGTGGATTTGGGAAATTGCAGAATATTTCTTTTCTGACGTGACTTGATTTTCCACATCTTAGATTTAATAAACTACTAGTGCTAATTGTAAACACCATTTAATTTTATTTTAAGTTATATCTGTCATTTTCTTATCCGCCGAAAAGGAACGGGAGGGGTAATCGACAAGCATAAAATTTATGGAACACACGTCAATTTTAAGCACAAATCTAAAACAACCTTCTAAAAATTTTACATTCGCCAATAACCCGCCAGAATTATGTTGACAGCACACGTAAAACGGTTTGCATACCAGCGAGATAACTTTTTGATTCGCCTGGGTAATCCATTCATTTACTCATTCTTCCTAAAATTAAGAGCTGTCAATCATCCGTCCCTTTCCTTTTCGGCGGATAAGAAAATGACAGGTATAACTTAAAGTAAAATTAGGTATCTGCAGAAATCGGGGCCACTGTCTATCAGTTACTTTAAACGAGGTTGTTTGTATGATGTGCCTGTATGGGCTGTTCATGCATGCATGTATGTATGCATTTAGTATACTATTTTCAATAGCCACGTAAACCTTTGTCCAGGAAATAAGTTCCTTATATTTCCATAAATATTAAAGCTCGCACGAGCTGCCTCGCCAGCCATCGTTATTTCTAAGCCCAAACATGTTTAGACTGGAGCAAACATGTCGCAACATGTTTATTTTACTTAAACAACTTTCACACAAGTTTATCTTGGCAAAGTTTGTTCCGCCGGTTAGGTACTTTGAATTACGGATAGGAATGTTTTTGAGAAAAATGTTTTGGGTTGTTTCTTGTTTCAATTTGTTTTAAAAGGGTTTTAAGGTTATTCGCAATAAAAATGGTAAATATTACAGTTTAATAAAAAATAATAATAATTAGGCTGGATTTTGTTTAAGATTGACTTAAATAAATTAATAATTAATGTAAATTTATTATCAACTTCACATCTGGATAATATATAATTGTTATTGCGTGGTTTTCAGGATATGTGCCCAATAAAGCAAGATTCATATTCTTAACTTAAACCTGGAACTTCAACATAGTTGGCAAGGAGTGGGTGTATTGTATACTGTATAATTTTTCCTAACTGATATTATAATTTACTGTCTGGGATATCTACTCTTGGTAAGTTTTTTTTTCCACCAACCCATGTTGGATTTACCCAGTGGGAGGCTATATTTTTAAAACAATTAGTTACAATATTGTGACAATTAAGATGAGTTATGTTTACTTAAGACTAACTTAAAGTTAGAAAATTTTCTTCGTAACCGTCTTATATCAAACTTTAAGCAAAGTAACATCTGGTTGATAAAGTAGTAAAGAAAAGTTTAATCGTAGATATATTAAAATAATTATACCTACTTCTCTATTCTACCATGTCAGGGGCCTTTGGCGGCTCAAAGTGCGGCCAAGTAGTTAATGCCATCTGCGGCAAATCTACAATAAGTCACGTCAAAAAACAAAAAAAAAGGCGGCTCAATGGTAACGCTAGCGGTTCTCTATTTTTACGCATAATTTTTTATGTAATAATTTACCATGGCATAATGTTACTTGTCCTATTATTAGTTACGCATAATATTAATTTGTCATAACTTTTTAAGCATAATTTTGAAACTCATAACTACCATAGGCATAATAATTAATGTCAATAATGACATATAATCATAAGTATTATAAGCATAAAAACTATACTCCGAATAAGAAAAGTTTTGGCACAACTTTGAACATTTCCGAAACTTACTTTTTCCATGGTTGCATTTGATTCATGATTGTGACTTTTAAAATTTTTTGACTCTATTTCATGCTGTTGGTGATCATTCAGTATACTTTTCGTGTGTAAGATAGACATACTGGCGGCGTAGGGGTGGCCCGAGGGCCACCCCCGCCGCACCCTAACCTACTGTTATGCCTTGTAAAAATTATGACAAAACACTATTATTCTAAAAAAGAATTATGGATACCTATTTATATGCGAATCAAATTTATACCAACAAATATTAGTCCAAAAATAAGTTATACCTAACAAACCAGTATTCTTAGGTGTTATTATGAGAAAGTATTATTATGCTTAAAAACGTTATGCGAAAAGGATTATGATAATTAAAATTATGACAAAACCATTTATGCATTTTAAGAGAATCCCAACGCTAGCACCAGGGTTGATGAGGGTTGATGAGGTTGGTTGGTAATCCACTTCACAACCCACACTATAGTAAAAGAAGATTGAAAGTAGGTTCGAAATTAGTTTGTATTTTACGAACTGGCACCAAGTCTGTATCCCTGAAGGGGTAGGCAGAGTTTTGTAGTATATACACCAGCTATGTTTGAGTCCCATGTAATGATGAAGATGATGATGATGTCCTCCCAGACGTACCCGTCGACGGCGACACCCTCAGCTGGTGTTAGCCTGGGCTCTTGCATGGGCGCGGGCGTGACTAGCAAAACCAAATTTAGTTTTGAAAGTTCTGTTGCAAGAAGCACAGTAGAGAGTCCCATTTGAGTTATAAGTGTAGTGGTAGGAGGGCTTGGGTCGAGTTTTTCGGATCTGGCGTTTAGCGTCAAGATCTTCAAGACGGGTTCGTTCAAAGTCCCACTTCCCATGTAATAGAAAGAAAGGAACTACTTACCAACCTTTAATAATATCTCGTATTCGTTTAAAACTCCCTAATATACTTATTTATGTAATTATCAATAAGTAGTCTATATACGTATTTAGTAATATTAGTAATAAGTATACATTTAGTTTACTTGCTTTTTCATAGATATTAGCTCATTTATTGCGTGATAATACCGGCCCACTGAGTTTCTTTCAGGCTGTCCAAGGTTAGCTGGAAGAAATCCCAATTAGGGATAAGCTCGCCTATGCTTTATCTAATGATAAATTATATGTAAATTTTCTTTGTATTCCAAAGCAATAAAGAGTATACAAACAAACAAACAAACAAACTCCTAAAATACATTATTCTCCTCACCTAATTCACTTAAGACTTTAAAACTGCAATTCCATTTATTGCAGACGTGTTAACGACCTATTGTGGCCGTTTGATGACCCCCAGAATACTAAATGACCTCAAGTAGCTCTGAAAGTGACGAGATATACGTTATAAATACAAGTAAGCAGTGCGGTAACTTGTATAAAATTTATGGTTACAGATTATAACATAACACAGTATCACGCCTATATACCTGAAGGAGTAGTGCATAGTTGTATATAGTATGTACAATTGTACACCTACTCATCACCAAGTTTGTTTAAGTAAGTCATATGTACGAGGAATAGGGAGAGAGCCTACTATAATTAATGGTGGATTGATGTCCACAATCCCACTCTTTCTTCATTTTTTAATCTATAAATAAAATTAATAAAGGCTCCTCAACACAGTCACACACACACACACACACATATATACACACACACGTGTTATAGTAACTAATGCTGTCAAGAGGAAATAAAGTCGAAAAATCTAACTCGGGAAGAACTTGAACCCACAGCTCTTGTCAAGCCCAAATAAGCGTATTAACCATTACACCATCTTCTCCTCTGTCGTGTGGGTTGTTAGGTGAATTACCAACCTCATCAACCCTGTTGTCAGGGTTACTACTGAGCCGCCAAAGGCCCCTGACATGACTCATATAACGACTACGTAATTACATCAGTAAGTAGTAACCGGGACCAACGGCTTCACGTGCCTTCACCATTACATTACACCATTATTATTAGTAAAAGCTATAAAAAAAAAATATATTCGATTGTCTTTTTAAAATCCGAATCCCATTATTTAACTATTGTGTCTGGAAATCTCGGTCTTAGAAACTTAATGCTGTAAACCTTAATAAAATAAATAAACTCAACTTAGTTCGGTTTATATGAAGCTGCCATACTGTTTGTTCTGTATACTTTGTAATAGGATTAACGGGCAGAGTCGTAATTAGTACAATGGATTTGTGTTGGAAGGAAATAAAGAGGCTTTTAGTGCCTAATAGTTGCTTGGAAAATTTATGGGGTAACAATTTTTGGGGCGTTTTATTGGGGTAGTTGGAGAGAGTGCAAATTTGATAGTAAAACCTATTTACAACCTAATAGCAGTAATATTATATTTAGAACACGTGTTTACAAGCAGTCATAGACTATCATTTCGAATTTTATCCAATTCTAAGTCAATTTGAAAAGCTCCTTCTTTTATGAAGTCGGTTTATAAAAACTAAGTCTAATACTACTTACTGGGTGATGAAAAAACTCATCATCATCATCAGCCCATTAACGTCCCCACTGCTGGGTCACGGGCCTTCCCTATGGATGGATAGGGAGATCGGGCCTTAAACCATCACGCGGGCCCACTGCGGATTGATGGTTATTAACGACTGCTAATGCAGCCGGGACCAACGGCTTAACGTGCCTTCCGAAGCACAGAGGAGCTCGAGATGAAAACTTTTTTTTTTTCGTGGTCACCCATTCTATGACCGGCCTTTGCGAAAGTTGCTTTACTTCAACAATCGCAGACCAAGCGCGTTAACCGCTGCGCCACCGAGCTCCCGGGTGATGAAAAAACTCACACTGATGCAATTCATCTTCTTCTAATCCTTCTATCCCCTGTTGGGATGAAGGGCTCCAATAACAGATTTCCACTCCTCGCGATCTTTTGCAGCAAAGAATAAAGCGTGAGTAATTAATTCATTAAAAAAAGCAATATTGCTATTCGTCATTTGCGCATATAAGGCTCTAGACAGATGGACCGCATTTCAACTGCAATCCGACTGCCAAATTGCAGTTCCGATGCAGTTTGAATGCAGTTGACACGACTGCAATAGAACTGCAAACCAAACGGGCAGTCCGATTGCAGTTCAATTGCAGTCGGCGTGCAGTTGTGCTGCACAGTTGGTTTGCAGTTCTATTGCAGTCGTGTCAACTGTATTAAAACTGCACCTGAACTGCAATTTGCGGTTGGATTGTAGTTGAAATGCGGTCCGTCTGTCTAGAGCCTAAAAGTAAGTGCAACAAATGTCAAATAACAATTTTGCTTTTTCTTCAATCGCTTTAATGCGGTCTTTTTAGCCCCCTGATCTATTCAGTTCTACGACAGACGCAGTCTATTAGGACTGAAATTAAATAATCTACTTTTTCCCGACCTTCCGTTTCTAATAAAATGCCTAGAATACCCAAGTGTAGGTAATAGGTGACATTAGTCCGTAGACCAGTATAACGTGGTGGTGGTATAGAGTAGTATAGAGTAGTGTAGTGTGGTGTAGGGTGCGCCGGTCTATCTCATTAGTGTAATGCTTTCAGTGATTGCAGACGAGCGGTTTTTTGAGCATTTAACGAGTGGAAACCTCTCACTTTGAAATCGCAGGTTGGAATCCAGCACAGGCCTAAACCAATGATTGTCGAATTTGTTTCCGAATTCATGTTTGTATAAATGATTTTCACGTACTCAGCAGTGAAGGAAAACATCGTGAGTGCATTTCCGGAGGCATGAGACCTAACCTGTATTGGACTGGTTTTCCCTTCGCGGGTTAAAGGTTAGGCAGGCAATCGCTTCTGTAAAAAACCGGACCTGTCAAATCTTTAGGTTACGTAAGCGAACCCCGTGATAAACGGGATAATACTAGGTAGATGAGCGAGTGGAAAAGAAGAAGAAGAAGAAGTTTGATTTCCGGTTAAGCAAATTAATAGAAGAACTTAGGGATTAAAAAGGCCACATTGAAAGGATTCATCTAAAAGTGTTATAACATTAAGTTGCAATGTCGACAAATGTCAAATAGGAATATTGGTTTCTTAGATGAATTGCTTCGATGTGGCCTATTTAATTACACGTCTTATATACGTCCCGCTACTGGGCACAAGCCTCCCCTCAATCAGCTGGAAGGTTTGTTGTAAAGAGGATTTGATATTATAATCCTCATCAACTATCATCATCATCATCAGCCGTATGACGCCCACTGCTGGGCATAGGCCTCCCCCAAGGATCTCCACGACGATCGTTCCGATCCTTTAACTATACATTATTATTATTATTTTTCATTTATTTTATGTTTAATCAAATAAACTTTATTCCACAGAACTTATAACTTAATTTTAGCTACAACCTTAGGGTAGCTTACAACCTTATTTATAAAATTAATAAGGTACAGTTACTTAAATTGATTCTAAGTTATGTCTTATACCGTATTTTGTTTTATACTTGTTACTGTGATGCCCTACACAATATTTTTTTCTTACTTTCTTTAAATTCTAATTAAAATACAACTATGTTTTATATCCAACAAGCGACCCGCCCCGGCTTCGCGAAAGAATAAAATTATGACATCACATAAAAACCTCAATAAAATCAGTATCTCTCCACTATTTAACGGATGTTATTATTGTTGGCAACATCATCGATAATCGATAGTTGGCGCAAAATAGCAAGGTGTCAAGCCAGAAAATATCGCCACCTTCTCACCCGTCAAAGTTGTTTACGACGTTTGATAAAAAGGGGCGAAGGCGGTAAAACGAGTTCAGTTATTCATTCGAATTATTACGTGCTCAGAGCAGTGACTGTGTGATTACTTGTGCTAAGTACTTTGTGTAACGGAAATTATTGTTGTACCCATTTGAACTATAGTTTTCCCAACATTATACATATAAACCTTCCTCTTGAATCACTCTATCTATTAAAAAAACGCATCAAAATCCGTTGCGTAGTTTTAAAGATTTAAGGGTACATAGGGACAGAAAAAGCGATTTTGTTTTATACTACGAGTATGTAGTGATTATGGCTGTAAATAAGATTGCACAATTATGAGTCAGTTTTTTTGTTAATAGGGGTATAGATGTAAAGAACGTTCCAATCGCGGCGCTGCGCGTTTCAACCGCCCGTCGGTTCGTTCTGCAATAGCGCCAGGAGCAATCCGGTTAAGATAATGCTCTTACAGTGGTGACCTGGTTATTTTTAGATTGCAATCATTTGCCCTGGCTTCTAGAAATGAAACGTCTTTTACTTCCACTTCATTCTTTTATTAGAGATGAAAAAGGAAAAAAAATCCTAATACCTTTGTTATTTTTTATTTTTCTTTTTTACATCTATACTCAAAGGTTGTCTGGCAGAGATTGCTACTCAGCAATAAGGCCGCCTATTGTATTATTATTATTGACCCTTTTTATACACCCAGCCACGATTACATCATCCACCATTATTATTCTAATCAAAATAAAGAAAAGCAATATAGACAGCAATATAATTCTATGCATAATGTGATCCAAATATCAAGCAACGATTATTTTTATGTATGCTTCTACTATTACATTGTATTTTGAAATAATTATGTTATAAGAAAATAGGTTTATAGGTAGGTTTTAGGCTTGATTTTTTGTAATTATTTCTTTTTATTTTGGTGCAATAAAGTGTATTTGTATTGTATTGTATTGTATTGTATTGTTTATCGCGTTAAATCTGTACAACGCCATCTATATTGTTTTTGGTGAACGTAGCCTGGATACTCTTTCATGTCTGTATCTGTCTGTGTGAAAATTTTATTAATCAAGTAAGTAAGTACCTATTACTGTTTTCTGTGAACTTTTTTTGCGGAATAAGAAATGTATGTGATTTACTTACCTATAAATTGGTACTCCACCTTTAATTACTGCCACTTTTTAGCAACTGAGCCTTATCTTCTATTACTAACAAAATATGGATAAATATCTGAAATAAATATTTCATTCATTCATTCATTCATTCATTATTACAAAGCGGTACCGTACCGTTCGCAGCGCCGCGTAACCGAACCGCTATGAAATCCATATATTAGCTCTGTCCGTGGATAAACTCCGGATACTTACGTTAGTAGAATGACCATGAGTTTTCGCGCTTTAGGACAGACCTGAAATATTGTTTTGTTTTCTGAAAGTTTAGGATAGTTTGTGTTCTTTCGGATGTAGGTCTTTTTGAATGGAATCGCTATTGAAATCATTTTCTTTCATTATTAATAAATGGGAACTTTCCGTCCTTGATAAATGGAGGCGCGATCATAGGAACACATAACTTAATATAACGCGTATTCCCAAAGGGGTGTGGTCATGGATGTGCAATATTAAAGTAAGTTTGCTTTTGCGTTCGTTTTAGATTAGAGATTAGTATTTTGACGGCTTCATAGCACATGTTTCTACACAAGCATATATTTTTTTTTATTAAAAAAATTATTAAAACGTATGTTTGTTGTAATCTACTCTTTACTCTATACCTACCTAAGTCGTCACTTGTTTCGATAACGCATGAATCGCATCGTACCGTGAGGAATATCGCTTGCATTCAATTCCATTGATTTAATTTAAATGAGCCCAATAATTTAAATGATATTGGCAAAACCAAATATCCACAACAGAGAATAAAGGGAACGTTCAGTTACCCATTTCATTTTAATCTACTTTTAATTAATTTATAATTGAGGGTTACCCTACATCCGAGTAACAGATTACAACCATGTCACTCCTCGTACACGGTTAACCTGGTTTTACCCTGTTATACCCGGGTTTGAACCTGGTCCGCTTGTCACACAGATTTTGTTCATCACACGGTTTTTGCCAACCAGGATTAAAGACTGAAGTTTAAATTAAAATGGGAAATTAAATATTAGTTGATACCCGGGTTTATGGAGAAGATTCTGGTTGTATTCATTTTGACAATATACAGAACCGCCTGATTATTAAAAAAGTAAGATGTTTACGTGGAGCATGGTGGAGTATGCTCCATACCCCTCCTGGTTGATTGCGGGAGGTATGTGCCCAGCAGTGGGATGTATACAGGGTATTAGTGACATCGTAACGAATACTGAGGGGGATGATTCAGATTCAGATTCTGAGTTAATATCAAGTGTAATTTTCCCGGGGGTCCATTTTGTTAGTATAGTAATGACTTAAAGACTATGTCAGTGTTACTTACTTTTGCAAACACAATTCCTGCAGACACCTCCTAACTTTACTTTTCGTCCTTTTCGGCGGATAAGAAAATGACAGATATAACTTAAAATAAAATTAGATGTAGGTACAGGAATTAGCACCATTATTTGTCAAGCATAATGGCCGCCTATAAACGTTTATCTGTCCCAGTTTCCGGAGGTCACATAATGTTTTGTACCCAATTTAGAGGACCTTACCCTCTGCGGTCAGAGGGCTGAAAGCCTTCTACGAGTTATACGAACGATAGGGTTAAGATAAAGAGGATCAAAGATCAGTTGTAAACTTTGTCAATGTTTCAATGAATTGAACTGGGTAGACCAAATATCTGATATTATTTATATTTATATTTTATAGCTACGTCGTAGCAATTTGCTACGTGCTACGCTGTACTTAACACAAACATCTTTAAGGTGATGCGTGTCAGTCAGCTAGGTAACGCTGCGTCAGCAGATGGCGTTACTTCTGCATTTTTCGTATTTTTTTCCATTTATTCGTTTAGTGTTGAGTTCTGACCCAGTGAAACGTTAGGTGGCGAAATCTTACATACATTATCTTTAAGTTAAGCTACAATTTTGAAGTATTTACTGCAGATATCATATTAAAACATTGCATCAAAAGTTGGTGTCATTTCAATTTGTGTACAAACACGAAGCTGTCACACACACATGCGAACTAGGTTAGCTATTAAAAGAGATGCATAATTTGAAGTCTACTTCTAACGTCTAAATGGCGCATTTGGTAAAGCAGTCGCCGCCATTCTTAAGTTTCACGGTTCAAACCCCAAGTGCATGTTTTAATTGTTTTTACTTTTTGTATTTTTTTTACAATTGAATTTGGCGAACCCGTTTATTTGTTACGGAATTTTCAAAAAGTATCACTTTTACCAGTAATATTATAATTATACAATAATGTACTTTGCACTAAAGTACCTTCCGTAATTTCCGTATTTTTTAAAAAACTACTGAACGGATTTTCATACGGTTTTCACCAATGAGTAGTGATTCATGGGCGTGCTTTAGGGTATATAATTTATACAAGTATTTTTTGTTTGTATAAAATGGTTCAAAAATGATGATGAATATCAAACATAATTATCGTTACAAATATAGCCGACTTGGAGCTTTCGGCGAAAACGCTGCCTGAGCCCATTGAGATATAACAAAACAACGTATGGTTGAATTGTTCCATTTTTGTAGGTCTACCGGAAAGTCCACAATATGTCATAATAATTATATTGTGTATAAAGAATTGTGTATATGTATTGTATGATTTTACAAATAACGATCGCAGTACAGTAATAATAAGGTAGATTTTTCCTAAATTGCGTCGGTTCAAACTTTGACGCATCGCGTTTGAAAGATGTAATAGCGCTTCAGGACGTCCCGCAAGCACGGCGCTGATGTCGCAGTATCCGCATATAATTATTATGACTTGTCATTTAGTTCCAATAAAATCCGCGGGACTTCATACGTATGTCAGTGACAGCTGGTGATAGCATGCGGGACACTTAGCAGCTAATCGAATTTTATGTTGTTTTCGCGCCCAGTCCAGACGACTTGCAGCGCATTTCTGGACTTATATTTACGCGTGGTGTTTATTGTTAGGTTAATTAGTTCAGGTTAGGACGTTTTTTTTAACGAGGACGTTAAAAAATGACGAGGCTGGGACGTGTTGAAGTAGTATTTCCATATATACGCGGCCTGAAATGGGCTGTTTCGGGGACCTGAACTGGTTGCTGTCGAACTTATTATCACGTTTTCTTGATTAAAATTCATAAATAAGTCAAATAAAAAAAAAAAAAGATTTTCGTTAGTTTTAGATCTGTCATGATGTCTGTGATGTTTGTTTATTATACATAAGAATTTCAAAATTTATCTTATTTTTTTTCCCAAAGGGCAAGGCAAAGGGAACTATGCCCATACAGCCATGTCTTGTGTTTTTTTTTCTTGATGATGATTAATGAAATGATGAAACCTAAGCCCCCACACAGACTCTTACTCCAAACCCCAAACGAAGTAAGCGGCTTGTTGGCGCAAAGCGAAAATAGATAGGTACACTTTGTTTATTGAATATTCCGATTTAATAATACTATCGGGAATGTTTTCCGACTAACTTAATGTGATCATTAACCACAAAACACCACTTCGTATTTATTATTTAGATTATTCAATGAAGAAAGCAACATTCCCGTTCCCGTTCCCACCAAAAAGTCCGCGGCAAAGAGAATATAAATAAATCTGTATGTTGGATGGAAAAACAATTAATTATAAATGACTACTATTTAGGCCGGCAAATGCAACAACTTTCTTTTTGATTTGGTTTTCCCCGAAGGGTAAGGCAAAGGGAACTATGCCCATACAGCCATGTCATTTTATGTATTGATTTTTTATTATAATATATGTCCTCTTTTAAAACACGGTACTTACCCATTATTTAAAAATGTTTAAAAAATATGCGTTAAACCAAAAATATTTTTCCAATATTCCTTTTCTCAGATTGTAATATTTTTAGTTTTTTATTTATTCATACAAAATCTCTTTATAAATTGTCACTGACATTCTATTACACTTGTCAAGTAGTCAAAGCCTTTAGAGAAAAAAAAAAAACTATCACGCACACACACTAACATTGACACCACTACACGCTCAGCAAATACACTGTAATCTGCACCACTACAAATGTAGAATTGATCAAAATTGAGGGTCTGAAATATGGTACTTCTCGTATTCGGACCCTAAATTTTTGTTAGTTTGCGAAAATAATACACCAAAATATTACTATTTATCGGTTTTATAACAATATTCCTCTATCCGTTTTCCTGTAGCACTGCATCAACTTTTGTATGGAAAACGAATCACCTTAATTTTCAATCTGCTAATAGTTAATACATACATACATACATAAACAGCCTATATACGTCCCACTGCTGGGCACAGGCCACCCCTCAATCAACCGGAGGGGGTATGGAGCATACTCCACCACGCTGCGGTGGTTTTTACGGCTAATAGCCGGGACCAATGGCTTAACGTGCCCTCCGAAGCACGGAATCATCTTAATACTAATAGTTAATACAAATAGTATCAAAATATGATTTGTATGCATTTTAAATATATCGTCTTCCTATCCCTTCGGGGACACAGGTGTGATGCTATGTTATGTGAAAAATATTTTTGTTAGCGTATAAAGAATAGAACGGTAATTCTCCGCCCCGCACCTATATGTATCGGGCGCCAACCTCACCCCCTCTGGGTCTTACTTTAGTCTAAATGGCCATAAGCCGCTAAGGAGAAAGAGATAGCGCAGACGTACTGTCTCGCTTACACTTACGCGGTAAGGTGGAACAAAGTCAGAATGAGATTTTGAGATTTGAGAGAGATTTCCACTCCTCGCGATCGTTTGCAGCCTCTGTAGCTTTTAACTCATGCGGAGAGTTTTTAACTCAGGATCAGGTATCCGGATCTTAGTAAGTAGAATTTCGTGGTTTCCAAATGTACCAATGAATGAGCCATGTCAGGGGTCTTTGGCGGCTGAATAGTAACCCTGATACTAAGGTTCATTGGTTTGGTAATCAACCTCACAACCCACACGACAGAAGAAGAAGAATGTTCCAAAGCGAAATATAAGCGGCATGTTCCGTTGTTGGATGTGCCCGGGCCTACTTGGTCCCATTGACCAGCTCTGTGCGTATCAAGTTTAACAGATTTTCCACCGCTCCTGTTACTTAAATACATATATATTCCCCCTTTCAGCTATTCACAATCAAACTGAAATACCTCCAGTAAATATGCGAGTCGCGCAGTCGACAAATTGACTTCCGGTGCGCGGCCGCGTCCGGACCGGAAATACCGCCATATTGCCTAAATGCCTCCCTGCTGAAGTGAAATGGAGTCCTGTGATCGGAAAACTATTTTTATAGGCTTTTACGGACGTGTTCTCATGCGAATATTGGTTGTCTTATGTGAATAACTAACAACAGCCTCTATAGTCTAGTGGTTAGACAGTTAAGCTTATGATCTGAAGGTCCGGGTGCGATTCCCGATGGGATATTGTCGAAATCACTTTGCTAGTCTACCCTTTGTTTGGTAAAGACATTGCAGGCCTGAATCACCTGATTGTCCGAAAAAAGTAAGATGATTCCGTGCCTCAGACACGTTAAGCCGTGGTCCCGACTATTAGCTTTTATTTATTTATTTCTCTCTCTTCAAAGGATCAGTTAATAACTAATGGGTACAAAATGTTTTGAAAGAATAGCTTTGAGAGAGCTGGAGTCTGTACTGGGCTCGAAACCCGTATGCTGTTAAACACCTCCACCAACCCGCAGTGGAGCAGCGTGGTGGAGTACGTTCCCCTGTGCCCAGCAGTAGGGCATATCAACCTGAGGTATATATGGGTATGCTTCATACCCCCTCCGGTTGATAGAAGGTAGATCTGTCCCAGCAGCGGACGTACATGATGTTAGTGACATTTTAACGAATACTCAGGGGGATGATTCAGACCATGATTCTGAGTTAATATCAAGCGAAATTTTCCGTCGCAAAATTAATGTTTTTTTTTAGATTTTTTAAATTATTTCAATTCTATACTTTTGCGATAGACAATTCTACTAGATATTAACTCAGAATAATGAGCTGAATCGTCCCTCTCAGTATTCTTTACGATGTCACTAACACCCCGCACAAGTACATACAGGTATACAAGTAGGTATGAGTGTTAGTGACACCGTAACGAATACTGAGGGGGATGGTTTGGATCGTGATTCTGAGTTGATATCAAGTGGAATTTTCAGTGAGAAAATTCATGAATTTTTTGTGTATTTTTAAAATATTATCAGTTCTCAAATATTATCAACTCAGAATCATGGTATCAATTATCCATCAATGTTTTCGTTACTATGTCACTGACACCCTGTATATAAGCCGTTTATGTTATGTGGTGTCCTTAAATAATAAACATTTGTTTCTCGTAGTCCCCCAAGAGTGATGACGTCCTAATTAAGATATAATGCGGAAATAACTCAGCGGACATCCCTAGCGGCGGGATTAGTGGCAACTGTTGATTGATATAGGTCACTGCGGACTAGCAACACGACTTGGCTTCGCTTGGGCAAAATGAAGCAAATATGTGGCAATTATTTACGCAAAATATTTAAACAAACTCTGCGTGATTTATGTTAAACTAGTAAGTGGTGACTAGTAGGTAACGGCCTCCGTGGTCCAGTGGTTGAGCGTTAGGCTCACGATCCGTAGATCCCGGGTTCGAATCTCGATGGGGACATTGTCGAAATCACTATTGTCAAGATCGTGAGCCCAGCGCTCTAACCACTAGACCAATACAATAACTATAAATTATTATTTATGATAATATATTTATTATTGTATTTACTTTTAAAATATTAAACATAGACACAGCAACATAATAATTTGTATTATTGTTCTGTTCCATAAATTCTGTTTGTTCATAAGATAGAAATAAAAAAAAATTGTGTTTTTTATTATATTTATTTTTCCAGTATTTTACAAAAAAAAATCTTCATCATCATCATCATCTTGTGGGTACAAGGGCGTGGCTCTTAAATTAATGATGATGAATGCAGAAAATGCAGCATTTTCCATGCTACTTTTTTAGGGAAAAATAGGGCAGTTTCCAAATAAAACTTACCATTCAAAATATTTTCTAAATAAGTAATGTATTAACTGAAAAAAGAACTGTCATGGCCTACCGTTCCGATATTTTTTTGCAGTTTAATCTCGATTAAGCCTCCATCTGTCTTTGCGATATCCCCGGTCGTACCCCCTACACACGGTTACGAAGAACCTCGAGCTATGTGTCGAATTTATTTTAAAAATGCCCCAACAATTATTTTTATTCATTTACTTTTAGGGTTTCGAATCTCAAAAGGAAAAACAGAATCCTTATAAGGATCACTTTGTTGTCTGTCTATCTGTCCGTCTGTCTCAGAGCTTAGATTATCTTTGATTAACTTACGACAATTTGTACAGAACCCTAGCTGCGCGCGTCGATCTCGTATTTGACAGGCGTTTTTTATTTCAATCTATTACGAACCGCATTTGAACATTATTAAAGATTAACAGAATAACATTTCGAGCGCGCAACGATAATGCAGGCGTAGGTATAACCCGCCCAAATAATGAACGTCTGACGTAGAATCGATGCGTACTTGCGAGACGTCTCGATTCAACGCTAAAGAATCGCAATCGAACGCCTTGCAACTTGGCTAACCACCCTGATGACAAGTAAAGATGTGGCGGTAGACTTTTTAGTTTGGTTGTTTCTTAGGGTTCCGAACTTCAAAAGGTAAAACGGAACCCTTACAGCATCACTTTCTTGTCCGTCCGTCTGTCCGCCAATCTGTAGAAGGGACGTCAGCTCTTTCCACCAAGTCCATTCCATCTGAGGACATCCAGACGTACGACGGGTTGCCATCCTTACTTGGTTGACATACCACTAATCCGCACCAAGCGCTCCGCTTCATCTTTCATAATGCCTGACAGCCTGTTTCCTGTATCTTACAGCCTGAGGTCCTTTAAATCACGGGTGAATAGGCATCTTCTGGGTAAGCTCGTTTCACCGTCAACCTCTTCTTCTCCTCGTGGAAGAACGAAGTCAAGAGCAAACCCATCTTAATAAAAAAAATTCCAGGGTATAGGACAAGAATTTCAAGTCAAGAAGTGTGGGTGGGAAAGAGTCCCGAGCAAGTACCACTCGAATCACCCGTGATTCGGTCCTTAGGACCGAAAGGTTGGTTGGTTGGTTAGGTTGATTGTTTATTTTTATTTTGGTACAATAAAGTATATATTTTATATTTGTATTTTGTTGGTAGGATGGGTTAGGGTTATATTTTTCAAGACCTTTTTCTTTTTTTAATTCGCCATCGTTCCTAGCATTGTGTACAGTGAATAAGCCAGTAAAAGCGTACTTGTGTAGCTCTCGTGTGATTGATAGAGGATCGCCGGCCGAGCGATCGACTCTCGCGTCGACGTATACACACGCCCATATTTATCGTTAGAGAACTAGTGTTTTCCCTTATCAACTTCTAAATTATAAAAGGAGTCAATTACAAATTGATTTTGACAAATTGAAAATTCATTGGTCACCTGCGACATCATGTCACAGTGAATGCATCATCTCAGGCCTTTACATCTTTATCAGATGATTCAAACAGCGTTTCTAGAATAAGGAATAATACAAGGAATAAGGAATAATATACGACAATACGTATAATTAAAACACATAATACCGGGTTCTCACCGCGTTAAAATCCGGGATATGAGACTAGGAGTCTATTGTATTTGTCGGTATTGTGTGTTTTAATTATGATAATAACCACGTAAGCCTCAAACAAAATATACGTACAGAACGGCAACTTTCCGCTCCCCACCAGCGGCTGAGGTAGGTTTACTTCACCCCCTCGGTCTTACTTTAGTCTCCAATCGTATGGACATCAGAAGACACACAGATGCACGTGAACTGTGACGTCAATGTTTTGTGTTTGTGTAAAAAGAGGTTTTTTTGTATGAAGTGTCCGTGGTATGGTGAGAGTCAAGCGTTCTTTCAACTGCGCTAACACGACTATTTTTATATTTTATTCTATTTATTGTATTGTATTTATTGTAATGTTTTGTTGCAGACGAGGAGCTGGTGTTCCGCGACCGCTGGGGCGGGCTCACGCTGTTCAATGTACGCAACTACACCACCAGGCTGCTTATGAACAACTCCACCTTTGTAAGTACTGTCTCTCGTCTGAGTTGAGGTCAATGACCGACCTCATCAACCCTAGTTGATTGATTTTCCCTAAAAAAGTGGCATGGAGAGTATTTAAATGGTGCATCGACAAGAGCGTGGCTCTTATTTGATGTGTCTATCATGTCATTATATGATTCTTGCTATTCTTACAATAAGAACTGTCTATTTTTCCCTTCCCTTTTCCTTTTTCCTAAAGCCCTCAAATCCGGATGGATGTGTTCACATGTCTTCGGCTTAAGATAATCTCTAGAGTACCTTCAGATAAGAATACAGTTTCTTTTTGTCTGAATAGATAATGTTTGCAAAGTGGTTTCGTTGCCGCCGCCTTTCCGCTTACGTTTGGAGAGGTTTAACACATAACATAAACAGCCTATATACGTCCCTGGGCACAGGCTTCTCGTCAGTCAAGCAGAGAGGACACTCAGCACTGGTGGTGGATGTCGGCTTTACGGCTAATAACCGGGACGATCGGGTGGTCACCCTGCAATGTCCTAACCAAACTAAGATCACAAATTGATTCTTGTGATATGTTCCCACCAGGAATCAAACCCGGGACCTCCGAATCATGGGGCCAACGCTCAACCACTGAACCACGGAAGCCGAGTATAGAATATCATCAATACACGCATTTTAACCGACGAAGCAGTGAAAAACCGTTTGTCCGTTTCGAAATTGCCTCCAAAATCCTCTCTGCTTTAACGGTCAGTTAACCTTCCCTTCTCTTTGTAAATGGAATTGAAATTCAAAATGGTCGGGTTAATTTCACGAATGTGCTACGGCGTAGCGGGTTACTACGTCGTAGCGTACGTAGCGCAGCTACGTGCCCGGCGTTTTCGTAACGGTTGAGTTATTACTGAAAATCGTGAGGTTAACATTAAAAATAAAATACAACTGTTTGGAATAAAATATTTGTATTGCTATATTAAAATGGTCTAAGCGCGATTGGGGCGGATATATAATTATACCTAGTACATAATTTAAATTGGGAATTCACATCTATTCAAAATGGCAATAAAGAATATCTACGTTTAACATGCTAAAGGAGTTTTTTGACAATCTGTATCAGTATTTTATTGAGACAAAGATAATATTTAAACACTAACCTAAACTAAATGAAACGAAGTTAGACTAACTAATAAGTTTTTCATGTAAAAATAATTCGGCGGTGTTATTCGAACCTACGACCTCACAATGAAAGTTAAGCATTCTTCCACCTGGGCCGTGGTACTCTCCGAAAATAACATTTAAAAAATATAACAAGTATGATAATAGAATATCTTATTATCTCGGTTTCATGAGTATGCAAAGCTCAGGTTGCAACCAACAGTCGCAAAGCAAACGAGTTTCTTATCTATGCCATTAATCTGGAAATATCCAGTTATATCCAGTAATAACTAGATAAATCCAAATACAAGCAATATACAAAGCAATTTCCTGTTAAATCGTCTTATCTTCAAACGGAATGGGTTTCGAGTATTATATAAGGAACACACTTCGTAGTCGTCATTGTACGAGTAGATAAGATCGTAGTGTCATAGGTTTGAATCCTGAATCGGACTGTAATATATAAATAATAAAAGTTTTTATTGAAGGTAAAAACCAAATATGTACAATGATTAATAATTATATTTTATTATAAATATAACTGTAAAACATAATATAATACAAATTACTCAAAGGTACAGTAGTACCTACCGTCTATAACACAAAAAAAAATAGAACAACAGATAATAAATGTGGTGCGATCATTTTTTATTTGATTCCCGCTGTACTTTGATCCAGTACCGTATCATCGGGCTTGTCAGGTCTCGGCTAACAACTTTAAGCATGCTATTATCAGAGCAGCCCAATCTGTCCCAAAATGAATTGAAAGGTTGGTATTAATAAACTAATCTCAGCTTTGAGACCCTCAAGATCATGTCAATGTGACAGTTCTTATATAAAAACAGGGATTTGAGCATAGTCTTGAGGGCAGTCTCAGCTGAGATTAGTGTATTAATACCACCTTAAACCACTCAAGTCGATTTTTGAATTTATGTTTAAATCATAAATAATTGATGTCACGTCGTTTTCAGGATTTGTACCCGGTTACTAGCAATATTCAAAATTCAATTCAAATTCACAAATATCTCTATTCTGTAGGTAACATTACACTACACTTTGAATCGTCAATTTTTACATAACGAACGTCTCATCCGCCTAAAATTACTGCAGCTTCTCACAACCTGTATGGCCGGGGAAAAGAAGCTGCGAGAAAAACCCCGTCAAAGGGCCCTAGACTTTCTTAAAAAAAAAATAATATAAGATATTGTTATACAATTTAGTCCCAATTTTTCCCTAAAAAGTAGTATTGAGAGGAATGCTACACCGACCAGAGCGTAGTTTTTAAATTAGTGAAGATTTTTTTTTTGTCGTGACTTATTGTAGATTTGCCGCAGATGGCATTAACTACTTAGTCAGACAAATGGGGAGCGCTGAAGGCTCTCACCCGGTACAACGTTTAAGACAACAGGCCTGAGGGTGCCCAGTTGGGCGCGTCGTCTGAGAGAAAGAATATTTGAAAGGATTAATCGACCCTAGTGGATCGATAGCGATAAGCGCTAAATGAGGGAAATCGTCGACCACGCCGGCGGGGTCGGTATCGGTAAATTAGTGAAGACAATTTAGTAATTTGACTGCCTAATATCAGTTCCTAAGCCCTAAAAGCTGTTATAATAGCCACACGTTCACGTGGTAACGTCTCAAGTGGGTTACGTTTCAGTATTCACGGCTGCCCGCCGCGCAGACCGTATATCACGTGAAATATCGCAGAGGTCATGTTGTCACACCGACGCGCATTTTTTTACTTATTTCCTTACTTTTATTCCTTTACTGAAAGTATAATCGAAATTCTTCTTCTATCGTGTGGGTTAAGAGGTGGATTACCAACCCCATCAACCCTCAGGGTTATTACTGAGCCGCCATAAGCCCCTGACATGACTCATGTAACGACTACGCACTTACATCAGTAAGTAGTAACCGGGACCAACGGCTTAACGTGCCTTCCGAAGCACGGATCATCTTACTTTTGGACAATCAGGTGATCAGCCTGTAATGTCCTAACCAAACTGGGGATCACAAAGTGATTTTTGTGATTTGTCCCCACCGGAATTCGAACCCGGGACCTCCGGATCGTGAGCACAACGCTCAACCACTGGACCACTGAGGCCGTTTAATCATAATCGAAATTCTCTTGACAAACTCTTTCTCTTTTTTGGAGTAGAGATATAACAAAAAAGGCACAAAAAAGGAAGAAGGTGGAGGGTAAGGATTGATACAAGATCAAATAACCTCTTTCTTTTCTGAAGTTGTCTGTCTGACCTTCCAACCCGCGGGAGACCAGCCACCTCCGAAACTTATTGCTTAGGAATGTGGGTTTCCTCACAATGTTTTCCTTCACCGCTGAACACTTAAAAAGCTATGAATTATGTTCGAATTTGAACCTGTGACCTCACAGTGAGAGTCGAGCGTTCTTATAACTGCGCTATCACAGCTATGTTCCAACAACAATCTTCAAGAAATCTGTTTCAAAAAAATCGTTTCTTTACCTTTCCTTTTTACTTCAAAAACATGAAGTTTGAACGGGGTAAAGGGTACATCTATCCACACTGCATCATAAAGCTTCTATCCTTGTCTATCACTCAAAACCGTCATTTCCTAGAGCGGGATAATGCGACCACATGGAAAAGACGAGGCGGTCGGAGTGCGGTCGCACTCCCGCGCTTTATCTCGCTCTAACAATTAACGGTTCTGAGTGTCAGAAAAGGATAGAAGCACAAGGAAGTGCGTGTGAGCAGCTCGGTGGCGCAGCGGTAAACGCGCTCGGTCTGCGATTGTTGAAGTTCAGCAATTCTCTGAAAGGCCGGTCATAGGATGGGTGACCACAAAAAAAAAGTTTACATCTCGAGCTCCTCCGTGCTTCGGAAGGCACGTTAAGCCGTTGGTCTCGGCTGCATTAGCAGTCGTTGATAACCACCAATCCGCACTGGGCCCGCGTGATGGTTTATCCATCCATAGGGAAGGCCCGTGCCCCAACAGTGGGGACGTTAATGGGCTGGTGATGATGACAAGAAAGTGCGACGAGGGGCGGGCAGATGTAGTAATGAGAAATCAGAATCATTTATTCAACATAATTATCATGGATAAACTTATTGAAGGTCAATGTAATATTTTTGAATTTACGTCATTTCGCAAGGTGTTATGGCTGAGGAGAAGAAATGACAAGAAACTGCTACAGCAACGCATCTTTTTAATCAATGAGGGTATACATTACAAGTTATTTAATAACTAGAGGAACACATTCAATACCAGACATTTTTAACATTTAGGTAATCATTAATCTTATAAGCTTTTTTTATATAAAGTAAGCTTCACATGAACTTAAAATAAATTTTCTGTCAAATTTAAAATATTATCTGGTATTTTTTGTGAAAACGTGTACATAACCCCGAAAAAGATGATTTTTTATTTACTTAATCTAGAATTTTGAATCGCAATTTCATTTTTATTCCTTGTATTGTAAGTATGCCTTTCACATTTTCTCGGAAGGAGAGATTCATTTTTATGTACATACATTTACAGTTCAGCCCTAATCTTAACAAATACACGTCACCTATTGAATGCGTTATCCAGATTTATCGTGTTCAAATAACGTCTGGCTAGATTTACGACTCAGCTGTAAGCCTGAAGGTAACATCTGACGTCACTATTTACTTGCCAAGCCGGTTACAGGCCGATTTCTTTCAGGTGAAAGAAGAGAAATGTGCATTTTAAACTCATTATCCCCCGTTATCCCGTTTTCCGTAAGGCCCGCTTACATAACCTGAAGATTTGACAGATCCGGTTTTTACAGAAGTGTCTGCCTGTCTGACCTTCCAACCTGCGAAAGGAAAACCAGCGCAATACAGGTTAGGTTACATAATACCTCCTTTTATGTATATTATTTTATGTACGTATGTATGTTTATTTGCTAAATAGCCTCGTAGGTTAGGTTAGGTTTTCATTTAAGTATTTTTAAATTTTGATTTAGGGCGGAAAGCAAGAGGCCACTGCCCTATTTTTCCCTAAAAAGTAGCATGGAGAATGCTACACCGACCGCGTGGTTCTAAAATGCTTTATTTAAAATAAAATAAAAATATTTGCGACTTACATCGGTGTAACAGTCGGCCGGCCGTGCAAGATCAGCAACTTGAAGACTATCACCTCTGTACGGGTCCCTGGAGACCGGGTTAATGGGCCATTTGCTGGTCTGCACCTCCCTTACGATACTTCAAGGAGGAAAAATGCCCCTTTTTATTTTTAGTTGGTTGGGTAGGGACACGCCAATAATACGCACACGTGTATCTTATAGAATGAGAAGTTTAAAATCAGCCGATCTAGTTTCTAGGCTTTGATTTTACCGTGGAACAACGGAAAAGTCCACTTGATATCTACCCAGAACTATTATTTTTATTTCATTTTTATTTATTTGAACCATAAATTATACATTTTTGCACATAACATTCTCTCGCCAAACTGACACCAGTTTGTTGGCGAGTACGGTTTAGCAATGTTTGATTATACTATGTACATAAATGCCATTTATCTCTTGGTTACAACATATTATGTATCACACTTTACGATGACATTTTAAATTCAAGCAGTGCTTTTACTAATTTTGATTTAATTGCTTGTTTTGGCAGTTTGGGTATTTCCCTTAGAAAATGTTTATGGTAATCATCCCTCAAAATTTTGGTTACGACGTCACTAACATCCTGTATTTTGACCAGATATGCCAACCTGTGTTGTTGAAAAGAACAATACAAGTTTATAAATCACTTTAATGATTAGACGGGAAGAAAAAACGATCATGTCTAAAAAGAAGAGTTATAATGATATCAAATAAAAAGATAAAATGACGTAAACGTATGTCTAACGTGATGGACGACTATAGGCATGTTTCTTGTGTCTACAGTATGTTATCAAACACTCTCACATGATAATAATAAAACAACAAACTTTGTTTCTTTTCCATGAAATAATCTAAACCCAAATTGAATTAAAATAAACCTTTTCCGACCCCAACCACAGTATAAAGAGATCATTAGTAGCACAATTTAAAGGTCCAACCAGTACAACCTTAGCTGAGTAAAACAGTACTTAATTAATACAGGGTGTTAGTGACATCGTAACAAATACTTTGAGGGATAATTGAGACCATGATTCTGAGTTGATATCAAGTGGAATTTTCCGTCGCAAAAGTATGGAACTGAAAATAATTTTAAAAAACACAAAAAAAATATGAATTTTCCGACTGAAAATTCCACTTGATATCAACTCAGAATCATGGTCTGAATCATCCCTCTCAGTATTCGTTACGGTGTCACTACCACCCATACCTACTTGTATGGCTACCGTATGTACTTGTGCGGGGTGTAAGTGACATCGTAACGAATACTGAGGGGGATGATTCAGCTAATTATTTTGAGTTAATATCAATTGGAATTTTCCATCTCAAAAGTATACAATTGAAAATAATTTAAAAAAACTAAAAAAAAAACATGACTTTTGCGATGGAAAATTCCACTTGATATTAACTCAGAATCATGATCTGAATCATCTCCCTGAGTATTCGTTACGATGTCACTAACACCCTGTATACATTTTGTCCATGTACGAAAATCACGCCGTGAAACCGCACGCTTAACAGGTCTGTCGTAACATTTCGCGGTTCTATGTTGTACCTAGGTATTATTAATATTGTATAATCATTTGTAAGGAGTTGACCCCCTGTTCCCTTGACACCGTGGCTCCTTTAAGCCGTTAGCTCCGAACGACTCCGATCAAAGGCGATATTTTACACCACTCTTCATTTCCCGCTTCTTAACCCGGGGGAAATGTGAAAGTGACTCAAGTTGTACTCATTTCGCGAATTTTAAAGTAAGGAGATACTATAGGTAGCTTTATGACTTCAGTCAATCTCGTCCCCACAAGTCCTTAGTATTAAGTCATTCCGAACCACATGTATTGGGACCACAAATAATCACCACTAGAGTTCGGACCACACGTGTTCGGAAACCTTTCGGGCGACATGTGTTCGGACTAAAAATGTTAGATTCGGACCACAAGCGTTCAGACCAAAAGTGTTCGGACCAAACTGTTCGAACCAAATGTGTTCGGATCATTAGTGTTCGGATTCAAAGAGTTTGGACCACAAGTGTTCGCACCAAGTGTTCGGACCAAAATTGTTCCAACCATACGTGTGACCAAAGTGTTCGTACCAAATGCGTTCGGAATGTGTTCGATCCAAAAGTATTCCGTCCATACGTATTCGGACAATGTATTCGGATTCAGTGTTCGGACCATAAGTGTTCGGACCAAAGTGTTCTGACCAGTGTTCGGACCAAAGTGTTCGGACCAAAGTGTTAGGATCATAGTGTTTGGACCAAAGTGTTCGGACCAAAGTGTTCGGACCAGTGTTCGGACCAGTGTTCGGACCAGTGTTCGGACCAGTGTTCGGACGAAAGTGTTCGGACCATAAGTGTTTGGATTCAAAGTGTTCGGACCATAAGTATTCGGACCAAAAGTGTTCGGATTAAAAGTTTTCGGACCAAAAGTGTTCGTATCAAGTGTTCGGATCACAAGTGTTCGGACCACAAGCGTTCGGATCAAAAGCGTTCGGAACAATGGTGTTCGGACCAAAAGTGCTTGTACCGAAAGTGTCAAGGGATCAATCACGAAGCATAATACGTATATGACGGTTGACGAAACACAGGCGTTCGGACCAAAAGTGATCGACCAAGTTTTCGGACCAAACGTATTCCGACCATACGTGTTCGGACCATGTGTTCGGACTAAAGTGTTTGGACCAGTGTTCGGACCAATGTGTGCGGATCATAGTGTTCAGACCAAAGTATTCGGACCAAAGTGTTCGAACCAGTGTTGGGACGAAAGTGTTCGGGCCATAAGTGTTCGGATCATAGTGTTCGGAACAGTGTTCGGACCACGTGTGTTCCCTCCCAAAGTGTTCGGACCAAAAGCGTTCGGGCCAAAAGTGTTCGGAACAATGATGTTCGGACCATATGCATTCAAACTCAAAGTTTTCGGACCATAAGCGTTCGACCAAGTGTTCGGACCAAAAGTGTTCGGATCCAGTGTTCCGATCCCAAGTGTTCGGACCACAAGCGTTCGGGACAAAAGTGTTCGGAACAATGGTGTAACCTCTCTATCACCAACAACCAGTTTTTATCGTTTTCGGCCATTCTAACTTTACATTTTTTTATGAACTTGACGAGATCTCGAAAAATTCTGGAAAAATTTGAGGATTCCGTAATTTTCCGGATTTCGCGGGATTGATATTTCCAATCCCGCGGGATCTCGATTTTGCGATCTCGAGTCGTGATTGCATTCCCTACTTACGTATCTCTAGTCATTGAGGTAAGTATGACTTTATCCTTACACGTGGTCAAACTTCGTGCTCCCCAAATGGGGTCAAAATGTCAGGCCAAGTTACTGAGTTACTAGTTACTAAGTTCCTGCCATCTGAGGCAAGGCAAACCTAGAAACTTTGGTTACGTGAAAAAAAATCATGTAAGTACCCATTTCACTTTGTCTCCAGCAAGACGTCATCTCTCCAGAGTCCAATTTCAGCTGGATTGTACCCTTAGATATAGATCCAATAGCGAACTGTGATTTCATACGCTGATTGGGTGTGCTTTGGATCCCCAAAGGACTTGTCCGAATGGATTCAATATCAAAAGATATTGAAGTTTACAAAATTATAACCTTATACTTCGAGAAGCATGGTGGAGTAATGGCTAGATATTTTGCTACCAAACCAAAGTCCACGGCTCGATTCCAAGTTGGTTAATTTAGGAAATACTTATCGAAATTAATTCGGGTCCTGGTCTCTGACTCCGTGGTCCAGTAGTATGAGCGTTGGGCTCACGATCCGGAGGTCCCGGGTTCAAATCCCGGTTGGGACACATCACGAATATCACTTTGTGATCCCTAGTTTGGTTATAGGACATTACAGGCTGATCACCTGATTGTCCGATAGAAAGATGAACCGTGCTTCGGAACTACTTATTGATGTAAGTTAGTAGTCGTTACATGTGCCCTGTCAGGGGCCTTTGGCGGCTCAATAGTAACCCTAATACCAGGGTTGATGGGGTTGGTAATCCACCTCACAACCCACACGATAGAAGAAGAAAGAAGAACAAATAATCGTTGTTAATAATTTTCGTTGAAAAGAAAAATAATAAATAATACATTTCTCTTGTCTTTTAAATATATTGCCTTTTCACTTCAATCAGGCAAATTGTATTGTATTTCTTTTTGATTGAACCATTCCAATTTTAAACCCTTTTGAGGGAACCAACGTCTTTTGTACCATCTGATTGAACCACTATTGAACAGTTTCTTTTCTCCCCTATAATTTTCCAAGATGTTTCAAACTTTTTTATTCTTATTCTTATTGAAAAGTAGACAGTACAAATAGAGCGACTGACTCGGTGGTACAGTGACAGAGCGTTGGGCTCACGAGCCGGAGGTTCTGGGTTCGATTGCCAGTATAGACACGTTTAAGAAGAAAAAATACAGTTTGTGTGACTGTGCCTTGTTTGGCCAGGACATTGCATCCTGAATTCACCTAATTGTCCGAAAAATACCTCTAAGATGAATCCGTGATACAAGTATCAGAACTCTTGAATTACCTACATCTTACCGTCATGGGTTACGATTTCATGAAATTGTGTCGGTCCGTAAAGTTCACATTTAGCGCTCTGTATCCTCTCTACGAGAATATTTCTCATGCGAATCGATGGAAAGTGTAACGAGAGGCTTCTAGCATGTCCCGTGGGCGTTTACAAAGTGATGAGAAACTGAGAAATACGAAGCTTCAAGAGTGTAACATAACGCTATGTTATTTAGTTATTTTTCGTATTATAACATAAAACATAAACAGCCTAAGTATATACGGCCCGCTGCTGGGCACAGGCCTCCCCTCTATCAACCGGAGAGGCATGGACCTGTGAACGCCCAAACAACTTTTTTTTTTAAATAATGTCTAGGGCCCTGTGGCGAGGTTTTTCTTGCAGCTTTTTTTCTCCGGTTATGAGAAGCTGCAGTAGTTTTAGGCGGATGAGACGTTCGTTGTGTAAAAATTGACGATTGAAAGTGTAACTATGTAACCTGTTGAATAAAGATATTTTTGAATTTGAATTTTAACTACACTACAGAAACAACAGAAACCACGTGATATCAATTATACATGATTCACACATGAATTCAAACTCGGAAAATTCAATTCAATGGTTTAGGGCCCCATCCTGGGTTCGAACCCATAGCAAAACAATATGAGTCACGCATTCTTCGAACAGGGCTACCGCACGAATTCAATCAATCTGACAGTGTCATTTTTCAATAGCAACTCGTATTGTTGTCCACAGAGGGAGCTAAACGCAGTCGACTTCAAGGTGTCACCAGATCTCAAATTCGTGCTGTTAATATCTGATGTGCTACCAGGGTGGAGGCACGTGCGAATGGCACGGTACCACGTATATGACATTATCAACAGGTATGTAACAGATATCTTAAGTTCGTGCTGTTGGTATCTGGAAATTCGTGCTGCTGATATCCGTGCGACCGTGCGCCTCGCGCTATAGAATAAGGAATAATATTCTTGAGCGGCAACTCTCCGCTCCCCACCAGCGACTGAGCTAGATTTAGCTCAACCCTCGAACATAGTTTAGACTTGAATTGTATGGCGTTCGACGTCACAGACGCAGATGCGCGTGTACGATAACGTCAATAGATGGTGTCTGTGTAAAACAAGGTTGTTTGTATGAAGTTTCCGGGGTGTGCTCGCATGTGTATGGCGTTGTCGACAAAAACGATGTTCGTGCGTCACCCAACAGGGTCCACATAATATTAGCGTCGTGGTTCACGCCGCGACTTGTGCTGAGTGAGGCCCTTTTATTTCAAGCCATCCACCACCACCTTATGATCGTATCGACCAACACCTTTTTGTATTTTTGTTATTGTGTTGTGAAAAAAAGAATGTTATTTTCTTGTTCTTGTGCGAGGCGTCCTTTTATAATAAACAATTTCTATCTTAATCTAAATAAATAACAATTTCCTAATAAGTATTTCCTAAAAAGCCCTAAGTAGGTAAATAAATATATTTTTTGATCTATAATATAACACACCTGCAGTCTGCGCTGCATTCACACATACATTTTATTCTTTGACACTTTTATTTCAAGAAACGGGTGAGATCTACAGATTAAAATAGCGTAGTGTTGAGAAAAGAGGTCGAGATTCCGGTATCGAATTGAAGTTGAACACATAACATAGCATCACGTCTGTTTCCCATAAGGTATAGGCAGGTCTTTTTCTGTCGTGCGGGTTGTGAGGTGGAATATCAACCTCAGCAACCCTGCTGTTAGGGTTATTATTGAGCCGCCAAAGGCCCCTGACATGACACAGAGCAGAGGCAGACGTGTATTGTATACACACTCACTCTTCGCCAGCTATGCTTATAAACTGCCTATATACGTCCCACTGCTGGGCACAGGCCTCCCCTCAATCAACCGGAAGGGGTATGGAGCATACTCCACCACGCTGCTCCACTGCGGTTTGGTGGAGGTGTTTTTTACGGCTAATAGCCGGGACCAACGGCTTAACGTGCCCTCCGAAGCACGGAATCATCTTACTTTTTCGGACAATCAGGTGATTCAAGCCCGAAAAGTCCTTACCAAACAAAGGACAGTCTCACAAAGTGATTTCGACAATGTCCCCATCGGGAATCGAACTTGGACCTCCAGATCGTGAGCCTAACGCTCTAACCACTAGACCATGGAGGCTGTTAGCTTTTAGATTAGCTATGCTTAAGTCCCATGTAATAGGGGGTGAGTCTATTGCCATTAACCAGGAAAAAATCTTGGAAACCACGTGTTACCAAGAAGGGACTTTCCAGGCTCCGTTCGTAAGTGTCAATGAACTCCTAAGATTCAAGAAAAATTACATCATCATCATCACCGGCCCATTAACATCCCCACTGCTGGGGCACGGGCCTTCCCTATGGATGGATAGGGAGATCGGGCCTTAAACCACCACGCGGACCCAACCGGACCTAACCATTGGTGGTTATTAACGACTACTAATGCAGCCGGGACCAACGGCTTAACGTGCCTTCCGAAGCACGGAGGAGCTTGAGATGAAAACTTTTTTTTTTGGGGTCACCCATCCTAAGACCAGCCTTTGCGAAAGTTGCTTAACTTCAACAATCGCAGACCGAGCGCGTTTACCGCTGCGCCACCGAACTCCTCAAACAATTCCCTGTAATTACAACACCTCAGTTCAAAAGAAGTTCCAAAATAAAAGTGAAGTGTGTGAAGTGAAGTGAATGCAGTCTAACGCAGTCCCCACACTGCAGGTACAATATAAATCACACGACACCAACACCTACAAGACCACCACACTAAGTTTGTCACTGTCCACCGGAATGTACGGCTGTTTCGCGTTAACTGGGAAAAGAAAGGACAATTTTCTATTTAAGTGTGTGTTTGTGTGTGTGTGGAAAAATGGGAACATAACATTTAGAATCTATACTTGATAGTTTATCTGTTGGTTCCACTATTTGTAAATATTTATGGTCTTTTTTAATTGAGCGGAAACTCAAAATTAAGTGTGAAAATGGTATTCAGGATCTTGTAAGATATACTAATAGGGGCTTAGCTCAAGGTGACCCCATGTCTCCCCTTATTTTTAATATAGTCACCCATGAAATCTGCAAAACTCTAAATGAGGTTATAGTAGCACAATATGCTGATGATTTTGTCCTGTATATTAAGAATAAATCTATTAATTACAGTGTGGTGAAAATTCAAAATTCGCTCAATGTGATGATTCAATTATTAGAAAAGGTTGGTTTGGATATTTCAGCACAAAAATCTAAAGTTTGTTTATTTTCTAGAGGCAGGAGACATTTTAATGTTACTATAAATGCTAAAAATATTCCGCTACAGTTGGTAGATAACTTCAAATACTTAGGTTTATGGTTGGATAAAAGTCTGCGTTTCGGTAAGCACATTAATGAAATATGTGAAAAGACATCCAAATTCCTGAACATTCTTAAAATTTTAGTAGGCCCTTCATGGGGGGTACACCCAAAGCACCTGCGAAGGTTGTACATTGCTTTGGTAAGGAGTCGTGTGGATTATGGTTGTTTCCTATATCACCACAGTGCACAAAACCATGTCTCGAAATTAGATAGGATACAGAATCAGGCTCTGAGGGTCATTGGAGGGTTTATAAAAACAACCCCTATACACGTAATGGAAGCTGAACTTTGTATCCCGCCGTTATCTTTGAGAAGGCAGTATCTAGCATTAAAATATGGTCTAAAATGTCGTTCGTGGTCATATAACCCTACGGTCAAATTACTATGTGAACTTGGAACTGCTTCTGAGAATAGGTATTGGCACAATAAAAAGAAGCCGCTGCTGCCATTTGTTTATAATCAAGTTAAGCATGAAAGGATATTTTCCTCTAATCCGTTGTTAATGTTTACTCTAAGTTTTTGGATGTCGAAGGCAAATATTATTGATGTTATTTTTACTAATTTAGACAGTGTACAGCGTTCTAAAAATTTGTATGAACTGAATTCCCTTAAATTCAATATAATTCAAGAAGTTAATTTTAAATATAGAGGATTTCATAGGATTTTTACAGATGCTTCTAAATCAAAAGATGGTATGGGAGCTGCCTTTTTTGATCAGAATACAAATTTTAGAACTCGCTACAAAATTACTAGCAATATATGTATTATGTCTGCGGAGCTATTTGCTATTTCAGAGGCCATCTCCTATTCATATACCTTATCATCTAAAAGAATTGTTATTTTCACGGACAGTAAAAGTGCTTTGCAACATGTGGCTCGTTCCGCTATGGGCTACAGAGGTACAGCGCTTTCTTATAAAATATTAGATATGGTATATGGTTTGCCTGTTGGGGTGACTCTGAGGTTGCAATGGGTTCCTTCTCATGTAGGCTTGAGCGGTAACGAGGAGGCTGACAATTTGGCAAAGTGCGCCTGTACTGATGGCAGTGAGGTATTTATAATCCCTGAATATTCCGATATTTTTCATTCATATATAAAGTCGTGGCGCTCCTCCTGGAAAGAGTATTTCGACGTAAGATCCAAGGAGAAGGGTGTCTGGTACAGGACTATTGCGTGTCAGCCTCCTCGAATACCATGGTTCGTCGATGTTAAGTTCGGGAGGAAACTTCTCAAAATTGCTTTTAGGTTAAGATCTGGGCATATTCCTTTAAAGAGCTTTGCTTACTTAATGAAAAAAACCTCTTCCCCAAACTGCGAAGTTTGTGGGAAGAGAGAAGATACGTACCATATCTTATATGAATGTACTCGGAATGCCTCACAAAGGCTGTTTTTATTTAAACATCTTAAAATTAGGAGTCAGAATAGTGATATAGGTGTCTTGGAGGCCTTTTTATCAGAACCTACGAGCAGAGAATCATATTTGATTTATGCTTTCATTCACAACAGCATCACATCTTAGGCTGTTGTGGGTGGAGGCATGAATTAAATATGATTTTTTATCAGTTTTAGTCAGTCTTGATCGATGGGGCTGGCATAACAAATTTTGTTAAAAGCCCTTAAGTAAATTAAAGACAAAAAAAAAAAAAAAAAACATTTAGAATAACGGCCTCTGTGGTCCAGTGGTTGAGCGTTGAGCTCACGATCCGAAGGTCCTGGGTTCGAATCCCGGTGGGAAAATATCGCAAAAATCACTTTGTGATCCCTAGTTTGGTTAGGACATTATAAGCTGATCACCTGATTGTCCAAAAAAAGATGATCCGTGCTTAGAAAGACACGTTTAACGGCCTCCGTGGTCCAGTGGTTGAGAGTTGGGCTCACGATCCGAAGGTCCCGGGTTCGAATCCCGGTGGGGACAAGTCACTTTGTGATCCCTAGTTTGGTTAGGACATTACAGGCTGATCACCTGATTGTCCGAAAGTAAGACGATTCGTGGTTCAGAAGGCACGTTAAGCCGTTGGTCCTGGTTACTACGTAAACATACTGATGTAAGTACGTAGTCGTTACGTGAGCCATGTCAGGGGCCTTTGGCGGCTCAGTGATTATTCCTGACACCAGGGTTGATGAGATTGGTATTCCACCTCACAACCCACACGATAAGAAGTAGACATTTTGAATCTTGAAGATAACCGATGTTGAGGATAGAAAATGGCACTATTTTCTAAAGCGTTTAATTTTAGCCCTGTACGAGTATTTGGTAGCCTTAGCCAAGTTGTACAGGATAACAGCACTCGACAGTGACGGTGATAAAAAAGTATATAGGGGTCACATGTCACCTACAAACCTGTTGTTGCTGTTGCTAATGTTGCAGATAGACACACACACACACACGCACGCACGCACGCACGCACGCACACACACACACACAAACTCACACTCACACACACACACACACTCACACACACTCACACACACACACACACACACACACACACACACACACACACACACTTACTTTACGGCTTAGTCTATTTTACTTGAACTCAAACTGAAAAATTGTTATTAATATTATTTTTTTCTTTCTTTTTCGCGTTTATTACTCAGTTTACTAACCATAATTATTCTATGTACAAACATACTCCCCAGTGTCCATATTTATTCTGGAGGTGGAGGCCTGGAGCCTATAGTACAGGGTAACCTAGTTTAGTCTCCAGCCTCTACAAACATAAGTTAATTAAGTCAAAATGTAACTTATTATTGTTATGTTGTGGAGGTAATACACGATTTTTATTATTATTATTTTATTATTGTCATGTCAAGGAACAAGATCCCGATCTCGCACGTAGAGGACGACCGATCAGCGCCGCTGCTGCAGTACGCCGAGTGGTCACCCACCGGCAGCAGCCTCGTCTTCGTGCACGACAATGACATCTACTACAAGCCCTGGGTGCTCAAGAGGCTCATCTGCAGGATCACCAACACTGGTGAGTTTGGCGTGAAGTGCAGTGTGATGTTAAGTGTTAATTAAGTGTAAGGCCGGTCATAGAATGGGTGACCACAAAAAAAAAGTTTTCATCTCGAGCTCCTCCGTGCTTCGGAAGGCACGTTAAGCCGTGTTGGTGCCGGCTACATTAATAACCATCAATCCGCACTGGGCCCGCGTGATGGTTTAAGGCCCGATCTCCCTATCCATCCATAGGGAAGGCCCGTGCCCCAGCACTGGAGACGTTAATGGGCTGATGATAACATTATGTATATAATTATGTCGCTACCTATATTAATGTTATGTATATTGATCAGAATAATGGCTGGAAGATGTAATTTTGCCTGGGTGTAATAAAGAGGATCAATATTTATACCTAAAAACAAAGATAAAAAGTGCATATGTCTGATATCCATCAAAAGGAAACGAAGTAAAATCTGTACAGCGCCATCTATATTGGTTTTGAGGAAAGTAGCCTGGAAAGACCCTCATTGAGGTAGTGAAAGGTACGTCCATCACCAGACCCACGCCTCACCTGAGCTTTCTGTTAGACCAACGTGATAGGTGGTGAGCCGTATTTATTATTTTATATTTATTTTTAACTCAATATTAATTAATTTTTCATTTTAATAAATATAATTTTAATTTTAAGTTTTGATTTTAATAATTTTTAACTTTATTTCATTATTATTATTATTTTTTCATTGTAATAACTTTTAAATTTAAAGAGACATAATTATATCTTACAATATGGGTACCTACCTGAAATAAATGCATTTTTTTTTATTTTTTATTTTTTTATAATGGTCGAGTCAACTGTGTTAGTGAAAACAACAATAGCAGAGAGGCTTAAAGAAGTGTTGAGAATTGTCACTTGTTCTTCTTCTATCGTGTGGGTTGTAAGGTGGATTACCAACCCAACAACCCTGGTGTCTACTAACTTGCATCAGTAAGTAGTAACCGGGACGAACGGCTTAACGTACCTTCCGAAGCACGGATCATCTTACTTTCGGACAATCAGGTGATCAGCCTGTAATGTCCTAACCAAAGTAGTCACAAAGTGATTTTCCTGAGATGTCGCCACCGGGATTTGAACCCAGGATTCTTGTTAGTTATCACTAACAATATTTCCAGGTGTTCCTGGAGTGATCTGGAACGGCGTGCCAGACTTCCTTTACGAGACTGAAGTGTTGCGCCTGGACCGGGCGTTGTGGTTCAGCCCAGACGGTCAGAACCTCATGTACGTCACCTACAACGACAGCCTGGTGCAGAAGCACAGGTATTCCTGGTACGGCCTGGACTTGCAGGAGCCGCCAGCCTATCCGAGCATACTCACGCTCTGGTATCCCAAGGTGAGACTTTTATGGCATTAGCGTATTATTCTCCAAGTGATTATTTTGATGACAAATTATAATTATTTAGTTCTACTTACTTGACTTTCAATCCTTATTATGACATGATATTCTATACGTAATTCTTGTAAGTCTGTTCGTATACTTTATTTTTTATTTTTATTCGACAAAATTTATTATTATATGGAAACGACGTACATAATAAATAATAATAATAAAAATGTTTATTCAGAAAAAAGGGTACAATTTTTACTGAATATAGATATTTTTGAATTTGTATAGTATCGATTGTTTCTACAAAACTCAGAAGCAACACCATCTATAACAGTGGTTCTTAACCTGGGGATAATTACCCCCTCAGGGGTAAAACGGAGATTCTATGGGGGTAACACGGGATGGCACGAAATAGTATTAACTCTTGTTACATTAAAAACAAAAGCCAGAAACTGTCTGAATGTTGAGCATGACATGAGATGCGCGTTGAGTGAAACCGAACCTAATATTGTCAAACTTGCGAATGCAAAGTAATTTCAACCTTCCCACTAGTTAACTCCGAGATTTATTATATATATTACTTTACTAGTTACCTAAACGTGCATTTTCTTACTTACATAATAAACATTTCGTTCGAATTTGTGTGGTTTTAATTATTTTAAATTAGGGGTAAGCTCCATTTATGGACATTGTGTTGTGTTGTGTTTTGGTTGTTCACAGGGGTAGTGACATTAAGAAGGTTAGGAACCACTGATTTAGTGTCGATAGTTTTGAACTATAGTTATATCTATAGATAGTGACTAACTTTACTATCAATCGTGTCGATAGTCTATCGAAAGACTACCAATAATGGCCTATCGAAAGACAACAGTAGTCCACCAGTCTTCATTAATCCATTATTTGCCATGCTTATCATCAATCCTAATACAAATATTAATTCAGGCTTCCTTCGAGAAAGTTTGTTGGTTGTGGAATCTCATCCGGGTACAACGGAGATAATGGACGTGTTTATTGTTAGCTCATCCCTTCCAACTTACATAGTTGTAGAATTTGTTGAACTTTCTAAAACTTTCCAGAAAGTTTGCTGTAAAATATTTCGGTTTGGAGTTCGCTGTTCGATCGTATATTTGAAAATTAAACAAAGGTTAAATACATCGTAAATAGAAAGAATAAATATATTCCAGGTTAACACCAACAACCCGGTGGCGACGGTGTACGTAGTGAGCCTTAAAACCCCAAAGTTCCTGTTCCCGCACGCTATACAGTTCACCTCACAAGTTGATAAAGGTAAGTATACAAACGAAAAAAAGATAAAGAATTTATTTTCTTGTATATAAATTTAGGTAAACACGTCTAACTAAATTTTAAAATAATCACATTATTTAATAAAAACAAAATAATAAAAAAATATAATTTCAAAAATATGATCTCATACTTGGCCATTATAAAAAAACTTCGATCGTGTGGGCGAATGTGGTGGATTATCAACCATAGCAACCCTGGTGTCAGGGTTATTATTCAGCCGCCAAAGTCCCCTGACATGGCTCATGAACCGGACTTATGAAACACGGATCGTCTTACTTTCGGACAATCAGGTCACCAGCATGCATTCTCTTAACCAAACTAAGATTTACAATACCGGGTCCCCACACCGAGATGCGAAAACACTCGACTGTGAGCCTTCTCTTTTCCGTGCCAAATATCGTTTGCATCACCAACAATAAGTTTTTATGACAATTTTGAAACTGTCATTATGCATTTAAAATTACAAAATAATCATCAATGTCATCCTGTTATTGCTGTTGTAGTTTCTTCTCATTTCTTCTCGTCAGACATAACACCTTGCAAAATCACGTGGCTTGATTGAAAAAAAAACTGACAATTGACAACTTACAACAAGTTAATTACATTAATTAGTTCATGATATTCTCCTTCACGAAATGAGATTGATTTTTTTTTCATGAGATGAGATTGACCTTATAAGTAAATCCAATAATCATGATAATTACGTTGAATAAATGATTCTGATTTCTGATTTCCGATATTTACGTTGAATAAAAATGATTCTGATTTCTGATACTTACATTTAATAAACGATTCTGATTTCTGATATTTACGTTGAATAATGACTCTGATTTCTGATAATTACGTTGAATAAAAATTATTCTGATTTCTGATACTTACATTTAATAAACGATTCTGATTTCTGATATTTACGTTGAATAAATGACTCTGGTATCTGTTAATTACGTTGAATAAATGATTCTGATTTCTGATAAATACGTCGAATAAATGGTTCTGATTTCTGATATTTACGTTGAATAAATGACTCTGATTTTTGTTAATTACGTTGAATAAATGATTCTGATTTGTAAGTGTTCGTAACATCACCTCGACAGAATGGTACGTGCGCTGGACGACGTGGATTTCGGAGAAACAAATTGCTGTCCTGCTGCTCAACCGACCGCAGAATGTCTCCATCATCAGCATCTGCAACGCCAACACTTACAACTGCCAGGATGTGAGTATTGACACTTCTTCTTCTATCGTGTGGGTTGTGAAGTGGATTACCAACCTCAACAACCCTGGTGTCAGGGTTATACATATATTGACACTACTAACTACCTAACCAAAAAAATACATTAACATCCCCAGATCTACCGCGACGAATCCGACGGCTCGCGCTGGTCTGGCCTCGGCTCCGACCCTGTAGACGACGACTGCGGCTGGTGCGGGGGCGGAGCCCTGCTCGGCGGTAAGGGCGGAGTCTTCACCACGGCGCCGGTGGCGGACCAGCCTGGCACCTGGAGGCACGCTGTCAGGGTCTCCCAGGATGCGAAGACTACTCTGACACAAGGGATGTTTGAGATCACGCAGTTGGTTGGGTGGGATGAGCGGAGGCGGCTGCTGTAAGTATAGTCTGGATCTTCTGCTTCTAAACTAATATTATAAACTCACTAAATTATTATTATTTATTCGGGTTCGATTCCCGATGGGTACATTGTCGAAATCACTTTGTGAGACTGTCCTTTGTTTGGTAAGGACTTTTCAGGCTTGAATCACCAGGGGCCTGTTTAATAAAACTTACAATTGTAAATTACAATGACAATTTGATGTACATTGCGGAGTGTGTGATCACGAATATTTTGCAGTTTCATATTAGCTACGGAATGAACATCAAATTGTCGTTGTAATTTACAATTGTAAGTTTTATTAAACAGGCCCCTGATTGTCCGAAAATGTAAAATGATTCCGTGCTTCGGAGGGCGCGTTAAGCCGTTTGTTGGCATAAACACCTCCGCCAACCAGCATTGGAGCAACGTGGTGGAGTATGCTCTATACCCCCTCCGGTTGATTGAGGGGACGCCTGTGCCCAGCATTGGGACGTATATAGGCTGTTTATGTTATGTTATTATTTATTATAAACTCACTTATTTACTTATTTACCTATTTACTTATTTATTATAAACTACAGAGTATTACAATTAAAATGACTGAACTGAATTTCGTTAACGAACACCGTGGAATAATGTCTGGTGCTCGGAGACAGTATTACTGGTCTTACACACCACAGTACCAACATTAAATCTCGTTCCAGGTACCTGATCGGCACAGCTCCAGAGAAGGCTGGCGAGCGTCATCTATACCGGGTATCGGTGCCTGCTGACTCCGCAACCTGGCCTGAACCAGCCCACTGCGTCACGTGCCCCGATATGGACCCTCTGCCACCTGATTCCACTGTTGAACCTACTAGCGAAGACCCGGTTAGTACTCGCAGTACGAATCATCATCTCAGGCCTTTACATCTTTATCAGATGATTCAAGCAGCGTTTCTGTGGCAGCTTTTAAAATGGCTATAAAGTCCGATGCGAGAGCGACAGTAGCGGCCGCACGACTGGCATTGTAGTTGAGGGTTATTAGTTGGCAAAGGTGGTAAATCGGCCCCCTCATTTCTGTGTCGCCTCTCGCGCTTGTCGGCTAGACAGAACATTGTGGCGGCGCAGCGGTAAACGCGCTCGGGCTGCGATTGTTGAAGTTAAGCAACTTTCGCAAAGGCCGGTCATAGGATGGGTGACCACAAAAAAAAGTTTTCATCTCGAGCTCCTCCATACTTCGGAAGGCACGTTAAGCCGTTGGTCCCGGCTGCATTAGCAGTCGTTAATAACCATCAATCCGCACTGGGCCCGCGTGGTGGTTTAAGGCCCGATCTCCCTATCCATCCATAGGGAAGGCCCGTGCCCCAGCAGTGGGGATGTTAATGGGCTGATGATGATGATTATTGTTATTATCTCCAGGATCAAGAGAACTCCACGTCCCCGCTGCCGGCGTGGCCGACGTCGACAGTGCTGCCCCACGTGTCTGATGAGAATGACTCCCTGCCGACGGAGTGCCTCTACAACAGAGTCATCTTTAGCAAGAACTTCTCTTACTTCGTACAGGTAAGGAAGATTTTTGAAAGGGTATTTGTACGGCCCATGCCGTACTATAAGTGGAGGTGTCTCCTGACGTGGCGTGGTGCTGGTGGTGGTGGAAACTTAAACTCCTTTGTTTACTAATATTTATTGGGTTTTTCTTAGTTTTTATAAATTCGTTACAAAATATGCGTGCCTCGTGACGCTCCGGTAGGGCAGTATTGCCATACGAAAAAACTTATTTTACTAATTAGGTCTATTGTCAATGAATATTTTAATGTTTCCAACAGTATTGATACTCAATAAGTACGCAACATTTATTTCATTCCGTGTAGTAAAATGGGTGCTAGGCACAGCAACGTTGAAGGGAAGAGGAAGTGTGTATGAAAACTTACCATTAAAAAAATCTTCTAAAACTCTTTTAATCATCAAAAGTCAGCCTAACGGCCTCCGTGGTTCAGTGGTTTGAGCGTTGGGCTCATGATCCGGAGGTCCCTGGTTCAAATCCCGGTGAGGATATATCATGATGTGATCCCTAGTTTGGTTAGGACATTACAGAATGATCACCTGATTGTACGAAAGTAAGATGATCCGTGCTTCGGAAGGCACGTTAAGCCGTTGGTCCCGGTTACTACTTACTGATGTAAGTTAGTAGTCGTTACATGAGCCATGTGGTAAATGGCATAGACTTTATTGGCATGTTCTACTAAGCAGGATTTTATAGTAATAACAACACAAAATTATGTACATTACCTTATTAGGATAAACAAAAAAATAAACACGACAAATATAGATTTTCATAGAAATCAGCCTCATTGGATTTTCTAAGATTTTCTTGCATCACAAATCTTTTCCGATTTTCTACCTATGTACCCTGACTGCCCATAACTACAACACGACTATAATTATATTATATTTGTGAACTTACGTTGTCCCCCCCTCCCCAGGAGTGCCTGGGCCCTGGCCCGCCGGTGTACCTGCTGTGCACAGCAACTGGTGAGCGGCGCGCTGTACTGTGGGACGGACAGCCCCTGAGACAGAAATACGCCGGCCTCGCCGCGCCGCAGTCCAAAGTGTTTAGAGTCGAGGTCAGTATATTATATGTTAAAATATCTATGGTAAGTCTAAAAAGCGGGTCGATTGCGAACTATTCTCAGTCTATCACGAGAAGAAGTGAGCTTAAAGTATGAAAGAAAATAAAAAATACAATCAATTCGACCAAACCAATCTTCTTAGTTTCCTTTTTTTTTTCTTCTTAACAAAAGTATTTAAATAGGTAATTTGGTAGTTTCCAAAGATAAATTAAGAAATACTGATTACTAAATAAAGGCAGATCTAAAACTGACAAAAACGTTTCTTTTTTTCTATTTAACTTATTTTTTAATTTTAATAAAGAAAAAAATAATAATAACTTCGACATTTTGTCACGTTTTCTGTGACGTCACAGAATTTTTTGATACAAATTCCATAGTAATTTCATATGTTGACGTTTAGTGAAAAGTAACTGATTTGACTAGTTGGAAACTACCCCCCGTTTAACGTGTGCTGTCAACTTAATTCTGACGGGTTATTGGCCAATATAATTTTTTTAACAAAAAAAATAATAATATAAGTTCTTTTTTTAAAAAAATATATTATTATTAAATTATATCACTTAAATTATTATTTTTTATATTTTTTTTTCTTGATTATATACCTAACTTTTATGCCTGTCGACTACCCGTCGCTTTTCTTTTCGGCGGATAAGGTGTCTGCAGAAATTATGGCTATTCGTAACAATATATTACCGATTTTATGTTATATTTTTTTTATTATTATATTATTTTTATATATTATTATATGTTATTATCCAATCTATGCCCAGGTACAAGCGGATCGTGAAGCTCGCGTCCGTCTGTTGCTACCACCAGGGTTTAGAGAAACTGACGACTTGCCGCTGCCACTTGTACTGCATGTGTAAGTATCAGGGCAAAACCCCGGGGGGTTCGAGCACATAACAATGTGATTGTAGTATGTTTTGTCCTTTGAGTTTTTGTTTCCTATTTTATTTATTTAGCTACTTAGGTTCTATGACGATCTTGTGACGTAGCGAGTAGGCGCCGCTACTTCAAAAGCGCACCCCTTTAGGACCACATTAGGATGTCAACGTAAAGAAGCGAGAAAAAATATACGCTTTCCATATATTTGATAGTTATCTCTTTTAGGCAGAGCGATTTATTGACGATAGATCTTATATAAAAAAATATAGTATTACAAATGTAACGCCATATTATGTTATTGAATTTTATCCTTTTTGCAATTCAGCTCCGCAAAACCAGGAGGCCAGCTGGTGACAGAGAAATGGAAGCCAGACTGGGGTTGGTACCTGGCGGCGGCAAGGAACTTCATCGTGGCAGAGATCGACGCAAGAGGCGCCGGCGGACAGGGCGAGGAGTTGCGGACGGAGATCTACCACAAGCTGCTCACTGTCGATGTGGAGGACCAGATCGCTGTGCTCTCGTAAGTGTCATCAGATCTTCAAATACCGGTACTATACCATGTTTCCAAACTATCAGCAAGAACGCGAGTGGATATGACAAACGCCTTTGTAATGAAATGTGATAAACAGCTTTGTGTTCATGGAGGACACTTGAAATGCTAAGATGGATATTTTGACCTGTCTACCTGGTCAGGATAAAAAAAAATAATCAGCTGATTTGTTACACTCATGATATAATCAGGAAATCGTGAATATGAACAACAATTTTCAGCTCAAAATGAGGATAATTGCGTAATTTGAAAATGGCAGTGTTAGCAGCGGATATCATAACATGCATTAAAGATGTTGTCCTCTTCTGTTCCTCTGAATCGTCTGTTGTCTCTCTGTCGGAAGACTCCTGAGGTGGAACTTTTCCTTTCAGATTGATGTGGGCATTAAGCCATTTAATGCCACGTCAGCTCCATTTCTTTGCATATTTACAGATGAGGAAGATTTTTGTAACGATGGATTCTTCTCCCATATTCCAGCTACCTCCGAGACAACCTGAAGATGGTCGACGGCAGCCGCGTGGGCGTGTGGGGGCAGGGGTACGGCGGCGGCGCGGCCACGGCGCTCGCAGCAGATGATGTCAGAAATGTCACTAGATGTCTGGCGGTCGTCGCACCGCTTACTGACCTCAGGCATTATAGTAAGACTTCCCATATATTCTATTCTGGGGCAAAAATGACGGAGCGGCTACTGCGCTGGATGCTAACGATGCCTGAAACTTCACCAAATGTCTGCTGACGTGAATATTTATACCTACGTGGTGTTTCTGTCACGCGCATGTGTGTGTATGACGTCTGACGCCCATACGATTTGGAAAGGGGGGTGAGATAAACCTAGCTCAGCCGCTGGTGGGGAGATGAGAATTGCCGTTCTATACGTATAAGTATTATTCCTTATTCTATGCTATTACGCCGCCGTGTTTAATTGTTAATAAATAAATAGCTACCTGAACTGAACGGCTGTTTCACCAATTGCTGAGAACTGTGTCTGGAGTATATCCAGAATGTATCCAGTACATAAAATTTAAATTAAAAGGATCCCACGAATCTCCAAAATTCCACCCTCGCGATTAAACCTAATGTCTTTCGTTTAGATTCCTACTGGACGGAGCGCTACAGCGGCTACGGCTCGTCATGGGCGGGGGCGTTGAGCGTGAGCGCGGTGTGGCGGAAAGCGGGCAACCTGCCGCCACGCCGCCTGCTGCTGGCGCATGCTACCGCTGACGTTGTGGCCCCACCACACCAAGCATTAGCCCTCGCAAGGGCTCTCATCAAGGCTAATGCTGTTTATACGCATCAGGTAATTTGACAGACATCACACGCCTGCAACCCCTATAAGGATTTAAATAGGTCCAAAAGTGAGCATAGACAACCTTTAGGCATACCAATCCATCCGTGTTGCATCATTTCCTCTCGTACGAGCTTAATCCATCTGTTTCTGTCTCCGAGAGGGCGTTATGAACTGGAGAGTCAAGACCTACACATTGGGCTATCTCCACGATGCCTTTTCTCATCTAAGCACTTTGCCAGTCACGATGAGCTGAGAGGAGAGAATTATAAAACCTACCTTTCTATTCCAGGTGTACCCAGACGAAGGCCACAACTTCGAGCGTTCTCATATCCACCTTTACAAATCGATGGAGCAGTTCTTCGACGAATGTTTCGGCCCAGTGGAGGTGGCAGATTGGGACGCCGGTGGGGTAGGGGGGCTGTTCCCCTTCCGGGACTAGCTAGAATGTGACTGCTGGTAAACATAGCCGGGATTTGGCCGAAGGTTACCGGTTTTTACCGGTACTTGGCGAGTCGTTACCGGTAATTGGCGAGTGGTTACCGGTACTTGGCTAACTGGGACGGTGTTTACCAGTACTTGGCCTACTTGGCCTTGAAGACTTTTCGTGATTCTTGCTATGTGTGATCTTGGCAAGGTGCAGTCTTTTCGTGTTCTTGGCAATGGGACCTTTGTTATGAAACTTATGTGATAATGTGCAGAATCTTGGCCATTTGATGATCTTGACAAGAAGAAAAGTGTAATAAGAACTAGGCTTCTATAAATGACAAGCTCTTGGTGAAATGATTATTTATTAGCTTGGCCGTGCGTCTTGGCAAGAGAGCTTTGTGTAGAGGAGTAGGTAGTCTTGACAATGCAACGTGTCAAATATCTTGGCGTACTAATAATTCGTAATTCTTCCCTAAAATTTGGGATCTTGAAAATACCCAATTAAAACGAATATTTGACATTTTATTTAACAGGATTAAAACAAATAATCTCCTGAAAAACTGTATTTATCAAGAACAAAATAAGTATCATTATCAAAATCGACCAAATTTTTTAATTTACTTACCATTGATGATTGAAAGGATTCTTTTTCAACTCAAAAATTGCGAAAATGGTAACAGACATTATTAATTGGGTATGTTGTTAATATTGTATGTAATAAAATAGAATATTATTATTTATTTTTAATTTTTCAGTCCAAAACGACATTATCATTTTTTTTTAATATCTCATGTAAATTTCCAGTAAACCTTTTAAAATATATTGTTAATTGATGACATTTATTAGGATAAATTGAACGAAAAACTATTAGAAGAATTGCCAAAATTTGACTTCCAAAATGGTTATTATGAGTGAGTTAAAAAAATAATCACCAAAATAAAGCATTAAAAACATCATGTCACAGAAATAAATAAGTCGACAATTTTATCAAAAACTGGCAACATTCACAGCAACTCTTCTCTCTGATTGGTTTATTCCGTGTAATGTTGCCAGTAAATAGCAAAAAAAAACTCTAATACGACCAATTGTATTGAAAATTATAATCTGGAGTGGATTTATAGAAAGGGATGAAAATATTTAATCATAATGGTGCATAGTAGAGGTATACATACGGATGGACAGATTATTATAGTTATTAGTAAGCCTAAACAAATTGCTATATTAAAAAAAACTTTATTGTCAAACCGTTGGTGTTTAAGATCTTTTGATGTGTAGACGTTATTGGTGAACAATATGTAAAAATAAAAGATAATTATTTAGTTATTTGATGTATTAGTCTTCCTAGAGTAAATAAATTTGAAAAGGTTTATTCAATTAGTGGCTCGGTGTATTATAAAAAAAAACATATTCGTTTATTCCGCTACATTCACAGGTCTTAATAAATTAAAAATAATAATTTCAACGGTAACAAGCTCGCCTCCTATTAAATAGAGCTTGAACATAGGTAGCGACGAGTGGGTGTACATTATTATACACCACTGCCTATCCCTTCGAGGATACAGGCATGATGCTTAAAAAAAATTAGAACACGCTCAGCTACTTGATATCCCAGTCATGTCGTGTAAACCGACAACCTGTAGTTAGGGATTTTGACAACATTCCGTATTAACTAGTCACTCTACTCATATTTGCTTTTCAATGAGGGGGTCTAAAAAGGCCATATTGAAGCAATTCATCTTAAAAAGCAATATTGCTTTTTGGAATTTGTAGTCATTGCGCACTTACTTCTACATGCGTAACTGTCAAATTGCAATATTGGTTTCAGAGGAATTGCTTCAATGTGGCCTTTAGACATATTGAATGTTTAATTGAGGCAAAAAATAAACCTAGTCACTAATTGCAAAGAGTTGTTCACCAATTCCGTCACTTTAGGGAGTATACTCCTGACGTTTTCTTATGATTAAGATAAGAGAAGCTCTATTTTAGTGTATCGTATCACTCTATTTGGGGGGTCTAAAACGGCCACATTGAAGCAATTCATCTAAAATTCAATTTGAGACTTCGTCATATAAAAGTCAGCGTGACATGTCAACGAATGTCAAATATCAATTTTGCTTTTTTAGATAAATTGCTCCAATGTGGCCTTTTTAGCACCCCTGTACTCGCTTTCGGTGTCAGTCTAGCTTTAACTAACTGTATATGTCCCCTTTTCGTAGTATATTTGGAGACCGGTACAGCGTAACTTTTTATATGCAAGACAAGGAATAGTGGTATATTATACTATACACCTCTACCTACCACTTTGGGGATACACGCGTGATGTTGCTATTGGATATTGGATGAGACCTACATAGATGAAGTTACGCTGTATTTGCGTTTAAGACCTTTCTTGTCATAAAACTTCTACTTATCAAAAACTCTATATTTTGTCCACTCTAGATCTCTTCTATACCTAAGTGTACCTAAATCTAATTAATTTCTAAATCATCTTAATTCTAGTCATTTTGTATATTAAGTTGAGAATAGAAATAAAAATATCCAATGACAATAGAAGAAAATGCTTAAATGTAAAATAAAATATACAGTATTAAATGGAAATTATTTGCTGATAAAGAAATTTAATTAGTTTTAATAAACTAAATCTTTGGAGTTATTTCAAAAAGCCTAAAATTTATTTATTTATCTATTTTATTATAAAATATTTAGTTTGTAACTCATATTTACAAGCAGCTTTACAGGAGTCTAGATTTATAATCAAATTAACAGTCGGTAAGGCGTTTTCACTATAATACTTATAGCTTGTTTTGTTTACAGAATAATTATTTTCCCTGATGTGTCTTTCGCACATCATCCTCATTTTAAGGGTGTAGGGACCCCAGTCTAGTTCCTACCCGTTACCTAGATGGCGTACGTATAGCATATTCAGTGTAAAACGTAAATAAATTAGTCTTTTTCTCATTTAACCTTATTTCTGAGGCTTAATTTTATTTGTGCCACAAGAGGTAATGGTGCTAATTCCTGTAGACGCCATCTAATTTTATTTTAAGTTATACCTGTCATTTTCTTATCCGTTGAAAAAGAAAGGGACGGGTAATCGACAGGCATAAAATTTATGGAATACACGTCAATTTTAAGCAGAAATCTAAAACAACCGTCTAAATATTTTACATCAGCTAATAACCCAACAGAGTTAAGTAGTCAGCACGTCAAACGGATTACATACCAGCGAGATGCCTATTTTATTAGCCCTGGTTATTCATTCGTTTTACAATTAACTTGTTGACAATCATCCGTCCCTTTCCTTTTCGGCGGATAAGAAAATGACGGGTATAACTTAAAATAAAATAAGGTGTCTGCAGGAATCAGGGCCAATATAACAATGTATTTTCTTTAAATCATTGATTAAATAATATATTATACATTCCCATACAAAACTAATTTAATTTACTAATTTTCTGTATTTTATGTTATAAATAAACGAAAATATGTATTTTCTAATAATAAGTAATAAAAATAACATTTAATTAGGAAAAAATATCAATAGCTTCAGAACCAACCTAAAGAACCTAAACCTGAAGAAATTAGGAAGGGTTTATAGAAGGGTTTATATAATATTTTTTTTGTTTGTAGGTTCTCTAGTCCTTCAAGTAGTGGCAAAAAGGTGTAGAGCTCATTTGGCTTAGTTTATTTATGACATAAAAAAATATTTCGATCACCACCGGTTGTGAATACACTTACGCCATCTATTGTCGCCGAAAATTATATACTAAAGGTCCCAACACCCTTAAGAGCCACGCTTTTGTCGGTGGAACATTCTCTATGCTACTTTTTAGGGAAATATAGGGCAGTGGTTTCACACATGACATACCATATTTTGTCTTGTCAAAATCAAGCTATTTAGGGTGATGGGTGACTGTTAATTTTATTGAGAAAACTGTCTTAATGATTACTCCTATTTCTGGATTTCTTCTCAATTTTTAATCACCCTCCTACTTACCTCCACCCCTAAAAGTTGTTAAAAATTGTTCATTCGATGTTAAGACTAAAATATTAAAAATGTGATAGGTGTTTATTTACTTGTTTAAATAAAATTGACCATTTAAATGTTTGAGGCATAAAACATTGGAAAAATTGTGTAAAAATGTCAGTTTTACTGTATTTTTGTATTATAAATAGTTTTTTCTTTAAAGTAAATGTAATGAGATGTATGATTATGCCAAACGGTGTAAAAGTATTGAGTAATAAATAATAGTGTATGTATTACTTGTTACACGTAAGTAGATGCTATTCGATTTCATTATTTTCCAGAATCCTAATTCTAAGTAATGAGCATAAAAACTAGAAGCTCAAATATAGGTGGCAGCACTGTTGAATGTCCTAAATTTTGACAGTTCTCCATGCTGTCCAACTGTGTAGCAACATTCAAAAATGTGGAGCAAACCAGAGTGTATCCCATCTGTAAGATGAGTTACGAAAAAGGAAAGCAGCCAACAGTTGGAAATAGACAATTTTGATTGAAAATAAGTTTTAAGTTTCTTTCCGATCTTTAGTGAAAAACACTATGATTTTGCAATTAAACGCAGCGCAAAGCGTTATAGTGTACAAAAAATATCAACCAAAACAATAATAATATGTTTGTTTACTCAAATAGTATGGGGAACTATCAAAATTTAAGAACACTCAACAGTAGCGACACCAGATGTGGCAAAACCTCATTGGCGTGGCAAAACTCTCTCCATAATAAATTAGCGCCTATTCCATACTTACGATCCGCTCAGAAATTTCTAAATCTTTACGCTGTTATTGGTGCTAATTCCTGTAAACACCATCTAATTTTATTTAAAGTTATATCTGTCATTTTCTTATACGCCGAAAAGGAAAGGGACGGGTAATTTTAAGCACAAATCTAAAACAACCGTCTAAAAATTTTACATTGGCCAATAACCCGACAGAATTAAGTTGACAGAACACGTCAAACTGTTTGCATACGAGCGAGATACCTTTTTGATTCGCCCGGGTTATACATTCATTCATTCTTCCTAAAATTAAGAGCTGTCAATCATCCGTCCCTTTTCGGCGGATAAGAAAATGACAGGTATAACTTAAAGTAAAATTACGAGGTGTCTGCAGGAATCGGGGACAATATCATAATTAAAACACATAATACCGGGTTCTTACCACGGTAATCAGATATCTGTTGTCCACAGTCGACAGTCGTCCCGTAATCATGGCACTTGCAACAGTGTTGAAATATCGGGACTCTCATATGTACCTATATCGGTTTTTAGTAAGATTATCCATGCTTCGGAATACACGTTAAGCTATCGGTCGCGGTTACTATTTCCTTCAGTAAGTACGTAGTCATTACAAGAGGCTTTTGGCGGCTCAACAGTACCCTGACACCAGGGTTGATGAGGTCAGTTATTGATCTGACAATCCACACGAAAGAAGACTAATTTATGATTATGAAAGGAGTTTTGTCTGTCCGTACGAAATTGCGGTAATCCTTAAACGTTCATAAATGTATTGTTTGACATGATTCAGTGGATACTATGTTTAATAAAATTATGTTGAGATGTTGTTTTTTATAAAAAAAAATAAACATTAAAAAAGTTGTTCCCAATGTGTCGTTTCATTTAAATGAACCTTTAGTTGGTACTGACAATATAGGTATGATGATGATCCAACTGCGGGCTTAGCACCGTAAGCGCGCGACTCTTTCTCGCCTCTACATCACCACCCGTCACTCTTTCACAGTATTGCACAGAAAGAGACAGGCGATCTCTGTCGCGGCGAGAAAGAGTCGTGTGCTTACGATGCTAAGCCCGCAGTTTAACTATTCATTTTCTACGCGTCTATCCTTTTCTATCACTTAGAATCGTCATTTGCTAGAGCGAGATAATGACTCTGGCACTCCCGCTCTAGATATGACGGCTCCGAGTGATAGACAAAGATAGAAACATAGGAAAGTACGATGAGGTGCCTAACCCATCTACTCCGTTTAATAAGGCATGACGAAAACCTAGTCAAAGGAAATAGTTTTTGCCAAACGTCTTTTTTTACTTATTGTAGATTTGCCGCATATGACATTAACTACTTGGCCGGGCAAATGGGGAGCGCTGAGAGCTCTCACCCTATACAAAATGTAAAGACAATAGACCTGACCTATGACATCATCAATAGACATCCTACTCATCAATAGTCACTATGTACCAAATGAAGACTTGAAAACCAAGATCACTATAATTTTTTTTAAATAAAACAAACATACACATGCATGCACGCACGCATGTTGCATGCACGCACGCACGCATTCGGTCGGGAGATGATAAATGGGAGCATATTTGATCGAGCCTATGCTCTAATAACGTCATAACCAATATACTTACTAATATTTTAACGGTATTTGTAACATTCAATTATGTACGTAATCATGAATAAATAAAAATATACTGAAGGTCATTACAAGCAATAAAAGACTAATGTTGTAACTGATTGATTGGAATCACAATTTAATTATCTTACAGAGTTATTCGCTTATAAATTACATTGTCTACTCTATCACCGAAGTACGCGTATGTTGACCGGAGTAGCACCTCCATAGCGCCTGCGAATAAAACAAGAGCAATTCAGTTTATTTCGTCACTTACTTTTGCTAAATGAAAATGGAAGGCGCTTTTATAAGTTTTAGAATCCTTTAATCAAAAACTAACTAACACAGATGGCTCGACCATTATAGACGGCTACACTTACTGTATTGAAAACGTACACAGTTCTAAAATCATTCTCAAAGAACCGATGCAAAAAACAGCTGATTACTTCGTAACTAGGAAACAACTTAAAAATAAAAATTTGTGATAAAACTTGGCAACCCTGAGGATTTTTAAAGAGTTAGAATAAAATAAATTACCAACCAAAATAAATAAATTGCCAGTTGGTACATACAATTATAGAATGATACTCTTGTGTGTGGGGGGGGGGGAGAGAGAAAGAGTATTACAGAAAATAATCATTGAGGCAACAACGAAAAGGGTTCATTCAAAGTATTCTTTTAATCGATTTTCAAGAAGACATATTTCAATTCAATCAATCAATTGTAATCAAATTAGTTTTATATACTTGCTCAGCGGTGAAAGAAAACATCGTAAGGAAACCCACATTCCCGAGAAATGCGTTTCGGGGGTATATGACGCTTCTGTAAAAACCGGACATGTCAAATCTTCAGGTTAGGTAAGCGGACCCTGTGTAAACGGGATAACGCTAGGGAGATAATGAGTTATTTGCGAATTCAAACACTGTTTAAGCTATACATCAACAAAAAAGAAAAACAAAAAGAAAAAACGAAATATCTACATCTACACTGTATAGACTGTTGACAGTGTGTACATACCGTGGTAAAGTTTACTTCCAGCGGTTGTTCTCGTAGTCCCAGTTGGAGGCGAGTCCGTCTACTGGGTTAACCTTCAGGTCCAGCATGCGTTTCAGTTGGGCCTTCTGTCTCTCTTCAGACAGAGACTCTGGCAGAGGACTGTACACTGTAATGGGATATAAAAGATAATTTAGTAAGTACATAAATAAAACCTCGTAAGTTCGTGATGCCCAAACACTGTTAAACGATAGTTTGGGTATTCTGGTAATAAAATTGAACAAAAACACAAAATAAATTAAAATAATCATACTAGTTATAGTAATCATTGTTAGTAATTCGTCGGTCCCGGTTACTACTTACTGATGTAAGTATGTAGTCGTTACATTAGTCATGTCAGGGGCTTTTGACGTCTCAATAATGACCCTGACACCAGGGTTGCTGAGGTTACCAGGGTAGCTAGATTACCATCTAGCTCATAACGCACATGTAGGAAGAAGTAAGTAAGAGAATTGGTAGTAATTTTGAAAATTGGTAGTAATTCTGGGAATTGGTAGTAATTCTGGGAATTGGTAGTAATTCTGAGAATCTCAAGACTCACCGAACAGCTTCATGCCGAAATAGATCCACACAGACAGCGACCCGATCACGAGCGCCCAGCCGAAGGCTCCCTTCCACTCGCCCGTGGGCGCCTGGAACTCGGCGAAGGTCTGGCAGAAGGACGCGCGGTATAGAGCCTTCTTCTCCTCAAGGGTCAGCTTCTTCCAGTCACCCTTCTCTTTCTGGCGGAGGACCTGGGAGGTAAAGGTGTTAGTTCAGATTAATTTTACGTTCCGGCGCAGTAGCTATTGTCACCGTAAGAGTCTTCTATCGTGTGGGTTGTGAGATGCGATTACCAACCCCATCAACCCTGGTGTCAGGGTTACTATTGAGCCGCCAAAGGCAACTGACATGGCTTATGTAACGACTACTTACTTACATCAGTGCCTTCCGAAGCACGGATTACTTTATGGATAATCATTTAGTTTATTTATTTATTTTATTAGGTTTGCCAACAGACAAAAACACTTTTACATGTAACTTAACCTATTTACAAATACTGGACTAGTGCTCGTCCAATTATAGGCAAACACAACATGCTACTTTATTAACGCTAATAAATAAATAAATAAACGCTACAAAGGACGACAATCTACATAAAATAAAGAAACAACAGAGAAATAAATCTTAAAAAGAACACTAGTTTAATCTAATCAAATCAAGTATACTTTATTGCACAGTACTCAGTAGTTTATTTGATGTTCCATCATAAAAAAAAATGTTTTCGTATTTACAAACCTATTTACAGCTGGTAAACTAATCGCGACCTATGTCGATGTTGACGCAACATTTTTTCAATGGCAAAAACACGTTTTTTTGCTTACAATAGGCTACTTGACAACCTAGTCAAATGAGATACTTTTCCGAAACGTCAAAACGAAAGTTTTCTTTGGAGTTTCTATGGAAATACTATCCTGTGACGTCATCAATAGAAGCGAACGTCGTACTCATTGTTACTTAATTCATAACTAAAATTGTAAAATAAGTGATAAAGTAAAATAATATTGCATTATGATCATCTTAGATTGCCTTCTATTTTTAAATTAGCAATGGTACTAATTCCTGTAAATACCATCTAATTGTATTTTAAGTTATATCCGTCATTTTCTTATCCGCCGAAAAGGAAAGGGACGGGTAATCGACAAGCATAAAATTTATAGAACACACATCAATTTTAAGCATAAATCTAAAAGAACCGGCTAAAAATTTTACATTCGCCCATAACCCGCCAGAATTATATTGACAGCACACGTGAAATGGTTTGCATACCAGCGAGATACCTTTTTTGATTCGCCCGGGTAATCCATTTATTTACTCATTCTTCCTAAAATTAAGAGCTGTCAATCATCCGTCACTTTCCTTTTCGGCGGATAAGAAAATGACAGGTATAACTTAAAGTAAAATTAGGAGGTGTCTGCAGAAATCGGGGCCATTTTATACCTTATCTTTGACCCAGTTAAATACCCTATTACAAACTTATTTCTAGTTGGTAAACTAAACGCGGTCTTTTTCGATGTATGCTTAGGTAATGCGAATTAACCTCCATAAATTAGTACGGAAAATATGAAAACCATCCGTACCTTGATGTCAGGAGTGTCAGGCTGGAACCGAACAGCTGGCATGGGGAAGTCGGTTCTGTCAACATAGTTGGGCTGCCCATTGTAACCAAAGCCCACCCACTCCCTGTTGCCCACCTGAGGATTACATAACGTTGGAGTTATTATCTGAATTGCTATATTAAAAACTAAAATAATAATAATTTAGTATTAAAGGACAGCACACACACAGCACCACTAAAAAAATACAATATAAAAACCCATTATGGGTTTTAGTGTCGTAATGTAAGAATTTTATAATATCTTTTGTAATTAATAAATAAATAAATTAATTTTGTGTTGTATTTATTTTTTAACATAATAATATTTATTATAATTATAATATAATTAATATATAATATTTATTTTTATATTTATTTATAATAAATAAATAATATAATAATAAATACATAATAAAAAATAAATACAACACAAAATAAAACTGTTTTAATTTACTACTTAATTAATATTGAACAGATTATTTTCAAACATTTCACAATCTTTTTTTTAATTTGTCTATGACCTTGTCAGCTACCCTAAAGTCAAAATCAAAGGAAATAATAAAAATACATAACGTAACACAACCTCACTACTATTCGTAATGGGGTAGTCAGAGGTACATCCATCTTTCTTTATAATGAAGGTTTCAGGAGCTTTTCCTTTTTAAATAAAAATAAAATATATTTAAGAGGGCTTTACCTTGGCGAGCTCGCTGACTGAGCGAGTGCCGGCGGGTACGCGGACTGCATCTAACAGCGCACGGCGTAGGATGTAGTTGGCCATTTTACTGGAAATAAAATTGTTTTAATTATTAGAATTAAAAAACATAACGAAAAACATTTATTCAACATGACTAAAAGTATTTTTTTTCTTGAAATTTACAAAACTAGATTAGAAAATTAAATGTATTATGGTTGAAGAGAATAAATAACAAAACATCACATTTAAAAAAAAAAAGCAAAATGAACAAAAAACTATATTTACACCAAAAATAGCATACTAAAATCTTTATGTTTAATTCAAGAACATAAATAGCCTATATGTCCTAGGGCGGACTCAAGAGTATAGTGCATACTCCACTATGCTGCTACAGTGCGGGTTGATTTTTTAATTAATCAGGATAAAATACTACTTTAAAGTTAGTCTAGTTTTGTTGTCCATATGCATATTGTGTTCTATGTAATAAAACTATAAATAAAGAAATAGAATGTAGTTTTCACTGTACTACATTCACAGATGTAATTAATCATATCTCAATAACCTAAATTGCAAAAACATATTTATCAGTAACATACTGATTTGACTATTTATAGACATTTTTTGGCAAAAACTGGCAATGTACCAAACTTCAGTTTTATGCATATGTCTAACTTGAAAATGTAAAGTAAATAAAATGTTTATTTTATAACATTTTTGGTGTATTCATTTGTTGGAATCAATGGTGTTGCTAACACTCCTTATTGGCCATTGTTTTGAAATACATTGAATGTTTACAGTATCACAGATGGACTTACGGTTAAGGAGTTATGTTTGTCATGATTTATCTGTTATATATTACACCGTACTGCATTGTCAAGAATTGTATGTTCATTACAGGATATTTTCCAAACCGCATTTTCATATAGTAGTCGCATCATGCGGCAAAAATGCTATATTTGAAAATGGATTTATGATAAAGAAATTTCACCTCACCTTTATTAATTTGAACAAATATTAAAAAAGAAAATAAAATGACAAATAGGTAGATCACAAGCCAATCGTATTATGATAAGTAAGAGGTTACCTAAGCCATTCGGACAATCAATACCAGTTACATAACAGGTATTTTACTGAAAATGTCATTACATTTACACTAAATGCTTAAAAACAAAACTGAACGGCATTTATAACGTATAAAATACCTATAAAAACAAAATCAACCCTTATTTAGAAAGAAAATCAATTTTATTTGAAATTCGAACTCAATTTTTTTGGGCACACCACTTGACTCTTCTGCACTTAATTTATACAAACGCATGTTTTAATCACTATTGAATCAAAATTATAACAAATATATACGTAATAATCACTAAAATAAAGGAAATCGATGAGTATTTTTACCTCTAATTCGACTTTAGTCTCGGGAAATGTTATCACCACCCGACTAAAATGACGTAAAACAATTCGGTGACGGCGCCACCTTGCGACGAATACCAAAACTATTCAATACGTTCCATTCTACGCAGAGTTTTTAATTTTATGTCTTAATTCAGTTTTAGAGTAAGTTCATTAATATAATATTGTTAGAATCTTATGGACAGGACAATCAATATGCTAATTCAAACACTTTTTTATCTTGGAATAAAAAAGTCTGTCGATAGATTTCAAACACACAAAATTATAAATAAAATTATTTATTTAATAAGTAGATTACATATTATAATAACTAATTATTTATTATTATTATTATATTTAAAATTGTAATATTTTCACACCAAAACGTGTTAAAAGTTTGAAATAACATTTCTTTACAATTATTGTGGTGGATTATATATATATTCATTATCATAAACAACCTATAGTATATGTATAATAATATATGTTACACTGCGGCTCGCAGGCCTCACCTCGAATAACGAAAAGACAGATATATAAGATGCATACTCCTTTTATTTTTTAATCTACGTTAATATAATCCAGTATATGACGTCTGCCGTCTTTCTCACTATCTTCATCGTCATCGTCTTCATCTGATGTCATTTGAGTGGTTGACGTGATTTTAGTTATACTCAGGACAGTAGAACGTACCGACTTATTCCGCAGTTGTGGCGTTTCACTTGCTTCTTCATCGGAATCCGTGACAGTTTTCCTTTCATCGTCCTCACTCATGTATTGTGTTGCCAAAAGACCAAAATCGTGATAGGAGACCGGTTTATTCGTGGTTGTGGTTCTTCGCCGCCGAGTAGTAATTTTATCTTGAAGAAGCAGAACCACCAAATCGTCTTCATTCAGCATGTTCAATGAATTGTCCGGTTTAAAGTTTTTGCTTAAAAATTTCTTTTCTTCTTCTTCTGACATTAAGTCTGAGCCACCATTTTCCGCCATCGGATCTTCGCTGTCAAATTGTGTCGTTCTTTCAGTTGTTGTTTTTCTTGAAAAAAATAGGGATGGGTACCTCGACGATGACGTCGTTGTCTTAGAAGGCAATTCAATGCTTATCCCTTCTTCCGAGGTGGATACATCGTTAGTTTTTTCGATACTCCCTTCAATTTGTGACACTTTATATCGTTGAATGTTTTTCATTTTCTCTGCAGTGTTTCCGTTTTCTTCACTGCTCATCATATTATTTAAATATTTTTTATTAGATTTGCCTAGCTGGTCCTCTGAAGAATCAACCATTACCGCTGAGTTATCGACGTTTTCATCCATTGGAGTCACAGATACGTTTAGACCTAAATATTCTTGCAGAATACGGACTGCGCCAATTATAAGTCCTTCTGTGAAATCTGAATAGTTCTGAAATGGTATATTCTCATTAACGTTAGGCTTTTGAGCCTCAGTTTCTAGACCTTGTCGGTGTGCTTCCGGCACTTCTGTCATAATAATATCTGTATATCCTTTATCTGGTTTTGTAGTTGTCACTAGAACGTGCCGATCATCGTAGAGCGGTTCAGGATCGTTGGCTGGAGTAGTATCTGTAGGTGGCATATTTCTCACGTCACTTTTGTCATAAGTTTTAAATGTTGTAATTTCAGTTGTATGTTTATCTGTTGCTTCAGTAGTGGTATTAGTATCACTTTTTTCGTCACTACTATCTTCTTCGTCGTCGTCATCCGAATCTAGTCTGAGATTGCCACCTAAGAGTTTATTTAACAGATACGATATGACTTGTATCGCTTGGGGATACTCTCCTGTTTGAGCCCTCATATGTTTTTTACCACTACTAGTTCTTATTTTCATTTGTAGTTCGGGTTTGATTTTACGTAACTGCTGTTCGATCTTCGTTTTTAGTTTCGCTAAGATTTTGCTTGGCTTTTTTAGTTTGGTCTTCGATGGAATCTGGAATATTGGCATTAGAAACATTAGCAAGATTAAGGAAAGGTCAATTGTTATTTCAGAAAGATACATTTAAATATAGTTTCACCCCTTTGATGACTGACTCAATCCAGTCCGTGTAATATTTGATGTCAGTGAAGACAGTGGGTGCATCTGGAGTGCCGCAAATCGGTGGTCCGAAACTAACCACTCCTACCAGGGTACTGTTCAGGATAGCTGGACCCCCGACGTCTCTCTGCAAATATATTCTTCTGTGAAACAATAATAAAATGCATACAGCAAAATTTGCTGTTGAAAATAAGTAATAAATCTTAATTTAGTTCATGAAAAAGATTCTTAGGTAGGTTCAGCGATGCGATAAAATTTCGTTTTCTTAAATTATTGTTCAGTTTGTGATCTATAAAAAATCTGTATTTAACGATCGTTTACCAATTACCAACCTGACAAGCTCCAGAACCTTTTGTAGAGAATCCGGCGCAATAGTTCATGTTAGTAACGTATCTCCTGAAAAATGTAATAGCTTTTTAAAAACGCATCAGACACGTTATTATGTAATTAGCGGATGTTGAAATAATACAAGAACTTCTGCACAGGATGGCGTATTTTTCTTTACCACGACCCAGATTTTGTGCGTAACGCATCAATGGGTTACAGTTAGAACTTAGATAAATTGAAGACGTACTTAAGTTCCAATTGGATATTTGCCATTTCTTTACGTTTGATGGTAGTGTGACCTAAAATTTTAGCGTTACTTATCTTGTGACTTTTTTATTTTATTTTTTATTCTTTTATATTTTTTTCATAATTCATTAACAATTTTTTTATGCTGTATTCATTTATTTTCTATAATTGAGATTTGCTTTGTTGAACTTATTTTTTTACTAATATTCTGTCTATTTCAGTATTTCGAACAAAATTTCTGTAATTTTTATGCGAATAAATACAAATTCATTCATTCATTCTGTCGTCCTGTGGGCTCACGATCCGGAGGTCCCGAGTTGGCCGGAGTGTGTGGACACAATAAGCCTGGACTTGTTGAATTCCTAAAACTTACTTGGAATACGTAGTTGTACATTTTTCAATGCCGTAGATGTCTAAATTTGAGTATGACAATGGATTGGCTCCAGAGGTCAGATCCTGCTGAAATAATATACACTTTGGTAACAAATAAAAGGATATAAATAAGTACCTCCCGTAAGTAGTTAGTTGGTCCCGGTTACTACTTACTGATGTAAGTAAAAAACTTAATGATGTAAGAGCCATGTCAAGGGCCATTGGCGCCTCAATAGTAATCCTGACACCAGGGTTGACGGGGTTGGTAATCCACTTCACAACCCACACGATAGAAGAAGAATAACTTGATAACAGTAGCGTCTGTCAGTCAGCTTCAGGCAGAAAGCGCATCGACGTGCGCTCATTTCTATTATTTTCATTAAGAGAAAAACAGATGGAGATACTTACGATAAGCAGTGAATATCGTCGATCACGCCAGAGATTCCAAATTGCTTACAAACAAAAAAAAGTTCTTATTACCTTTTCACCCCATCCCAACAACATAACTGCCTTAACATTCTCCATAAGCGTATCATTATTTTTCTTGTACACGATCCTTCTTATCTTCTTATTTTTCTTCCGGAAGTTGAGGCGTTTCTTTATCTTTACTATGGCTAGGTTATTTCTCAGGGTAACAGGGTCAAAAGATGGGTGGAAGAAGATTTTGGAGACATAGCACAATTCGCCGTCTTTGTCTGTGAACTCGCTTCCGACACGCACGAAAATACTCTTCGGATGACTGTCGAGAAACTTTGGGTTGCTAAACGCGCTGTAAAAGAAAAAAATATTTAAAACCTATACTTACTGTTTCCGAATCTTATAACGTTAATACTTTTAACTTGATGAACTATTTGATAATATCTATATGTACGATTCGCTTGTAACCATCACCATGTAAGTAATCATCATTATCTCGTTAGCGTTATTCCGCTTTTCAAAGAATCCGCTAACATAACATAAACATTTGGCAGATCCAGTTTTATACGTAAGCGACTGCCAATCTGACTTTTCAACCCGCGAAGGGATAACCAGCCCAATACAGGTTAGGTCACATACCTCCGAAGTGCATTTCTCGGGAATGTGGGTTTCCGTACGATAAAGTTAATCCTTACGATGATTTCTTTCACCGTTGTGAAATTATTATAAAACTAATTTGATTACAATTGATTGATTGAATTGAATTATGGAAAATGGCCAGATTAAAAGATTAAGTACTTGAATTAAATTAACCCGAAGAAAAAGCCAAACATTATCGACTATAATATTAAAGATTCCGTCCTTGCCCACCTTACTGCCAACTTATAAGTTTTCCTGTAAATGTCTTAAAATTAATCAAATAAAATACCCTATTTATGTCCAACTGATGACCACAAGCCTCCCCTCAATCAACCAAGGAATATGCATCCACCATGCTGCTCCAATGCCATTGCATAAATACTAAAAAAGTGCCTCCTAGACACTGCATAAATCTTTTGGAATAAATGTATGAGACTATTGAGACCTTATGACACTTACACCTGCATGCAAGTCCCAGCAGTGATGACCATGTCAGCACTGACGATGGAGCCAGTGCACACGAAGTCGCCCATCACGTGGATGCTGGCCACGAACGGGAACTTCATGATCTTCGTGTTCAGACCCTGGAACAGTCTTCTGTTGGCAAGCTTCATCGTTCCGTTGGTAGACTCCGTGACGTTTGGTGCTCCTGTCGGGTTTGAAGTTGAGACAAGAGAAAATGTGAGTTAAAGAGCTAGTAGAGAATTTTCTTTTCCCACCGGGGCAAGCAATCACTATGAAATTCCATTAGCTTCGATCCTTACACACTTCTCTTGCTTCCTCCACATTCATCAATCGTTTCTTACAAGCACGCTGGTTCTTTTCCGGTGTAAAGGTATGTATCTGTGTGCAGATTTACATATATCCTCTCAACAGATATTCACAGATTACTCAGTGCGCCGTGCAGAACGCCATTTAATTTTCATTTATTACCAGATTCCAGATGAATGAAAGACCTCACCTTTATTAAACTGCGATTTAAAATAAAAGATTATCAACATACTAACGCCAAGCCTTAAGATTTTTTCTTTTAATAACTCTGATCTTTGCATTCTTTTCGTACATTTCTTTTATCCTCTGCGAAGGTGTTTCGAAACCCACTAATTGCATATTTTCCACATTATTCAGGTATTCTCTCAGAAATACTATTGATTCTTCTGATTTAGCTGGAATCTCTAGTGAAGTTATCTTCAATTTAAAACCAGCTTTTTTGGTATTATTCTTGGAATTGTCTATGGTAGGATTGAGATGATCGTCTACGATCACTTCAACGAGCGTATCGAGATTAAAAAGACCTTCTCTTGGTCTTTTTGTTTGATTAAATCTACAAATTCTTTTAATACTCTTGTAAAGTCGAAAGTTCTCTTCGGCAATACTCTTCATACTAGCGTGCATGGACAGAAGCAACCGGTGCTTGTATTCAAGAGTAAAATTTTTGTTCAATTTCAATGTGGTGAATATTTTGTTGACCATGTTTTGAATTAAGACGTTTAACTTTTGGAACATGTTCCCTTTCAACATCAAAACTTTTCTTGAGTAACACATCTGCGGTTGCGACGTATAAAAGACCAAAATCAACATCGCCACAAACTTGTTCATGCTCATCTTTAACATTGAAGAAATAAATAAATAAGTAGATACTTAAAAGCAAACTTAAAGCAATCGAACACGCGTCTGCAAAAACAATGTGATCTTTATCAAATGCAAATAAAAAAGATACGTATATGCGTTATAAAATTTGAGATTCAATTGAAATATTCCAATTTGATATTTTTTTACAAAAATAAGGTTTCGCAATTCGAAATCAAAACATAGATTTCGAAATTTCCAATTTATTTTGCATAACAATTGCTGTTTTGCAATCGTTTTCACAGCAATAAAGTTTTTTTCGAATAAAACAAGGATCGTAAAAACAGTTTAGTTTATTGAAATAACAGTCCCAAGTTATTTCAAATCCATAACCATACAAGTAGTGTTCTAAGTTTCTAATTTGTTTCAAAATTATTGTTCAACGTTTCATAAAGATGATTAAGTCTGCAGCCAACTACGTCTTCATTGCATTGGTTCTGAACATCTTCGACGAAGCGCTGCTGCTGGTACAACTACCGACGGTTGAAGATAACGACATTATGACGAGTGAAGCAGCAATTCGGGTCACGACGAACAAATTGTTCTCCACACTCCAACTGAGGATGGCACGAACAACGACAAAGATGAAGCAATATTCTCGCGTCCATAACTATTTGATGTCACTGACGCTGCAAGACTACCACAGCCTAAAAGAAATCGCCAAGCTAACGAGACTCGATAAGAACAATATCGGAAACATAACCACAGATTTTATAGCCTTATTAAACGAAATTTTAGATGAAGAAAATTTTTTAGAATTGCAAAATGTTATTGGGAATAATGATGTAAAGAAAGATTACGATATTGTAGATGAGGTGCAGAAATTTGAATTACTGAGGACCTATTACTTAGGGCCGTACAACAACATAAATAAAGATATTCTGAGAGTTTTAGACGGGGACGCTAGTTTAGGAAGTAATTTCAACACATCGTTACCAGTAGATGCAACTTTCGCTGAACTAGATACAAAAAATGTTATAAACAATGACATACTCCAGTCATTGATAGATATTGACGAGTATGGTGATGACACTAAGTTTACGATGGATGAAGATGACCACAATGATTCAGATGTCGATCCGTATTGGCGTGAGTACCTAGTAAATCACCTTGATCTTCCGGTTGGTTTTTCAGTTTCTGATGTCTTTCTATGAGTACTGATTGAATGCTAAGAGAAAATTTGTGCTGCTTATAAATAGGTACGCTTTTTGTATGTGGATTTTTTTCATGTAAATACTAGATGCAAAATGATGACGCTGATTTTTCTCCCCGGTATGTCGTCAAGACCAATATATGAGGGTTGTCATGTTTCAGCAATCCATCTTAGAACGTCATGTGACTGCAAGTTGTTTTTCGACTTCTTACTAGTTGCTCTGCACACCCATTGGAGATTCGCGACGTGTGTTTAGAAGATTTTTTTAGATAATGTGTGGTGATAATGATGAATGGGGGCCGTGGTAGCCCAGTTGGTAGAACGCTTGCCTCTCACTTTGAGGTCGCAGGTTCGAATCCAGTACAGACCTAAACCAATGAATGTCGAATTCTTGTTTGGATCATAAATGATTATCACGTGCTCAGCGGTAAAGGAAAACATCGTGAGGAAACCCACATTCCCGAGAAATGCATTTTCGTATGTATGTGACCTAACCAGTATTGGGCTGGTTTTCCCTTCGCAGGTTGGAAGGTCAGACAGGCAGTCGCCTCTGTAAAAAACCGGGCCTGTCAAATCTTCAGGTTAAGTAAGCGGACCCTTTGAAAAACGGGATAATGCTAAGGAGATGATGATGATGATGTGTTTTAGATGAAAGTGACATGCCTATTAGCGGGCGGCGTATCTACAAGGGCAGGAAGGCGCGCTCCAGACACTTCCCATTCATGGCCAGTATCCAGATCTTCAAGAAGTTCCAGTGTGGTGGCTCCATCATCAGTGAGGACTTGATTGTTACGGCTGCATCCTGTCTCCAAATGTAAGTCACCACTTCTAAGACTTTATATGTTTCAAACGCGTTGGTTGTAATTTTTTTTAACCATAATACAATCAATAAGGTGATGATAATGCTGGAAAAAGGAGAAGTATTGAGTAAGCCCTATTACTCAACAGTCTTCTTCTATCGCGTGGGTTAGGAGGTGGGTTACCAAACTCAGCAACCCTGGCGTCTCAGGGTTATTGTTGGAGCCACCAAAGAGCTCTGACAAGACTCGATTACTCTACAATAACGTGTTGAGTGTATTGAACAAGCTTTATTTCTTCTATATCCCAATTACATCCATCGCAAGATGAACTAAGTACCCTCATCTCACCGAGCTTTTTGTTAGACCAACGGGATAGGTGGTGAGCCATATCGCCGTCTATAATGGTCGAGCCAACGGCCACCGTGATCCAGTAGGTTGAGCGTTAGGCTCACGATCCGTAGGTCCCGGGTTTGAATCCCGGTGGGGAAATATCACAAAAAATACTTTGTGATCCCTAGTTTGGTTGGGACATTACAGGCTGATCACCTGACTGTCCGAAAGTAAGATGATCCGTGCTTCGGAAGGTACGTTAAGTCATTGGTCCCGGTTACTACTTACTGATGTAAGTAAGTAGTCGTTATATGAGTCATGTCAGGGGCCTTTGGCGGCTCAATAGTAACCCTGACACCAGGTTTGATGAGGTTGGTTATCTACCTCTCAACCCACACGTGAGAAGAAGATGGTGGAGCCAACTGTGTTAGTGAAAGCACTTAAGATAAATCAAATTAATAACTCATTGGTGCAAGTTCGCTACCAGGGTTCGAACCGTGCAATCTCCTCTTCAGAATTAACTATGACATTCTAAAATTCTCTTCAACAGCGCTTACAACAACCGTTTCTACCGAGAGAATCCGTCTTTCCTTTCCATCCGAATTGGGACCCAATTCTTCGAGAGTGGTGGCGACCACATACCAGTGTTGGAGCTTTACTTCTACCCTGGTTACGATCCTCACAACCTACGTCATAACCTAGCTGTTCTGCGCGTGGTTAGAAGGATCAAGTTTGGAAAAAGAGCGAAGAAGATTGAGATAGATAGAGAAGCAGCTCCCCTGCCGATTAATACTGATGGTATCACTATTGTCGGCTGGGGTGCTACACAAGTAAGTTTATTATTATTGCGCATGGACCGATCGTCGTGGAGATCCTTGGGGGAAGCCTATGCCCAGCAGTGGGCGTCGTACGGCTGATGATGTTGATGATTGCGTATGGCAGACGAAAATAAAATATCCTGCGTGGATCATATATCCAGCTTAAGCTCCCCTAACCAAGTCTCTGCCGCATCCGTCATACAATGTAAGTCGGCTATGCCACCTGGGAACCGGTACAAAAGGGCAGTCGTTCACTATGTGAGGTAGGTATGGTAAGTTTATTTATAACGTAGCATCACGCCTGTATTCTAGAAGGGGTAGACAGAAGTATACAGGGTGTTAGTGACATCGTAACGAATACTGAGGGGGATGATTCAGACCATGATTTTGAGTTGATATCAAGTGGAATTTTCCGTCGCGAAATTCATGATTTTTTTTAGTTTTTAAAATTATTTTCAATTCTATACTTTTGCGATGAAAAATTCCACTTCATATTAACTCAGAATCATGGTCTCAATCATCCCTCAAAGTTTTCGTTACGACGTCACTAACACCCTGTATAGTACACTCGCTCCTCGCCAACTATGTTTAAGTGCCATGTAAACCACGGGATGTCAATTATAATTATGATCCAAACATGAGTTTAAACTCCCCGAGCCCAAGCCGCGATTCGAACCAAGGATACTACGACGTAAGTGACGCATTCCGTGCTTCGGAGGGCACGTTAAGCCGTCGGTCCCGGCTATTAGCCGTAAAAACACCTCCACCAACCCGCAGTGGAGCAGCGTGGTGGAGTATGCTCCATACCCCCTCCGGTTCATTGAGGGGAGGCCTGTGCCCAGCAGTGGGACGTATATAGGCAGTTTATGTAAGTGACGCATTGCTCAGCGGTAGGACAATAAAGGCTATCTATCTTATGTATAATCATTTTGAAATTATTTTCATTTGTGTAACCTACCAGCCACTGTGGTCTAGTGGTTAGAGCGTTAGGCTCACGATCTGGAGGTCCGGGTTCGAATCCCGATGGGAACTTTGTCGAAATCACTTGGTGAGGCTGTCCTTTGTTTGGTAAGGACTGAACAGGCTTGAATCACCTGATTGTCTGAAAAAATAAGATGATTCCGTACTTCGGAGGGCACGTTTAGGCGTTGGTCCCGATCGAAAAACACCTCTATTAACCTGCAGTGTTCTCCACACCATACCCCCTCAGGTTGATTGAGAGGCCTGTGCCCAGCAATGGGACGTACATAGGCTGTTTATGTTATGTTATGTAACCCACCAATAATGATTCTATATTTCAGCGTGGCAACATCTTACATAACCCATTTATCAGCAGAATGAGATATGCAATCGTCGACGTATACCCTCTGGCCGATTGTCAAGAAATCTACTCAAAGTACGTATAATCATAGAATAAGGAATAATACTAGGTATAGAACGTCAACTCTCCGCTCCCCACCAGCGTCTGAGCTACGTTTACCTCGACCGAACCCTCTCAAACACAGTTTTGACTTGAATCGTGAAGGCTGCGCGCGGACCGTTGTATTTATTCTTTATCAGTTTAGTTTATATGTTCGAATTTTGAAATTGGAAGCCGATGTTCTTTCGTCGGCTTCGAATATTTGAACTCACAGTAAATCGCCCGCACTGGGTACAGTCATGAGCAATATAATGTACCCACTTTAGGACTCTGTCGCACTAACATATCTGACATTTAGTGAGACTTACAGTTCAATTAGTCAAAAAAGTTAGTGTGACATGGTACCAAAGTACCGTGACCGTACGCCTGCGTTTCTCAGACGACGCCCTGAGCCGAGGTTCGCGCCCAACTGAGCACCCTCAAGCCTGTTGTCTTAAAAGTTGTACCGGATGACAGCCTTCAGCGCTCTCCATTTGTCCGGCCTAGTATTTAATGCCATCTGCGGCTTTTAACCTCGGCTCAGGGCGTCGTCTGAGAGGAAAAATATTTGAAAGAATTAATCGACCCTAGTGGGTCGATAGCGATAAGCGCTGAATGAGGGAAATCGTCGACCACGCCGGTGGGGTCGGTATCAGGGTCCTAAAGTGTTTGGTGTCGCGAGTTGATTGGCTGCCTCTATGGCTAGAGTAATCGGGTCGTCGGGATCGTATATTACGTCCTTCGGACGCCGATACTTTTCAGTACCGTCCGTAAGCGCCATCTGCGGCAAATCTACCTTAAGTCACGTGAAAAAAAAATGTCTACATATAATCCCGTTTTCGTTGTGATTTTTGTCTCTTTTATTCTTGTGCAATTGTGTTTGTACAGAACAGAAACAATAAACTATTAAATGCTTAAATTGTTGTTTATAGGGAATACGTAACAGAACATAACTTTTGTGCTGGATACATCACGTCTGGAACCGGGGCTTGTAACGTAAGTACCTCAACACTTCCAAAGACATCTTATCATAATACTCTTCTTCTATCGTGTGGGTTGTGAGGTGGATTACCAACCCATCAACCCTGATGTCAGGGTTACTACTACGCCGCCAAAGGCCCCTGATATGGCTCTTGTAACGACTTCTAACTTACATCAGTAAGTAGTAACCGGGACCAACAGCTTAACGTGCCTACTAAAGCACGGGCCAGCTTACTTTCGGACAATCAGGTGATCAGCCTGTAATGTCCTAACCAAATACAAAAAACTAACCTAAATATCAATAAAATATTTCAACGATTTTTCAATTATGGATCTACCTTCTCCACTCCAATTTCATCAGTCACTTGCAACAGTGTCGAAACATCGGGAGTCTCATATCCCTGATTTTAACGCGGTAATAACCCGGTGTTATATTATATGTTTTAATTATTTTATTTACTTAATAAAAAACTTAAAAATGTGTTGGTACACCGGGTGAGAGCCCTCAGCGCTCCCCATTTGTCCGGCCAAGTAGTTAATGTCATCTGCGGCAAAAAAACAGACCCTGTACCAGGAAAACCTTGTGATGCAAAGAATTGTTTTCAGCGAGACGTCGGCGGGCCAGGTATAACGTCTGGAGTCCTGAGAGGGGTCATCAGCTTCGGAGCCCCCGTGTGTGGCACCCCTGATGCCCCCACGGTATTCACCAAGCTCGGCCACTACTATGACTGGATTGAAGAGATCATGGAACAGGTAATGTGGCTTCTTATGAACAAATAGACTCTTATGCGCTAAGGAGTTTTTTCTAAACATGGTTATGGAGATAGTATAAGTTCGTCCGTGACGACCTCCGTGGTCCAGCGGTTGAGCGTTGGACTCACGATCCCGTGGTCCTGGGTTCGATTCCCGGTGGGGACTCATCACAAAAATTACTTTGTGGTCCCATGTTCGGTTAGGACTTAGGACATTACAGGCTGATCACCTAATTGTCCGAAAGTAAGATGATCCGTGCTTCGGAAGGCACGTTAAGACGTTGGTCCCGGTTATTATTTACTGATGTAAGTAAGTAGTCGATACATGACCCATATCAGGAGCCTTTGACGGCTCAATAGTAACCCTGACACCAGGGTTGATGACGTTGGTACTCCACCTCACAACCCACATGATAGAAGAAGAAGATAAGTTCGTCCCCTCAAATTAAAATGTTATGCCTGTTCAAAAAAAGTGCAATAGAGATTGTACGGTCACGAGCATTAATATGTATACACTTTGGTACCATGTCACATTAACTTGAGAAATTGAACTGTAAGTCTCACTAAATGTCAAATATGTTAATGCGACAGAGTCCTAAAGTGGGTACATTATATTGCTCATGACTGTACAGTGTCGTTACACGTCGCTTGTGACAAGATGCGCCGCGGACACTTTTTCCAGAAATTGGTTGTCTATTTCTTAAACGAGGTCTATGAATACAAGGATCAAAATTAAAATTGTTATCCAAATTTCTATCATCATCATCAGCCCATTAACGTCCCCACTGCTGGGGCACGGGCCTTCCCTATGGATGGATAGAGAGATCGGGCCTTAAACCATCACGCGGGCCCAGTGTGGATTGATGGTTATTAACGACTGCTAATGCAGCCGGGACCAACGGCTTCACGTGCCTTCCGAAGCTCGGAGGAGCTCGAGATGAAAACTTTTTTTTTTGTGGTCATCTATCCTATGACCGGCCTTTGCGAAAGTTGCTTAACTTCAACAATCGCAGACCGAGCGCGTTTACCGCTGCGCCACCGAGTTCCTCATAGCTGCTGCTGTCTATTTCTTATACAAGTTCTATGAATGCAAGGACCAAAAATAAAATTGTTATCCAAAATTCAAGATTAAGTTAATTACTAAATTAAATAATAATTATATTATTATTTTTATAGGACGCCCCCTGGAGAAAGCGACGAACAACGCTGAAACTAAACTTAACTTTGTTTCAAATGAAACCAAAACCGACTACCCCTAAGACAAGATGGACTCTTTCACCAGTTAATAAGGAGACGACGCCATTTGTGGTACCTATACATACTACTGGTTCTCCAAACGACCTCAGACACTTAGACAGGACACTGTTCAAGGATTTCCTGAAAACAATGTTCAACAGCTTGGAAATCCAAGAGTATCTAGACACGATGAAACAAACAGCAAAACCTATTAAGAAGTCGAAATCGCTATCATCAAATGTAACAACAAGTGTAACAGAAAAGGTGTTAGTCTCAGAAGCTAACTCATTACCAATAAAGCAACCTCCGCAAAGTTTAGCTCTGGAAGTTGCCAACCGTTACATTGTTAAGGCCACTAGAATCGATGGCGCGGAACCTACTCCAGAACCAGATTCCTCTTCCGATAGCGACGAATTTATGAAAAACTTTACCATTATCTCTGTAGCTGAAAATACTAAGGGTCCAAAAACTACTCAGGGTTTAATAGATGTTGAGAGCCCAGCAAATGTTGAGGGCCAAGCTAATGTTGAGAGTCAGGAGAACGTTGAGAGTGTACCTTACATCGAAAATCAGGCAAACATTCAGAGTGAAGAAAATATTGAGAGTCAAACGGCCATGCAAAACCTAGCAAGTACCGATAGATCAATAGTAGTTTCTAATTCCACAATGTTAGAATATTTTAATTTACTTGAAAACAAGGACTCAAATGAAGATAAAGAATTAGAGAATTTTCTACAAGTGGCTAGTGAATTGGATTCGACAGTCACAACAACTACGGTCACTGTGTCCAAAGAGCCACAGTTAACTACAGCACAAGAAGATAAATTAATTGATGAAGCAATTCTCACTTTGCTTTATTTATCTGATAATGAAAAAGGGAATGTAGATAGTCTTGCTAAAACACTAACTAATAAAAACATGGCTCCAGAAAGTACTGACAACGAAAAAAAAAGGAACAAAAAGGGAAAACCGAAAGATAAATCAGCGAATGCAAGCAGTCCAAAGATGCCGAAAACGAATCTAAAATTAGAAACTTTTAAAGATTTCACATATAGAGGCGACGGCAAGGCTCTAAAAACTTTCCTGTCTCAAAATACAGATATCTTTGATATTTTGCAGGACGCTATGATCGAGTTTAATAAAACCACAAGAGATGAACCACAAAGGGTTACAAAACTGTAAACAATTGTTTTATTTACCATTATTAGTAACAGTTTCAGCTTGTATAGTTTGCACCTAGAAACATACCTCCTTCAATGTTTGACAATATGTTTTGCAAATTGAGCTGGTTTGGCCACTATCTTAGTCATCATTATAACTAAATGATTTGACGATGCGACCAGGGTATAATTTCCAGAGGCGTGAATTTGAACGTACTTACTTACATTTTTTATTAAAAGATTTGTAGCGTTACAGCACCATCCGCGTCCAGTTCAATATCGCTTTTAGGGTATTGTTGCAGCTGCCTCGCTTCTGTAGCGCCTCGGGCATGTTCGCTGAAGCTCGCGTTGACTACTTTTATGAGACTATGAGGAAGCGATGCGCGTCTCTGGTACGCAGGGTGCGGGGCAGCTGCAACCCCGCCCTGGCGATGATGAGTGCGCGACTCGATTGCCCAGATACTGTGACTTGCATATCATAGCATCTAATATTAGATAAGGCTACTAACATCTAGAATAAGTTTACTAACACATATGAGACATATTACACACATACATACACACATAAACTCACGCCCGTAATCCCTAATGGGGTGGGCAGAGCCACAAGTAATCAAAGACAACTTGCAGCCACTGTTGATACGAAGTCCAAAGATGGATATGATGAACCTTATGGTGATAAGGGATCAGCCTATCGCCCATAACATTAGTCCATCATGTTAGAGGACACAATCCCTCTGTCGGTTTTTACGACATGCCCGGGAAGAGAAGCAGCTGAACGTGTTCTATGTTTTTTATATGCTCCCAGAACAGCATACACATATTATGAGACATATTTCTTGAAATAAATGAACTATTATTATATTATTATGAGGATATAGGAGATGCGGTATCACGGCCGTAGATATCATTAATAAACACGGTTCACCCACCACCACCACCACCGTTTTGGTTCATGCTTGTTAATAATAAAGGAAGAAGTCCTCAAGATAGAACGTTTTAGTAATAATACACAACCACGAAACATATCGAAATATGGTGGTTCTTCTCACCCAGAGGGTACCACTACGACACAAATTAAAATGTCAAAACTAACCAAATTAAAAACACATTTTTGAATTGAATCTCAAATTTTATTACAAATAAACATTTCTTCTACTACATCGTTTTAAAGACTTGCATTCGACGTCTTCGAAGTTAGCATCGTATAATTTAATTTGATCATAGTTATCATCACAGCCCTTCTTCGTTCCACCATTTTGTTTTTGCTTCACATGACTTTACTTGGTTTACTTGGAAAATACTTGGTTTAAAATATATTCCCAACAGCAGGACACAGTTAATAAAGTGTTCATACTAGTGCAGTTCAACAAATACCCAATAAAAACCTGTGTTTTTTTTTATCTGAATATTATATTGAAATTATTTCGAAATATTTTATGGCAACAATAAATAAAAGCACTGAGTCGTTTGAATTAGCAATTGAAAATTTCGAAACTACAACAGAAAATAGTTTATTGCTTGCGAAATATTTCAGTTTGGAAAGGTAGAAACATTTTTTTGAATTCGAGTCTAGATTATAAAACATAATAATTATAATTAACTAACACTAAGTTTAAGTAAGTATAATTTTAAACATGTTTCTGAATCAGGTTTTGCTGTAAAGGGTATAGCGAGGTAAGGAAGACGAAATGGCCCCCATGGCCCATGACGGAATTATCATTTGTACTGGTATTGGCACTCTAAAAGAATACGAAATGTAAGGTCGTCGACCCCTGACCTTGACCTGTCTTTGAGATATTCGAGAAAGTTCGTACGCGCGCCGAGTTTTTTCAAATTTTTTTTTCCGAAAAACTATAAAAGCTAGAAGGATGGGACCAATTGCGTATAATTAGGGATACTTTGAAAAATATTCTGTATTTTTTTCAGAGTTCTGGTGAAATGACAACTGTGCAAAATAATTAAACAAAATATAAATATATTCTTTTAGTACTGTTCTATTATGTTTACCGCGCCAAAAAATATATATAATACTCTTTGATTTATATACTTACACCACACAAAAACTGATCAAAATCAAAGAGGCGCTTCTTGAGTAATTATGAATTTACTTAGTGTGCGTACGGCTGGTAGGAACTAATTAAAGAGGTCGTTTTTAGATTAATTATTATAATTACATGTTAAACATAATTTTAATCATCCTCATCACTATTTTCATTTATTACAACATTGACTGCATCATTTGAAAATATTTTCGACAGAATTTCAGAAGGGCGTAAAATGCGAGATAGATATCTCGCATGAGCTAAGTAATATAATTATTACACTTGTGACATATGAAAATCGACTTGCGAAAATCGTATTCTGGGCAAAAGAAAACCCATTTATGCAAACCGTTTACAATCTGTACTACGAACGGGTTTATAGTTGATTTTGCTGGGCCAATTTATGGTACGGAAAATGATGCCACTATTATGAAGAAAGTGTTACAGGATGCTAAACTTAAAACTCTATTACGTCGAAATCGTGGCCCAGCAAAATCAACTATAAACCCGTTCGTAGTACAGATTGTAAACGGTTTGCATAAATGGGTTTTCTTTTGCCCAGAATACGATTTTCGCAAGTCGATTTTCATATGTCACAAGTGTAATAATTATACTACTTAGCTCATGCGAGATATCTATCTCGCATTTTACGCCCTTCTGAAATTCTGTCGAAAATATTTTCAAATGATGCAGTCAATGTTGTAATAAATGAAAATAGTGATGAGGATGATTAAAATTATGTTTAACATGTAATTATAATAATTAATCTAAAAACGACCTCTTTAATTAGTTCCTACCAGCCGTACGCACGCTAAGTAAATTCATAATTACTCAAGAAGCGCCTCTTTGATTTTGATCAGTTTTTGTGTGGTGTAAGTATATAAATCAAAGAGTATTATATATATTTTTTGGCGCGGTAAACATAATAGAACAGTACTAAAAGAATATATTTATATTTTGTTTAATTATTTTGCACAGTTGTCATTTCACCAGAACTCTGAAAAAAATACAGAATATTTTTCAAAGTATCCCTAATTATACGCAATTGGTCCCATCCTTCTAGCTTTTATAGTTTTTCGGAAAAAAAAATTTGAAAAAACTCGGCGCGCGTACGAACTTTCTCGAATATCTCAAAGACAGGTCAAGGTCAGGGGTCAACGACCTTACATTTCGTATTCTTTTAGAGTGCCAATACCAGTACAAATTATAATTCCGTCATGGGCCATGGGGGCCATTTCGTCTTCCTTACCTCGCTATACCCTTTGGACAACCATTTATGAAATACACGTCATGGTTCCGTCCATCATAATTCCATCCCGTTAGAAGACAATCAATAAATAAATTATGACTTATTAACTATTTAAGTGAACCAAAGTGAAGAGAAAAAGCAACTAACACCTGATTGCTAGAACAAAATGAGAGTCATATTATTATGTTTAATATTCATCATGTACACGATTCTCGAAATGAGCAACAGCAAAAGGACAAATCGCGAGGAAAACTTCTTCTACGCAATCAACACCCGTCTTCAGGATACAGTTAATAAATTATTCATATTGACGAAACTAAACAAAACCTTTGCGATGGACTTCACGAACCGAATGCATCTAACTATGCACGCTAGCATGAAAAGTATTGCTGAAAAGTACTATGTTAGTCTCAGAAAAGCAAACTCATCTAGCAGAATGGAGCTTAACTTCAAACCTAACAAAACTCTCTTCAATTTAGATGAAACACTTGATGAACTGCTGAAAAAAGAATCAACTTTAAACTACACTAATAGATTTATAAAGAAATTGCCGAATCTTTTCGCAAAAAGTACAAAGTTCACATTTCGTGAGAAATCAACAGATCCGGTTTTGTTTTTAAGAGAGTATTTGAGTACCATCAAACACCTGAATTTGGGAGATTTGGCAGCACCATCTGAACACATACATAAAATATTTTTAAATCTGACCAAGTCTAGAAATCGTACAAGAAGGAAGATGGAATTGTCACTGTGGAGTAAGTAGAAGTACAAATAATTGATTTCAGTACGGCATGGTACAACAAATGCTTTTTTAAAAACTCTTTTATTAACTAAAAGACATAAGTTGAGGACTCCCTTTTTGTATTCTTAGATTTGATCATCCATTTTAGATTGTTTTTTTTTTGTTTTGTAGTTTTTGACGACAATATGTTCAGTTTAGCCACATACAGATTTACTCATGGTAGTTTTAATACAACAACAACATAATATAAGTTTACGACTTTATTCCAATTGGGTAGTCAGGGAAACATACATCACATGATGAATATATAATACCGAAACCTCACCGAGCTTTCAGTTAGACCAACGTAATAGATGGTGTCCCTAAAGCCGTCTATAATGGTCGAGCCCACAGTAAACGTTGCTTTGATATTTACTTTTTGTTATTTAGAACCGCGAAATCTTTCGGAATTCGACATTCATGAAACTAGAAGACTGTACAACGGTAGACGGACGAGGATCAAGAGCTATCCGTTCGTCGTGAGCGTCCACCTGCGGAACAACTTCATCTGCACGGGCAGCATCCTCAGCACCGAGATGGTCATCACCGCCGCCTCATGCTTACACGAGTAAGTCCTCAGAATCATTGCAATCCCCACCAGCCGCGTAGTCAATAAATCAATTTTCGCGAGGCAGTTGCTGCTTTGACTTATACTATTTTATATTATTTATTATTAGGTATATTATTTTTTATTATTATTTGTATGTCGTTTCTATGGAGTCCCGTACTTTTGGAAGGCATGCGTGGGGCCGAAGCCAGCACGTAGAGGCTCCTTAAGATAATTTAGTCTAAATGTGGTGTGACACCAACCGGTGATCTTTTTCTTCTATCGTGTGGGTTGTGAGGTGGAGTACCAACCTCATCAACCCTGGTGTCAGGATTACTATCCAAAAGCCCAAAAGCCAAAAGCTCCTGACATGGCTCATGTAACGACTACTTACTTACATCAGTAAGTAGTAACCGGGACCAACGACTTAACGTGCCTTCCGAAGCACGGATCATCTTACTTTCGGACAATCAGGTGATCAGTCTGTAATGTCCTAACCAAATAAGGGGCCACAAAGTCATTTTTGTGATATGTCCCCACCGGGAATCGAACCCAGGACCTCCGGGTCGTGAGCCCAGCGCTCAACCACTGGACCACGGAGATCGGTGATTATACCTATGCACTATGGGAGTGCACCCAAAGGCAGTTCCCGGTTATAATTACTAGCCCACTTGATCCCACTGCTGGGCAAAGCCCTCCCTATGTGTTTCCCCAAGTCTCGGTCCCGTGCGAGCTCCGTCCAGTGCCTTCAATAACAGTCAAGATCTACCATGGTATTGGTGGGTCTACCACGATATTAAATCAACCGTCTCTCAATCATCCGTCCCTTTCCTTTTCGGCAAATTAGAAAATGACTGATATATAACTTAAAATAAAATTAGATGGTGTTTACAGGAAATAGCACCATTATGTAACTAGCTGTAAAACTACTACCACATCGGAATCTGTAACGCTGAGGGAAAGATGTGGCCATAAAACCTCCAAGCACAGGGCCCTACTATTTCATGTTTTCCTTTCTTTTCTTTTTTTAATATAGCATAAAGCGGCGCTGGTGTTATGGGAGACCTATCGTGAACTTAGTAACTCTTGTGTTATAAACTGTAAAATTGTTAATTCTTTCAGATTATTCAAGAACAAACTGTACCTCCACCTCAACCCAGAAAGCGTCGGCGTCCGTGTTGGCAGCGAGTTTGTGGACAAAGACGGGTTGTGGGTCTACATCGACAAGGTCTTCTTCAACCCCACCTACAACCCGACAACCTTGACAGGCAACCTCGCCATCATGAGAACCAGTAGTCTTCTCCACTTGAAGAAAAAGAACAGAAGAGTTAAGAGGATCGGTTATCAAAGAAGCGAGGGATTCCCTCGACCCAGTATTAATACCATTGTGATGTTAGGCTGGGGAGATATAAATAAGGTAACAAGGATCCCAACCCATAAAGTAGAAAACTGTTTTACCCGACTGCGACGAAGCAAAAGGAGGGTTATGTGTTTTCATCAATCTACTCAAAGATTAATTTGATTCCGTATCGGAGATATCAACAGTTAAAGTCTGTGGTGGGTGAAGTTTTCAGTACCGTCCCTAAGCCGCAACTAGAACAAACCAGCATAATTTAACATACTTACATCAACTAAGCATAGATATGCTAAAAATAATATGTGAATATAACTAATATGTGTGATTATCATTCTTTGGTGGTAAAGAATATATGCAAAACACTTTTCTACTCCATTGTTTCAGGAGTTACAAGAGAATATTGAAACGCCATTGAAGTTTTCCCGCATACCTCTATACGACTTTAATGAATGTACGATTATTTACTCCAAGTAAGTGCTCACCTCCCTAGTCCAGTGGCTAGAGCGTTAGCCAAACAATCTGCAGGTCCAGGTTCGATTCTCGATGAGAACATTTTCGAAATCACTGTAAGGACTTTGCAGGCTTGAATCACTTGTTTGTCCAAAAACAAAGGAAGATGATTCGCTGTTAAGCTTTTGGTCCCAGCTATTAGCCTAATGCTTAACTAGTGCACTACTCCTAATCAAATGTACGAAAATTTTCTGATTTTGAATCATCATCATCATCAGCCCATTAACATCCCCACTGCTGGGGCACGGGCCTTTCCTATGGATGGATAGGGAGATCGGGCCTTAAACCATCACGCGGGCCCAGTGCGGATTGATGGTTATTAACGACTGCTAATGCAGCCGGGACCAACGGCTTAACGTGCCTTCCGAAGCACGGAGGAGCTCGAGATGAAAACTTTTTTTTTGTGGTCACCCATCCTATGACCGGCCTTTGCGAAAGTAGCTTAACTTCAACAATCGCAGACCGAGCGCGTTTACCGTTGCGCCACCGAGCTCCTCGATTTTGGATATCTTTTTGTTTTTTCGACTTTTTCTACAAATAGAGGGCCACATTAAAGCAATTCACCTAAAAAAGCAATATGCTATTCGACATTTGTTGACATTGCGCACTTACTTTTACATAAGTACACAAATGTTAAATTGCAACGTTGATTTTTGGACGAATTGCTTCAATATGGCCTTTTTAGACCCCCGGAAATTGACCTCGAAGGATTTTTTACCACATACCTAAAATATGTGCTTATTTTTCAGCAAATTCGTATCAGATAAGCATTTTTGCGCTGGATACTCGAATGAACGCTCAGGAGCCTGTAAGGTTAGCACAAACATTTTCTTGAACAGATTTAGGCACTTTTGCAATAAAATTTTAAGTTTTCTGTTAACACAATTACAATAACCAATTAGTCACTTTTAAGGATTAACGCACTTTTTTAAAAGGTGAGGTTTCCCGAATTTAACCTATTAAGTTAAATCACGTATCGACCCGTCAAATACAACTTACAATTACAATCCTATAAATTATATGACTGAGTTTACAATACCTGTGTGGTAGAGCCTACCTATGCTCCATTCCCCCTCCGGTTGATTGAGGGGAACCCTGTACCCAGCAAAGGGACGTATATTGTTTTATTTATGTATGTATGTATGCCAGAGAGACGTGGGCGGCCCGGCGGTTGTGGAGGACAAACTGTTCGGTGTGGTCAGCTTCGGCCCTCCGGTCTGCGGCACTCCTGACGCGCCCACGGTTTTCACCAACATTGGCTACTACGCAAGCTGGATCGATTCCGTCATCAAAGGGGTAAATACCATATTTCAACACACTTGCTCGTAAAGTAGCTCATATTCCACCGCTTTTAAGCACATAAAGCATCACTTTGTGATTCTTAGTTTGGTTAGGACATTGCAGGCCGATCACCTGATTGTCCAAAAGTAAGATGATCCTTGATTCGGATGGCACGTTAAGCTATTGGTCCCGGTTACTACTTGCTCATGTAAGGAAGGAATCGTTACAAGAGCTATGTGAGGGGCCTTTGGCGGCTCTATAGTAACCCTGACACGAGGGTTGATGGGGTTGGTAATCCACCTCACAACCCACACGATAGAAGAGGAAGCACCTTATTAAGACACCAGTGCTGTAATGTAACATTATCGAATTAGTGCTATTTAATTAGAGTTCTTTTAATGCCACCAAAGTTTTTGAATTTGATGATCGACCTGAAATTCCCTTTGCGCTCCCCATTTAACCGTCCATGTTATTTATACTTACTTACGACAAATCTGCAAGAAGCCACGTCATAGAAAAATCTCAGAGAATTTGGTAAACAAAGTCAACCCGAGCAACAAAAAAAGATAGTATATGGATAGTAAGATGATTTGCTAAGTATTTATTTTAATCTTTTACAGAACTCAAACAAAGTCCACTTGCCAATGAGAACATCTTTCATGGGCAACTCATCTGCAGTGGTTCGCAGTCACCAAGACATACCACCAGATATGCGATATATCTATCCACGCCAGAAAAGACCTCGAGATCACAGGCTCTCGCGAATCAAGCCTGCAATGCTGAAACAAAAGCCTTTAAAAAGAACAGGGAGCTCATCGTATATAGAAACTATCAAACTGCTAGCATTCGTAATCACAAAATTCTTAAGCGGTGACATCAACGATTATGATTTCCCAGATTATGAAGTAACAACCGATCCTGTACATCATATGTGGACGACGACACCGTTTGATCCACGCACTCATCCTCTGTACCAATACACTACCACGACTCTACGATGGGACCAAACGACGAGTAGGACAACAGAACCAACGACGGAGAGCCGTTTTAAATATACATTTCCCAAATTGCCCCCTGTTCCTTCCGCCCCCCCGCCCCGTCCCACAGGACGACTACGTGATGCTCTAAGCAACGGCTTACATTTCGACTATACAGAACGCACCACTAATGGTGAAGTATACTCCAATGATGACGAAACTGAATATTTTGAGCAAACTGAACCGACGGTAGCAACAATGCCAAAATTGAAGTGGAGACCAACGCAGCGAGTACAATTGCGCACCTACCCGCCTACAAAGCGAAATTGGAACGTTTTCGTAGACAGAGCACACGATATCCTAAATAAGAACTTCAAAAATGAATCATCGGAGATTAAAATGACAGATCAGCCGAGCATCGCTGAGTTGTTTAAGATGCTTTTTACAGCGACTCCTTATAGCGAACAGGCTAAACTAGTAATTACTAGTAACTGGGAGATCTCCTTGGAAGATATTCCGCTTGAGTTTATAAAACGCACAAAAAGTAAAAGACTTTCAACTCCTGTATACAGAAACATGCATACGTCCTCCCAAGATACTAATGAAGATTTTCCACCAAAGCCCAATAATGTGGATAGTTCAGAAGAAAGTGTTGACAGTGAATTTAAAGGAATGGCTGCCAAAAGTGACGAATTATTGTCATCTTCAGAAATTGCTGCCGTTCACAATGAATCCTTAGAATCCGAAGAAGGTATACCAATAGAATTCAGGAGATACTTTGCTGAGCCAGCAACATGAAAACAACCAAATACAATACATATAAAAATGTCTATCATGACAATATTAATAATGTTTGTTATAACGAAATGCTGGCTGTTTAGAAAAATCAATTCAAAAATAGAATGACGTAGGTAATATTTTAGTCATAATTTTAGGTGTTGTAATTTAAACTTTTTTAATAATAAATATCATGACTGGATGTTTTCTAATTATTCGTTTATTTTAATTGCAAATAAATGAATTATAAGTAACTGTCCTGTCCTAACTACTTTTTAAATTCGATGACTAACATAGTTTTCAAATAAGTATCATTGTAAGTGACAAGGGAACCTAAGTTCTTATACATATCATATTCTTAAATGAAGTTAAAAATTTGAAATTGTCTGTGACGTGTGTAGACGAATCATGAGTTTCAACTGTAAGTGGGCCGGACACCTTGGCTAGATGTGAAGATGATCGGTAGACAGAGTCCGGCACAGGATAGTGGCCATGGGAAAAGAAAAGGTCAGTGACACAAGTCAGTGGGAAGACTGGCAAGCCGGAGGTCAGATGACATATTTATAAGGACAGGAGTTGTGGATGAGATAAGCGCAGGACCGGAATGGATGGTGCAAAATGAAGGAGGCCTAGCAGTGGAATAATGCGGGCTGGTTAATAATCATGATGAAGATAGTAGATATGGTAAACCATACATAACTATTAAGTGAATATAACATGTGTTGAAGTTTGTAAGAAATAAACAGATTAAGAAATAGGTATAAAATTTACAAAAGCATGACTAATAAAATACCTATTTCCATGTAATAAAACAGGAACATAAAAACTCAATTTTCGATTTTGTCTTTCGCAACAGTTACACGAGTTGCAAATTTCGAAACTTTCAATTAAGATGTGTGCTTTACATAACCAAAAGAATAACCAACGTTATTGATATAAATAAAACAAATACCATAAAAACTTTTCCGTTTATTGCGGTAACAGTTTCATTATATTTACTTATTCCTGTAAACTATACGCTTAGTTTTTATTTAAGGCTTTAATTTGATCCGAAGAGTTTTGAAGTTTTATATGATAATCATGTTTGTAATGAGGTTTGTAATGAGCGGGCTAGCGTGGTGGGTTATTAGCCTGGTACTGTGTGGCAGCGCCGGCGCACTGCAGCCGCTGGCGGCGCGCGAGGACAACGACATCCTGACAACGGAGGAGCAGCTGCGCGCCGCCACTAACACGCTATTCTCCCTGATGCGACTGCGGGGCGCGAAGCACCGGCCCCGCCTCCAGCAGTACTCCCTCGTCCATAACTACTTCATCACTCTCACGCTCCAAGATTACAACGCTCTCCGCGAAATCGCCAAAGTTACAAGAGTCGATAAGGGAAATATTGGAAACGTAATGACAGATTTTATTACTTTATTAAACGACATCTTGGAGGAGGAACAGGCAACAAAATCGAAATCTATAGTCAACGACATAATAGGTGAAGGATTCGACGTGAATGCAGAGCTGGAGAAGCTTGAATATTTAAAGAGATACCACGACCCGGGTTACGTCACAGATATTAACAGTGAGATACTAAAGCAGTTGTATAAAATAAGTAGAGTTGCAGATATTCAGCCGAACAATATTACTTCAACAACTACAGAAGCTCCTTTACTAGACCCTAATCAAATTTTAACAGGCGATGTAACTACAAGCATATTGAAACTATTGGAAAATAATTATTTTCGGTTGGATTTCGATGGTACGGATACTTTAAGAACGGTTAATTCTTCGATGTATCTACATAATGAAACCATTCCACATGAAAAGGCGTTGTGGCGTAAGTAGTTTTTGACCTTTCATCCAATTTTGTGTAAAAATTCAATAAATTCAAATCTAGTTTAATTGAATACATGACAACATACTTACATTTTCTCCCAGGTATAGACGACGTCTTTCCCAGCGGTCGTCGAATCTACAACGGAAAAAAGACAAAGATCAAGCACTTTCCCTTCATGGCCAGTGTTCAGATCTTCAACAAGTTCCAGTGTGCCGGAAACATCATTAAGAACGACCTCGTCATCACTGCTGCCTCCTGTCTTCAATTGTAAGTGGAATTCGATAGAAAAGTTTTCGTATTTCGACGGATCGATCGATATACGACTATGTCGATATGTTTCACAAATGCTTTTTTAATTTTAGAAAGTCAGTCACTTTGAAAAAGAAAATGTAGTCAAAACATATAATTTCAATTGTTTTGCGCGCTACCTCTTTATGAAAACGAAGCACTGATGCATTAATATTCTGTTCTATGTTCAACATTCTGATATTATTATTATTCTTATTATTATCTATTATTATTAAGCCTTAAGTAACACTAGTATAAATGCAATGTCCTGCAAAATTGCATAAGCAATTTGACTGCAGGATAACAGTCTCACTCACATGGTTAAATTACAAAAAATACGAAATAGGTACGTGCTAAATTAAATCTAATAAATATTTTTTAACTTATTTTTTTTTTAACATTTTAATGTTTATTTTTTGTTTTAAATTCTTAAGGTCCAATGTTCTTTTAATATCTAAGCCCCATTTTTTAACTATTTCGTTTCGAAATATGGGTTTTACGAGAGTAATCATCTTTCCGTCAAGAGGACAGTTCAGAATTCTCAATGGTGATTAAATTTTACTTGCCGATCTTAGAAACGTGTAGAGTTCTTTTTTTTACCCCCTCCGGTAGACAGAGTGGAGGACTGTGCTTAGCAGTAGAACGTGTATGTATAGACTATTTATGTTATGTTCTTTTTCTTAACCTATTTCATCTCTAACTCATCAAATACCCCAACAGGGCATGGAATAACCGTTTCTACCGCGAGAACCCATCATTTCTCACCGTTCGCATCGGCTCATCCTTCTACGAGGGTGGTGGCGACAACATCCCAGTTCTGGAGATCTTCTTCTACCCGAGCTACAACCCTCGGAACTTACACAACAACCTAGCTGTCATGAGGCTGTTTAGGAAAGTTAAGTGGCATAAGAACGTGAAGAAGATTGCATTGGATACTGAAGAACATTCTCTACCGGATAATACTAATGAGGTCATCGTGGTCGGATGGGGAGCGAGAAGTGTAAGTCGTCCTTTTGATTGCAAAACCACGTTTCAGGTTATGGCAATGGTTCGCTTAATCCTTCAACCGTATCTGCTAGTGTAGCAAAACCATGTTATGATAAAAGCAGTAAAAGTCGCCACTCACAATTTTTTGTATATACATCATCATCATTTACCTAGCATTATCTCGTGTTTTGAAAGATTTGACAGGTCCGGTTTTTTACAGAAGCGACTGCCTGTCTGCCCTTCCAACTCGCGTAGGGAAAACCAGTCCAATACAGGTTAAGTCACGATGTGGAAATGTGGGTTTTCCTACACCGCTGAGCACGTGATAATCATTTACGATCCAAACATGAATTCGAAGACAAATTCGACACTCATTGGTTTAGGCCTGTGCTAGATTCGAACCTGCCACCTCAAAGTGAGAGGCAAGCGTTCTACGAGGGGAGGTCAAAAAGTTCGCGGAATGAGGGGGAAGGGGGTCGAAATTAAACACGAAACTATTTTTCCTTTTCAATATATTCTCCCTTAACCTTAACACATTTTCCGGATCTATCAAATAATTTGTTTATTCCATCATAAAAAAAAGATTTCTCTTTGCTGTCAAAATAGGCCGAAATTGCAGACTTGACTTCTTCATCATCGCCAAATTTTCGTCCACGCAGTTCCTTTTTCATTTTTGGGAACAAATAATAATCGCTGGGGGCCAAGTCTGGACTGTAAGGCGGGTGGTTTAATTTTTCGAACCCGCATCGGTGAATGGCAGCCGTCGCAACATGGCACGTGTGGACGGGTGCGTTGTCGTGCAAAAGGAGCACACCTCTTGACAGCTTTCCTCTTCTTTTTTCCTTGATAGCCTCTTTCAATCTATCCAGTAAAGAAGCGTAGTAATGTCCCGTTATAGTCACACCACGATCTTTATAATCAATCAGCAAAATACCTTCTGTATCCCAAAAAATAGTGGCCATGATCTTTCCGGCCGATTGTGACACCTTAAACTTCTTTGGAGGAGGTGTGCCTTTTTTATGCCACTGCATCGACTCTTGCTTCGACTCAGGTTCATAGTGGTGAACCCAGGTTTCATCTCCAGTAACAATCCGGGCCATAACTTCTTCCTTATTCTCTCCACAGAGCTCTAAAAACTGGCGAGAACACTCGACACGCTCGCTTTTTTGAAGTGGCGTGAGCATTCTTGGAACCCATCTTGCGCTGACCTTAGTCATCCCAAGATGTTGATGTAGGATATTTAAAATACTTGTTTCGGATACACCGACCATTGCTGCAAGCTGCTTCTTCTTCAAGCGGGTATCTTCTAATACAAGTTTCTCTACTTTTTCGATGATTTCCGGTGTGGTGGCCTCAATGGGCCGTCCGGAGCGGGGGTCATCTTCAATCGACTCTCTTCCTTGCTTGAAAAGACTATGCCACTTGTAAACCATGGTTTTACCAGGGGCAGAGTCCGCGTAAACTGCTAACAGCTCTTGAAAAATCGTCTGAGCGGATTTTCCTTGCTTGGTGAGGAACTTAATGACGGCGCGGTGTTCAATTTTCTCCATATTCGCTGAGTTCTTCCCGATTCACTTGTTTGCTGGTCGATAGTTCAAACGTTAATGACCCGATTTGCTTCAAACTTGGTGCATATACTGTTAATGAGGTGTGCAACTAGCGGCTACCTGTACGAGCAAACCAACCCCCTCCAACCCCTCCATTCCGCGAACTTTTTGACCTCCCCTCGTACCAACTGGGCTACCACGGCTTCGGCTTTTTTTATACATACATAAAAACCACAAATTGAAGTATCTAAGAAAAAAAAGTCAGTTGATATTGGAGAAGAGAAACATCCTTAACTACTTAAGAATATTTCAAATTCGTCAAGTACCTCAGTAGCATCATATAGTTTTAGAGCCGTTTATTTCAGCGTAAAAAAAAAATACTCAAATAATCATTTTCCTTTTTTGTAGTATGTGGTATAGTTAAAAAGTTTATTGCTTCTTTCAGGCTAGCAACGTTTTGCATAACGCATTTACAGATAAAATTCAATACTCCGTACTCAGTTTTTACCCTCTCAGAGATTGTCAAGAAATATACTCTAAGTAAGTTCGATTTTACTTTTTAGATAAAGTGAGAGTTTTTAGTAACACACTTTGCTGAATTAGGATTGTTTTACCATGACTTATTGCATAAATATTATACTTAGATGACTCGGATAGTATGTCTGTGCTTTGGATGCTATTTGTACTTGGCTGAAGAGTTACGCTCATTGAACTATTTGCTTGTTGACATTGCGCACTTACATTAAATGCGCAAATGTCAAATTGCAATATTACTTTTAGATGAATTGTGGTCTTTTTCAGAAGCTCTCGAGGGAGACTGTTTTAAATAATGTTCTATCTTTCAGAGAATACGTCACAATTAAAAACTTCTGTGCGGGATACATATCCATTGGTAGCGGCGCTTGTAACGTAAGTTTTTACACTAAAATCATCATCATCATTCTCAGCCTTTTGCTCACCAACTACTGAATACAGGGGGCCATATTGTTGCAATTCATCTAAAAAAATAATATTGCAATTTTAGGTTGGCGCATTTAAAAGTAGGTGCGCAATGCAAACAAATGCGGCCTTTTTAGACGCCCAAGTGTATTATTATATTTCTATATAGCACTTGTCATTCGAGCTGCGCCGTTTATGCATTCCTAGATAAGTTTCACTTACGTCAGTAATTTATTATTCCTGTCTAAAATCTCTTTGACTCCCAGCGTGACGTGGGTGGTCCGGGCATAATCTCCGGCATGTTAGCCGGAGTAATCAGTTTTGGTGCTCCCGTGTGTGGCACCCCTGACGCACCCACCGTCTTCACCAAGATCGGCTTCTACTACGACTGGATTGAAGAAATCATGGAACAGGTATTTGAATCAATATCAGGCTCGTGGTCAAGTAGCATTATTCTTCTTTAATTTAGAACTTTCACACAAAGTGTGACAACTATTTAAGTGTTTAATTAGTATGTGACAGGACCCTTCAGGATTCAAGGGCCTTGGTAATAAGGATGATGAACTTACAACCCACAAGAAGAGGATTATATGTAGAGTGTAGGTAGACGTATTTTTACCTGTTGTCTGTAGAAAATGAGTCAATATATTCTTATTATTTATTTTTAGGACGTACCAGAAACAAAAGCAAGGACTACTTTAAAACCCGTATCTGACTATATCAAACCATCACCACAAGTTCACAAAACAAGATGGACGATACAACCGGTTCCATCTGCCGCTGAACTTAAAATACCTCCACTAGTAGCAGTTCATAATCTTAGTATTAGAATAGAAGATTATGATAAAGATGATGACGACGGAATTAGGAAAGTTAACAAATACGAATCAAGTTCAGAAGAAAAGGATGACATGGAAAAACTTTTAACTAATATGGACACGAATGATAAACAACAAAAAGGATATAAAGCAGAGAAACATAACCAAACAAAAGCGAATACAATTGTATTTGAAAAGAGACAACATGGGCAATTTAAATCAACCCTTCTTGGCGTTGACTCTACTGAATCGACAAAACATACTACTCATTCTGGCATTGATATGGTCTCGGTCACGACAAAATTACCAAAAATTAAACAACTATCACTTAAGGATATTGCTCGAACTTCTAACTTAAATTTTGATGACGATACAGAAGTTAACGATGCTAACAGAGAATTAATAAAACACTATAAAAAGTTAATAAAAGACGTAGAAAAGAAACTTCCTCAGAAATATTTAGAAAGTCAGAAACAAAAATTAACTAAACATAAGAAAATAATACCTAAACAATCTTCGAAGACAACACATAGCTCTATAAAGCAGATACACAAAAATCACAATAATAAAACGATAAATAGTACTACTAAAAAACACAAGGCAACCACAGATAAATCTGAAATACATAAACACATCAAAAGACAAAAACATAACAATGCTAACACAAAAGGTAAGTAATTAGAAAGAATTTAAGATTAGAATGTAAATATATTTTTTGTCATATCTATGTTTTCCACTGACGAACACATCAAAGTGAGATGTACTTTAGAGTTCAATAAATGTAATTGGTTACAGGCACAATAAAAGTACCAGAATATAAACACGAACACACTACAGAAAATTCCAAAAAGCACCCTTCAGCAAATTTATTAAAAGAAAAGATCGAAGTAGAAGATAAGAAAGAATTAAAAGAGAGTGAAAGTGATAATTACGAAAGCAAATCTGAAGAAGTGTTCAGTGTAGAAATTCCGAGCAAGGTCCATGGCAAAACTCCCAAAAAACTCCTAAGTACAACTACGAAGCAGGTAAATAACAAAATTTATCATTAGTGGCACCCTATTGCCCAACAATACTAAATATAGTTCATCGACAAGTAAATTGGAATTCATATACCAGTCTATTTGTCGATGAACTCCAATCGTCAACAATTTAAAATCTATGAAATTATTTTTTAATTGTTTTTTTTTAAATCAAGGGGAGGTGTTTGCTCAGCAGTGGGATCGAATAGGCTAAATAAGATAAGATAAGATTTTTTTTTAAATAGGTAATCATAAAGAAATAGTTTGTTATTATTACTATTAAATAAAATTATATTTTTCTCTTTAGAAACGGATAAAGACGACACCAGTTAGTACAGAAGCAATCGACACCACAACTCATTTTAACAAGAAAGTTTTAAAAAAGAAAACACCATTTACTACAAATGCAATCAACATCGCAACTCATACAAACAAAAGAATTCCACAGCTGAAGAAACCGTCACGTGCAGTCAAAGCTAAAGTCAAACCTCTTATAAATAAAAAAGAATCAAAAAAGAAAATACTATCTCATTCAGATGCAATCCAAACCACAACTTCTGTACACCATAAAGATAAGAGAATTGCATCTATTTCGAAACCAAACAAAAAGATTGTGAAAAAACCAATAAGAATCACGCTGCAACCCAAAGTAACTATTAAGAACAAAAAAACAACTCAAAGCAAAGCAACTAAGCAAGTCAAACCTACACTAAACACAGAGAACAATTTATCAAGAATACTACCTGATGGTGAAACAAGTTACGATGACCTTGACTTTCCTAAAATTCCGCCGATAACGGATTCGATGGAGGCATTAACTAATAAAACTCTTGCAATGACGTCAAATGACACGATATTTGAAGATTACAGAGAAGTAGCTCCCAAATTGAACAGCGAATTAGAAAGGTTAAAAAATAATATAAAACATTTAATTTCCGATGCAGAGACATCTAAAGAAGAAGATGGTTTCCAGACACTAATGATAGAAACTAATGATACTAAAACAATAGTTGAACACGTTTATGTTTCGAACGAGAACGCCAATCCCAAACACATTATTAGAGAGGGGCCATTTAATATTGACAACAATGAACCAAACTATTTCAGTACAAATGTAACTCCAAAAATTCAAAGGATTATATTAAAACATCATTCTCCTAAACGTATTCAAAAAGTACAAAAAGAAATGGACGAAGTAATAAAGCTAGAGGCAGAAACAACCACACTAAATCATGAAGAAGTAACTAATAATGTCAATGATGATGACGATTTATCTGCCTCTAAACACGAACACGAACCAAATGCAGTGGATAACATTGTATCTTTGAAAACTAATGAGACTTCCACTTCTAATTCGAAAGAAGAAGAAATACAACAAATGATGGAAAATAATAGTCAAGAAAAAGAAAAAGTGGACAAAGCACAACGTTCACCCGACAGTAATACTTCTGATGATGTTGTTTTAGCGAAGTCCAGTACAAGTAGCCAAGAAACGAGCGAAGAAAAAAATCTCCTGAACTATATAAATATCAATTGAAGGAATAACCCTCGTTAATGTCACCATGAGTTTAGTTTAAGTAGCTGTCCGGTGAAATATGCACGTGATTTTCTACGAACTACTTGTTTTTTATTTCATTCAAATATTCGCTCCCACGTCTTTATTATGTATACAATTGATAAATAAAATATTGTACCTGTAATATTATTTCCTTTATTTATTAAGGTTGTTTATTTTTAAGCTCGCCCCATAATTAACAATCTACCCAACAACATAATATACGGTTACAACTAATCGATAGCGATCTTTAGTCTTTAAAATTCGTGGTACGAGAGTATATTGATGCTGATGATGGTACTAAAACTACTAAGCATCTCATCCGGCCAAATGTAAATGCGATCCGAGGCAAATATAATGCAAATATATAATAAGTCATGTATCAATAAATAATATAAAACATACAACTTTAGCAAAAGTAAAGCATGAAATACTCAACTAGACGACATATTTCGTAATAGTACAAGCTATAATAAAATCAATGAAAATAAAAACAAATGCAAATTTCGTAACCACCGCAATTTTTACGCCGTTTGCTTATTAAAAATGAAAAACGAATTCAATTGAATCTCATTTTTCGTCTCAAATAAACGTTTTTTTTTATTTAAAAAATAACATTGTTTTATAGATAATTCATTCGATAGTTTTAAATAGGTATCAAGTATATTAATTTCACCATGAACAAAATCGGAGCTATAATCTTTGTTTCATTTTTCGATATAGTTTTTCAAATGAACTACAACGAAAGCATGCCAGAATTGCAAGAAAATGATTTCTACAAAATAAACATTCGACTGCAGGATACAGTTAATAAAGTGTTCATATTAATGAAGCTGGACAAACGGTTTGCAACTGAGTATAAGAACAGAATGCTCCTAGCCATGCACGCAAGTATGAAAAACATTGCGGAAAACAACTATGACATTCTGAAAAATGTTAATGAATCCAGTAAAGTGGACGTTCCAAAGAAGACTAAAGATCATCTTTTCAACCTCGATGAACCACTCGAGAGTGTGTTAAAAAACCACACTCCACCAGACGTTGAACACATTATTCGAGGAACAATTAACAAACTTCTTTTAGGAAGCAAATTACTAGAAATTCCCGAAAGCGTCGAAGATTCGTTCATGTTGTTAAGGGAATATTTGAATAATGTAAAAAATATCGACATTGGTGATATTGCTGCGACGACTAAATATCCAATGACTCATCAAATTCAGCAATATAGAAAAATGAAAACGGTGATGAAGCATCATGTGAAAAGAAAAAGAAATCATCATCATCATTTGAAGTTATGGAGTAAGTATTTTAATTACACTATGCTAAACCGAATATTATGACAAATATCTAATACGAATACAAGCATTTACACTTACCCTCTTTTCTCACTACTTTAAAGTCGTAAGACCGAATATTCTTTTAAAATCCAAAACCCATTGTTTAACTATTGTGTCTGGAAATCTCGGCGTTAAGTGGCTATGAATGCCAAACATAAGAAAAAAGTTATTTTGCAGTCGACTATTTTACCAAACATGTCGCAACGGTCGATGTAAGGCTAATATTCTCTCCAACATGATGGACTTTAGGCCTATGTACACGTTAGACGCAATCATCATCCCATCCTTTGATTCTGCTAACTATGACTGCAAGTTGTCTACTGGTCTATCTGTTTACGTCTATAGTTCATTCATAATGCATATTTTTATTTCATATCATAATTTACATTTTGCTCCTGTACGAAGTCGTGGAAAGTACCAGGGTAGCATAAACATCAGGAACTGCATTGTTCTTCGAAATCAAAGTCCTTTCGCTTGCTCCTTAGAGGCTCCCAACGAGACTAGGCGCCTCTTCGACGGGAAGCAGGTGAAGATTAAGAAGTATCCCTTCGTAGCGAGTGTTCATGTGCAGGGCGAGTTCGTGTGCACCGGCTGCATCCTCAGCGACGACATGATCATCACCGCCGCCTCCTGCTTGCAGGTGTAAGTTTTGGATTGTTTTACTATTTCCTATTTTTTATTCTCTACAAATAATTTTAAAGTCTCATAATTAGATCTAAAATACTTTATTTCAGACTTTTCTAATAAGTCTTCTTTTTCGTACATATAATATTTACTTGACAATCGAATCATCGACAAAGTCGTTAGTTCGATCTAAGATGAAGCAGAATAGATTTGTTTAAAAAGATGATTAGAGTGAGTGAAATTAATCTGGCGAGCAACAAATGAACACCAATTTCTTTTTGAACTCTTCTACAATTCATCTTGCAGAGTATTCAACAACATATCGTTCCTGCAATACAACCCCGAAGGGGTAACCGTTCGCATCGGCAGCGACTACGCTGACCGAATGGGTGGCATGATCCTCATCGATAAAGTTTTCTTCCACCCTGGTTACGATCCCTCCTCGCTTCGATGCAACCTGGCCATCATGAGAATCAACAAACGCCTACACTTGAAGAAGAATAAGAAAATCAAAAGGATCAGCTTTCAAAGGATGGAAGGCCAAATTCCGGCTACAATACGAGATATTTTCGTGCTTGGATGGGGGACTAAGGTTGATTTTAAAGCTACTTTTGTATTTCTCGGAAATGTGCCGGGTTTCTTTACGATGTGTTCCTTCATTGCTGCGTATGTGATAATTATTGTGATCCAAACATGAATTCGAACATAATTGGTTTAGGCCTGTGCCAGAACCTTCGACGTCACAGTGACAATCAACCATTCTACCACCATTACATTGCGTCACTAAAATGTATTGGATGGGCTGTTAAAAAAAAAACAATATCATTATATTTGCTATTTTGTAAATCACCCAGCAATTCAATATGATAACTGAGTATTGTGAAATTGACTTGGATAAACTTAATCTTGCTACTTTTCAGGGCGAAGAAAAAGTAAATGAAATGTCGCTGTCGTACACGCGTTTGGATATCTATGATTTAAACGATTGCATGACTATCTATACCGAGTAAGTTATACATAACCATTAGGTATAAAAAGAAGAATAGTATTGCCAGTAATAAGAGGTCGCTATAATCGATGAGCTGCTCCTTCTCCTATATCGTCGCCATAATGAAAGCCATATACGTGCCTTTTTAAAAAAATCACATTCTCACATGATTTCCTTTAACAAAACCTTGAGTTCTTTTAACTAATTTCCATCCGGATAAAAATTGAGACCACAATTTTTACGAGAACTAAAACTAGCGTATCCATTGCAAGATTTCGTTAACAAGTAAAGCGCTAAGGGGAAAGCTGTTAGATGATTTGAGCTGATTGATGAAAAATCCTTTCACCTACAGCAAAGAAATATCCGCGTAATAAAATCATATTTGAATTTTCCAGGAAATTCGTGTCAGACAAAAACTTCTGCGCCGGGTTCACTACGAAACGTTCGGGAACTTGCCAAGTTTGTTTTGTTTTTCCTTTTTTCTACATTTTTCTTTGCAATTTTAAAATCTGTCAGCGTTTTATCACAGAAAAACCCCTCAAACAAATTACTTGCAGAGAGACATCGGTGGCCCCGGCGTTGTAGGGAGTACTCTGATGGGAGTGATCAGCTTCGGACCTCCAGTCTGTGGCACTCCTGACGCTCCTACCGTCTTTACCAATATCGGATACTTCATCGAGTGGATCGATAGTATTCTCAAAGGGGTATGAAAACATTGATAGCTTTTTTTTCTTCTTATTGTAGACTAGAGTAGCGACTTCGGTTGCAACTTATAAAACAAAACGGTTATTTGTATCAAAATATTGTTAACGAACGCTTCAAGTAGCTAACTTACACAACCTACAAAATGGCTCTCAATGCAGTTATTTACTTTCTCTAAAATTTCTTAACCAATTACTGTGAATAGTTGTAAGTTGAATGTTTAGCCAATCTCATTAATCACAAACACTATTGAACATTGTTTTTCAGAATCCCCTGAGGGTACTGGTACCAGCTCCAACGACAAAGGGAAAAATTACGTTTAAATCAAAACCACGAAGAACTACTTCTGTGAGATCAACCCAAACATCTAAAAGATTTAAGATCAGGATTGCCAGAACTCATCCAACAACTCCTAGAAGTACAATTACAATTGTTCCTACATCTCGTCTTCCGAAACCAAAAAGAATCAAACAACCCGGAAAGAAACCACGAATATATCCCAAAGCTGTACATTTACTAAGAATTCTAATGAGCGAGATCATGGACTACGGATACGATGAAGATGAATTAGTCACCAATCCTGATTCTCATCTATGGGCAACAACGAAATTTGACCCTTACAAGCATCCTTTGTTTAATCTCAGCGTGCTTGGAATGGCCTCAGAAGAGGTCAAAGAAATTACTGAAGACCATACTTTTTTTGACTTTTCAACCAATGCAAAAATTACGTCACAACAAGAATCAACTAAAGCAGAGTTGTTTGAATCGTCTTTACCTCCTCTACCTGTGAATGCGGGAGTGCCGCTCTCATACATCGCGAGGGATGCTCATAATGGACAGGTTCAGATGTATGAAGAAATGGGCACAAAAGGTCCGGAGTCCAGTGACTCTGACAACAATGAAAGCCAGTCAAAATCAGGTTCGGAATCAAAATCCGAAGAAGCTGAAGGACTTAGCATTGAAATCCCGGAGTCGTATGTAAAATACCCAGCAGTGTCCTTAGAAAACGAAGCTACTGAACCAGCCCAGATGCCGCCGCAACCTCTCAGGATGTATTCGTACACCACAGAACCAACAAAACCGTACTCACACCAGTTAGTCAGTACTACCCCAATGGAGATTACTTATCCTTTCGGGGTAAAATATCGACCGAAACGTCGCCCTACGTATCCACCAACCAAAAAAAGGAATCCATATAGGTACGTAGACGCGATAGATAACAGAGCCGCAGACGTCTTGAGCAACAATTTTGTACGTGACCAACAACCACTACGCATGGAAACTACGACAGAGGTAACCACAAGGATGAATAGGTACAGATTTGTGGTAACGAAGAACGAAGAAATGAAGAAAATGTTACGTAAGGGTCCGCGTGAACCGGTGGCACAAAGATACTATAACAGGGTATCGAAGAGGCGACTAAAGTTGGCAACTGGTAAGCGGCTCACGCGGAAGCATGTTTTTAAAAACGTGCGTCAACCAGATAGAGAGGACATCAATCCTTTCTTAAGAGCCATGGAAGAGACTGGCGAAGACGTGGCTTCCTCCGAGTTTGCTGCTATCTTGAACGAATCTGCTGGCCTCGACGATCTTATGGTCAAAATTGATACTTTCATGGCTAGCACTCGCGATTTTATTTGACGTGAAAATCTGACCAGAAAGTTCCCACTCATTTACCTGGTAAAGATGACGGTGATGCCAGCTACAGGAAAGATAGGCTTAGTAAGGTATCTAATCGTATTGGAAACTGTGCTAGCATTGTATTTTTTTTTGGTTTTGTAATCTTTATCGTACATACATACTACATAAGCCCACACCAATTTCCCAACGGAGTAAGCAGACACTATGCTCCATGGGTTTCTATCCCGATATACCTCTGCTGTAGTAATCATTAAAAAATGTCTTTTTACTTTATACGTTAAGGAATTTTATACTTCTGGTCTAGATTCAACTATGTTAGTACTGTACTTAATTACTTCTTTTATAATACTATTGTTGTTTTTACATTCAGATAAAACAAATGTATAAAATCACCATTTTTTACGCTACTTATTACAACAATTGCTTACCCTGAAATTAGTTTCGTTCAAATAAAATTTTCATTAATCAAACCGCTATTGTCATTAAGAAATACCTTTCAACTGGCTATTGAACGTACATAACTATGGACTGAAATCAAGCATACAAATCTATATGCCTGAAAATAGAATAGAGTATAAATTATATTTATAAAAGGACGCTACACGACAAGAACAAGACATTATTTAAAACTTTCACAAAGTAACAAAAAAAATTGTGTGGGTCAGGATGGCGGGTGTATGGTTATAAATGGTGATGATTTCGATACGAGAGGAATGTACAAGCAATGTACTGAATGTACCTAAAATTAAAAGTAATGTACCTTTTTGGAACAAAGGTTTATTTCAAAAATAAGTGAACCGCTAACCTGACTGTCAGAATGGAGAGTGTATTCTGTACGGCCCATGCCGCACTATAAGTGGAGGTGTCTCCTGTCGTGGCGTGGTGCTGGCGGTGATGAAAACTTAAACTCCTTGATTTATTTCACTATTTATTGGGGTTTTCTTAGTTTTATATAATTGTTACAAAAATATGCGTGTCTCGTGACGCTCCGGTAGGGCAGTATTGCCATAAAAAAAAACTTATGTTACGACTTACATATAGTATTGTCGATTAATATTTTAATGTTTCAAACATATTCTTAAATCTTAGCACATTACTAACAATTCAAGATTGTTATTAGTATGACAGCAATGTACGAGCAATGTACATGTTGAAAAATCATCAAAATGCAACAAAAGGTTTAAGAGTAATTTGAAAATAAAAATTCTCGAAAATTTCAACGCCTGATTATTTTTATTAGCAATCACCAACATAAAAAATAAACAAATAACATAAACTGCCTATATACGTCCCACTGCTGGGCACAGGCCTCCCCTCAATCAACCGGAGGGGGTATGGAGCATACTCCACCACGCTGCTCCACTGCGGGTTGGTGGAAGTGTTTTTACGGCTAATAGCCGGGACCAACGGCTTAACGTGCCTTCCGAAGCACGGAATCATCTTACTTTTTCGGACAATCAGGTGATTCAAGCCTGAAAAGTCCTTACCAAACAAAGGACAGTCTCACAAAGTGATTTCGACAATGTCCCCATCGGGAATCGAACCCGGACCTCCAGATCTTGAGCCTAACGCTCTAACCACTAGACCACGGAGGCTGTTCACTTATTTTTGAAATAATTTTTGTTCCAAAAAGGTACATTACTTTTTTAGGTACATTCAGTACATTGCTTGTACATTCCTCTCGTATCGAAATCATCACCATTTATAACCATACACCCGCCATCCTGACCCACACAAAAAATAGCGCCGGCGCATAGACCTGGCGACGCTCGGTTGCCAAGAGTTGTAAACTCTCGTCATGTCATGGGAGCAAGCTACAGAGGCTGCAAAAGATCGCGAGAGGTGGAAATCTGTTATTCGAACCCTGCATCCCAAGTCCCAACAGGGAACAAAAGTGTTAGAAGGAGAAGAAGAATAAAAAAAACGAGAAAAGATGTTCGTCGAAATGATCATAAGAAATGGACGTCTTTAAAAACGCCTATTGTAAGTTTTTCATCTAAAAACTGATATTAAAGCAATAGATGAGTTGCTTCAATGTGGCCTATTACTTCTCTGTTTCCCCCTGAAACATAAAAGGGCTTGGGCATTACTCAGCACAAGTCGCGGCGTGAACCACGACGCTGACATTCTGTTGACCATGCGGATTTGCTGAGTAACGCAAATGAAAAATAAATAATAAATTAGGTAATTAGTAAATAATATTTATTACAGTAAGTAAAACAGCCTTAAGCCTAGGTTACACAGTGTGAGCTAACATGCAAGCTGACCGAGTCAGTTATTGAGGTGCAGCTACTACGCACGTGTGACCGCATCATACGAGTTACTGTCATGTGCGAGTGGGACAGTTGCTCGCGTTCGAGTTACTTCAACATTTTTGTTTTTACTCGCTACTTGCCTTCCCCCACCACACCACTCGCACGCCGCTCGGTCGTCAACTCGCACGATTTTGCGAAATGACAGTAGCTCGTACGCTCGGGCCCACGCCACACACAGAGTACACTGGTATAGTAGCAGTAGCTGTCTTCTGCGACGCCAGCAGTTTGCATAGTGTGACCGTGCGAAGCGAGTCGAGCTACTGTCATACAGTAGCTGTCTATTGTCACATCAGCTGCTCGCACTGTGTAACCTAACCTTTACATACAAGACTGGCGCACGGTACTTTTAAACATTAAAAGGAAATCATAACTTAATAACGGTAACTCAAAAACAGTATTATTAAACTGTATAAATAACTAACTAAAGACATCAACCATAATGTTAGGTAAGTATACTACATCATCTTTCAAATAAACAAAACCTTGATCCCGTTGGCTATCGGACATAAAAGTAATTCTAATAGTAGTTAGTACAATACCCGTCGAATACTTCCTTTTATTAATTAAATTCATAAATTAACATCTTTCATTCGTTTTCAATTATTACTGAAACAAAAAGCAGAATACATTTTGAATAGTTGTAATATCCTCGTAAGGCCCGGATTTCCAGACACAATAGTTAAACAATGGGATTTGGATTTTAAAAGGACTTTCGGCCTTACGACCATATAGATGGAAAACGCACTTTTTTTAGTTGACATGTATGTTTGCTCGACTATGTATGCCTGATGGTAAGCAACAGCCTCCGTGGGCCAGTGGTTGAGCGTTGTGCTCACGATCCGGAGGTCCCGGGTTCGAATCCCGGCGGGAACAAATCACAAAAATCACTTTGTGAGCCCTAGATTGGTTAGGACATTACAGGCTGATCACCTGATTGTCCAAAAAGTAAGATGATCCGTGCTTCGGAAGGCACATTAAGCCGTTGGTCCCGATGACTAGTTACTGATGTAAGTATGTAGTCGTTACATGAGTCATGTCAGGGGCCTTTAGTGGCTCAATAATAACCCAGACACCAGAAGAAGAAGACGGTAGAAGAAGAAGCAGCAATTGATAAACAACGCAGTGAGTCAATTTCGAATCAGTTGCGACTACCACACTGGCATATTAAGTGCTTCTTCACGCTTTTTTTTACCTGACTTATTGTTGATTTGCCGTAGATGGCATTAACTACTTGGCCGGACGAATGGGGAGCGCTGAAGGTTCTCACCCGGTACAACGTTTAAGACAACAGGCCTGAGGGTGCCCAGTTCGATAGTGGTCCGAATCCAAAATAAAATATAATCTCATCTCACCTTCCATCTATCGTTGTGGTAATCCCACTTGGAGGAGATTCCATCTATGGGGTTCGTTCTTATCTCCAACATTCTACGGAGCTGTGCTTCTTGACACTCGTCACTGAACGACTCTGGCAATGGTTCATTAACTGCAAGTAGAGTATTACTATGGAATAAAGAACATTACCTAGAACGTAGGATGGTAAACCCCCCCTCCCTATCTATTTGTATCAAGCGCCGACCTCACCCCTCTGGGCCTTACTTTAGTCTTAAGTGGCCGTAAGATAGATCTAATCTAATCTAGCCTACAAGATCCCACTGCTGGGCAAAGGCCTCCCCTTCCTCTTTCCATTTTTCGCGGTCCTGTGCGTACTCCGGCCAGTCCCTCCGGCAAGCGTCCAAGTCGTCACGCCATCTCTTTCGAGGTCTGCCACGACGCCTGTACCCGTCATGAGGCACCCAATGCGTGACGATCCGTGCCCACCGCTCAGGGTGCATGCGCCAAACATGTCCGGCCCAATCCCATTTGAGTTTGGCGGCTTTTCGTCCCACATCAGCGATACCCGTTTTTGAACGCAGTGTTGTGTTTCGGACTCGATCAATTCGTTTGACACCTAAAACACTACGCTCAATCGCTCTTTGGCAGACCTTGAGCTTGGACTTTGACGTTACGTCAATGACCAGGTCTGGCCACCGTAGGTTAGGATGGGCAGAATAAACATGTCGATGAGGTTTCGCTTTAATGAAATGGAAAGATCCCCTTTCGTTAGGTGTTTCATCGATCAAACGTAAGATAGATAGATAGATAAAATACTTTATTGAGCACAATGGACACAAAATACAGAGATTAGGACAACAATTATACAGAAAAGCACAACGCTAGTCGCTCAGGAGTAAGAGAAGGAAGGAGAGGGGACGGGAGTGAGGAGGGGGAAGGGCGACTGTAGCTCGCTTCTGCGCGTTAGGCGGTTCAACCTGCCGCCGAGACTTCTAGACACAATAGATTTTAAAAGAACATTCGGTCTTGCGACTTATCAGATAACAAAAATGACATTTTTGTATAGAGAGTGTCTTAGGATTTCGTATCAACAGTGGCTGCAGCTGCAAATTATCTTCGAATACTTGCGCTCCCCACACTATTAGAGATTACGGGCGAATTTATGTACATTACATCATCTCCCTAGCGTTATCCCGTTTTTCACAGGGTCCGCTTACCTAACCTGAAGATTTGACATATCCGGTTTTTTACAGAAGCGACTGCCTGTCTGACCTTCCAACCCGCGAATGGAAAACCAGCCCAATACAGGTGCATTTCTCAGGAATGTGGGTTTCCTCACGATGTTTTCCTTCGCCGCTGAGCACGTGATAATCATTTAGGTCCAAACATGAATTTGAAAACAAATTCGGCAATCATTGGTTTAGGCCTGTTCTGGATTCGAACTTGCTACCTCAAAGTGAGAGCCAAGCGTTCTACCAACTGAGCTGCCATGGGTCCTATCGCGCGGGCGAATGTTTGTACATACCGAAGAAATGATAGAACATCGTCGTCCAGAAGCCAAAGGAAGTCATTATCAATCCCCATCCGACGACAAACTTCCACGCACCGGTGGGGTGCTGGAACTCAGCGAAGGTCTGGCAGAACGACGCGCGGTATAGAGCCTTCTTCTCCTCGCAGCAAAGCATCTTCCAATCCCCTTTCTCCCTCTCTCGCAGGCGCTGAAGGAAAAGAAGGGAAGTTCAATATCTAACTCCACCACATACACAAACACATTGACAATTTTTCTTTTTATTGATAAAAACATGACCAACCTCATCAACCCTGGTGCCAGGGTTCCTATTGAACCGCCAAAGGCCCCTAACATGGCACACGTAACGACTGCTTACTTACATCAGTAAGTAGTAACCGGGACCAACGGGTTAACGTAACCTACCTAAAACGCTAAGAAGCATTGTTAAACCCGACATGGGTTGGTCTCAATGCAAAATATAATCTAAACTAAAACATCAGTTAGCAATCAGTTGTTCAACTGCGGGTAAAAGGTAGGCAATTTACAAAGAAATAATAAATTGCAAACGACCTGGCGTCCGTGTATGAAGCGATTGATGAATGTGGAGGAAGCAAGAGAAGTGTGTGAGGATCGAAGCAAATGGAATTCTATAGTCTCTGCGTTTCCCAGGTGGGAAATAGGCGTGAGTTTATGTATGTATGTATGCACTCTATAATAGCGGGCACAGGTCGGCCGCTGCAAGGATAATTTCTGCAGGTGGGGATACCTGGATGTTGGTTGTGATGAGCGCGAGTGTGGAGTATCACCACAAACTATGGCTCACCTTTTGTGCTGTCCTAAATGCCCTAACACCTGCACTATTAAAGACCTTTACGAAGCCACTGATAATGCCGTAAGCGTGGCCAACTATTGGTCAGCAAATATTTAGGATCGACTCGCAAAGAAGATTTGTCCTCTTTTGTACTTGGCCGGTCAGATGAGGAAGGCTCTCATCCGGTACAAAATTTAAGAAGAAGCAGGTCATCGACTTCAAAGCTCAAATGGGAAAAAAATACATAGCTTTTCCATACTTACACAAACCTCGGCGTCATTTTCCATAAACCTGATAGCAGGGAAGGGGAAATGGCAGTCGTCTTTGTATACATTCATCCCATTAGGCCCATGGCCCACTACGTCACGATTGCCAATACGACTTGTCCCATGTGTACCCCTAGTATGAACCAATAAAGGGACTCGCGGTCTCAATAACCTCAACATTTTCCACCTTCTAACACAACAGCGAAACAATTATATACTATATTTTGACTTCTATTTACGAGTCTATTCTTCACTTTTATAGTTTATGGCAACCAGCCGTCATAGAATAGATGACCATTACCATAGATTAAGGAATAATGCTACGTATAGAACGGCAACTCTCCGCTCCGCTCCAGCTTTTTTTTTTAACGAGACTTATTATATATATAAAAAAGGTTATTATAAGATTAATGACTACCTAAATGATAAAAATGTCTGGTATTTAATGTGTTCCTCTAGTTATTAAATAACTTGTAATGTATACCCTTATTGGTTTTTAAAAGATGTGTCATTGCTGTTGCAGTTTCTTGTCATTTCTTCTCCTCAGCCATAACACCTTGCGAAATGACGTAAATTCAAAAATGTTACATTGACCTTCAACAAGTTTATCCATGATAATTACGTTGAATAAATAATTCTGATTAAATAATTCTGATATAGATTTCCTCATTGCTCGGGTACTTACATAATTATTCAAAAATATAATTAAATAGCAGAGGTGTAATAGAAACCGCACACTCCAATACCTACTCGGCGACGCAGATTCCATATATAAACTTTATATTTTGTAACAGCAGTGTTGTCAAGGAAAAAAACAAAACCTAAAAAATATAATCTATTTATTTATCACAACAACACAATGATTCATAGTGAGCTGTATTATTGATAATAATCAAAAACAAAAACTAAATATAAAAACTAGAATCATAAACAGTAAAGAAATACTTTTTAAAAAACTATTTTCCGATAGTTTTGTATAAAAAAATATTATAATATCCTGCGGCACCGTAAGCGTGCAACTCTTTCTCGCCTCGACATACGTCACCCGTCACTCTCTCACAGTACTGCACAGAAAGAGACAGATGATCTCTGTCGCGGCGAGAAAGAGTCGCGTGCCTACGGTGCTAAGCCCGATGTTGTTAAAATAACTCGACCCTTTTCTTCCTTTTTCGAAAACGTAAGAGCTTATGATATGCATTTCTGTCAAATTAGAGAAAAATGTAATCGACAAAATTACTGACTCGGACGGGAGTTGAACCCGCAGCTCTTGTTAAGTCGGGACGAGCGTGTAAACCATTACACCACCTTGTCCTCCTCCTGCCCAAGTGAAATTTTTCGATCTATGTATCGTCATTAAACCGACGCCGGTGCCATCTATCTAGAATATTCACGACTAAAGTAAGACCCAGAGGGGGTGAGGCCAGCGCCCGCGAATTTCTGCGGGGCGGGGGAGTTACCGTTCTGTACGTAGTATATAATTCTTTATTCTATGATGTAAATCACGTTACCTAAGGAGCTGTAGATATATTTTTTTAATTCCCAAGGTCGGTATCATCACTAATGTACAACTACCCTACAATACTCCCTAAACCCTTTTAATTACTTAAGCCTTTTTCTTAGGAGGTTTTTCTATTGCGGGTGCGGGATCTTTCGTGACCATTCCAGGTACCAGATACTGCAACAAAAACGTACTTATTACATAAAATAAATAAAAAAGAACATAACATAACATTAAATTTATGCTCACTGGTAGGGACTTTTTGGCGGGAACGGAAACGGGACGGTTGCTTTTTTCATTGATTAATCTAAATTAATACGAAGTGGTGTTTTGTGATTAATGATCGCATTTAGTCGGAAAACATTCGCGACAGTGTTATTATATCGGAATATTCAATAAACAAAGTGAACCTATCCATTTTCGATTCGTGCCAACAAGCCGCTTCATAACTCAAAAGTTTATGCGGACTTTTGAGTTAATTCGCATGGGGTTCGGAGTAGGAGCCTGCTCCGAGGGTGAGGGTTTCATCATTCATCGTTATCACATTTCATCATTTCATTAATTATCATCAAGAAAAAATATACATAAGACATGGCTGTATGGGCATAGGTGCCTTGCCCTTCGGGGAAAAACAAAATAAAAAAGCTCACTGGTAGTTTCCAACTAGTCAAATCTGTTATCTAAATATCAACTGACTGACTGACATATCAACACACAGCCTAAACGGCTAAACGTAGGCACTTGAAATTTGGAAGGGACGTAGCTTAGGTACCGTAGAGGTGGACTAAGAAAGGAATTCCCGAAATTCCCACGGGAACGGGAATTAGCGGGAAAATCCTTTTGTATGAAAAATCTAAACCGCTTAAGTTAGACACTTGAAATTTGGCATGCAGGTACCTTAGTAAACTTAAAGCTTAGTTGCAACAGGATATTGCAAAATTCCCACGGGAACGGGAGTTAGCGGGAAAAAACATTTGTATGAAAAAATCTAAATCGCGTAGTCTCGGGCAAAAGCTAGTTTTTTACTAAACGTCAAAACACTAAATTAGTATGGCATTTCTATGAAAAAGCAACCGTGAAAAAACGTGACAAAATGTCGCACTTATTATTAGATTTTACTTTATTAAAATTCATAAATAAGATAGAAAAACAAAACGTTTTTTTGTCACCTTCAGATCTGTCTTTATTTAGTAATCAGAATTTCATAATTTATCTTTGACCTAGGAAACTACCCTTGAGGAGCTCGGTGGCGCAGCGGTAAACGCGCTCGGTCTGCGATTGTTGAAGTTAAGCAACTTTCGCAAAGGCCGGTCATAGGATGGGTGACCACAAAAAAAAAAGTTTTCATCTCGAGCTCCTCCGTGCTTCGGAAGGCACGTTAAGCCGTTGGTCCCGGCTGCATTAGCAGTCGTTAATAACCACCAATCCGCACTGGGCCCGCGTGGTGGTTTAAGGCCCGATCTCCCTATCCATCCTTAGAGAAGGCCCGTGCCCCAGCAGTGGGGACGTTAATGGGCTGATGATGATGAGGAAACTACCCAATCACATCCATCCTTCGCTTGATGAACTAAGTGCCCACACCTCACGGTGCTTTCTGTTTGACCAACGTGATAGGTGGTGAGCCGTATCGCCGTCTACAATGGTCGAGTCAACTGTATTAGTGAAAACTGCACTTAAGATAAATTGATAACGTATTGGTGCCAGTCCGGTACCTGGATTCGAACCGACGCTCTTCGTTTGATAATCAAGCCGGTGTACCACAGGACCACATTGACTCATATTCATCATCATAAACAGCCTATCCCACTGCTGGGCACAGGCCTCCCCTCAATCAAGCGGAGAGAGTATGGAGCATACTCCACCACGCTGCTCCACTGCGGGTTGGTGGAGGTGTTTTTACGGCTAATAGCCGGGACCAACGGCTTAACGTGCCCTCCGAAGCACGGAATCATCTTACTTTTTCAGACAATCAGATGATTCAAGCGTGACAGGTCTAAAACTAAGAACAGTCTCACAAAGTGATTTCGACAATGTCCCCATCGGGAATCGAACCTGGTCCTCCAGATCGTGAGCCTAACTCTCTAACCACTAGACCACGGAGGCTGTTACTGACTCATATTATAAATACCAAACGTAAAGTTAGATACATACATAACATAAATAACCTATATACGTCCCACTGCTGGGCACAGGCCTCCCCTCAATCAGGCGGAGGGGGTATGGAACATACTCCACCTCGCTGCTCCACTGCGGGTTGGTGGAGGTATTTTTACGGCTAATAGCCGGGACCAACGGCTTAACGTGCCCTCCGAAGCACGGAATCATCTTACTTTCTTTATCAAACAAAGGACAGTCTCACAAAGTGATTTCGACAATGCAATGTCCCCATCGGGAATCGAACCCGGACCTCCAGATCGTGAGCCTAACGCTCTAACCACTAGACCACGGAGGCTGTTAAACTTAGATACATACGCTGTTTATATTTTAACCCGACTGCGAAGAAACAAAAAGGAAGGTTATTATGTGATGTCAAGAAATTAGCTTTACCTTCCAATTGTCTTCATCATAGTTCCAAAGGGACGATATACCGTCTATTGGGTTGGCGCGTATCTCCAACATCCTTCTAAGTTGAGCCTTTTGATTCTCTTTGTTTAGATGTTCTGGGAGCGGTTCACAAACTGGAAAAAGGATCATCATCAGGATAATACTCAGAAATTAACACTTTCCATGGTTTCTGTGCCTACCCCAATGGGAAATAGGCGTGATCTCATGTATGTTTAACACGTTTATTGACTTCACGACCCGATCACCCAAGCCATAGAGATGACCAATCAATCAACGCGACAACAAACACTTCAGGACCCTGACACCACGGCTTCAGCGACGAATTCCCTCATTGGTTTCTGAACATAAACATTGAACATAGGACATGAATTGGGCGCGTCTATAAGAGCGACGTCATGGTAAGCAGCCCACGCGAAAAAAATCTTCGCAGCTCCGCAGCGAATCGCTGGAAAAGGGACGCGCAGCCAACCCAATCACCAGAGCTAAAAAACATCCATCGCAAGATGAACTAAATACCCACAGCTCACCGAGCTTTTTGTTAGACCAACGTGATAATTGTTGGGCCGAATCGCCGTCTATAATGATCGAGCCCTGACACCAGGGTTGATGGGGTTGGTAATTCACTTCACAATCCACACGATAGAAGAAGAAGATGATCGAGCCAACTGCGTACTTATTGGTACCGGCGGTCTCCGTTTGAGAAGCAAGCCGGTGAATCGCAACCACATTGACTTACAAGAACACATTTACCAAAATAATAATTTAAGTACCAAAGCTTTTATAGAATATCGCGATCCAGAAGCCGAAGGAGATGAAGAATAGTCCCCATCCGACGATGAACTTCCATTGGCCGGTGGGGTGCTGGAACTCGGCGAAGGTCTGGCAAAACGACGCGCGGTATAGAGCCTTCTTGTCCTCGCAACAGAGCATCCGCCAGTCGCCTTTTTCTTTTTGTCGAAGCGCCTGTAGATGAAGTCAAGAAATATGAGGACAGTCGCATTTTTGACGCGTTTTCGGACGAATTTGACTCGACGAGTTTGACTTTTCGACGACTTTTCGGATGAGTTTGATTCGACTGAAAACAACTTGAAACCACATCATCTTAGGGAGCCTTGAGTTTACTTTTACTAAGATGAGAAGCAAAGGAACGTAAGGACGTAGTATCAGGTTTCAGCACAAGTGGGAAGCAGCGTCAGTCCGCGTTACAACTGCGTTCAGTTTTCATTCAATTCCCTACAATATTCTCCTACAGCGTTGTGTTTCTGTAATATTTATGTTTGAAACCATAATATTTAAGTATTTTTACGCACTTATTTGATATTTTTTTCGTGTAAATCCATGACGCTGAACTGCGCTGCACATCATGGCTGAGCTACTATGCTTTTGGTGTGACACACTTGATACAGTTTCTTGTATTATGTGGTATATAAATAATTTCATAAACAAGAGGCAAGAGATTGACAGGGATTTCATAGGCAAGAGGGAAACCACTGTCCTATTTTTCCCTAAAATGTACCATGGAGAGTGCTACACCGACAAGAGCGTGGCTCTGTGGCAGTGATGATTAAATAATTTCATAACACACTGTTCCACTGCTGGGTACAGGCCTCCGGCGGGGTGCGGAGCTTACTTCGCCACGTTGTTGCACTACAGGCTCAGCAGATGATGAACCATAAGCGAACACCACAAGGGATCTTCCTCGCGTTATTCCGTGTCCCACAGGCACCGCTTACCTAACTTGAAGATTTGGCAGCTCTGCTATTTTACGATCCTAAAATTTAAGAAAGACAAGTCAATGTTTAGAACTCACCATTATGTGGCGTGTGTTGTCCATAAACCTAATTGCAGGGAAGGGGAAATGAGCATCGTCTTTGTACACATAGCTCCCGTTGCATCCATGACCAACGACGTCCCTTCTGCCTATCCTGGTGACATTATAGACTGTCCTTACACCGCTCTTCTTCGGGATCAAAGATATGTGGCGGTTCGCGAACATTTTCCTCGGATAAGAAATGAGTCAAGAGATTTTGAAATTGAGAAACTGTTCAGCTACGGTCAGCTGACAGCTGTTTGAAATGGTCATCCATCAATAAAACTCTGTCACAGTCAGATTGACGTTCTATAACTTTTTTATCTATGGATGGATGCCTGAAGACTGAAAGAAGAATACTGGTTTAGAGATGGACAAAGTGAAAGTAGGGAAGACAGACCAGCAAGATTTTTTTATTAAAAGATTTGAGTGCATTTGACCTGGATTCAGCCTGGTCTTAAGCAGCAATATAACTTAACTTTAACTTTTTTGACAAATTGAACTGTAAGTCTCACTAAATGTCAAATATGTTAGTGTGACAGAGTCCTAAAGTGGGTACATATATTGCTCATGACTGTACACTTTGGTGCCATGTCACATTAACTTTTTTGACAAATTGAACTGTAAGTCTCACTAAATGTCAAATATGTTAGTGCGACAGAGTCCTAAAATGGGTACATTATATTGCTCATAACTGTACAACTTTATTATACATGTTGAGATAAAATCTTTTTTCCTTATGCTATAAAAAATAAAATATCCAGACCCTCTGGTTTTCTGTTTATTTGTATTTTTGACGTCTGTTGATGGGTACGTTTTTATGTAAATAATAGTTAATTATAATTAACTATAACTCGTGCATATATTTCCATGATTTGGATACTTATAAAACTTTTATAATGTTCAGCTTAAAAACCATTAGTGGGGCCTTCTTATCGAAAAATACGTCTTCTCTTACAAGAAATGTCCATGGGAATAGCAGGATTGGCACCAGAGAGGTCGTAGGTCATGGGCACAATGGTTCTTGTAATTACAAGGACGATGCTCATTTTCCTTTCCCAGCGATCAGGTTCCAAGAAAACACATCGCAAATTCAAGTGAGTACTTTCTTCAGGTTGAAACAGAATGCCAGATAATTGGCAAAATAAAATGAGGCTGCGGTAATCCTGTCTCCAAATTTTCGAGAATCTTTTCATGGTTCTTCTTCTATCGTGTGGGTTGTGAGGTGGAGTACTAACCTCATCAACCTTGGTGTCAGGGTTACTATTGAGCCGCCAAAGGCCCATGGTTAAAAATCAGGTATTCATTTTGTGAGGAAACTTTTAGTTTTTTTTGATAAACCAGCACTATCTTTTGTTCAGGCTCTTCGCGAGAAAGAGAAAGGTGACTGGAAGTTCCTGTCGCTCGAAGATAAGAAGGCTCTATACCGCGCGTCGTTCTGCCAGACCTTCGCCGAGTTCCAGCACCCCACCGGCCAATGGAAGTTCATCCTTGGCTGGGGCTTATTCTTCACCTCCTTCGGCTTTTGGGCGATGATGTTCAAACACTTTTATGGTAAGTATGTTTTTGTGCATGTGCTATATATTCGACCTGTATCCACCTACTGATGAGTAATTAACATACATACATACATAAACTCACGCCCGTAATCCCTAATGGGGTGGGCAGAGCCAGAAGTAATCAAAGACAACTTGCAGCCACTGTTGATACGATGTCGTAAGCTGGATATGATGAACCTTATGGTGATAAGGGATCAGCCTATCGCCCATAACATTAGTCCATCATGTTAGCACAATCCCTCTGTCGGTTTTTACGACATGCCCGGGAAGACAAGCAGCTGAACGTTTTCTGTTTTTTATTTGCTCCCAGATGAGTAATTAAATGTTGTCATTTATAGAGAACTTGGTGAGACTAATCCAATTATGTCTGACTAAATTTGCAGTCTAGCAATTTTAAAAAAATAGTAACCAAACTAAACAAACAAATACAGGGGGGCTAAAATGGCCACATGGAAGCAATTCATCTAAAAAAGCAATATTGCTATTTGACATAATATATGTTTGCATTGCACACTTACTTTTATATTATGCGCAGGTGTCAAATTGCAATATTGCTTTTTTAGATGAATTGCTTCGATGTGGCCATTTTAGTTCCCCTTACACAAACTGGTACTCTATATCCGGTTTTGCCTGTCCCACATCCAAGTTTTTATCGCTGATACTTGGTAATGGATGAGTGGAAGAAATTGCTTCACACCAATAATTTGTAGTGTAGTTATTTGGGTGCACCACGGACCACATTGATTCATACAAATCTTATTAATTGAGAAGGAATCTCTCTTCTCCAGTGGACGAACCTTTACCAGACAGCCTGAAGGAGGAAAACCAGAAGGCTCAGCTGAAAAGAATATTGGACTTGAAGATAAATAATGTTGATGGTCTCTCTTCGCGGTGGGACTACAACAAAGGCCGTTGGAAGGTATTTATATAACATAACATAATACCAAAAAAAGGACAGGCTCACAAAGTGATTTCGACAATATCTCCATCGGGAATCGAACCCGGACCTCGAGATCGTGAGCTTAGGCTAGGCTAGGGATCTAGGCTAGCCATGGGTAGGCTGTTTATGTTAACATAAACCTGCATGCGTCCCACTGCTGGGCACAGACCTGCTCCGGTGTGGTGGAAGGTATTCAAGATTTTTTATTTATTAGTAGCTATTTGTATTTACTATATCTTCATAAACTACACTAAACAGATAGTCTGTATAGATATTTAAATCCCACTAGCAGAATAAACATTCTTGAAAGAAATAAATAGCCTGGAAAGTTATTTCTATAGAGCAATAATCGTTCTTTTTCCTTGTGTATATTTTAAAATGTTTTTGTATAATCCATAAAAATCACGTGTGATTTGAAAAAAGTGCTTAAACGAGGTTTTCACTATAAAGCTATAAAACACCGGAGCGGAGCGAGTCAGCGGAGCGGAGCGAGTCAGCGGAGCGGATAAACAGAGAAATATTAACCAAGATACGGAGTTGCGAACTAGTTTGTGCAATCCTACTGGCTCCGCTGTCTCGCTCCGCTCCGGTGGACAGGCAGTCTAACTCCGGGTTTCCACCGACGCGGAGATGGGCGGAGAAGAGCGGAGATGTGCGGATTTGACCAATCACAGCGTTCGAGAGAACGAAAAACGAAGACGCTCTGTCACTCTCTCCCTCACGGTGATTGGTCGATTCCTGCACATCTCCGCTCATCTCCGCACAGCTCCGCGTCAATGGAAACGCAATGTCAAATAGCAATATTGCTTTTTTAGATGAATTGCCTTTATGTGACCTTTTTAACCCCCCTGTTTCTCATTATTGCAGGGTACCTTCGAATCATAAAGTTAGTTACTTCGAAGACTGGAAATATTAATCTTAGAGTTACTTTAATTTCCTTCTTGTTATTGACACTTATGATAATTAACGGTTTCATGATTTGGAACGCGCTGTGTTATACGATAGAGTGAAAATAAATCGTAATTATAGAAGAGTGATGTTTTATCGGAAACCATGTTTTTATGTAGATACAAATATTTAAATATCGTCTATAATGAACACGTGGTTCCTGATATGAATATCAACTGTAATTTTTATCTATTTACGAATCAAATATTGTACTTTTAATCGTATAAATCATTCATGACTACTTTTATTTTCTTATTGTGTCAATAAGCGAAGGATTCTCCAGTGTTTTGTATATAGTACCTTTACAGATTTGTTTATACATATATTTCTAAGAATTTATTTTTCTAATCGAAATCATTATATTATTTCTTTGTTTACGTTTTTTAAATGTAATTTGTAATTTTGAAGAAGTTTTTTTTTTAAAGAATCCTCAGTCTTGTTTAATCGATGTACTGTTTAGAAGTCTATTGTTGTTTTTTTTTTACACGAAATTTTATTAAAATGCTATATTTTAAATTTTGTTCTTTTTTCACAATCCGATAAACTAAATTATATAATATAACATATCATGACGCGTGTAATATAATGGGGTACGTGTTATAGTGTGTACTGTACGGTCACGAGCATTAATATGTATACACTTTGGTACCGTGTCACATTCACTTTTTTGACAATTTTGAACTGTAAGTCTCACTAAATGTCAAATATGTTAGTACGACAGAGTCCTAAAGTGGGTAAGTACATTATATTGCTCATGACTGTACACCCACTCCTCGCCAGCTATGTTTAAGTTAATAGGGGTCGAACCTATTACCATTAATCGGACACAAATCTACCATGCTACGATTCAAACATGAATATAAAACCATAAAGTTGAATTCAGTAGTTCAGAAACCGTACCAGGTTTCGACTCGTGACACTACGTTGGAAATCACGCCTTCTTCGAATAGGGCTATCACTGATTTATTTATGGTTTATCCAATAAGTTCCATAGTACGAGAGCAGACCGTGATATAATATCCTACTACGTCATCGACCACCACGTAACGATGGGACCAGTTTATAGTTGGCTTTCTAAAAATATAGGGTTGCCTTGCCTTACCTTATCCAGGAGAATATTCTTGCTCTTCTTGATAACCGTTGTCCAATGGGCCAGGTCTCCAGGTCGTATTCGCTGACGTAATTTTCACAAAAAAAATGTCACATATTTTAATTGCCTCCTACAGAAATGTTTGTAACACTGGTGTGATAACTTGGTGTGACTATGAGTCGGTAAGGAAAATGCTCCAGTATTAGGTGAGGCAACCCTATATTTTTAGGAAGCCTATTCAAACAGTGACATTTATAAATTGGTCCCATCGTGGTAGTCGATGTCGTATATCACGGTCCGCTCTCCGACTACTAGACACAGACCCTTATTATAACTGATCGATAGGACTATCAATAGTATGGATGATTTTCGAGGTCAACTATCCATTGCCAAACTATAGTTAGTTCGGCAACAGTATAGTGTTGCTCTATGGTAGGCAAAGTCCATGGAAAAAAATAGCAGAGATAAAATAAAAAACCTCACCAAAATTTTGCACCTGGCTGACAAAAGTCAAGCATAACAACATTTAAAATTGTCATAGATGACATCCAGAATTACCAGACCCCTCTACATTGACTCATTCTATGATCCAATGATACATTGTCCATCTCTGAGCCAATCAAATACGAGATAGACATAAAACTGACCAATGACGGAGACAAATTATGAGTTTATACTTGAAACATTACAGGAATTAGAGGCCTTAGACAATATTAGCTTTTCAAATCTGTCAAGAATCCACAACACCAGATTTTATATGTATAGACGTAATTATATATATTTATAATATAATATAAAATAGTATACCTAATATACAGCAGACTCCCAAGTTTATTTATATGTAACATATCGGCCTACAATGCTTGTGGTCCGAAGGCTGAAGGTTTTGGGACCAAATGTCGTGATCACAAGATCTATCTACGGGAGATGTCGTTCGGGAAACAGAGATGTAGTTGGACACGGTATGAACGGCATCAACGCTTATAAGGATGACCCACATTTTCCCTTCCCTGCCATTAGGTTTAAAGAAAACACCAAAGATATCGTTGTAAGTATTACTTCATCATTTTGTGTACTTTGAATGTGATTATGAGAAAGCGTGCTATTAAAGTGACCTATGCCGAAGAAGAAGACATCGAGACAAACCTGTTTAGGTTTAGCGATGTTTGTTAACCAATGTACTTACTTGTAACTAATGTGTAATTTATGAAGAGTTATAAAAAAATGACACATCACCGATTGAGAAATTGGTCGGTGTGCTGCGGAACGGAAGGCGATTGGGGCAACCACCGTTCTACACGCCCTATCTATGGAGGCGACTACTCCACCGACAAGAGCGCAGCTCTTAAATAAAGAGAGAGATTTTTTTTTACACCGGACTAATATGCTATGATTTTTATTTCATGAGCAATATAATGTACCCACTTTAGGACCCTGTCGCCCTAACATATTTGACATTTAGTGAGAGTCACAGTGCAATTTGTCAAAAAAAATCATGTGACATGGTACCAAAATGTATGCATATTGATGCTCGTGACCTTACACACCCAAAGAAAAGTAATAATTGTATTTATCATTTTTTATAAGTATATTTTTACACCATATTACGAAAGAAACAATTAATTAATCCATATTAATAATAAATAATTATTTACTCATTGATTCATTTATATGGAATTATTATTAGTAATTAAAATTTTGAAAATGGAATTTTGTGTCTGATGATCCTGCATTGTTTTTTTTTTATATCAGGCACTACGACAGAAAGAGGTAGGTGACTGGAAACTGCTCTGTTGCGAGGAGAAAAAGGCTCTGTACCGCGCGTCATTCTGCCAGACCTTCGCCGAGTTCCAGGCCTTCACCGGCGCGTGGAAGTTCATCCTCGGATGGGTCTTCCTCACTACCTCTTTTGGATTCTGGACGATGATGTTCTACCACTACTACGGTATGATTTTCAGCGTTTTTTGTGGTACATGCTTATTACGTTGCGTCATAGAAGAAGGAATAATACTACGTATAGAACAGCCCCCCCCCCCCCCCGCCCTTGGTCTTACGTCACATATTACAAAAATCGCTTTGTATGCCCTGGTTTGGTTACATTGCAGACTGATCACCCGATTGTCCGAAAGTAAGATGATCGGAAAGCACATGAGTGATGTCATAAGGCTATGGTGGTATGGAGACTAATAACCCTCACGATACCAGAGTTGATGGGGATGGTAATCTACCTCACAACACTAATTTTTTTTTTTTCTAACGACTAGTAATGTTGTCATTACTATAATTGATGATGTTAATGCAGTAAATGAGCCGCTACCGATAACCCTGGCCAAGGAGCCGCAGAAGGCACAGTTACGAAGAATGTTAGAGCTTCACACCAATCCTGTCGACGGCATCTCGTCGCTGTGGGACTATGAACACGACAGGTGGAAGGTGAGCCAATACATAGTATTACAGAGAAAGATAAACCTATCCTCTGGTAGTTGCGGCTTCCGAATAAATTTAAGATAACAGGCCTGAGGGTATCCAGTTGGGCCCGTTTGTTTGAGGGCGCCATCTGAGACTCTTCAAAGAAAATATTGGAAAGTAACCGAAGCACGTAATATACGATCCTGACGATCCGATTTCTCTAGCCATAGACGCGGCCAATCAGCTCGCGACAATAATCATTTCAGGACCCTGATACCGACTATAGCGTTCCATGTTGTTTATTCGTTCGCATTCCAACATAAAAATAAATTTAAAGATTTATATGGAAGCATAAAATTTCAACCAAATGGGAAACAAGAGGGAAACACGATGATGGTCTGCTTTCAATTTCCTCACAAGACAGCAAAGATATTCGAGAAAAAACATGGCTGCCACTGAAATTTTGAATTAATTTTACTTACAAATTTTTTACACCAGTAAAACATGTTTTGTTTATAAATTAATAACATTACTAAAGAGAATACTTTGTTTCTTTTCAGCACCAAAGTGAGAAAGAAGCAAAATGAGGTAGCAACCTAATACAGCTAAGGAATACCATATTTTTATTTTTTTTCTACGTTGTATCTTCCGTTAGAAGCTTTACAGTACTGTTTGGAGATAATGCAGATGACTAGATCATAAAGAAATAATAAAAAATATACAAGCTACGTCAGTGAAGATTTTGAACAATGGGGAACGGAATTGATTCTTTCACTTTGAGATTAAACTGCAACCACACCTTTGGTTCTTGTTTAGATATCCTTAGAAATCTTAGCATATTGTAACCCTGGTTTTGGTGTTTAACTCTGTCATTTTGAAGATACGAAATTCCTGCACTGAATGAAACCTTTACTCCTAGATCTACAATAGCATCTAGTCTACAGGTAACTAACACATATTTCAAATGGTCCTCTTTAACAACATACAAATAAGACTTACTTTGTATCCCAATTCTTCAATATCTTCATCATGCTGATACATTTATTATTTGTATCAATGTACAAAATTTCCCAAAGCAATCACAGTTGTATAAAGGTGTTGTGTATATTTGGTACTTAAGTATTTATTCAATTAAAGCATTTTTGTCGAATTTCAGCGTTTTACTGATAATACACGAAGTTTTAATATTGGTGTAAGTAATTTTAATAATGACTGACTTTAGACTCACAGACACTTAGGGTGGTATTAATAAACTAATCTCAGCTTCGAAACTGCCCTCAAGATCATGTCAATGTAACAGTTCTCATATAAAAACAGGGACTTGAGCATGATCTTGAGGGCAGTCTCAGCTGAGATTAGTTTATTAATACCACCCCTACAGTTAATGTATTATATCTATAAAATCCATTCAACTCGTTCCAAATTGCAAAAGTCTCTTGGAAATTTCAGTGCACAGGTATCACTGAAACGTAGTAATTACTACCGTGGGTATTTATAGCATATTATGTACCCCCTCCTCTTTTTAATCAGATGTGTTTAAGGTGCTATTAATCTCGGCAATGGCGTCCTGGAATATTTCAAATAAAATGTTTCCAGATAGAAAATCATCAAGTCCGACATCTTTCACCGTGTCATTGTCCCCGTCGTTCATTTCCGTGTCGTTGAATTGCGATTCACTGAGATTATACTGATGCTTGTCAGCGCCATCACGATTAAATGCTTCAATTATACCATCGCGACTAAACGTTTCACTACCTCCATCTTCACTAGCTTTCTTCTTTGATTGCCTCTTCTTTTTACGTTTTCTATCTTGTTTTAAGTTCTCTAAAGTAATGTTAATCTCCTCAGATTCCTTAGATTTCTCTACAGGAGAATTTTCTATCTCACGAATAACATTGTTTTCTATGTTCGGCTCTACAATATGCTTTTTTATATCCGGTTTAGCAGTTGTAGTACTGGTTTTGTCGGTTTCAGATGAACCACCATACAACATCGCCATAATCATCTTATCAATTTTTTCTTTTTCAGTTCTTTCATTGTGTTTTCCATTCTTTTTTGGGTAGGTTGGTGTGGGTTTTGTAAGTGGACTAATCTCTGCCTCACTGACTAGCTTCAATATACGACCTTCTAACTCTTTGTCCTCATCAACGGAATCTTGATCAACCATTTCGAACATTTCTAGATCTGGAGATGTAGTCATGTCACTGTCTTTTGGTAATGATAAAGTGTCATAATCATCGTCATTACCATCTTCATCCAGATCAAAATCATTAATATCATCCGTATCATCGTCTTTATCTGAATCTGAAATGGGAGAAGTAGTCCATGTGGGGTCAAAAACTAATTGAGTTGTCATAATTGATTCTTCACCATCAGATGACTCAGTAGTGGTTTCCAACTTATTCATTCGTAGCCGATGCCGACTCGAAAGCTTTTTATCACCATTGTTATTTTGCATTGCTGATTTTTTGGGTTGTTTTCTAATACTATCAAAATAATCCTCAATTTCTTTGCTATTGAACATTGTTTTAAGAAAGTCTTTGAAGCCCACTCTGTCGTTATTATTAATTACATCTTGTTCAGGACCGGTTGTGGTAGTATAAGCGGTAGTTTTCTTAGATTTCATTATTGGTGTTACAGTCCAAGGCAAAGTGGTGAATCCCCTATCCATAAATGACATAGGTCTATCGGTGAGTAATGTTGTTCGACTTTTAATATTAGGGACGTCCTGAAAGATAGGCAATTTTTAGTGTGATATAAATGCAAAGAACTCATTCAATAATGTTATGCTTTATGTAGGTAAAGGTAAGTATGAGTAAAGTAATGCAACAAAAGTAGATTTAATAAGTATTCCAGGCCATTAAAGGATCATGTCGACGTAAACGAGGCTCATGTTTAAAAACGGAATATCTACTTCTGTTCTTAATACTATTATCTGTTGCAACAACAGCTCTATTAACAGATTTCTAGGCAGAAATAAAATTGTCTACGGGCTGGAAATGATGATGATGATTTTAAATGGCATACATATACGTCTTACTGCTGGGCGCAGGTATCGCAATTAACCAGAGGGATATGAAGCATATTCCACTATACAGCTTCACTGTGGACTGGTTAGTAGTCAACCTTGAATTTACAAGAGTTGGCTTAAGGACTCAAAACGATGATAGTACGATATTCGTTACCTGATCCATAATTTCCTCAATCCAGTCGTAATAGTACCCGACCTTAGTGAAGACGGTGGGTGAGTCCGGCCTGCCGCACACGGGGGTTCCGAAGCTGATGATGCCAGTGAGGTAACCGGACACCACGCCAGGACCGCCCACGTCGCGCTGGTAACATTTAGAGCGCTTTTACACATAGATGTTTTTGTCGCGAGATTGCAGCGCCGCTAAGACTCCTATCCATACGTATTTAAGTAGACCACGCCGCCGGTTTTGCGACCGCTTGCGTGACCAAAACGTACGACCAGAGTCGCATACACAGTTGCACGTGTACGAAGCTGCATATATTAAACATGTGTATCATCTGTGTAAGAACGAGATTTTCAAATGGATTGTCCGGGATGTGACTGCTGTTTGGTAGACAGAGAATCAATTCAGATTTTTTTGGAAGATCAATACGATCGACGAGAGGAGTCTCTCTCTCTCTCTCTCTTTTTTTATTCCTCGTTTCTTTCATATTATAAGGGACATATAGTGCAGAATCTCTCTAAGTTTCTCTTCTTTATAACTTCAATAATACACTTGAGGGTACGTACGTTACAAGCTCCACCGCCAACTGACATGAAACCAGCACAGAAATGTTTCTTCGTCACGTATTTTCTATAAACAACATAATTTTATTTTATCTACACAGTAGAATCTCCTGTAGTATAATGTCCTAATACGGCTTTGAAATAGACTACTCTGGACGCCATCCAACTCGCGTCAGACAGAGTACTGCGGGGCAGAAGGCAAGAGGGAAATCACTGCTCTATTTATTACAAAAAAAAAGTAGCATAGAAAATGCTACACCAACAAGAGCGTGGCTCTTAAATAAGAGTGATGAGTAGAATCTACTACCAGTCAGTGTGTATGGAATGATGAAGAAGTTGCTACATACTTGGAGTATATGACCTGGCATTCCTCCAATGGGTAGTAATCCAGAACAGAATACTTCATTTTATTCACCATTGGGTTCAATATAACATTACTGCTCTGAAAGAAATGATAAAAACAATAAATGAAATAAATCTTGGGTCGTAGACGCGAGGGAAGGCCAAGGATGAAATGATTAGACAAGGTCAAGAAGTGGACGAAGGTGGCGACGAGCTTAGAGCTATTGCGTATGGTCAGGGAGGGAGAGACACACAATCCATGAGCTGAGCGCCAACCTCCAGCTGGATAAGCACGACAAGAAGAATGAAATGAGTAAAAGTTAGTTAATATAAACTTGGTGTTAATGGCCACCACAGCGACGATTAACCTTCGAGACACGGAAGAAATTACAAATACTAAATGGTTATCCGTGCCCGTGAGCGAAACTATTCCAAAAAAAATCAAGAAGTTAATATCACTACCGTGAAGGCAAAAATATTGTAGAATCTGTTTTATCTTCTTACATATATCCAGTAAGAACTTATAATGTCGCTAACCTACATAATTTATAGCTGGATATTTGGAAAAAGATAAAAGATTCTAAGATATCTTTGCGTTCACGCTAATGATTTTGACTTCCGGTAATCAAAGAACTACCCACTAAGGTGCAAATCATAACTAGCATACTTACAAGTTGGGAACCCCATCCTAAAACCATTATCCCATCCGTATTAAACGGCAGAGGACTCTCAAGCTGATCTAACGGAATCTTCTTCACCCGTCTGTGCCAACGGATCCTCCTGAACATTCTCATAACTGCTATATTGTGGTGCAAAGTCTGAGGATCGTAACTCGGGTAGAAGTAGACTTCCAAAATTGGCACGACCTCACCTCCACTCTCGTAGAAGGAGCTTCCAATGCGAACTGAGAGGAACGCTGGATTCTCGCGGTAGAAACGATTGTTCCATGCCCTGTCGGTTTAAGTTAATATAATTTATACCAAACTAGTATAACGAGTGAAATGAGTGACAAAAAAACCAATTCGATCTTTTCCCTTAGCATTGGTAAGTTTGTGTTTAACTTTATTTTGTGGGAACTTACAGCATAAAATCATCATGCTCCTACCCTTAACCCACTCTAAGTACGGTCGACACAACATATTCTGTTCTTCCATTCATCTTTGTCAATCCGCATCTCAGTACTTTACTCACACACATATCCTTCAGATAATGCATCCACGTCCTTTCTTACATGATTGTCTAATGCTATGGGCGATAGGCTGATCCCTTATCGCCATAAGATTCATTATATCCACCTTTGGGCCTGGTATCAGTGACTGCAAGTTGTCTTTGATTACGTGTGGCTCTGCCCACCCCTTTAGGGATTACGAGCGTCAGTTTTTGTATGTATTAAAAACACGCAGTTAGCTTTAGACGATTTTTAAAACTTCGTTGTCACCTCAAGCTGCCACCATAAAGAAGCTAAGTAGGATGAAATAAGTTCCTAACTAAAATAATATTATATTCCAAAATTCCAGCTGATCCACCTGTTCCAAAAAAAACTGCAAAGAGACGATTCCTTGCGTGATCAACCTTTCGTTCACTTACAACTGAAGGCAGGAGGCAGCAGTGATGACAAGGTCATCCTTGATGATGGAGCCGCCACACTGGAACTTGTTGAACATCTGCACAGTGACCATGAAGGGGTAGTGGTGGATCTTAGTCTTCTGGCCGCCGAAGATGCGGCGTGTGGGCAACATGTCTGTTTCACCTTAAACAATAACGATACAATGACAGCATCAAAGGAAATAAGTATTTGGCGACAAATCTTCTGCCTGATATACAAAAAAATTTTCGTCCGATCCAAAATCCAAAATTTTATAATTGGTCACTTTTAAATTAATAATCTATTAGTAATATAAATTATACTGACGCCATATGCCGTCATCGACTACATCTTTATTGGATACATTGATATTTTCCACTAAATCTCCTTCGGTTGTATCCGACACATTGTTGAAAACGAAATAATCATCATGCATTATTCTTAGCATCTCGCTATCTATATCAATGAGTTTATCTAGACTCAAAGTTCCGTTGGTTTTTATTGAAGCAGTTTTATCTGGAGGGCCGTCATCTTCCAATAACTTCAGTACATCCTTATTAATATTCATTGTGTAAACAGGATCTATATAATGATGCTTCAGAAACATGAGTTCGTTTATCTCATCATCTAAATCGTAACTTTTCTTCACTTCAACAAGTAAATTGCCTAAGTTTTCATCGTCTAAGATTTCGTTTAACAGGGCTATAAACGTCGATATAATGTTATTGTTATTTTCCGTGTTATCGACTCTTGTAGCTTTGGCGATTACGCGGAGAGCGTTGTAGTCTTGGAGCGTGAGAGTGATGAAGTAGTTATGGACGAGGGAGTACTGCTGGAGGCGGGGACGGTGCTTCGCGCCCCGCAGCCGAAGCAGGGAGAACAGCGTGTTGGTGGCGACGCGCAGCTGCTCCTCCGTCGTCAGGATGTCGTTGTCTTCGCGCGCCGCCAGCGGCTGCAGTGCGCCGGCGCCGCCACACAGTGCCACGCCCATAGCCCACCACGCTAGCCCGCTCACCACAAGCCTCATTACAAACACGCCCATCATATAAACTATTGAACAAATATATCGAAACAAATTGAAACTTTAATATAACTTTAGGAATAAAATATATAGAAGAAACAATTGGACTTGTTACCGCAATAAATGATTTCGTTTTATGTTCGTTGTTTCATTTTTATCCAGCAGTAAATATTGGGAAAGAAGTGGTTACATAAATTAAATTGAATTTATCGATATTATGCCCGTTTTATTTTAGTGAGTAAACTTCCTGTGTAATTCTAGAATCCTACTTAAGTATTATTCTGAACATAAATACATATTGTAAATAAACTCACGCCAATTTCTCACCGGGGTAAGCAGAGCGGCGTATTATTCTGAAGTTTGCAGTTACTCTAGGCTCCTTCGAGATGGTTATAAACGAACTGTATTGAAATAACTAGTAATAATTGATATAAATTAAGTTAAAAGACAGAAGAAAAACACGCCTCCATGGCGTAACTCCCGTGATATTGCCAGAGCAAATAATATTACATTAAAAAATATATTGCAATAACTTTTAATTTACTTAACTAAAGGTCAAAGGTAGGTAGGGGTTAAAGGTTAACGTCGTGTCTTATAGGGAAGTCAAGGAATTGGCCTTTGATAGACTGGAATGGAAAATGCTACACCGACAAGAGCGTGGCTCTTAAATTGATGATGATGAACTAAAGGTCACATTTTCGAAGTACCTACCTAGTCGATTCATACCGACACTTATGTCCCTGTCTACCCCAAAAGCAACACATCAAAATGCGTGTTGCATAACAACGTATAATCGCAGTATAGCTAATATTATTTATGTCGATACCTACGTTAATGTATGCAGTAAGAAGCATTGACTTCACAACTACGTGTAACTAGGTTCCAGCAATTAGAGACAATTACTGAAATAATTTATTCCGCTGAAAATAACTGAATATAGATACATTACTCATAGTTGAAGCAACGTTTATTACATTGATATACAAGCAGTGTGATAGGTGGTTAATTTTATAGAACCCTCAACGCTCCCCTTTTGTACAATCATCATCTCCATAGCATTATCCCGTTTTCTACAGAGTCCGCTTACCTAACCTGAAGATTTTACAGGTCCGGTATTTTTACAGAAGCGGCTGCCTGTCTGACCTTCAAACGTGCGAAGGGAAAACCATCCCGTTACAGGTTAGGTCACATACCTCCGAAACGCATTTCTCAGAAATGTGGGTTTCCTCACGATGTTTTCCTTCACCACTGAGCATGTGATTATCATTTATGATCGAAACATGAATTCAAAAACCAATTCGTCAATCATTGTGCTGGATTCGACCCTGCGACCTCAAAGTGAGAGGCAGGCGTTCTACAAACTGGGCTACCACGGGTTTTCCTTGTTTCCCTTTTCTTTATTCTTTTGTACGTACAATAAGTGACATTATAAAAGGTTACTTCTGGACTGGAAATCGTGGAGGTCCGTGTTGCTCTATGACTGGGAGCGAATAAAGAATAAATAATATTGACTTAACATACATAAATACCTTTATACGTCCCACTGCTGGGCACAGGCCTCCCCTCAATCAACCGGAGGGGGTATGGAGCATACTCCACCACGGTGCTCCACTACGGGTTGGTGGAGGTGTTTTTACGGCTAATAGCCGGGACCAACGGCTTAACGTGCCCTCCGAAGCACGGAATCATCTTACTTTTTCGGACAATCAGGTGATTCAAGGCTGAAAAGTCCTAACCAAACCAAGGACAGTCTCACAAAGTGATTGACGAAATCACTTTGTAAGACGACCACTAGACCACGGAGACTGTTATTGACTTAACATACCTAATATAAGAGAATATCCGTCCTAATAGGCTATCACAGCCCCCGGTCTACCCTATGACCATGGATGTTAGGGAGCTCCGTAACCGTAACCGAAACTATCGGTTATCCAATATAAAAAATCATCCGAAATAAATATTTGGATAATATCGAATAGGAGCGGAGCCTAATTGAGACACGTTATGACAAGTTTGATCGGCTGGCCGCTGCCAGTGCCGACACACAAGCCGTGAGCATTGTTTGTTTTTTCTTCTTTTGCCGTCATAACATAATATAACTTGTCGTTATAAATAAAACCACTTTATTAGCTACCTATTTGTATTTTACTTTTGAAATTCCTTAAAAAAATAATATCCGTTACCGAAATTATCCGAAACTAACGGATTAATCCGAAATAATTTATTATGCGTATCCGTAACCGTATCCGGTATAATAATCATTCTTATATCCGTATCCAATCCGTACCCGAAATTTCATATCCATAACATCCCTGCTTATGACCATGTAAGTACTTAAATATGCCTTTAAGTTGATAAACTGTTTGATATTTATTAATTTTGTAATCGCTTAAGTAACCACGGCTCTGTGACGGGTGTATCCGTTTTAACTTGACGCTTCTACGAGATGTTGAAAATATGTGAATCACTGTATATTACAAGCAAATATACACACATAAACTCACGCCCGTAATCCCTAATGGGGTGGGCAGAGCTGCAAGTAATCAAAGACAACTTGGAGCCACTGTTTATCAACAGGGTGCCCAGTTGGTCTTCTGAATACATCCCGCTTACCTTCCAAATACATCCCGCTTAGGGACGGTACTGAAAAGTATCGGCGTCCGAAGGACGTAATATACGATCCCGACGACCCGATTACTCTAGCCATAGAGGCGGCCAATCAGCTCGCGACACCAAACACTTCAGCGCTTATCGCTATCGACCCGCTAGGGTCGATTATTCCTTTCAAATATTCTTCCTCTCAGACGACGCCCTGAGCCGAGGTTCGCGCCCGACCGGGCACCCTCAGGCCCTTTGTCTTAAACGTTGTACCGGGTGGGAGCCTTCAGCGCTCCCCATTTGTCCCGCCAATTAGTTAATGCCATCTGCGACAAATCTACAATAAGTCACGTCAAAAAAAAGTGTTCAGTTGGATAACTTCGGCTCAGGACGTCGTTTAAGAGGATTATTTGAAAGAATTAATTAACCCTCATGGGCCGATAGCGATAAGTGCTAAAAGAGGATCGTCGACCACGCCGGCGGGGTCGGTGTCGAAGTGCAAAATGACCCCTTAAAATATTTTAGAAACCACGCGTGAAAAGGTTAGACAACCTTTGATCCTGAAACAATTTACATAAGAAAATCTAATATTACCAGGATGTGTGATGCGCCGATGCGTGACCAAGGATCGACGCGTGCGCAACGCACTATATAAATGATTCGGTACGTTTTTTGCAACTCAGTTCAACAGTGAACGGTGCGAATTATCCTTACTTAAAAAACATGAAGTGTGCGGTAAGTTCATACAAACTGGTGCTACACTGCCTGTAAAACTAAATACTACACTTTACAATTATTTAAAATCAAATCAAATAAACTTTATTGCACAGAACTTAACTTCCATTTTACTTTTTTGCAATTATTTTCTAATCTATAGAAATTCTAATCTAATCTAATCTAATCTAGCCTACTAGATCCCACTGCTGGGCAAAGGCCTCCCCTTCCTCTTTGCATTTTTAGCTAAGTATAGAAATTAGAGATTTAAAATAAATAGCGCTTTAAAGTATTTTATTTCTAAACTAATGATTAAATGTAATGTTTGGGGGGGGGGGGGTTAAAAGGCCACATTGAAGCCATACATCTGAAACAACAACATTGCGCACTTACTTTTGTTTGCGCAAATGTCAAATTGCAATATTACCTTTATAACCACCCCTGGTCTGAAGAAGCTGTGAGTAGACTTCAATTGTATTTTAGGTGCCAATTTCTCAACACCTTCGAAACCATATCCGTCTTCTCGGGCGCCAGTACACCTAGTCCAGAAGCTCGAGAAAGCATACCAGTTATTAAAAATTAAATATGTACGTAATCAAGTAAAACATACGTTACTTATAAACTTAAGTGAGATATTTGACACTAAGCTTAAACTGACTATTTTTGTTGCTTTATCTTTTTTTAAATGTTAATACTGTACTTACAGTTTAATAGTTACAAAGAAATATGATAAAATTATCTATTTTTAAGCGTTATTCATTTTTAATATTTCATTTATATAAAAAATAAAAGTGTAGTTTTGTAGGCCAGTGTAGTAACTGAAGGTGGTGGTGTTGGCAGGCGAGTCTTAGTTTAGTGAAAGTGTCTTCAAGACGTCTCAACTGAACAGGGAACCAACGGAAAACTTGAAAAACGTTTGAAGCGGTTCCAAACCTGGTACCGGACTTGCACCAATGAGTTATTAATTTATCTTAAGTGCAGTTTTCACTAACACAGTTGGCTCGACCATTATAGACGGCGATTCGGCTCACCACCTATCACGTTGGTCTAACAGAAAGCTCGATGAGATGTGGGTACTTAGATCATCTTGCGATGGATGTACCTCTAACTACCCCATTAGGATGTAGTCATGAGTTTACATGTCAAATGAGTCCGGAATTAAATGTACGGTGTACATACATACATGAACTCACGCCTATTTCCCACCGGGGTAAACAGAGACTATGGAATTCCATTTGCTTCGATCCTGACACACTAAAGCGATAAGTATACATATAAAGCGAAGGTTGGTTGCCACATTGACCAAATTGGAGCTGTCCTTAGAAAAGGTTCAGTACGATCTACTCTGAACCGGCGTGCGTGTATGAAACGTTTGATGAATGTGGAGGAAGCAAGAGAAGTGTGTCAGGAGCTACCTACTTAATATAGTGATTGATTTGATTGATTTCAAAAGATTTTTTTTTTATTATACATAAAGAAATTACAGTATTACGGACACAGTCTAACAATACTTACAAAAATTAATTTAGTACAAATAATTCGCCAGCCATGAACACATACAGAACAGAAATTTATGACACATACATTGAGAACTATTTTAAAAGTTAACTATGTTGGTATTATCAATCTGGAATGGAGTATTAATAATACTCACATAGCCAACTTATATCACACAGCGACAGTTTATATGAATGTAGATTAGTTAATATGAGAGTACAGTACGTTCTAATTTATAGCAGCTAAGTATATAAAAGTACTTAATATAGTAAAAGCCGTTTAACTGTCTAATTATAAGTTGAACATCGACGGCGCTTAGAGCTTGACGCCAAGCGCGATGAATTGAAAGCCCGACCACCTACGGCGATCAATTATGCATATTTAAATGGTGTACTCACATGCCCACTATGTGCGAGGATCTTTTCCAATAAGATTGGCTATATAAGCCACATGCGAGCACATGAACGTCGGAGTTGAAGCAGTCGCCGTAGCCGAAATCGGCTGGATCGCATCATCATCATCATATCATATGACATCCATCTTGGAACTAATTTACAGGATGTTAGTGACATGGTACCGAATACTGAGGGAGATCATACACCTCATGATTCTGAGTCTTTTCAATTTCACTTGATTTAATCAAGTAAAATTTTCCGCCGCTAAATTCCTGATTGTTTCTGTGTACTGATTTTTAAATTATTTCCAATTCTATATACTTTTGCAATGGAACATTCCACTTGATATCAACTCAGAATCATGGCCACCATCCCTCAGTCTTCGTTACGATGTCACTTACACCACGGACAATTAGTGACGTTTAGTGACGCTTTCGTTACGGCGTCACTAACCTTAACCTAGCAATAAGTACGTATAATGTTCTTTTTTACCCTACAGGTGGCTATTGTTCTGGCCTTAATCGGCATGGTGGTGACCAACCCCATCGCACCACTTGGCCACGTCTCTATTGGTAAATACCTATTTACATTTTACCTAAAGGTCAACTCATCATCACTAATTTAAGGCCCACGCTCTTGTCGGTGTAGCATTCTCCATGCTATTCTGGGCGCCATCCCACTCGCGTCAGACAGAGTACTGCGGGGCGGATGGCAAGAGGGAAATCACTGCCCTGTTTTTCCCTAAAGGTCATCTTAATAAAAGATTAAACTGTCATTGTGGATTAAGGTAGATCTCGAGGTCCGGGTTCGATCCCCGATGGGGGCATTATCGTCATCATTTTGAGAGATTATTCCTTGTTTGTTCAATAAGTAAGATGATTCCATGTTTCGGAAGGCACTGTTGGTCCCGGGTTACTAGACCAAACGCCTTAACCAACGCGCAGTGGAGCAGCGTGGTGGAATATGCTCCATGCCGGTTAATACCTGTGCCCAGCAGTAGAACGATAATAGTCTAAGTATTTTAATTTATTTACTTATATCTAAAAGACACAATGTTGGAGGCGATGTTAGCTCCGCTATAAATAAAATTCCTTCTAAATGGTGATAAGCGGACTGTATTGTATTTAAACTAAGAATGATTAAAGTCAATGGCGTAAGTCCCGTAATATTGCCAGAGCAAATAATATTACAGTAAAAATATATTATGACTTTGATGTTGCCAACATGCTACGGCCTTATACAGCCTAGTAGGTATCTTGTCATTTACCGGACACTCCATAAAAAAATCTCATTCTTATCATGTGCTGACAGTCTGCACTCTCTTCCGTAAAAGGTCCGGCCAATTTTAGCGCCATCCCTAATGTAGATATATCCGATATTACTGAAGAAGTCACAACGATAAAACTCAAAGATAAACCTAAGAAAAGGAATCTTATTAACAAAAAAAATAAGATGCTGATGAAGAAACGTAAAAATAAAAAAAGCTGATAGTAAAGTTACTGTTCTTCGATTTATATTAAACATTTCTTTTTTATTTTGCAGCGTCCCCTCTGCTGCTCCCTTCAGCAGTATCAGTGAGCTCGAGCGTGGTCAACCATGGCGTGACCATCCCACGCGTGGTCGTCCCGCATGTGGTCGTAGCCCCCGTGGTCCATGCCCCCGTGATCCATGCCCCCGTGGTCACCAGGGTCTCAGCCTGGCCTTCCTGGGGCGGCTGGGGGTGGAACAGTCTCGCCTTAGGCAAAGGATGGCATTAAAACCACGGACCTTCCAACGCTAAAAACTCTTTGAAATCTCTGTGATATTCTCAAAGTCTTTACATTAAAATACCCACCTCATTGTGTACGATAAAATACCTTTCCCCTGTAGGTACGTAATGTTATATATTTGTACTTTTACAATTTCAAAATAAATTTTCTATTACTTCCGTTATCGGTGTTTTTATTTGTTACTTACTTACACAAATAAAATATGTTATTCGCATTATAATTCTCAATCTCCCGCAACATTGTTTATTCAAATTACTTTTTTAAAAGTTTAACAAGATGGCGGGAGTTCACAAAATGGCCGCTGTGATATTGTTCCTGAATGCATTACTATTTGTAAATTGCCACAGAGATGATGCCAGTGATGCCTCATCTGATTCTACATCTAGTGAGCATGCTGATTTTACAGGTAACTATTCTGATAAGACCTAGTTTCGATTGCTCGATAGTTCCAACGTATTTCGCAACTCACATCAAGTGGAAATTATCTCAACCTGTGAAAATACATGGACGGCAAATCAGAAATTGATTACAGGAGTTGGCAAAGTTACTTAGTTACATAAGCGGCAATAAGACTGAATTTACATACTTAACTTCGAATTTTCTTGTGAGCTCGCTCACATTAGACCATATTTTGACATTAGTAACCAGACTCATTCTGACAGGTATAATTCATCAGGCTATGATAAACGTCTTTTTATGTCCCACCACAAAAACAATAAAATTAATATTATCACAAAATAAATAATTTACTGTTTTATACCGCATTATATGAAATCATCTTAAACCACTGAAAAAACACCTACAATCAATGACTATACTTCTAGTAACATAATTATACCTACATCAAAGCTCACAGTTAACGAAAGTTCATTTTATACATCTACCTACTTTCCGTGACAAAAAATAGAGATGTCACTATAACAGCATTTCTGGTGCCGAAGTTTGTAATAAAATAACGCTCTCAAAATAATATTTCAATCTTCCTCAGCCGTACCAGACAGGACGCGAAACGGCCGGCGCAGTCAGAAGAAAGAATGGCAGTACGAAGGACTCCCGATCGACATTCCGAAGCGCAGAGCTGATCCCCCCACCACCACCACTACCACGACTCCAACTACCACCAGTAAGGATAACTCAGTCCCACCCCACGTTCCCACGTCTTCAAGCACCAAAATTAATATATACCCAAAACCCACCACAATTGCCAGGTCTACCATCTTCTTCATCGATATACCCGATGATCCTCTTAATCCAGACCCTGCAGTGAAAAATGTAGCTCCCAAGCAATTCGCTAAATCTAAAAAAACTACTCCTAAACAATTATCAACATCTGTACAAACTTCCGTAAAAGGTCCGGCTAATTTTAGCGCCATCCCTAATGTAGATATATCCGATATTACTGAAGAAGTCACAACGATAAAACTCAAAGATAAACCTAAGAAAAAGAGTCTTATTAACAAAAAAAATAAGATGCTGATGAAGAAACGTAAAAATAAAAAATATTATGACTTGACGGGAACACCGAAATATTCGCGTCCGATGAGTACGACAATAAAGTCAATTGCCTCGAAGAATTCGAAAATCCGCGCAAATAATTCCGTGACTAATTTGACAGGAATCAGTTCTTCGTCTACAAGCTATTTCTACATGAAACCTACTACCCAAGGAATGGGTAAAGGCATACCTCAAATCGCCGTCTCAATAGGAACCTATACCACAGGGGCCTATACTCAACCCCAAAGTGATGATAAATCACATGTTATAAAATTGAATAATCTCAACGATGTGCTAAATTTCTTCAAATTGGCTGCTAATTTGAGGAAGATTCAGGTAGGTAAGTCGATTGATTAAAGAATAGAAGTTAAACCTTCGGAACTTAGGCGATTCTCACACGCGTTTTATAGTGTAGCACCGCGCATTGAGGCGATGTTCATATGTTAGGCATCAGCAGATTACACACATGTCAATACGCCCTTGCCACCCGCTTCACCGCCAACCACATACATGGTCGTTGTGAGAATCACCTTACCTGATTAAGATCATCTATCGACTGCAGGCTATCAATAGTCCTCTATTTTACACCATTCTCGGTCCTGTGCATAATCTTTAAAACTTAACTACAACAGCTAAAAAATGTTTTAAGTAAATATTTTAAGTAGATTAGCTAAAAAGAAATGTTAATTTCGAAAAAGAAAAATTATTACTTTATATTTGGAATTGTTTATTCTGCATAACTTTATAATTAGACACTTATATTTTGTATTTTTCTTTTTGGAAATTAAACATGTGATGCATTTACAAACTTATTTTTATTTTAGTAAGTACTTGACTAAATCCCTAATAAACCGAACCGGATAAACTATGAATTTAAATAAAATATCGCAAATTTAAGCGTAGTGGACAAAGTAGTGGACTATACTACATACTCCGGTTGAATTGTGAGGAGGCCTGTCTTCAACAGTGGATACGATAAACTGTTGATGTGCGCATACACCACACATCCACATAAGATCGCGTGTATTTCCCGTTGGAGTAAGCAAAAACACGGAATTCTGATACACCACCTTCGGTTCTTCCACTCTCATCAAAGACGTCATGCTTGTCGGTTTCGAGGCTTTAGAGTACTCTTGACCTCCTTTTGACCGTTTGTTTTTATGAAAAATCTACCTTATCTGTTCAGTCTACTTAGATCCATCCCATACCAACAGCAACAGCAGTCTACCCTCCTCTCAACCCTCGCTTCCGACGCATCTACAACCCTGACGAGCGCGCGTCCATCGACGAGTACCCATTTCTGGCTGCGGTGCTCGTCAACAAGGAGCTGTGGTGCGGCGGCGTCATCATCGACCGCGATAGAGTCCTCACCGCTGCGCATTGTCTGCAACTGTTAGTACTGGCTTCTTACAATTAGGCTAGATGATAATTGACAACCCTGGAGGTGTTCGTATAACTCAGTTTAGACTTAATTTTAACCTATCGAGATTTTAGAGATTTCGAGATTATAGAGATTTCGAGATGTTAAAGATTTCAAGATTTTATAGATTTCAAGATATTAGATTTCGATATTTTAGAGATTTCGAAATTTTTAAAGATTGACATTTGAGATATTTCGAGAGTTTCTGGAGAGACACGATTAGACCTCTAGCTAAATGAGATACATTTTACGAATTATAAAAACGAGTTCACATCCTGAATACTTCCCTGATTGCAGTGCTCATCAAGGAGCTGTAGTGCGGAGGCGTCATCTTGACAGATAGAAATCGGACACGTCTTACAAAAAATCACTATGTGCGACTATCCTTAGTTTGGCTGCTTCAGAAGCCACGTTATGCAGTTGCTCCTGGTTACTACTTTTAGATGTTCTTCTATGATATTCTTCTCGGCAGGCAATACAACAACCGCTTCTTCCGCGAGTATGTCAAGATGCTTACCGTCAGAGTAGGATCCACCAACGCTACTGCTGGAGGGGAAGTGTTGAAGGTACCTACTACATCATATAATAGGGTAGATTTATTTATTTTTATTTTAGAATAAAATTTAAATATACGAATTTTTCGAACTTATGTTTGAATATTATCACGTGCTCAGTGATGAAGGAACAAAGGAAAACATCATGAAGAAACCCACATTCCCAAGAAATGCGCTACGTAGGATTTTTCGGGGTGTGCTTTCAAAAAGTGTTATCTGATCATCTTTGATTTGATTTTTGACGATGTTTTCAGGTAGTGGGCATCACCTTCCATCCAAACTACAAGCCGTCGACCCTGGAGTTCAACGCAGCCGTGCTGCAGCTCCATAAAAACCTGACCTTCGAGACTCGGGAGCCCTACTTCGTAACCAAGACACCGTACGCCCGAGAAAATGCCATTGCTGTTGATAATACCGTCGTATTCCTTGGATGGGGCTCTGTGCTGGTAAGGATCACATGGAATCACGCCTGTATCTCTGATGGGGTAGGCAGACGTGTATACTATATACCCAGTCCTAGCCAGCTATGTAATAAGGGACGAGCATATTGCTGAAACCACAAATGATATCAATCAAAAACGATCAAGAATCATAGATTGAATGACAATCCGACTAATTGTTGACCCTAGCTAGCTTTTGTGTGTCGGAGTGCATGTCAAGCATCTAACTTATGCAGTTTAGATTTTATGATACAACATTTTTTCCCGCTAACGCCCATTTTTCAAAATACAGCTATAACTAAACTTTATATTTACTAAGGTATGCATGCATGCTAGATTGAAAACATCTACTCATATTTTACGCAGTTTAGATTTTTCATACAAATGTTTTTTCCCGCTAACTCCCGTTCCCGTGGGAATTTTGCAATATCCTGTTGCAACTAAGCTTTAAGTTTACTAAGGTACCTGCATGCCAAATTTCAAGCGTCTAACTTAAGTGGTTTAGATTTTTCATACAAAAGGATTTTCCCGCTAATTCTCGTTCCCGTGGGAATTTCAGGAATTTCTTTCTTAGTGCACCTCTACGGTACCTAAGCTACGTCCCTTCCAAAGTTCAAGTGCCTACGTTTAGCCGTTTAGGCTGTGCGTTGATATGTCAGTCAGTGAGTCAGTCAGTTTCTCCTTTTATATATTTAGATACGCGGTAAGAACCCGGTATTATGTGTTTCAACCTCATTCACATAGACACCACAGAAATTGACTTAAATCTAAAATGTATTCTCAATACTCAATATAACATATAAATATTCACCCAGGGTGGAGGAGGCACAGGTGGGTCTGTGCTGTTACAAAAGGTGGAATTGCCGGTGTATGACTTCTCCGACTGCCAGCAGATCTATGGAAAGTATGTTTATTGTTTGTTTATTATAATTTCAAACTATATAATTAACCTACTTATTAAAAGTCACTGCACCTACATTGGTGTTGGCAAGGTCGGTTGCTACGATTAAATTAACCCATTTAACGGCCTCCGTGGTCCAGTGGTTGAGCGTTAGGCTCACGATCCGGAGGTGCCGGGTTCGAATCCCGGAGGAAATATAACAAAAATTACTTCTAGTAACTGAAACCAGGGTTACTAGAAGAAGATTTATTAACCTACTTAATTAAACGTCACTGTACATACATGATAGTTTGGCGGCGAGGGTGTGCTGCCGCCAAAGGATGTTTTCGGGGTACCGAACTGAGCATAGTACCCCGCTAGTCACAAGTTGGTAGTGTGACTAGGGATCGACGATCCGACAGTGTTGTGTTGGAAGTTGTATATATGCGTCTTGCTGTGTAAACTTCGATACCGCGTTTCACGACCGCTTGAAGAATGTGGCGCCATCTGTTGCATGTGAGCGGAACTAGGTGGCCAACTAGTTCCGCTACAATAGTCTCGACGAGTTCGGTTGCTACGATTAAATTCACCCATTTTAAGCATAATTGACATCTTCTCTCGTGTCGAAGCAATTCACCGATCGATCTCATCACCCCTGGTGTCATGATTACTATACTGAGCAATAATTGTGACTCTGTACCTACCTATCCTAAGCGAATAAATTATTTCTGATTGTTTATCCGATTCTAGTCCGAGAATGACGGACAGTAGAAAATTACTTACTTAGTGTAAATATAAGTACTTAGTACCTAAGTTCGGATCCATCATTTAACGGACTCGGATCGGAATTTGCGCATTTACTTTTATATGCGCTAATATCACATTGCATAATTTAAAAAAAAAATGCTTCAATGTGGCCTTTTTAACCACGCAGAACTCAATGTTTCTTTCACAGAGTTCTCCTGACACGCACTAACTTCTGTGCTGGATACATAACTCTACCTAAGAACGTCTGCAATGTAAGTCTGGTTCTTCGTCGAGCTATTAATGAAAAATGTAGTTGGGCTTTGAGATAGACTACTCTGGGCGCCATCCCACTCGCGTCCGACATACTGCGAGGTGGAAGGCAAGAAAGAAACCACTGCCCTATTTTTCTCTAAGAAAGTAGCATGGACAATGCTACATCGAGAAGAGCATGGCCCTTAAATTAGTGATGAAGATATAGTTATCTAGTAGATATTCGACGTAAGTATGCCTTTGCAGAAAAGGAAATCACACCTGCCTCTACTAGTCCTGCCGTATAAGGGGAAACCACCGGTAAAAACTTGATATATATACCTATCTACTTGTGACATATTCTCAATTACCTATTATGTGAGAATTTACGTAACATAAGCTCAAGAAATAGAAGCTCAGAGGGGAGGCCTTTGCCCGCTGGCTGGCGGCTGGGAAAATCCAGGCTAGTAATAAAAAAAAAACATAGCTCAAACACTCAAAAAAAGGTAGTTACATTCGTAGGTGTAGGTACATTCACACACACACACACACATACCCTCACGCACGCACGCACTCACTCACATATAAATTTAATACTTAATAATCATTTGAAAAAAAATATATAGTTATTTTATTCCGTTACTTAATTATTACTTTTCAACTGATTTCTATTTCGTTATTTTGACCATGACTATGAGGTGGAGGCCTGCATCATAGAATACTGCGTACGTGTCTGGACTCCTAAAACTACTATACTTACCTACAGGATAGTTAGTCACACTGTAACGAATACTGAGGGGGATAATTCAGACCATGATTCTGAGTTGATATCAAGTGGATTTTCCTGTCGGAAAATTCATGAAAATGTTAGTGTTTTGTTTTTAATTATATTCCGTTACATACTTTTGCGACGAAAAATTCCACTTGATATCAACTCAGAATCATCCCCCTCAGTATTCGTTAGGGTGTCACTAACACCCTGTATAGCAAAGTCGACAAATGCATTGTGGACCTTCAGCACGACGCGGGCGGCCCGGCGATCCTGGATGGCGTGCTGGTGGGCATCCTGTCGTATTCGTCCAAGCGCTGCGACCAGCCGGACCAGCCCGCCGTCTTCACGTCTGTTGGAGCGCTGTCGCCCTGGCTCGACGACCTCAACGAGCCCAAACCACGGTGAGGCAGCAAGCCCTTGTAGTGTTGCCTATCAGCTGACCAAACCGTTTGATGTGTGCTATTAATTCTGTCGGGTTATTAGCCATCATATAACCAGACCATTAAAGACCCCACTGCTGGGGCACGGGCCTTCCCTATGGATAGATAGGGAGATCGGGCCTTAAACCACCACGCGGGCCCAGTGCGGTTATTAGCCAATGTAATTTTTTTATAGGGTTGTTTTAGATTTGTGCCTAAAATTGACGTGTGTTCCATAAATTGTATGCTTGTCGATTACCCGTCTCTTTCCTTTTCGGCGGATAAGAAAATAACAGATCTTAAATTTAAATTAGATGGTGTCTACAGGAATTAGCACCATTGTCCTGTATCTATTAGATAGTTATAGAATATTGATAAATAAATTATACAATAGATTACGTACAATGAAACTTTAAACTTTACTGTACTGAACTTACATCCATCGCAAGATGAATCAAGTACCCACGCTTCATCTATCTTTCTAATAGACCAACATGATAGCTGGTGAGCCATACGCATCGCCGTCTATAATGGTCGAGGCAACTGTGTTAGCGAAAACTGCACTTAATTTGTAAAAAATATAGTAATTTAACTATTTGTTTACTAACAATTATTTTACAGATTAAAAACAGTATAAAGTGAAACTGGCTGATCGTAGCAGTTTCATCCGTCCAACCCTCACCTCAGAAGCTTCTACTATCATCTACACAATGAAACAATAGTTTGGAATTACATCAATAATATATTTCCTCTAATACTGTACAGACCAACTTCCATCTGACTACTTTGTAACAAGATAAAATAAAAACATTAAAAATATCATTTCTCAAACATTATGTATTTCTATTCAACATACAACACTGAATATAACGTACAATTTTAGAGTATAGTTTATTTATTTTTAATTGTGTTCTCAAGCGGATCTTCAGGTGTTATCAAATGGAATGATATCGAGCTGATTCTCTAACAATTCGTCGTTGATTATTTAAATATTTCAATTAAAATAGGGCAAAAATCAAGCGTTCTTATATTTACAGCTGTTATTCCCGCGTTTTTTGTTGTCAAATTGACAAAATGGCGTCGGTTCGCGCCTTGAAAACAAACGTGAGAGGAAAATGGCGTCACGTGGAAAAGCTTCAAAGTTCGATAATAAACAAATTGTTTAAGTTTATTCAAGATGTGTATAGAAGCAATGTGAGCGCGGACACAGGTATGTTCTCAAGGCGCTAACTAACAATTGCCGCGCTAAGCCTACCGAATATTTTAAGGTTATAACCATAACAATAAACGCTATAGTCACGCCATCTTATGGAGTAACGCGACGACTTAGTAACTGGCGTTGAGTTTACTTGATGCGGTAGTTGATGTGCAGCTCGGGCTTGATGTCGTATACCAGGTTGAGGATATCTTTGATCACCTAGAAAAAGAAGATATTGTTAGTGAGTTCAGTTAGTACTTCTAATATTCCTTGTAGACTATATCAACTAAGCCAACAAAGTGATTGCATTCTTTCCAACATGAACTATCTAGAACTATGAACATGAACTATGAGTGATCTGGGCCTGTCACCATATACCTAAACTTCTCATGAAAAAAAGATTTTTCGAGGTGTGAAGATTCACACCTCGCAAGTTTATGTTTCGTAGTATGGTTCATAAACGGTTTTAAATAATGTTCCAAATTCAAATTTGAAATGTAATTAAACTCGTAATTACAACGTACTTACATCGGCAAGTTTAACTTTCGGACAATCAAGTGATCAGCCTGGAATGTCCTAATCAAACTAGGGCTCACAAAGTGCTTTTTGTGATAGTCCCTACCGGGGTTCGAACCCACAGCCGGATTGTGTACCCGACGGTCAACCGCAGGACCATGGAGGCTGTTAATAATGGTAATGTATCAACTTACTCCCTCCTGTTGTTGCTGGACCATTCTGTTCATCTCCTCAATCTTGACCTTGGTCTCGGCTTCGATCTTGGCTGCCACGCCTTCCCTCGTACCCATGTGCTGATGGGAAACAATAACACATGAGAAACTGAACGTAAAAACCTTTAACAATGAAATTTACACTCCCCCCCTCGATCCGTTAAAAAAATGGGGACTTAGACATAGCTGGCAAGGAGAGGGTATAATAATGAAGTTATGTAATACATAGCTTTATATGATTACCACCCTGCAAGCAATGTGCCTTTTCGATGATGTGAAAGATAGGCATGACAATAGGCAAGTGCTTCATCAAAACTTATTTGTTTCATCATCCCAATGCTAGACTAGCATGCTTCGCGTTGACCAACGTGATAGGTAGTGAGCCTAATGGCCGTCTATAATGGTTGAGACAATGGAGTTATTAGTGACAACTGCACTTATATGAATAAATGAGTGATGCAAGTCCAGTACCAAGGTTCGAACCAGCGCCCTCCGCTTCAGAAGGAAGCCAGTGTACCTCAGGACCACAGTGACTATTATTACTTTATCCTCCTAAGACCGAATGTTCTTTATAAATCCAAACCCCATTGTTTAACTATTGCGTCTGGATATCTCGGTCTTAAGAGGATATCATGGAACTTTGAAGACTTTTCTATTTTAAAGTGTGGTATGGAGTACTGGAAAACATGAGTATTTGAGAGTGCAATGCCCCTGCACCAACCTTGGCCTCGAACTCCTTGAACTGCCTCTCGCGCTCCTGTCTGTACTTCTCCACCTCATCCTGAGCCTCCTCCTTGGCCTGCTTTAGGCGTTTCGCTTTTCCTGAAATAAAGAAAGCAAAATAAATAAATGAAGGGGATGCCTTTGCCCAACAGTGGGATTGAATAGGCTAGATAAGATGAGAAAGCAAATAACATATCGTTTTTTAAAAATACCTATATTTAATTTGTATTAAAATTACGCCGCGCTGTCTACCTACTGAATATGTATATTTATGTCATTGTTTTAAGACGAAATTTGTAGCTAACCCTATCACAGGCTTCGGTCTTTTTGGGTTGCTACTGTAACACTGCATTAAAAACAATTTATCGCGTTAACACGCTCTTTTGGGTCTGTTTTGGATAGTGGTGTAAATTAGCTATAAGAACTTGTAATAATAATAAATATATAAATAAAAAAAAATAACTGAAAGTTATGCTGATCACTGAGAAATTGTTGAGCAAGTATGGGCATGTAATGAGGACGGATGAAAGGCATATATAATGAGGAAAGTTATGAGTATGAATGTGGAAGGATTTTGTAAAGGATATGTGTGTGAAAGGTGTGAGTACTGAAATGACGACTCACAGAAACAAATACATTGCCGACCACACCTAGAGTGGGAAAAGGACAGGAGGATAACCTACGTATATTTATTTACCAAGGTAACATAAGGTTAATAATAATATAAACCTTTATTTCTGACAAGTTTTTACATATGTATAGTGAACTGACAGTGTATAATATAAGAATATGTTTAACTAATTATCTTTTTTTTTTTACATAACTAGGTTACTACTATACATCTCTATGTATAGTCATCATCATCAGCCCATTAACGTCCCCACTACTGGGGCACGGGCCTTCCCTATGGATGGATAGGGAGATCGGGCCTTAAACCATCACGCGGGCCCAGTGCGGATTGATGGTTATTAACGACTGCTAATGCAGCCGGGACCAACGGCTTAACGTGCCTTCCGAAGCACGGAGGAGCTCGAGATGAAAACTTTTTTTGTGGTCACCCATCCTATGACCGGCCTCTGCGAAAGTTGCTTTACTTCAACAATCGCAGACCGAGCGCGTTAACCGCTGCGCCACCGAGCTCCCTCGTATAGTATATACATCTATATAGTATATACATCCAATCCTCACCAGCGTAATAGGGGGCAAACCTATTTCTATTAATAGGGCACAAATCCTAGAAACAACATGATATCTATTATTTATGATCCAAACATGGCTCAGACTTATGAGTTTGATTTTAGTGGTGTTAGAACCCGAGCCAAGATTCAAATTTTGTATTGAAATTGCTTTTCTTTGAACACAAATAATTAACCCTTTCGGAATTAAATAAAATTGGGTTTCATACTGTCCATTATACTTTTACAAGTTCTATAATAAAAAAAGTAAAAGAAGTAGAGAAAGAACAAGATACCTATTCTAATTTTATTTTCAAAAGTAATAATGAGTATGGTCATTGACCCCTTTTATTGACTTTTCCATACAAATTCAATAGACAATTTTCAATTTCACATTTCATAGAAAGTATCTCATTTGACTAGGTTGTAAAATAACCTATGGAATGAACATGTAAAGTATATTTATAGATACACTGCATAGGGACAGGTAAATCAGCTGATTGTCATATAAAATACATTTGTACAATCTTTTTATACATACAATTTATTGTTGAGTCATCCAAACCAGATTAAAAAAGCATAAAGCATGACAAAGGGAATGGTATTAAATATAGTCATAACTATAGGCAATACTAAAGAAAAGAAAGATTTTGGATACCCAAAACTTCTGTCACAATTACAGTAATCAGTGCATGAAGTCATGTGACAAGTTACTATATTTTCAAGTTACAATAGGGTGGTACAATGGGAGTTTCTTATTCGATCCATTATGCAAATACGAAAGGAGATAATAGGATATTTACTTGAACGAATAGGTATCTTTTATACTACAATTTGTATCACGCCAATCAAGCGATCTGCTAATAAGATTACTAGATTGCAATTTCAAAAGACATATAATTAAAGTATGTGCTGTCAGAAGTAAGATACTTATCAATTAATTTTCCTACAGGAAAGTTTAAAGCGCACACCTTACAGTACTTATACCCAGATTATATAATAATAGTTGCAAACTCTTAAAAGGGAGACTCCTAGCATTGATAAGGAGATAATTTTATTGCTACAAGTAGGTACTTAGTTCATCTTTGTACATATCACACTAATTGTCATAAGTATCTACCAAATAGAGATGTTAGTACTGCATACTGAGTTATTTAGAGCTGTTTTACTGGATCTCCCACTATGGAGGGGAGATATAGCATCAAAACTGGTTATCTGCAGTTTCAGCAATATACCAGGGTCAAGCAAGTAACATCATGTGACCATTGAAAATTGGGAGAATTTTACAAGAAATCTTAGAACTTTCATTGGCCTTTGTAAAATCTTACACTAATAAGGCTCTTTGGAAACTGTTTCTAAAAACTAAATGGTGAAAAACGAAGATACATAATATGTGCATGGGAGGAAGGGAGGAGTACCTACGCAGTAAAAATTGGAATTTTTTCACTTACGCTTTCTCGCCTCTGCTACTTTCTCGGCCGCGCGCTTTTCAGCAGCCAAAAGCTGCTGGATCCCCTGTGTCTGACTCGCCATAATTGAGAAACACAAAAACTATGTCAAGCGAGAATCGAGCCCAAGACACGAATCAATAAACGAAGAAGTGCGATGTGACGAAAGTCATATGATTAGTTTAGTACCGCCATGTTGTCACGATTGCCGCTGTCGTCGGCTCGTGCTTCGAAAGTCTGCGTAAAAAGAAACGAAATGACAAACTAAGTAACATTTTTTCTTACAAATTTTGTCATTAAATAACGTTATACGTAGCTTTTCACAGTATTTGGTACGTAAAATTACGGATGATTTATTTGCTATTATAAGTAGTGGCGAGTTCAAAATCTAATTATATTGAAATGTCTGTGTGAATCGGAATACTGAAGTGTTTTTAATATCTAGAATTGCTAATAGATGGCGCTTGATAAATGTCATAAAATGTTTTTAATTTACGCAATGGCACAAATCCTTTTATAATTATTCCTTTTTTACCGACTTCATCAATATTTAGTTGCATAAATATAATAATTAATGTGTATTAAATAAATCTATTTCACAAATAAAACACATTTTTAATAATCTTATAACGAAAGTACTTAATGACATCAAACGACTGTTTTACAATAACAAAACGCATAGAAAATGCGCGAAAATTAAAATGTGCAAAATGAGATCAAAGACGGTTAAATATATTGTCTAACATAGAAAATGTCTTTTTATTATTTTCTGACATCATTCAAAATTCCTTTAATATATAAAATCAATATATTATAAAATCAATTCGAACTGTTAATAATAACAAACATCAAATGGATTAACTCCGTGACCTAAGGGGAAGGGGGATTTGGGAGCCGTTACTACAAGTTTCATTCCATCCTTTTCTCTATCATGCGAAAAAATGAAACGAAGGATCTACCTGCGTACGGCGCTCCCTATGCAAATAATATTGCAATCGCTTCAATCGTTTTACATTGACGTATTTGCGCGGAGACAATATTGAAACACTTTGTTCATAAGGCAATGGAGATTGTATAACACGAGTTATTTGCGTTGTAGAACGCGACCGACGCAGCTGAGTCCGCGCCCCCCGTACAGCGTCACGTCACTGTTTTCTTTATCATTTCGGTGGCAAACTTATCATAGTATGGCCGTCGTGAAGTATTCACAGTTTTACTTCCACAAAGAATACGCGATAAACATTGCACAGAGCGAATTAAGAAAGACATTTTTAAACAAATTTTTGACGCGAGTGAGATAAACAATAAACAAGTGTTCGGTTGAATTCGAAGAAATAACCTGCGACCTTTTTCGTTTCAAAAAATAATTTTGAAGTACAAAAATTTTGTCCAAGATGTGGTTAGTTAGTCAGCCGAATTCTGTGATTTTGGAAGTCAAGGTGGACCCCAATGCCATTGGACAGGAGTGCCTCGAAAAGGTAAGCGAGCATCGCAGATGTTTGTTTTATGAAATGTTTATACCTATTTCTTGCATGTTCATTAAATGTTAATAATTCAATATGGTTGTGTTTGCTACTTAATAATGTATATTTTTATCTAGTTTTATAACACTGCCAGCATATACCTAGTTTAAATGCTTTCTATTTATTATGTTATTTAGCATAGAAACCTTCGGAGCAACAGATATTGAATCCCATGCTTTCTGTATTTTTTATAAATTTCCTTAAATTTAGAATTGAAGTGCCAAATAGGGTTCATTCTGTCCAGTTCTTTGTCTTATAGTTGTGTAGTGTCTAGTTCAACAAAGATAATGTTAGAATTACAAAAGCATTGTGAAGACACGTTCGCGGCTACGTCACAGCTTACCTTGCGGACTTTGGACTCGGCGTGTTCACGCTAGTACTTCGTGAGGTATTCGAAATTCAAATGCAATCACTATTAAATTGCGTTTTTCTTTCTACTTCGACATGGCTAGATTTCAATAGAAACGTCCTGCCACTAAAATATTACATCAATGTATTATACCTAGTTTTAAGTATAGAAGGCTGAAATGCAACCTTACATACAAGTTACGTTCTTTTCCTTATAGGATTTCCTGGTTTGTTTGTCTGTACCTAATTGATGTTTTAACAATCCTCTTATTATGAGATATCATATTTATAGGTAGGTACCTACTATCTTTGTGTTATGTGCAACTTTATCTAGGTACCTCTAAAGGTACCTAGGTATCTACCTATGATATTAATAGCAACATTTACTTAAATATATATGTTAAAGTAAACAAAAAACATTCTTTGTATCTTAATCATAAACTCATTTATCAATAAAGGGTTGATATTGGTAATGATTTTGCGATTGCAAATATTTCACAAGAATCTCGCTGTATGTTTTGGGCGCCAAAAGATTTCACCGCCATCACTGGCACCCGCCCAAATCCGTACCAAATGAATCTAGGACAATCCGAAGGATTATTTTCAGTTTCCTACCTATATTTACAAACAGTGTAGGGGACTACACTCACGAAATCGGTTTTAGGTAACCACTGAATTCGACTTTTATGAGTATAAATTCATATTTGTATCATAGATAATGGATATTACGTGGTTTGATGTACATTTGTGCCTATTACAATTTGGACTTAACCATAGCTGGCGACGAATGAATACTATACACCTCTGCCTACCCCTTTGGGGATACAGGCGTGATGCTATGTTATGTTGGTATATTTACAACTGGATAAACTAGAGGACAGGCCTAGCAAAGATGTTTTATGACACCTCTTAACATAACTTAACCAGTAATTTCTTTATTAACAACCTAGCCATTCCCTTTAATAGCACTGCAAATACTATGGAGACTATAGCAACTCCCTATAAACAACATAATTTAGAGCTAATTGAAAAGGTGCGACTCGCTTAACCTGTTTTAACACTTTCCATAAAACGGTCGATTTATTTGTTTACATTCTATCCTGCCGAGTAACATAAATGTTGTTCTTTGAATATTTCACAATTGTTTATCATAAATTTAGAAATATGGAAATTAACCTGCCGTTTACAACAAGGACAGAAGATAAAATTTATTTATAGTAACTTCCAGAAACCAAAATAATATTGTAATTACCAGTGGTACCATAAAATGTGCACGATAAAACACCTAAATAACAGAATCGGGGCGCGCCAAGGCGGTCTATTCACGCGCACCGTCACACCGGTGATTGTAACTCGGGTCCAAAGTCCAACAACAACAGCTGTGAACTCTCTACAGAACACGTGCTCGCTGCGTGATCGCGCAACACAACGCATTTTTTTATACTAGTACTCTCTACACATACGTAGAATCTCCTTGGTTAAGTTTTGACCAGCCTGCTTATGCTTCCCTGGTTTTTACTGTTTACCTAGCTTTGAAACATTTTAACTCTCTGGAGTGGATTAATTGAAATCTTTACAAGATCTCATGTTGTTTACCAGTTCGCGTATAATCGATAAGAACCGAAACCGCTATGCATGAACTTCGAATAAATTGACACTCGCAAAACAAACTCATTGTTCAACTTTCATTTTAGTATACAGGGCAAAGTCTGCGTTTTCCTGGTAACAACCAAGTATGGCGAAGTTCATTTAACTTTTCCGGATTCGTTTTCGTTTAGTCAACATTCTGAAAAACCTAGTCATTCACAGGCACCTATTAGTATTAGCACGGTTACTAATAGTAGTACGATTTAATCGTAAAGAACTCCTGATGCCAAACAATTCTTTCTGAGAACGACTTGGAAACAAGGAAAGCGTTTAAAATAACATCGTTGCAGCCTTGTGATAGGGTTTCGATTGCTGTAGGTCGTCCGCGCGAGTCCAGAGTCCAACCGTATATTTAACTCAATAGAGACGTGTCAGGGTTTATTAGCGTAAGGAGGTTAATACGATCATCTCTGAATTCTCCCACGTTCGCACCACTCATACTGTCCTGGTACTTTTGTAATCATCAATATATTTTGCTAAATTGGTATTGCGATTGCGAAATAATAACAAATAGGTTTGACTGCAGTTCCATTGCAACATTATCAAAATTGCCGATTTATCTTTTGCATCGGACGGAAATCTACTATCATATTACTGTTGATTGTAGACACTAATTTGTCTGCCGATAAATAATTCCGACAATTGCCACCGAAAACATTTTTTGCCTCTATTGAACTTTCCAATTGGTGCTGTGGACTTTGCGCCGTGACGTCAACTTGTGGCCATCATTGGGTAACGGCCGCCTCATTGTTTGTCACAATATCCTCCGTACCGTTTATGTTTGCCCGTGGTACGCCTGGCATTGTTATTGACGCTTCCTTGATTACTTATATGGGATGAGCCATTATTAATAACTGTCTCACACATTGTATCAAATTCCAGTTTATGCTTGCCTCGTACAAACGAGATATGTTTACAGCCTCACGCAACAATGTTTTGCGAGCTAGGATGAAATCTGACGAGTTTAAAAACCAGAGTTCCTCCGTCCTAAAGCGTCTGTCTTAAACTTTCACTTACGTCACCATCGGACAGACAAAAAGCGCTTTCGCGGTAGGTATACTACGCTCTCATTCAGTTCAAACGAATTCAAATGTCGATCATTCATCACTCAAAGCTTCTTTTAAGTTCTTAACAAACAAATAAGAAACATCGCAATGCAATTAGCACATAGACTTTCCCTTTAGATTAGCTGCAGATGTTGCCAGAGGTTTCAATCGTAAAATCATAATCAATATCTTATTCGAATAAAACACCTAATGCCAAAATACAGAATGTTCTCGAGCCCACTAAAGTATATTTAGTAAAAGGTAAAGTCAATGTTGAAACGCGAGTATTTCGCAAACCGAAGTGCGGCCCGCACGAAGCTTGATGGATCGTAATTGTATACTTAAAGTACTACCGGAAATGTACTTTATTACATCTGGGTTGCTTGTTAAATCTCATGTACTGTTCCGATTAGATCAATTAGAAAATTACATGTCGTTAGGCGGAAGAACGTCACTACTCACTAGTAGTAGTACCACATGGGTACCGCCTACTCATAGCTCTGCAGTTAAACTATACAAGGCGGATTGTAGATTTGTAGCTCATAATAGTTTTAGATTAGATTCAGATTAGCTTCAGTTAAGTACGTAGATAGCACTTAATTGATTCTTGAAAGCTTTGGTCCTTCGAGCAGGATATAATTGGTCATTCGATTGAAAACTGTTTCCTGCAAGTGGTTACTGCGACTGCACCGCTAGAGTACGTGACTAACACCACATCGCGGCGTGATTGTGGAACCTTGGCTTACATCGGCACTATTATCTGCAGCCTTACCTCGCAGATCGACTATTGAAGCCTTAATAACAATATTTTCAACAACAAAAACCTTATCTACTTTTTTAATTAGAATACGCCGTGTTTCGTGACCTTCGGTAATGCAGCAAGTCGAATACTTTCTTATTTTTTGTGTTCTTTTGCGAAAAATTATGAATGTTATTTCCGACCTTATCTGTTTTGTGGTTATTTCCTTTGTTACTTGGATGGTAACTCTGAAAGTAATTCAGAACAAGGTCGAAATAAACGCATAGAAACAAAATGTGCTTTTTCCTACTCCACTTCAGATACCTAGTAAAATATCTGACGTCTTAATGTTGTATCATTACAATTATCGCCGGCAAAAAGAGCGATACTGATTAAACTAATCGTTACATCTGGAAGACCAAAGTACAGTTTACGTTAATCTGTTTGTACACTAATAGCTATGACGACACTAGTTGTCAAGCTGATAAAACCCGTCGCAACTTTGAACTGAGATAACCATTTAACACGCCTTGCTGTGATGGTCTAGTGGTTAGAACGTGCGCCTGCAATTAGGAAGGTTGTTGGTTTGAATCCATAATCTGGCCTCATAGTACTAAATCCGGTTTTGTTTTCGAATCTATGTATTGAATCTAATAATAATAGTGCATAAAACATCGTTAAGAAGGTAAAAAAAGGAAAATAAGGCGGGTTTCCAGAGCCACAGGCATATTATTATTATGATGATATGACTTAACCTGGACTGTGCCGATTTTCCTTTCCGAGTTGAAAGGTCAAATGGGCAATCGCCTCGAAAACCGGACCTGTCAATAAATTCAGGTTAGTTAAGAGAAGCCCGGAATAATAAGATAAACAAACACCAGAGATGATAGTGCTCACACCTTGACTGTGATACAAGTATAGTACGAGAGTGCCTCTTGTGATAATAGGTCAGGAAAAGGTCAACGGAAACGATAAACTATAAAGATTACCTAGTTATATTACCAAATTGTTTACTTTTTTACATATTGTTTTCATAGTTGCGTCTTGCGTCATAAAATGATATGTGCTTAGTAATTGCAACTTTAAAAGATTAGGGAGATTCTCACGTCATATCTATCAACATTTTCTTCTTTTAATACTATAATCCCTTGCTGATGTGTAGGGTTCGAACAATAAATTTCCACTCCTCGCGCCCACCTATCATTAGTCCAAAATAAATCACAAGTAATATTGCGTCATTTTGATTTTAATACACGTGTTAGGGTTTTTGCTTCGTATCATTTTAGGGATATGAAGCTAAAAAAACAAAAGCCGGCTAGACTTGTTTCTATGTGCATTAATTGGTTATTAACTGATTGTTTCAGGCATTAGGTAAATAATATATCTGCCATCTTCGTGTAAATGAGCTTATGTTATCTATGAAAAATACAACTAAGTATTAAAAACGCGATAAAACATCGATAAGTATAAGATATGAATAGGAGTTGGAACCGGATCTAAGATATCAGATTAAAATAGTATGATGAACAATATTTGGAATGAAAAGTACTATCAAAATTGTTAAGTTATTATCCATCGTCGTGTTTCCAAGAAATCAATTCGATTAGGTACCTACTTGATTTTAAAACCCATTGTGATTGTTAATCACACTCATGTAGGCACATTATAATGCAATTATTGATCGTATCGGTACAAAGGTTATATTACAATTACACTTATAGTGAAACGAATGAAACACCTAGTCATGTTTTTCCGTTAAACAGCTCACACGGTAATTTTAAAACGTATCGTAACGAAGCATTTTACCGCAAATGTCATAAGTGTATTATATGACTAATAAGGATACGAGAATATAAATCAAAGTCCAACTAGTAGAGCGGTGAAAAAAACCCGCATGGCTTGTTTTAGAGGCCAAGCTAGTTTGCAGAGATCGTCGCAAATCTAATAATATTCAAGACTCCATTTGCAAACGCAATCACATAATATTATGCCTTGCATTATTAAAATTATTAAAATGCAATAGACTTTTTAGTTTCTGCACACAACCCAAGGAGTAAAGACCACCACCACGCTGCTCCATTGAGGGTTGATGAGGGCGTTAATAGGTTGTTTAAGTTATGTACTCAAAAACAACGAAAACACGTGTTTACTTGAAAAATGAGACTCAATTTAACTCTTATTGCTATGACACATTCATTGTATTAACTTGAAAGCATTTTCAAGCAGCAACACGTGTGTCAACACGAAACAAAATGATGGGAATAAGTATGAAAATATTTTTTCTAAGAAAACTTCTGCGTTCAATTTTGACTTTGTAAAGGTTAATAAGGTTATTGAAGGGAAGAGAGGACGGGGTAGACCTAGGATAACATTTATGAAACAAATAAAAGAGAAGGTGCAGGTCGTGTCGTATCGAGAGGTGAAGGTTTTGGCGGGAAGAAGAGAGGAATGGCGATTACTCCGACAAGAGCGCAGCTCTAAGAGAAAGAGAGAGAAAGGTTAATAAGCCAGGAAAACGTGTGTAGGTATATAAATTATCAGCACCACCGTTTTAGGCATCACAATTTACGCTTTTTGTGAACTCTTAAACGGCTATTAATTTATGAAATACATCATTTGGAATAGACAATCGGTAACGATCACACGCTTTATTTGTCATTCATTTGGATATTTATTCAACCCAATATATATGTATACTATAAACAAAATGATAATAATAACATAGTTGAGTTTAAGTAGGCTGTTATGGCATGTGATGATGGCATCTATAAACAGATGAGACGTGCATCTCATGTTAACATGGCTAATCTATGTTATTGTAAGTTTATATTAAGGAGTGATGTTGTAAAAAGAAACAAATAACTATGCACATTCCTAGCTTGAAGTACTTTCTATGATACTTCGTAACTCGATTCGTGGAACTGCATCGCATATGCCTGATACAATAACAAGTTACACTTAAGTTGAATTAAAAACTACCCTCAATTGATGCAAATCGTGTGTCAGAGATGCCCCAAAAGAAAATTTGATTGACTTAATTAACCTTCAGATTCGGAGGGTTAATAACATTCATGTTTCTACAACCACAGTATGAAATTAACATTTTTCCTCCTTACGGTCGAAGTCCACAAGATGCGTCAGAAGCAGTATTTCATATAAAAAGCCAATTGAAGGACAAGTGGGGAGTCCCAGCAGGGCGCCCTTATTATCGTTGTTTATAAGAAAGAAGGCCAGTGGAAACTTTGTAAGGGCATTGCGTTGTATGCGGGCCAGGTCAATACTGAACGATCCCAGTCAATGTTAATATCAATTTGATTTACATCGGTCGTTTAGAAGGGCCTCTGAATCGGGGTATTTGTTGCCAGACAGTAATGTAATGTGTAATACGCGTTATCTCGACGGTTGCGCACGCGCCGTTATACAAAATTAAGCGGCTGCGGTTGGTGTGCGTTCGGTCGGTCACGTAAGCCGCTTACCTGTCCGCCCACTTAACTTCTAATTGAGGGGGTAAACGCATTCATGTATCGGTGCAATGTTTCTTGAAAGAAAAACTGGTATTTTGGTAGTAAAAGAGGTACCTATACTAGTATTATTCCTTATTGTATGCCTGTACTATAATTAGCCAGCAGAATACACTTCTAAAGTAGTTATAATTATGTTTCTTGAGAAATGCTATGATCATCATATTTAAGTTTCATATTTTTACTTTTTGTCCGATTCATTACCAAGCTGTTGGTTTATTTATTACTTAACATTACATGCAATATCACTTGACGACCGATCAAATAAACAGTTCGTATGACATTTTAACCTCTTTCACTCATTGATGAGTCAATAATGACGTTAGTATGATATTTGATTCAATTATTTCAAAAAATCTTTGATAAAAAGTTATACGAGTATTTGCTTGTTGGCGACAAGATAATAAAAGTTATGCACCCATTACAATGGACACTTATCGCTTGGCCTGTTAAGTAACAAGTCAGGAAGTCATCACTTAATATTACGCAAGTTTATCTCTAATTAAAAAGCGTTACTTGGAGACAACCTCAGACTCCCCTTCCGATGTCAAGGAAACTTGATAACATCTTACTTCAAATTTTTTTAACTGATTAACGTCGCCAGCGATACCTTGTAAGTGCATTTTTTCAACCTTGACAAACTCGCTAATTTCATTGCATGTAAAAATTGACACTACATTTTTTTTTACCTGGAATGAAACATGAGTGTCTGTTGCCAGGTTTTGTTAACAAAATTCGCATCCCAAACTGATTTTGCATAAATGCGCTTATGTACGAAGGCTTCCACTATAAAGCGACGTTATGCTGTCGACCAAGTCATGAAGAACATTGGTTTTTCCATTGCTACATAACATACAGACGCTACATTTCTATTAGCCTGGGAGCTTTATTTTGAGAATCAAAAGTCTGTAGGAAGTGGGACACCAGTTGTGCTGTTCAAACACTCTCAATTTATTCAAATATCACCGTCTTCTATAGGACCGTTACACTACATAACCAGTACATACAAAAAAGTTTGTACCATGTGAAAAATAAATAAAACCTCTGAAATTACCTCGAAAGTGCACAATCGCGGTTCGCATTACAAATGTTAAAAGACACAGAATAATTAAAATAGCTCCGACACCGAAAACCGCAGAAAAAACAGTTTAAACCACCAAAACCACACCATCAGCGATCTCTAATAACTGTCACGCGACAATGAATAATCAAATAAACTTGTGTTCAAATAAACCAAGGAGACGGTAAAGATTCGTCACCAATTTAAAAATAAGCATACAATTATGAAATGTGACGTCACAAATTTAGTCGTCATGGCAAAGGTAATGGTTGGGGAAGTCTTGCCCACGCCTGTCTGCCCCGCCACGCGAGTACCACGTGAAAGTTTGGATGCTCTCCAAAATTAATGGAAGAGAAATGTCATCGACCAGTTTCTTTGGAATACTTTAGGAATTTTTTAAAAGTCGAGTTATGAAACTGCGCTGCCCACAGCCGTGGATGGAAATAGATTTTAGTACAAAAGTCAATACCTTGTATCTCTGCTAAAATGAACTTAAGAATTTTGCCAGGACATTCCAAACTAAAATACCAACCATCTCCAACTTAGCAACATACATGAAAAAAAAAGCTCCGGACAATACAAAAGTAAATGGTCACAGTTCACATCTAGCAAAAGTCTAGGTACTTGAATTCAAAATGACATTTGATTGCAACAAAAAGCACTTACGTCACGTCGTTGATTGTAACAAAAGGTATCGGAGAAGGTCAGAAACCTAATATTAAGATTCAAGAATGAGTTATATAGAAACTTATAAAAACTTATCAAACTGTGATCAAAATTGTGGCAAAAAATGACTGTTCGTGATCTCTAGTAAGAATATTTACATATTAAACCGGAATTTATGACGTTCTAGCAAAAACTTAGCATAACATATGCTCAAGTTATACATCCATTGCGAGATGAACTGAGTACCCACACGTCACCAAGTCTTCTAGATTATAAAAATATTTCTTCTTTTTTTCGAATAAAGTGCCTACCCAATACGGTACAATTGAATGCAAAATATTTTCTCTATCGACAATACAGTATTTTGCATAACATGTTGCCTAAAAACCGATTGTAGAAACAAAGGTAGTATGACGAAACAGGGCTGTTTTACGTAGATTTACTATTGCATCACTGTTTTCAGTAATACCTACAGATTTTTCCTGTCTTTCTATTCCTTAGAAGCTATTGACCTTTATAACTAAACCACGCGCCCAAATTGGCATCACATCAAGAAAGAAATGGCAAGGATTTTGCATCCACATGCCACGCGCCCTTTACGTGCATGCAAAGCTTTTCTGGCACCGACCACCGCATCGGCCAATTAAGATGTTTCCCATTTTAGATGTTGTAAAATTTATGCCGCCAATAATCTATATCTACATTACTGTCATACCTACTTCACGTGTCATCACACTCCTTAACGGCTTACCGCCATTTAAAACTAAAGTAGGACAACGGGGGTGAGGTCGCGCCCGATACGATTTGGTGCGGAGCGGGGAGTTCCCGTCCTGTATGTGTTATTCTATGATGTTATCCTAAATATATTTATAAACCGGCTTTTTCTCAAATTAAAATCAAATCATTTGACTGCAAATTTTGGTCGGCAAGGTTAAACATTTTTGTAATTTGACTTTAAATAACTTCCTGTTATTATTTTATTTCCGTTCCGCTGAATTCAATGCAAATTGCGTTCAGAAGTCAACTTGTGTTAAAAAACGGAGTCAGTGAAATTGATTTCTTTTTGGCAATAGCAAATACAATATATGTTCTGCCTCTCCCTGCGATACAAGTAAAGATATAAATCATAGAGCAACAGGGGCCTTCCGGTGTTGCTCTTTATTCTAGAAGTAATAAATCCCATTTTAACACTAGACATATAGGTACATTGTCTTATTTCGACTGTTATAGGTAATACTTACTATGAAAAACTTTGGATCAAAAAAGTAAATTAAGTTGACAAAAAAACCTGTTCTCCATTTTATTGTACTTTGTACCAGTACTGTCATCACCCGGAATAAAATGAATGTCATTATTCTTGTTTCTGTGTGCTTAAATGTTTACATACTTGCGGCTTAGATTTTATTGACAAATTGTTGTGCTGGGGCTAATTCACACTGTCAAATATCTAAGATAATTCATTGTACTCTTGTCTTCTGGAGACGGGTAATGAGGATTAATAAAACATAGGTAGGAAAGTACCTTAATGTTTTCTAATCGGTATTGATACTTAGTTACCTTTCACGATTGTGACGCGAAGCTTCGTTGTCCTTTCGAGCACGTGGTTTTACTTCAAACAACTCAAATTACAGCATTTAGTCCGTAATTTTAAATAACCTCTTGCAAAAAAGAGAAACAGCTCGTTCTGAGATAAAGCTATGACATTTAGAAGTGCATTGATAAGAGGTGTTTTAACGTACAATATTCGCCTTTTAAATCGAAGGAATAGGTACTCGTAATCATAATAATAATATACTTACTATCACCAGTTGCACACCGCATTTGAGGTCAAATGATAACCTCTTTATCAGTTATTTGTCACGGAATTAATAACGAGCTGATTGTAAGGTAATTCCTCAATACTAAATAACAAAGTTTTTGTAATGACCTACTAAAGTAATCATAATTAAATATTATACATTTCTAGAAACAAGGCAAAGAAGATTGATCAATTTCTAAAAGGAAATCGATATTCAAAATCATTTCATTATCTGTCATGTATTCAAAGTTTAACTCATCAATCACACAATCTAGACAAAAAAAGAACAATTGTGAAATTACATACGAAATTAGGCAAAGAAAACTCTTTCAACAACATAAAGATGGCGGCCATTGTTTGCATGCGAAAATCATATGCGCATATTAAAACCAGTGGACGGGGCCCAAGTCAATACGTCGAAGGACAGCAATAAAATTTAATTTACATACACACATGTTTATACAAGTTGTAATCTAAAGTGTTAATTAATAAAACTCGAATCTGTTTAAACCTTTTCGAACCTTAGACGCCATTTTGTTGCGCTATATATCGTTTAATGGCGACGAACTCGAAAAACAATCGTAGGTGTGTCCAATTCACGTTGTAAGATTGCGGAATTATAATGAGTGTAAAAACAGAATCGTCAATATAGATACCCAAGTCAATGACAATTTTATCAACACAAAAGCAATCACCTCTACGGAACGCTTTTTTACCGCAATTAAACTTATTTTTTTTAATATTGTTTTCTGTTTAGACCTAATAAATGTTTGAGCCTCCTGGTCATATTAACACCTTACATATATTATTGTTGGTCAAAGCAGCCCGTAAACTATGCTGTCTGTAAATCTTACTTAATCCTTATTAGCTGAAACTTCTCGAACATTCTTAAAGCCGGTTACACTAAGAGATTTGTTATGCTATAAAATGTTGGAGTAGGTTTGTCTGTATTGTCTATTGAGAGCATTCTGAAGAACCACTACGCGTTTCTTAGTTTCAGTGAAAAGTAAACAGTGACTCAGATTCATGCGCTGTTCACTTGAAAATTATTTACCTTTGGCAGCAATGGCTGTTTACCTTTTAAACTTGAACGCCTCGAGTTGACTGACTCTCAACTCTAACTAGTGGACTATGCCCTGTGCGGTACTCACTACTATGCATTGTACTGGAGAACTACTCACTCTATTATGTGGCTACAAAATACTGTAGCCACAATTGCACATTCTGTAGATGTCACATCTATTTTAATGAATCGATTCATGTTTGATTACTCGGCCATAGACAAGTTGCAAACGATTACGAAAAATGACAGTGACAGTAGAGTGACAATGATGAAAATATTAAGGGACTCGCGCATCATTTTTATCACTGCTTGCAACTTGGCTAGCCCCCACATTACCTATCCTACTTTTATAATAATAATAACGGTTGCCATGGCTAGAGTCATGATGGTATGTTTTAAGAGAACGTTTTGAAAACATTATTTTTTATAAGTTACAACCGTATCAGTATTTTTTTTTTAAATAATGTTTTGTGTTTCTTGATTCGGTATGCTGCTATATGCCTCCACACACCTCACAACTCACACGATAGAAGAAAAAGACAGTTATTAATTTACAATAACATTTTTCATTTTACGCTTACCTGTCACAGAAACAATAGCAGATAATAAATAATAAAGTCGAGGCACTTTAAAAATAGTTCAGTGAGAAAAAAACTTATCTTATTTTTATAAATCTCTACTTGAACGGTTGGAAGGTTAAAATAAGTTTGTTATTTTTAATTCATCCACCTCAGTCATCAAGGTTTTTCTGTCTGTTATGACATTTTATGTAAGTAGTTACCATTGTTTTTAATTAATACATGCCCATCATGTTGCTATATTTTTATATTATATACGTATATTCTATAGTGGCAGAGCTAGTTTTGAACACGTTAAGCCATTGGTCCCGTTTACTATTTACTTACTGATATCAGTATGTAGTCGTTACATGAGTCATGTCAGGAGCCTATGGCGGCTCATAATAACCCTGTCACCAGGGTTGATGGGGTTGATAATCCACCTCACAACCCACACGATAGAAGAAGAACACGGGTTTGATAGATATGTTTATTTTTCTTTTGCATCAAGTTACGTTTCAACGGATAATTTTCAGCATTTTCACTAACTGGTAATGTTTACCTGGTTAGGTAAGATTGATTCGTGATCACTCAAAATAATAGACTAGTTATCCTGTTTTAACGACTCTGCGTTAATAACAATCAGTTTCGCGTCCGTTAACACAAAGAACTGTCAATCAAAATCTTTGCGCTTCAAAGTTTTAACAATACAATCACATCACTATTACAAGCGAACTCAATGCGCTGATGGAAAAAACGAGGTTCCTATAAGAAACCTAGTAAACATTAATATAAAATTTAATAAACAATATACAGAAACAGAAATGTATAAATAATGTAATTTATATACATAGATAATATTCAAAAAACATATAACTATATCCTAATGCACGTACTTAGCTTAAAACGTTCTAAACGGGCTATACATGTAATCTCTTTAGAACCCTGTCACACTAATATATTTGACATTTAGTGAGACTACAGTTCAATTGGTCAAAAAGTTAATGTGACATGGTTCCAAAGTGTATTGATGATATTGATGCTCGTGTCATGACCGTAATGGTAATCTCAAACCAACGTGACCCAAATGGCGACCGCCGCATTCAATTCAAAATACAAATACCGACACACCCACATGAAAAACACGACTCACCGAAATCAATCGATTTTCAACTGCGCAGTAGCAATATAGGTAATAACAAAAACAGGCCGATGAGGTATACAAACGTGAACTTATCAAACTCGGGCGCAGGTATAGGTATAATATTAATTGCATGTTTACCTACTTACAGCGTGATAAATTATATTAAGTATACCTAAATAACAGACGTTAATGTATTTTGACTTTTGTTCCATTTATTTACTTTATACTAAATAACAGTTAGTTACATAGTGGTAATGATCCACGGCATTCATCATTAATTTGTTATTTACTTGATTAATTTCTAACAAACACTGTAATGATAATTTCATTACATCCTTAACTCTTATTTAGAATAGGTACTTATTTTAATTATAGTCTAACAGAAAATTTCTAAACGTAAATGTATCTTTTTACCTACATAATGAAAACGAAGATATTATTATTAAATATGTACAAAAACTCACGCCCGTAATCCCTAACGGGGAGGGCAGAGCCACAAGTACTTAATCAAAGACAACCTGCAGCCACTGACACGCAGTCCTAAGATGGATTATGATGAACCTTATCAAAATAATAGACTTGTTATCCTGTTTTAATGACTCTTCGTTAATAACAATCAGTTTCGCGTCCATTATCACAAAGAACTGTCAATCAAAACCTTTGCGCTTCAAAGTTTTTTATTCTAACAATACAATCACATCACTATTACAAGCGCACTCAATGCGCTGATGGAAAAAACAATATTGTCCATCAATTTAGTAACGTATATTTGTTACACGGAAGTGTATTTTAGACGTTATACATACTGAATTATATTGTAGATTTACCTCGGCTCCTTGCCTGATTACCAACACAGACAAAATCGCAGTTAATGTAGTAAATGTTGCTATAAGCGTAACATACGCAAACTGATTATGCAAACGTTAGATCATATTAGTCCCCACTAGGTGTAGCTAAGTTAGGTATTTTATACAAACCTGCTTAAGTCGCAAATTACGCAGTAAAATTGTTATAAGAATATTATTATTTTTATAAGTCCTTGCACTATACTATTGTTTACAAAAAAAATATTGACTATGTGTTATTGTAATACTCGTAGTGATTACTATTAATAACAAAACTGTTTATAGTTAACAAAATGATAAACTTAGATAAATATTTTTTTTGTAAACAATAACCAAAGATTTTTTCAGTATGCCTGGAGTAATAGGCTGAATGTTTGTAGTTATTTTGCCAAAGACTATTAGAAATAAAATATTCGCGGCAAGTGAAAAATATGGCGTCTCTTCATTAATTTTTTAATTCATACTTTAAGAGATTAACTCTATATTTAGTTTAATTCATCCAACATCTGTAAGAAAGAATTAAACTTAAGATTTAAGAACTATGCCAAGGTTTAGATACCGAATGCATTAAACTTGAACTAATATCAAATTGCAAAATTATAGCTCGCAACTTACGCTACTACTTAATCATAGTAACAGCGCCAAAATAGACAAAACTAGGTAATATGTATATTTTTAATTAGTTTTGTGTAGCTTACGATGTTGTTTTGGCCAAAACTTTTAAATTAATTTGACGTTTTCAAGGTTAGAAATAAAAACATAACTAAACAAAATGGCGGATATCGAAAAGCAACAGGTTTTCAAAATTGCTGACGCAAATAATTTCGAACCAGTTAAAAACTATGATGAACATAATAAACTGTGGGTTGCTGGAGGTTGATGAGCTTAATTAATATCTTAGTAAATTACTGCCGTTTCTGTGCACCATGTTTTTTAGCATTTGATATAAACCATTGATAGATAGATTATTGAAAACGCTTGTTAGTGGAATTAGGACAAAAGTAGGCCTGACTTGGCTAAATTATAGCATAATAATATGTTGAAATAAATATTGTTGATCATGGTATTACAAAATTTCAGTCCACGCGTTGCAAAACTCAGGCACTTACCTACATTGTCCTATTTTTCCTTGTCACCCGTGCAATTTTTGTGCTTAATCGCACTTCGAATAGAAAAACAACATGCTTACAGTTAATTGCATAGTTTGGAAACGTGCGATTTAATTTTATAGATAGGCAGCAAAAAATAAATGTATAGCAACTACCGTCTATAATTTCTCTGAACTTAAACCTCATCACTAATAAGAGCCACGCTCTTCTCGGTGTAGCATTCTCGATTCTTGTCTATCAAAGGCCAATTCCTTCACTTCCTTATAATACACGACGTTCACCTTCTCTTAGATCTGTTCCTTGTAAGCTCTTCGTGATCTTCCCCGTCCTCTCTTTCCTTGTAGCTTTCCTTCTATGATGTTTTTAATAAATTCGTCGTTATTAAGTGTCCAATCATCTTGCCTTTACTGTCTTCAATAACTCTCAATTTTGCCTCTTTTTCCTTACTCTTACTAGCACTTCCTCATTAGTATTTCTTTCAGTCCAATTAATTCGTTCCATCCTCCTCCAACACCACATTTACAAAAGCATTGAGTCCTAAAACCTACGTAGAAATAAAAAGTATCCGAGATAGGTATCTAGAGTCTGAACACAGAATACTTATTTGTACAAAAATTGTTGGTTAAAAGATATTTAAAAGTAGAACAGACTTCTCCACGTTATTGTCGTATCCTAGTTTATTTTAATCTAGTTCTTTGCAGTGCGATCACCCCACTCATCGTGATAAAGGGACATCTTTGCTTTGTCTTCGTAAAACACTTGTGTCTTGAAACGCGGTCGTTTTACAGCCTTTTAAAACTAAATTTAGCTTTAGATTTTTTATAAGGATAAGAATCAAGGAAAAATATTGGGTATTTTCATCTTTTTTTTAATTGGTTAAGATCTTGTTTAGGTAACTGCGACGACGAACGTTGAGTTTTGGACATATGTTATGTTAGTGGGCTCTGTTTTCCGCATTTAGACTCTAAGATGGAGTTTTGGACATTTTATTTGCTTAAAGTCACGTGTTAATCATTTGACACCAACTTAAGTATGATAATAGCCTAGTAAAGGGGCAACATCAAACATCAATCTGATGATTTCCCAATTAGTGCTTTAAACTCAGTCTTTGATACGTCATCTTAGATTTACGTATTCCCTATTCCCAATACATTGTAATCAATCATATAAACGTGCTACGACCATTAGATCTTATAATTATTTGCCGCATCAATGACTTACAGCTAAAGTACCTAATTATAATGTCTTATTTACGTCATCCCTTTAATGGTAAGTCGTAATGTTTATTACCCGTTTATATTTCACTGAATAGCACTAATACGCGATGTTTTTACTAAGCTCACAAAGACCGTTTATCAGTCCCAGGAAGGCGAACTCAAGCGTTTTATATTTGGCAGAGGATTACGTTGATACTCAACGAACCATGCTTCAGATTTATCAACGCAGTCTGCGGACCAATCCAGCGAACGGCCAAAACCCCTTGAGATGTTCAAAGTAAAACTAAGACCAGTCGCTCGATAAATCGTTTGCACGCGATCACGCGTCGTGTGCGTGGCTTGCCTCTGCGATCCCAAGATAGAAAGAAACGCCAACATACGTTAGAAAAGGACGCAGAGAAAACATCTGGGTTGCTTTTCTGTGATTTGGTATTCTTTTTGTAGAACTGGGTCTATTGGAGTCTATTTCTGTTGCATACAACAACATACTTGCATACGAATAACACAAATGTTAAGTAGACGTTCGATTTGAAAAGCATTAAGTTTAAATCAAAATGTCGTTAGGCCTGAGGGCGTTCCACCTTAGGAGATTACCTTTATTGACTTTGGTGTTATTTGGTCACCAACCGATTAGATACACAAGTACTTAGTTTAAAGTCAACATGTTTTTGCCATTATGCACTGCCACTACGCATTTCAGAAAGAAAGACAACATTTAGTGTTATTTTATTTACATCGTCGTAATCTTCTGTGTTTTATACCGAAATTGTGCAAAACCCAGAGATTTACATTAGCTCTGTTGTAGCCTTAAGCTCAAAGTCCTATTAAAATCTGCACCTCTTTATTTAAATATTGTCTGGAAATCTGGGCCGCAGGAGGATTACATATCTACCCAACAGTATAGTCATCACCTTAATTTAAAGACTATCTTTTTAGAACAACGTTTACAGATAAGCACTTGTTTGATGTAGGTAGAAGAGGGGAAGAACAATGTTTACAAGCGGCAATATTATTACGATGCTGATGGATTGTAAGGCCTAATAAGAACGCATAATGGAGCATAATGTAATAACATTATGCTACCTATTGGAACTGATGCCTACACCCGCCACATGGTACCCGTTGAATCGCATAAATAAGACCTTTAAAACAAACCTGCCACAACACGTATGTTTTACTAATAGGTATGTGTAGAAATGACATAGATAAATGTCCATCGTTGCGTGATGGTTATACAATTAGGTTTTTGCACGCGTGATTTTGTGTCCGAAGCAATCCGGTAGCAAAGTCATGAGGATGAGCAAGAGACAAACTACATGTTTATTTTCACACAACCATGCAGGAGCCATGTAGGACGGGGGCAGTGAACTTTCCTCAGGATGCATTGCGCGTGAGTCGGTTTCGACATGAGACAAAAGATACACGAAGTTTCTCTTTTAAGTTTGAATGGCATATCAAACGTATTGTTACGTCGTAAGTTGACAACTTGACAGCGCCATGTTTTTTCGATAATGACAGCTTTGTTTTAATCGAACTTTTTTCAAAGTTTTCAAACTATTCATTTGCAAGAGACTGCGAATTTTCGGTAAAAATCTAAAGCAATTAGGATCTTGCCGAACAACACTCTTTCGATTCATTAATAGAGCAACAATAATGAAGTGTAAAGAAGTTGCAGTCCAAATCGCACTATATTTAGGACAAGCCGCATTTAGAACACACTTACGACTTGTCGCTAAGTATGCACGTACATGTAGTGTATAAAAGGGTATAAAAATATTGTACCCACTTGGCGACGTCGATATAGAATATATGCAACGACATTCCAGAAAAACAGGAAACATAATGCAAATATTTATTATCTATTTATACGCGCTGTTTGCTCATTTATATTTATCAATTACTTACCTACGCAGAACTATGTTACGAGTAGTACCTATGACATAAAAAATAGGAACTCGACATACATCGCTAGATGGCGCTACTTTTGAAACATAACACAAATGACAGATGTCATATGTAAGAATATTAATAAACAAGCGTTACTTTTAATACCAGAACCAAAATTAACCTACTTTTAGTCATAAAATAGAAGCTTAGATCATGCTCCATGGGATGCAGACATCCGTCTTTTTGTGGTATTATCGAGGGTAGAGCCAATTAAATATTAAATTCTTGGAAAATGTACATTTGCATGCTTTTCAGCGGATGTCACGTGTAACGGAGCGTGCTTTTTTCTGAGGAATTTAGATTGACTTTCAGAAAATTAATTAAGATAATACATTATGTAGCCTGTTGTGTCTTTCTGTGTCTGTTGTCCTTATTTGTATTTCTTGTGGCCATTGAGCTCAATAAAGTATTTTATCTATCTGTGTAGGTATACGAAGAAGATTATGCCAATGCAATGAATATAAGACGCACTCTGATGTATCTAAAGCTTATAAGATTTCTACCTATATTTATTATGTTAGTAAACATAGTTCCAAAACGCTCTACCTACTTATACAATTTTCCTAACTGCGACTAAAACCGTCAAATGTAAGTTACATAATAATATACTTAAACTTATACTTAAAGAACTTCATCTAAGTTCTAATTATTCTAAAGGACAACCTTATCGATGTAGAAGCGTGTTACACTGCACCACAGATTAAATAACACGCAACAACATCGTGCACCGATGCAACTTAGTAAAGCCAATAGAAGTCATTCGAAAAACATGAGTATGCCGCGTGGTAGTAATAATAGGTCGCATTGCCAGTCATAATTGCAGGTTCTCTCCGAATGGATAAATAAGTGCATCCCGTAAATTCCCGCGCTCTCGCGTGAATAATAATTGATTGATTTTAATTATGACGTCACGACAAAATGGCCGATAATGTTCATACGTCGTAATTGCTCACTTTACATATGCGTACTTGCTAATTCTTACCCAAAGATTTGAGAAAAATCTGTTAAGATGTTTTCACGAGATCTAAAGTAAACATAGACAATATTTGCTGTTTCTGTTACTGCTCTGCTCTGTTTGCTTTTACTGCAAAACAAGTTTGTAATTATATACGAGAACATACTTTAGCAATTGTAATTCTAAGTGTGTCAAAGTTTTGGACTTGCCATAATAAACGCGTAAAAGTTACTTACCATTTCTGACCTCAGCATGATTCATTTAACAAAATGGCGTCTTTTAAAATTGGCGCGAACGACACGTTTGACCTGAAATAACCTAACTCCAATTTTGCCTACTTTACAATGTAAATATCTAACAGCTTTTGGGTTGTACCGATTGCCTTAATTGACCTTAGGTGTAGGTATATAATAAGGACGGAATATAATCCCTCCATTGACACCTAATCGTCGTATATCGGATAACCTCTTCGCATATATGGAAGCCTGGTAGTCTGTAGTAAATATTTGTCATGCGAGCCATCTTGTATGTTTACACTTTTTTTTTTATCGCAAACTGGCTGAAGCTTAAAACTTCATATAACCTTTACTATTTTATTCTATTAGCTTATAGATGATCATTCCAGATCCAAGAAAAAATAGGTTTCCGACCATTTTTATTGTAATCGACTCTAGCTATTTTGCTTTAATTCATTAAGTATGTATTATTTTTATGATAACCTACGACTCTGCGAGTATGTGTTTTAGAAAATAGCATCCGAAAACCATTTCAGTCTAGATTTGCTATTTTCTCGTATTTTCAATATGCTGTCAATAATTATTAAATAAGTACTTACATCTGTGTGTTTCAGTCAATGCATTCTAGCGTAATTGCCAACATAACAGTTTGTTCCATAGTAAACGTTTTATAGTCTGATTGAGAAGTTCTAATAAACGGTTATAGTTAGCTGTTTCATCAATCATGGCAATTATGGCGCCGAAAATGAGGACTAATAATAGGTTATAGTATGAGGAGACGACTTTCACCTTCGAGACAAAATTGCCAAACTTGAATCTAACACTATTTTTGGATTTGAAAGGAGAGTTTAGTAATGGCACGGTTGTAGGCAATTTGAAATCGACAATTATTTTTCGAGGATTTCATTAAATACTCCACGTATTGTATTTTAGGTTAGATTCGAAACAGGGCTGCCAACTGTCAAATACTCAATTTGAAACCCGTACTGATTGTCTTTTAAAATTGTTTCAGGTATGCGAGAAATTGGAGATAGGCGCGGAGGCGGATTACTTCGGGCTCCGTGTCTGCCCAGGGTCAGGACCCGGAAGGTGGCTTAACTTGCGGAACCCCCTCGACCCTCACCGCATCCCCGGCGGCCGTCTGGACTTGCGAGTCAAGTTCTGGGTGCCCCCACATCTCCTGATCAACGAACCCACCCGCCACCAGTTCTACCTTCACGCGAAACTTGATCTTACAGAAGGAAGACTAGTCGTCGCAGACATAGAAGTAGCAAGAAGAATCATAGCTTACATAGCGCAAGCTGAAACTGGCGACTGCGATCCTGATCTACCTCCAGTTAACATCTATGACGAATGCGACAGAATAGGTCCACAGGGTGAGAAACCAGAAGACCACATCGAGAAGATCATTGATTATCACTGCGAGATCGCTGGTATGCGCGCGTCGCAAGCTGAGTACAGACTTTTGAAAGAAATTTCGAAATTGGAATCGTTTGGAGAGGAATTATTCTTCTGTAAGCCAGTGACATTGAGTAATAACGCGCACAACTTGTATAGCCACTTGCAATACCATAGACAACAGGTGGAAGAGCCTAGGGCGAGAGATGAGCAAGAGATCGATGGTGGCGCCACAGTCGGCTGCTTGACGTCCGGACAGAATGTCGGCGGCTGCGGCTGTAGGCTCAGCACGTGCGTTGGAGTGGGCCCACACGGCATCGTGGTATACCGGCCCGCGTGCAACGGCGAACAGGACATTGGAGTTGAAAAACAAAGGTTTGTATCATAATATTGTTACTAGGTAACTGTGGGCAGAGTCTCAAGTCTAATCTAATCTAGCCTACAATATCCCACTGCTGGGCAAAGGCCTCCCCCTCCTCCTTCCATTTTTCGTGGTCCCGTGCGTAGTCTCAAGTAATCAGACGAAAATTTGCGGCAGCAAGCTTATGTTATGAAGTCGTTAAATAGATATGAAGAACCTTATGGCAATAGCTGTAGCTATCAGTCTATCGCCAATAAGTATTCATTGGTTGATTATGGTGGAAAGGACAGAATCCTTTCAGTTGGATTTTACAATTTGCCCGGGGAAAAAGCTGAACGCGGTCTTTGTTTCTGACTCCCAGTCCAGCATAGAAGCAATAATATTTAGATTATGTGAAAATATTCTCATATCGACTCATGCTTTAGAAAATCCTGGCCATCTGGTTCAGAGCTGTAACAATGGGGTATGAATATGAAAACAAATTGTAGTGTTTATAAGAGTTTTGCATTATTTTTTGTATAGCAATGACTAGTCATATAATGACGAATAATACTACGTAATGGACGGTAACCCTCCGCCCCGCACCAATACGTGTCGGTCGCTGATCTCACCCCCTCTGGGTCTTACTATAGTCCTAAATGGCCATAAGCCTTGAGGAGAAAGGGGGAGCGCGTGGATTATCTCTCTCGCTCGCACTTACGCGTTATACAGCACACGGTGAGAATGAGATTTATAATGTATGGAATGTCTGGGGTGTGCTGTTGCGTTGGTAGCATACTATCTGACATTCACCTCTGGCGCCATCCCAAATCCTAAAAAATATCACTAACTGACACAAAACAAACGCAAAATCTAGTTTGTAAAATGAAAATAACCTCGTAGCTCGCTTATTACGTTCTATTTTCTTCGAAAAACATTAAGATTGTATCGATTAGGGCCGCTATAGATAATATAATCTGCATCTATTGTGTTTTTGTATAATTTTCGTAACTGCTATTATAAAATGTTATTATCTCCACAGCGTTATTTTCAGTCAAATTATCTTTGCGAGTGAATAACACTTCAGGATTGTAAACAAGATGTCTTGTTTTCAGATCATTTCTATTTGCGCGTGATAGATAAGATAGGTGTGTTCGCCCATCTCTTTTCGCAAACATTTGAATCCCTTTATCGTGTTTAATAAACTCAAGGTGACGCAAATATCATTGTACTATCAAATAGGCTAATTTTGAAAACAAAACCTTGGGCAGTCTGCATTAATTGGGCGGATAAAAATAATCACTTGTTAGCAACAATAACAGTGAAAATGAACGTTAGAAGAGCCTAGACTATCCTTTTTTCATTTTGACATTCAGTACTGGACAAATGGGGACCGCTAAAGGATCTTAACATATTCGGCCACGGCCATTTCTGAATTTTAAATTATTCTTCCCATCACTTGGTTGCTTATCTACTTATTCATCATCACATCATACATTTGAGATTTGGTTTCTAATTTGAAAACCTAACGAGTTACTAAGGAAAATCTTTATCTCAAGTTTTTTGCTTTGTAACGTCAATGCTGCCAACATAAGAGTTCTCTACTGAATATTTTTCCTTTTTACATTTTCTTATTCCAATAAACTGGCAACGGAATAATCTCATACAGCCATTTATAATTTCTAATAAACAACCATTTTTTTTCCAGCATCCCGTACACAGCAATCCACCGAGCTCAGCCTCTTCGCCGTATCTTCCAGCTGTCATACGTCACAGGGGAAGGCCACGAGGCAACTTTGCACGTCAAAATGGCGACTTCAGGACAAGCGGCCGCTTTATACCGCGCAGTGACAGAGAAACATGCGTTCTACTGCTGCGAAACCGTCAGGAGTGATGTCACGGAGCAGTTTATTAGGGATTTGAAGGTTGGTATTATTTATATTTTTTTTTATTTCGGCTCATCACATATCACGTTGGTCTAACTGAAAGTTCGATGAGGTGTAGGTACTCTAACTACCCCAATCGGGATATAGTTATGTTATGAGCTTATGTTACTATTTTGTAGGTGCACGCTATAAACATGATAATAATCTGTATTGGAATGGACGAAACCCACCCCATTTCGTCAGAGAAGGATTTGCACCCGACATTCTTGATATTGGAATCTGATAATCTATAGTGGTACAGGGTAGATCTTCAAACACGCGGTGGTTAAAGTCATTACCGTTAACGCAAAAATACGATAACGGTAACAATATTTCCGGTGTTCGAAAAACTACCCTACAGCGTTGATTTAAGTCGTAAGACGAAACGTCCTTTTAAAATACTTACCTCATTGTTTAAATATTGTGGCTGGAAATCTCAGCCGTAAGAGGATATAGTTGTCCATGTCAATGTGATATCTACAAGCCACCCCTACTAGCTTAAAGTGTCGTATCCACTAGACAACAATAAACGCGCAACATGTACGGCAACGTTGCACAACAGCGCGCGACGTTGCCAGCTGGAGCGCAATATGTCGCGCTGCTTGTTGTTTGTTTAAGGCAGTGTTGCCGTTTTAGCGACGTTGTCGCTAGATCTAGCGGATTTTTGGTGTGTTTAGCGACTTTTTTTTTCGATCTAGCGACTTTAAAAAAATTGGCGACTTTTAGCGACTTTTTCAAGAATTCATAGTAAAACTATATAAATCTCCCTGATAAGAATATTTTTACGATACAAAATTCTTTTACTACTAATTTAAATCTAGTTATACTGACAACACACTCAAGGACTGCTATTTGAATAAAGAAACCTTTCAAACTATGAAGAACAAGTTTTTTCCGTGGGATAATCGACCTTACTACCCACGCGATAAGAAGGGACTACTATTGGCTTTAGAGGAATCCCCTAACTTAATGAAAAATAAAACCCCTCCACTCTATCAAACGATACTTCAGATATCTTTCTCTTTTACTTATTTATTATAAACACTTAAGGGAATAGAAATAACATTTTGAAATATTTAGCGACTTCTAGCGGATTTTTTAATTATATATTTTTCGAAATCTAGCGACTTTTTCATATAGGTCTGGGGACTTTTTATTATCCTCAACGGCAACACTGGTTTAAGGACATCGTTAGTTGAGCATCAATTGTTGTCGAGTGGAGACGTGACGCGCAACAACGCTAGTTCCTCTGGCGACATGTTGTCGACGACGGACGTGTATTAGATGCGTAGACAGACAACGTTGTTTAACAAAAGTTCCGCGCTAACTTGCAACATTTTGGCCAACAAGTTGTGCAACATGTCGCGCTCGAAATGTTGCCATGTGAAAACGCGACTTTTCAGATTTAGTACAAAATATAGCTTTAGAAACTTTTATTGAAATTAACATAAGCGTACGTGATTTGAAGCATATAGGAACTCATTGAAGCCACAATGACTTGTTAATTCAAAGTCCAATTATTTACCCGAGTAATCAATTTAATGAAAAAAAAAAAACAATTCAGTGCCGGTTACAAAGTAAATTCAATGCAAATGAAATAAATCGACGTAATCGTGCAAAGATCGGTCTACGCAGTGGTCTTAAGTATTATCATAGCACTTACAAGGAATAATACTACGCATGGAACGGCAACTCTCTGCTCCCCTAAATAGCGATAAAAGTATACGGCATTGTTATGTTCTTATAGCTAATAGTTTGTGGTCTGCAAGTCTACTGTTATTTTTAAAATTATGTTTTATTCTCAACCTTTGGATTTTCCTTATTTACTTCAAAGTAGTTCAGAGTGTTCACAACTTCAACATATTAGCCATATATAACAGGCTTCAAAAGCTCAGAGTCTCGTGAAGTAATAGATGAACCTGTCTGAGCTTCCGCTTCTCACTGCTTTGAGTGTTTCCTCTGCCCAGCAGTGGGACAATCCAGGCAATAAAAAAGAAATGTGTGGCATATATGTAACGGTGGGTGATGTTTGTCTGCAGGGCACGATAGCGTCCATCTTCAACGACTCGACGACGCTGGGCCGGCGCTACGTGTTCGACATCCGCCGCACGTGCCGCGAGCTGCACGACCGCGCGCGCCGCGCCGCGCACGCGCACGCCGCCGCCGCGCACGCGCACGAGCCGCGCGCACGGAGGGGGTCGCGCGGGGGGGGCGACCACGACGTAAGCGTTTTCTAATAATCCTCCTTACCCTTTAGGTGGTGGGATTCGCTCCACACGCCATCTCTTTGTTTCGTTGGAAACAAGCCACAAGCCTCTCTCTCTGCTTATAATGGAACCAGCGAGCTTAGCACCGTAAGCGCGCGACTCTTTCTCGCCTCGACTTACGTCACCCGTCACTCTCACACAGTACTGCACAGAAAGAGACAGACGATCTCTGTCGCGGCGAGAAAGAGTCGCGTGCTTACGGTTCAGCTATTATTTTCATTCAATAGTCACTGCGGTCCCGTGAAGTGGAAGCCTTGGTAGCCCAGTTGGTAGAACGCTTGCCTCTCACTTTGAGGTCGCAGGTTCGAATCCAACACAGGCTTAAACCTGAAAAATTCGTTTTTCGAAATCACATTTGGATCATAAATGATTATCACGTGCTCAGCGGTAAAGGAAAACATCGTGAAGAAACCCACATTCCTGAGAAATGCATTTTCGGATGTATGTAAGACAGAAGCGAGACAAGCAGTCGCTTCTGTAAAAAATCGGACCTGTCAAATCTTCAGACTAGGTAAGCGGACCCTGTGAAAGACGGTAATACTAGGGAGATGATGAGTCACAGTGTACCGTAGTTCACCAGTTTGCTTCTCAAACGGTGCAGTGCAGTTTTCACTATCATAGTTGGGTCGACCATTATAGAGGGCGGCTACTATCACGTTGATCTAACAGAAAGCCTAGTGAGGTGTGGATACTTAGTTCATCTTGCAAGTACCAGTTCTATTTAGAGTATCTTTAATGCACATGTCATTTACCAAACCCGTCTTTCGCCCACAGGAGCCCCGCTCGCGGTCTCGTAGCGGCGGCGACGCGCTGGCGTGTCGCGTGTGCATGGACCAGCCTATGGACACGCTGTTCCTGCCCTGCCGGCATGTCGTCTGCTGCGAACACTGCGCGCCACGGTACGGACTTTTTTCTTACGTTATTTTTTTAAGCGAAATATGGCCAGAAGTGCAACGCGCCTGCCTAGTAAATGCCTATTCACTCTGAATTTGAAAGTTCGAAATTTCCAATACGGTTGGGTTAGACCTTTTATAAGCTTTATTGGTCAAAAAAATGACTTACCATCCTCCTAAACATGCCGTAAAGTTTGGATTCGAATTAAAAAGCACACTGTTTTTCATACCTTTTTATAGTGATTGACAATCCAGATGATTGTTTGTTTTTTTTTATTTGAAGTACAATCGAAGTACTTCAAATTAGCGCCATATTTTAGCTGCAGCCGTTTCGGCATTATTTATGATTCAATTGTTAAATACAATTATGTATTTTTTGCCGAATAAATATTTTTCTTTCTTCTTGCAAGTATTCTGCGAAAAATCTCACGATATTCCTTTATACCATATTGGGTGCATAATAAGTAGGTATGTATACCTACACGATTCACATCAATCAAACAATATCTAACGTTATATTTTCCATTGTTACAGCTGTGAACGCTGCCCGCTATGTCGCGGCGAGATCGAGAAGCTAATGCATATCTTCCTCCCGGTGGAATACCAGAAAACTACAGGCGTCATAGTCAAGTGAACAATCCACGTTCAAAGGATCGCTGAAACCGACGACATATCGAAATTACAACATTTTAAAAACAAAATGTCAAAAATGTGATTCGATTCGAAATTCCCACGCAATCCGCCATGTTGGCAGAACGGATTGTCAGTGGCTGAATAAACAAGTGCCCATGTCCAAGAGACGAGAAAAAGGTGGCCTTAACCGACTATAAAAGTGTGTGTGTGAATGTCTAGTCAGAACAATTTGACTTACGTGTTAAAAAAGTGCATTTTTCTATTTTATATAACCAATATATTCTACGTATGTTCGAAAATTTAAATCCCATTCCAAAATTTGGAAAGAATGTAAAGTTTAATTGGTACTTACTTAGATTCGTAATAAGTTTTTTCTAAGTGTAATGAAATCTGAAAAAAAAAGAATAAAAATCAAAGTACCCTAGTTTTTACGTTATGTTTAAGTTATCTTCCTTCGTTTTAGAAGGCGCTTTAGTAAGTTACTTTTGTGATAAACACTCATAATATGACTTGACGGGTGGTGAGGTGAGGTAAAGCGTCTTCTTTTTTTTATTGATTTGTAAACATGAGCATTGCCTTTAAAAAACGGGCGTGGAACATAAAAAAAAACATCAAAAAAAACTTCGTAAAATCTATTAAGTAGGTATGTTATTGACAAATTGATATTTCTTTATAAGCACGAAAGAATAAAAAATGACTATGCCATGTTATTAAACATCTTTATAAGTTTAAACCCGCATTTTCTTAATATTGCCTTTATCTTAATTAATTACTGTGTTGGAAATTTATTTCCTTGTTCAACATAATGTTAACAGTTTAATTATTTAAGTTTAAAGTAAGACCTGTGGTCTATAAGTTATTAATTATTAACAAAGAAGAAAGAAAAAATATTGAAAATGAGAAATATAAAAGATATCAACTTATTTTGTTGTTTCGTTATTATTAACCGACTTTTTTATTATCCTTTCTAGTTTTATTAAAAATAAAAATGGCAAACGCTATCACTACATTATATTTACATACTTACCTACATACAACTTCATTAAAGAAAATAACTTTCCAGAAACCCTGGATTGGGAGCGACTAACAAACATGGAATAAACCTACATTTTGTTCTACATCGTGAAAACTGACTGAGGGTTTGAGTATTTTTTAACATACATATAATCTCTTTAGAATACGGACTGAACAACTGTAGTAAAATTATGTTATTTGAAATGAATAGTATTATCTTGCTGTTTGCGATAATGTCAACGACATATCTCCAAATTCAGGCCTCCCAATAGATTCCTGACGTTATCTATGATTTCAATTAAGTTGGTGGGTCATGCATGGTCCACTATTTGTTACACTGTGCCCAAATTTGGCCCAATTCGTGACCCAAACCAAACAAAGGCCTCCCATTTTCTTTTTGCACTTGTTTTGCACTATTATTTTTTAAATTAGGTTATTATAAAAAAACTACTAGATGGCGTTGCACCTTGTTGACTATAATGTTGGTAACACTGTCAATGCGATTTCAAGATTTCAATTAATAAGTTAGGACATGGAACAAACTTGACAAGGTATTTATTACTGAGACTTACACAAATAAATGATATTAAAATTAACAAAATCGTTTAACTTTATTATTTTTAAATATGAAATAGGAATTTGTAAATGAGGCGGAATATTATATGGCCAATGCCTATAAACAAAAAACAAACTGGTGTCTATGACATTTTGCAGTATTGTCATTAATAAAAAAATACCTTATTTTGTGCAAAAAAATAATTTAAGAATTGCGTGTAGAACTTTAGAATATGTATTTATTTTTAATGTTCTACATTTGATCTTGAGGAGTCGTGGGCGAAAAACTAATCTAATCTAGCCTAAAAGTCCCCACAGCTTGGCAAAGGCTTCAACTTCCTCTTTCCATTTTTCGCGGTTCTGTGCGCACTACGGCCTAGCGTCCGGCAAGCGTCCAAGTTGTCAGACCATCTCTTTCGAGGTCTAACATGACGCCTATACCCGTCATGAAGCACCAAATGCGATCCATGCTCACTGTTCAAGGTCCATGTGACAAACATGTCCGGCCCAATTCCATTTAAGTCTGGTGACTTTATGTCCAACATCGGCGATTCCAGTTCTTGAACGTAGTGTTATATTTCGGAGTCGATTAAATCGTTTAACACCTAACTAAGCTCAATCGCTCAACCTAATAATATTTATAAATAATAATATTCTTTATCTTAATCGTTTTAACATCCGTATTCGTGATCTTAACTTGCCTCTTCTTCCACTTGCTTGAGGACGTTATTTACTGGAATCGAGCATATCTTGCTGCCAACAAAATAATACAAAATTAATGAAGTCATGTCTTACTGAAGTAAACTCGAGTTAAGGTTGAGGCGCCGTGTAAGAATACCGTTTGAACTGAGTTCGAGGAAAACCTTGGGGTCACCTCAACTGAGAACGGCGTCGAGGAGGGTTCGAGTGAACATTTTGGAATACGAATAAAAGTCTCGCCTCTACTAGACTCGATAAGGCGAGTCGCATCGAATTGACCGCACGCTTTGCTCGACAAGCAAATTTCTTCACCGATGCTATTCGGTCGACCCGGGGCAGCGCGCCTCCCTCGGTTATGCGGTGCGGAAAAAAATTAGAGTCCACCTATTTCTTTATGTTGTCTTTTTTCTTATTAGTCTCCTCTTCTTCGTCGTAAATTATTTGAAATAAAATCATATCATTTTTCATCCAAGCTGTATTAGCAACGCAAGTAAATATGACGCAAATAGGCAACTTTGATGAAGAGTTGCAATAAGTTAACAATTCAATTAGATCTCATAGATGGACGCACAAGGAATAAATGCGGCTGTAATCAGTTCGAGGCATGTCTATAGTAGTCGACGCCAGGCTATAAATGTAATTTTGCTTGTGATAGGAAACCAAGAAAATGTTTTGCGGATGTAGTTTCACTTTATTCCTTAATTTATTTTAGGGGTAATTTAATTCAAAATATGGCAACACATCTTTGAAATCGTCCATGGTCCAAACGCAAGATGGCCGCCAATTTATGTGAACGCAAGGACAAGTTGAAAAGTGATATCCGTTATTTGTAGTGATACTTCGTTTATAATTGTGATAATAACTTTATAAATGTTACCCTGTGCTCGTGTATGTGCTTTACAAATGTTTTCGTGCAATTTGTTATGAGTTATCCATGGTTATAACGTCTTATGTGCAATACTTCGTTGGAATAAAAAAATGTTCAGTGTTGAAAAGTGATTATTTATGCAGTGATAGTCGTTTTTGGATCGCAATGATGGCTGTTATTGGATGATACTGGTGTTTTCTGGTGAGTAGAAATAACATTTGAACTTTAGAAGTGAGCTTTATCGTTTCGGGTGTCATAAGAGTTGTGTTAACCTATTTGACTATATCGGGTTTTTTGCCGTGGCGTGGCGTGTGAAGTCGCCGGCTTGGTGACTGGGCTGTCTCTGGACCAGCTGTGCGGTTCTCACGCGCCCACCAACTCGTTCTTTCCATAAAATACCATATAACCACATAGTTTTAGGTTTAAGTATTGTTTTCGTCTAACAGATGTTTGTGCAGCGTCGTATGTCTTTGTGAGCGTCCCCTGGTATTTTCCTATCGAGGCTCGACATAATTCACTCGCTATGGCTCATAAATCGACTGTAGATTGACATTAATTCTCCAAAATTCGATTTATTTTCGAACATTGAAAAATGACGTGTGTATATGGGCAGATTGTGCCTGATTGACAGCATAAAGCATAAATACAATGCCTTGTTTTGTTAGCTACTCTATCAATATGCCATTCAAATAATATAATACATTCACAAGTGAATTGTAGAGAGAATTCTACTCAAGTTTCCTCTACCATGGTACCTAGCAGAAGCAATTCTGGTATGTCAGTGTTAAATTCGTATGACGTTGGTAGGTTCCTACATAGATTTTTTTGCTACGAAATTAATGCAAACAAACATAATATAGAAATAGCTATTATGTAGTGTTATTATGCAGTATAATGCTGCTAACACTCATTACAATACTTATGTAACTAACTACTTACCTACCTAACTGTTTGTAATAAGGACATACCTAGATTGTACTAAGAAACCATAAAATTAATAATAGGTTTCAATAAGTGAAGATTGTCAACCGTGGTTTGTACAAGATTAATACAAAGCATCAATTAAATAAAATTATTTATTATTTCACATTTGTTGATATAAAGTGTAAGATTACTGTTGTTAGGTACTTGTACAATCCACAACATTTTTCATTTTTATTCTGGTGTAGAAATTCTTGTATACTGTAATAAAATAAGGTAGGTGTGGTGGTGAGGTAACAACAAATTATAAAAATAAAAACTAGAAATAGAAGCTACTCTATTCTCGTAGGAACTCCGTTTAATGAACCGTTTTGATGTTTCGGTTAAAATATCTAAATTCAAACTTCTGTGTGACCACAATTTTGCCAGTACCACATACACCACACCTCACAGAGTTTTCTGTAACCACACCACACTACTTCAGTTATATTATTTAATTCATAAATTACCACATTATTTGCAATGAAAACCTTTAATTATTTAAAATTATAAAATTACAAAATGATTGTACAAAATTCCTCAATGTAAAAAATGCTGATTTTAATTACATAGTAATTAGATTACTAAATTGCCGTTGTAATCCAGGCCACATTGCCACAGATTATATCAAAGATAGTATCATATTGCTATTTAATTTGATGAGTTAGCTATCTATTCATACCTACTTACCTACAGCACTATTAAATTCTTTATTAAATTAATAAATTATGAATCATTAAATTATTGAATATCTGCATGGTTGGTAAAACTGGTATTTTGTTGCCATTATTATTTATTGTAATAAATAGTGGCAGTTGCTTGTCAAATTTTCAGGTTAGATAAGCGGACCCTGTGAAAAATGGGATAATGCTAGGGAGATGGTATTATTTATTGTAATAATCATGTTAGGACTATGGAGTCCTAAAGTGTGGCAACAATGTCCTTTCAAAAATGATGTACCTATTATCTGTTTAGCGAATAGGTATTTAACCTGTCACCATATGGTGACTTAATTACATTACATGCTACTATTACTTATTAAATTACATTTGGGAAATTGGCTGCGGGCCACTCCAGACACCATATAGAAAATAATAAAAATACCTATCATTCATACCATGTGCTGCCTTACCGCGTAAGTGCGAGCGAAACCGACAGCCCGCGTGACCTGCGCTTTCCTTTACTCCTTAATGGCTTACGGCCATTTAGACTAAAGTAAGACCCAGAGGGGGTGAGGTAAATCTGGCTCGGCGCCCGGTACGAATTGGTGCGGGGCGGAGAGTTGCCGTTCTATACGTATTATTTTTGTTTATTTTATGCCAGTAGGCTTAAAGATAAAAAGATAAAGATTTTTATTGTGCATAAATTTAGGTACAGTTATAGATAATATTTGCAGTTATAGTTGCAAATTACGTCTCACTAAATTTTGCCTTTGCAGGCATATACACATTATAAATAACTTATCGCCGTATAGTTCATATCATAACCAATAGATGGTAGTTATGATAATCTGTGGTTTCCTTTTTAAGATACTAGTTCCGACCAGCAATGGCCTCTGTGGTCCAGTGGTTGGGCTCATGGTCCTGGGTTTGCTTCTTGGTGGGTATATGTCTAACGAAAAAACACTTTGTGAGACTGTCCCTGATTTAGTCAGGACATTGCAGGCTGTAATCATCTGATTGGAAATATGATGAGACTGTTCTGGCTACAACTTAAGTTAGATTTTGGCTGTTCAATATTAACTCTGACACCAGGGTAGATGAAGTAGGATTGATCGCACAATCTACATGAATAAAGAAGACTATAAGCTTGACTTCATGTTATGTTGGTGGTACTTTTCAGTTGTGATTTTTGAAAAAATAATACAGTATACTCCTGTTTACATGTTAAATAACATGGCAACTTGTTCTTAATTATATGGCGTGGTAAGCCAAGTATGCATTAACAAAAGACAGTTAAAAGTGACTAAGGCTTGTACAAAGCGCAGCCATAGATCCATTGTAGCAAGTTGGAGAATGTTATTTTGTTACCAGTACCAGTTGGCAACAGTCATGCATACTATGCCATCATAGTTGGGACTGAGCTGTAAAACAACTTAGTAACTTGGCATGAACTGGTAGCTCAGTTAGTAGTGTAGTTGGCTGTCGCTCAAAATGTCCGGGGATCGATTCTTTATGTCTAAATGGGAATCTTTGATAATAGCCCCAATCACTGTAGGCCTATAGCTAAAGATGGCCTGTATCTCCAAAGGGGTAGGCAAAAGTGTATATTACATACACCCACTCATCGCCAGCTATGTTTCAGTCCATACATGAATTCACAGTAATAAAGTTGAATTTAGTGATTCAGACAGCCTCCGTGGTCTAGTGGTTAGAGCGTTAGACTCACGATCTGGAGGTCCGGGTTCGATTTCCGATGGGGACATTGTCGAAATCACTTTGTGAGACTGTCCTTTGTTTGGTAAGGACTTTTCAGGCTTGAATCACCTGATTTTCCGAAAAAGTAAGATGACTCCGTGCTTCGGAGTGCACGTTAAGCCGTTGGTCCCGGCTATTAACCGTAAAAACACCTCCACCAACCCGCATTGGAGCAGCGTGGTGGAGTATGCTCCATACCCCTCCGGTTGATTGAGGGGAGGCCCAGCAGTGGGAGTATATAGGCTGTTTATGTATGTATGTTAGTGATTTAGAATCCGAACCCATGACACTATGATGTTTAAGTGCGCGGTGTTGGAGCAGGGCTGCAGCTCGTTCTCGGGGATGATAAACACGGAAACCTATAATGAAATATAATGTTATAATGTAATTCACTCTTACGCTTCTATCGTAGTAACTACTTCTACTTTCTGATCCCTAGTTTGGTTAGGACATTACAGGCTGATCACCTAATTGTCCAAAAGTAAGATGATCCGTGCTTCGAAAGGCATGTTACGCCGTTAGTCCCGGTTATTACTTACTGATGTAAGTACGTAGTCGTTACATGACTCATGTCAGGGGCCTATGGCGGCTCAATAATAACCCTGAGGGTTGATGGGGTTGGTAATCCACCTTACAACCCACACGATAGAAGAAGATCGTAGTAATATTTTGAAATACTTGAATCATATTATTTAAACAACAGAATGTATTAATGCCACTGCTAATTTGCAGAATAGAGATTGACTTACGGTATCACATCACTAATTTAAGAGCCACGCTCTTGTCGGTGTAGCATTCTTCATGCTACTTTTTAGGGAAAAAAAGGGCAGTTGTTTCCATCTTGCTTTCTTGTCTTGACTTTAGTGCATAAATATTGTTTTTACTAACACAGTTGGCTCGACCATTATAGATGGCGATACGGCTCACCACGTATCACGTTGGTCTAGCACAAAGTTTGGTGTTGTGTGGGTACTTAGTTCATCTTGCGATAGATGTACATCTGACTAAAGTTATGTTATAATATTTAAAATAGACAAAATTAATGGCACTGCTAATTTGTAGAATAGACCTTGACTTAAAAAAGTATTACAAAAGTGGGTAAATATTGTCTAAGGTGCCTCTAAAGTTTGCTAATAACACTGGGCAGGTATTTTTAACATCAACACGCTGTGTTTGATTGTAAAACAGGTCTCGTACGGGTGTTTAAAGATCTGTTCGTTGCTTAGAATTGATGATGGACAAATATCCTATTGTGGAGCATGAATTGGAGGAAATTGTTTCATACAGAAGAGCAAATAAGGTGGAATGTTCGAGAACTAGAGTTTTGTTCTGAGATCTCGATCTTGATTGAATTAAACTTATATTAGGACGTGATTTATTGTAGACTAGTCGTTACCCGCGACTTAATCACATTATTTATTGTGTCCCATAATTATGGTAAGATGTTGGTATCGTTATAGAAATCCATAGTATCTGCTTACCCCAATGGGAAATAGGCTTGAGTTTATATTATGATGCATAATAATAATAAGTGTTGGCTTCGGCCCTACCCACGCCTTCCAAAAGTCCGGGCCTCCATAGGCCCGAGATATGAAAAAGACATACAAATAATAATAATAAAACACTTTATTGCACACAAATTCACAAAAAAATTACAGGATAAACTCATTCTAAGGTGGGAAAAGGCGGCCTTATCGCTAAGAGCGATCTCTTCCAGCCAACCTTCGGCAAAGGATATGGTACATTTGATGCATGTTGGTAACATAAAATAAGGTCAAGACTATATCCTAATTGGGATAGTCAGAGGTACATCCATCGTAAGATAAACTAAGTACCCACGCCTCGCCGAACTTTCTGTTAGACCAACGTGATAGGTGGTGAGCCGTATCCCCGTCTAGTGAAAACTGCACTTTAGATTAGTATTACACATATATGGATGAGGAGCTCGGTGGCGCAGCGGTTAACGCGCTCGGTCTGCGATTGTTGAAGTAAAGCAACTTTCGCAAAAGGCCGGTCATAGGATGGGTGACCACAAAAAAAAGTTTTCATCTCGAGCTACTCCGTGCTTCGGAAGGCACGTTAAGCCGTTGGTGCCGGCTGCATTAGCAGTCGTTAATAACCATCAATCCGCACTGGGCCCGCGTGATGGTTTAAGGCCCGATCTCACTATCCATCCATAGGGAAGGCCCGTGCCCCAGCAGTAGGGACGTTAATGGGCTGATGATGATGATGATGACACATATATGGACCCGGATTGGACACAACTATTTCTGAAGAGAGTTACCGTTTCGTATATTATTAGCCTTGAATATAATACATAAGTAGGTAATCCATACAATTAAGAAAAAAAATTAAACACTAGGTACTTGTCACTAAAAACTCCCGCAGCAGAGTATTAAACAGTTTTGTCAATTATGTACAGTTTTGTAAATTGGTGATGTTTTGTAAGGCTTTCGGGATCGTATAAAAATTATTATATAACTTAAAAATAATAATATTGCTGTCGTGAACAAAACATTCGTAACTGCACTGTGGCATTTCATATTTTATGCTCCTGTGTTGTCAATATTCCATCACTCTCGCGAAGCGACTCGCTTATTCATACATTATTCGGACTGCTAAGGTATAGATTTCCCTGTTGTAGTGTCCTCGAGAATCTCAATCTGGGCCTCTTCAAGGTTGAAGGAAATCAGATTTTTTTTTGTAAATATAATATGTACCCTTTTTAGGGTTCCCGACCTCAAAAGGAAAAAGCAAACCCTCTTCTTGTCCTGTGAGTTGTGAGGTGGAATACCAACTTCATCAACCCTGGTGTAAGGGTTATTATTGAGCCGCCAAAGGCCCCTGACATGACTCGTGTAACGACTACATATTTACACCAGTAAGTAGTAACCGGGACCATCGGCTTAACGTGCCTTCCGAAGCACGGATCATCTTACTTTCGGACAATCAGGTGATTAGCCTGTAATGTCCTAACCAAACTAGGGATCACAAAGTGATTTTTGTGACATGCCCCCACCGTGACTCGAACAGGGGCCTCTGGATCGTGAGCCCAACGCTCAACCACTGGATCACGGAGGCCGTTAAAACCCTTATAGGACCACTTTGTTGTCTGTCCCTATGTCTGTAAAGACATAACAAACACTGTACAAAAACACTTAATTTCTCGGGAACGCGTCAAGACATCAAGTTGAAATTGACATCTAATACTGTCCCTTGAAGTTTTAAAAAAAAACTCTAACTTCTATTCTAACATTTCTCAGGTACTTCCCATAGACCTAGAATTATGAAATTTGGCAATAAATAACCTCTTACAACACTAGAAACGTTAATTTGTTATTCCATCCCAAAAAATACCATGTTTTTGCGATCTTTTCATTCTTTAGTTACTTAGGGGAAGGAATCAAATCTGAAATATTCTTCATATTTTGCTCGCACAATCCCTTTTCATCGTGACACCCATGACACCCTTCAGCGTCTTGTTATGTTGTCTGTATTCTATAAAATAACGAATGCATGGCCAAAAAATACGAAAAATATGATCTATCTCCTAGCTACCGAATAAAATCGTGCAAAGACGGGCTTAAGCAAAGCAAAAACGGTCCCTAATGTACATTTGATTTGAACATGTCTGGGACATTAGTTTTTTTTATTGTCTGTTCAAAATGCTATTACTTTATGTCAAGTCATGTTCAATGTTTACCTACATACTACATCCACAGTTTAAGTTACCGAGTACAAACGTCTAAAATAATAAAAAATACTGAAATAATTTTATCTCTTTGTTTTATATATTACTAGCGACCCGCTCCGGCTTCGCTCGGGTGCAATGCTGAGGAAAAAATGAAATTATTTACGACATCACGTTAAATCCTCAAAAATAACAGTATAAACCTTCCTCTTGAATCACTCTATCTATTTAAAAAACCGCATCAAAATCCGTTGCGCAGTTTTAAAGATTTAAGCGTACATAGGGATATAGGGACAGAAAAAGCGGCTTTGTTTTATACTGTATAGTGATGGGTACATGCTTAAATGATAAAAATGCCTGGTATGAAATGTGTTTTTCTAGTTATTAAATAACTTATAATGTATACCTACATTGATTTAAAATGCGTGTTGCTGTTGCAGTTTCTTGTCATTTCTTCTCCTCGGCCATAACACCTTGCGAAATGACGTAGATTCAAAAATGTTAAATTCACTTTCAACAAGTTATCTATGATGTTTGATTGATTGATTGATAATTACGTTGAATAAAATGATTCTGATTCTGAATCGAATGGGTGGGGGTATGAAGCATACTCAATCACGCTGTTCTATGACTGGTGGATATGTTTGTGCTAGTAGCCAACCACGCCAACCCATTTTCCAGAGTTTTCCATGCGGTTTACAGACCTTGGACTTCGATATAGCTTATGGACAGCATCAATAAAACCGTGACCGTCGATCTCCAGAATCAAAATCATTTGTTCACCGTATTTATACCAGTCTCTGCTTACCCCGGTGGGAAATAGGCATGAGTGTATGTTATTGAACGCGAATAATCTTGAAGGCTAATTTAACATTTTTGAATCTACGTCGATTCGCATAATATAGTCGATGAAGTGGTTTGTGCGACTATAACGTAAGCTTATGTTATGTTATATCATTTCGCATGGTGTTATGGCTGAGGAGAAAAACATAGAAACCTTATCATAATAATATTATATCATAATGTTGCCGATTCTTTACACAACATCTAATTTTGCTGAAAAAGAAAGGGACAGATAATCGACAGGCATAAAATTTACGGACCACACGTCAATTTTACGCAGAAATTTAAAAACCCTTCCAAAATTTTATATTGGCCAATAACCCGACAAAATTGAGTTGACAGCGCACGTCATACGGGTTGCATGTGAGCGAGATGCCTATTTAAATTAACAGTTCTTAATTATCCTTAATCCTTTCCTTTGCGGCGGATAAGAAAATTACAGGTATAATTCAAAATAAAATTAGGATGTGTGTGCAGGAATCGGGGCCATTATCTAACTAAGTAGATACATACATAAACTCACGCCTATTTCCCACCGGGGTTAGCAGAGACTATGGAATTCCATTTGCTTCGAACGTGATATATCTACGTCTCTTGCTTCCTCCTCATCCATCAATCGTTTCATACACGCACGCCGGTTCAGAGTAGATCGTACTGAATCTTTTCTAAAGTTCATCTCCAATTTGGTTTTGGTTTGGTTTTGAGGAGAAGAAATGATAAGATTTTATATGTCTTCTGAAGTAAGGAGCAACAATTTTATTAATCAAGTCACATATAAACTGCTGTTGTGTGTGTCGGTCCCAAGTGCAGACAGTACGTTCGTTAGTAAAATATTTAAAAAATCTTGCTAAATCATGCCAAAAAACGAAAACAAGGTTCTCGGTTCAGAACTCGACTATAAAATGACGAGCTTTAAGATTAAGATAAATTTATTTTTAATGAAACTGCAATATAATGTGTTTTATGGCACGCAAACATTGCGCAATGTTTTATAAACCGTAAGTGACATTTCAAAGTCAAAATGTATTACTTTTATATTGAGTGCGTAAACAAGAATTTAAATTTAGTAAAGAGTTAAAAATATCGCTTACTATACGCTAAAAAAAGTCACTGGGCAGGAATAATCATTTAGTTTTTATTACATTCCAAATTATTTGAAGCTTGCAAGTATTTTTATAGATTATTTATTAGTAGTGTCATCATCATCATCATCAATTTAAGAGCCACGCTCTTGTCAGTGCAGCATTTTCCATGCTACTTTTTTGGGGAAAAATAGGGCAGTGGTTTCCCTCTTGCCTTCCGCCCCACAGTACTCTGTCTGACGCAAGTGGGATGGCGCCCAGAGTAGTCTATTACAAAGCCATACTAGGACTCCTGTCCTCCGCCTCTGAATAGTACTGACAGTTACTGCTGCCCTCTGTCAGGTTCCAGGTTACAGTCCCCGTGACTTGCCGCTTAGTAGTGTAGAAAACCCATAACAAAAACACTAACCTCCCTTTTGAGACAGCCGGGTAAAAAAACAAAAGACTATATACCCCGCCACGTGGTGTGACATGGCTACATAATGTAGGGTTCATGTTACACCTGCGGCTTACACCTGGCTCTTAATACCCTTTTATGACGCCCTTTATTGGTCACTATTGTGACGACCCTATGCACGCATAGTGCGATGACAAGCAGTAAGGTAGCTTCGTTTGAAATGTTTGTTTCGATACACGAACACAGAAGTATGTTTATAAGGGTGCTGTGTTCAGAACCGGTTTGAATTACGAACGACAAAAATTACGAAAAGAGAAGTGCTTTCTTTTTAAAATTGATTGCTTTATAAGTCGGTCAAGGCACGATGTAATTTAATTATTTTATTGTGGTGTCTTTTACTCAGTTTCGTAGCCCATAATGACGTTATAAATTATATTGGAACCCTTTTATGTTATAATTGCAAAATGTAAAGTTTTTCATATTTACCACCGGGGTAAGCAGAAACTATAGAATTCCATTTGCTTCGATCCTGACACACTTTCTTTTTCTTTTTTTTTCTTTTCTCTTAGGCGTGAGTTTATGTATGTATGTGTTCATATTTACTAACCTATTGGAATGAATCGCCGTACACAATTACAAATATATTTTTTAATGTGTATTTTCCCCTTCGGCGATCTTGGGGGTTAAAATGGCCACATCGAAGCAATTCATCTAAGAAAGCAATATTGCTATTTGACATTTGTTTACATTGCGCACTTACTTTTATATGCGCAAATGTCAAATTGCAATATTGTTTTCTTAGATGAATTGCTTCGATGTGGCCATTTTAACCCCCCTTATCCTAATTTAGTTGCGCTACGTTTTGTATATAATGTACGCCGTATGGTTAGAAGCTAGGGGAAGGGTCGACAACCAATTTGTGGTTAGGTTTTTTGTCCAAATTATTTATTGATTCCTACTAAGGGCTAGTGGGCTTAGGGTTAGTGTTAAAAAATGTATTATAATTCTTATGTGTAAAGAGTTAATGCCCGAAATTGATATTTGCGTTAAGTTGTAAAGTTTTGATTGCCTATTTTAACAGCTGAATTGAATAAGCACGATATGACGCGTACCAAACATTTATGCAAAATTATGAAGGTGTACTTCATTTTAAACGAATATTGAAATAACTCTACAAATAACCGGATTCACTCGTTTTGGTGATAAGTTCATCTCGCGATGCTGTAACATACAGTCATGATCAATATCATGTACCCACTTTAGAACCCTGTCGCACTATCGCATTTGACATTTAATGAGACTTACGGTTTAATTTGTCTAAAAAGTTAATGTGATATGGTTTCAAAGTGTATACATTAGTATTCGTGACCGTACCTCGGCGGATGTGGTCGTGAGTTTATTATATACATTTTTTTCTATAAATAATTGGGAATTACTTTAATAAAATGTCTTAAAGTCGTAAGATCGAATGTCCTTTTAAATTACAATTATTATTTTAAATTATTAACGGCCTCCGTGGTCCAGTGGTTGAGCGTTGTGCTCACGATCTGGAGGTCCCGGGTTCGAATCCCGGTGGGGACAAATCACATCACTTTGTGATCCCCAGTTTGGTTAGGACATTACAGGCTGATCACCTGATTGTCCAAAAAGTAAAAAGATCCGCGCTTCGGAAGGCACGTTAAGCCGTTGGTCCCGGTTATTACTTAATGATGTAAGTACGTAGTCGTTACATGAGTCTTGTCAGGGGCCTAGGGCGGCTCAGCAATAACCCTGACACCAGGGTTGATGGGGTTGGTAATTCACCTCACAATCCACACGATAGAGGAGGGATTACAAACCCTATTGTTTAACTATTGTGTCTGGCAATCTCGCCGCAAGAGGTTAAAGAAATAATATTTTCGAAATATCCTTGTAGAAGAAAAGATTAAAAAACATATACATAAAAAATATAAAATTCAAAATGTTTATTTCAGTTACTTACAAAGTAATCTATAGACAAGGGCTAAGATCTACCTAGTAGGTATGTAAGATACCTGTGTCAGGTGGCCGCGCTCTTATATAATATATCTATTAACAATATAAAGTTTGGCGACCGTTTAAAAAGATTGGCGATCAAAAACTTTTGTTGTTGGAAAAAATATGGGTTTAAATATCACGATTTTACGCCACAATGTAGGTTATGTAGGCTAAACAGACAGACAGATAGATAGGTAGATTATATACAATACCAAAAAACGGGTTGTCATTGTTCTATAGTGAATGAGTCGACATAAGTTATGGTGTTATTAACAGGCTATGCGAATTCTGCTATATGAGTGTAGGCTGCAGAGACGGATTCAGAAACGAAAAGAAACACACGTCAGAATGTGATTTTTCAAAAAGGCGCTTATATACATACATACATACATAAACTCACGCCCGTAATCCCTAATGGGGTGGGCAGAGCCACAAGTAATCAAAGACAACTTGCAGCCACTGTTGATACGAAGTCCAAAGAAAAAGGCGCTTATATGGTTTTCACTATAAAACGACGCTATGGAGATAGTTTGAGACCCAAAAGGACAGATTTCTTTTTTAAACACATAACCTAAAAGACAGAATATATTTTTTTTCAAACTCATAATACCGGGTTCTTAGCGCGTTAATCTTGGATATGAGACGCGGTAAGAACCCGGTACTATGTGTTGTAGTTACGATGAATGTAGAATATTTTTTATTCAAGAGAAGATTATTAAAGAGATGAAAAAGGACTTTAATATGCAGCACACGAGGTCGGAGTTGCGAGCAAAACAGCAGTACTAAATATTACTTAACTAGAACTAAATCATTTCGTTAATTCGCGATAGCCTTGTCTCGGAGACTTACATCGTAATGTACGTGGTTCGAATCGTGGCTCAGGCTCTAAACCACTGAATTCAACCTTATGAGTTTGAATTCATGTTTGGATCATAGGTAATTAATATCAGTTGGTTTCCAGGACAGGAGATGGAAAACCAACCTCATCAATTCTGGTGACAGGGTTATTACTGAGCCGCCAAAGGCCCCTGATATATAGCTCATGTAACGACTACGTACTTACATCAGTAAGTAATTGAATGACATTGAATGTGTTCCTCTAGTTATTAAATAACTTGTAATGTACCCTCATTGATTTAAAAGATGTGTTGCTGTTGCAGTTTCTTGTCATTTCTTCTCCTCAGCCATAACACCTTGCGAAATGACGTAAATTCAAAAATGTTACATTGACGTTCAACAAGTTTATCCTTGATAATTACGTTGAATAAATGAATCTGATTCTAATAACCGGGACCAACGGCTTAACGTGCCTTTCGAATCACAGATCATCTTACTTTCGGACAATCAGGTGATCAGCCTGTAATGTCCTAACCAAACTAATGATCACAAGGTGATTTATTGTGATATGTCCCCACCGGGATTCGTACCTGGGGCCTCCGGATCGTGAGCCCAACGCTCAACCACTGGTTCACGGAGGCCGTTAGGATCCGATCCTGTGGTATAAATACCTACTACATCTGCGGGTGTACATGTTACGCGTGGATGTACCGATTTATCAAACTCCGACATTGAAGGATTGTGACGGGACAACTGATAGGATTGTACTGCCGTTTCGACTCGGGTATTTGCATAAATAACTCTGTGTTTCCTATAGAATATAATACATATAAATACTTACATAAAGAAAAGATCGACAGATATGTATAGTACAAACTTGCAAAAACTTGTGAATGGAGTTATGCAATGCTATCACCTTCACGAGAGCGTCTCACTCAGCGTGCCATATAAGTATCTCTCTCTCTCCTTGGCATTTATTATTCCCATCTGATGCTGGGGTCTGCCTTCTTCGTACTTCTTTTCCACTTCGCTCTATCAGACGTATCATGCCATATAAGTGTTCCAGATATAATATAACAAATATATTTATCCCCGCTGTAAAACGAATCTTGGTCTTCGAGCCCCGCTAGCCAGAACTTTTAAAGAATATAATTATTTTTGTTACAAAATCTTAGACCTTGATGTGTTCCATGATCCGCTGAATACATATTTATATATGAGAAAAAATCTAGATTATATCTATCTATCTATCTATATCAGCCTAAATTTATATCCAATTTTAGACGGTATTATCATTTTTTATCTATGTGTAATTAGACTAAGTTTTTATAGTTATTTATGAATTTTAATAAAGAATTTAATATCTATTTTAGACGTAGGCCTCTTCCATGTTTTTCCATTTCCGACGATCCTGGGCTATCGACATCCAGCCATATTCTGCGTGCCGCACAATGTCGTCCTTCCATCTCATTGGTGGTCTTCCTCTCGGTCTTGTGAATGCTCGTGGGCGCCACTCTAACAATCTCCGGGTCCATCTTTCCTTGCTCATTCGAGCAATGTGTCCCGCCCATCTCCACTTGCTAGATTATATAAAGCTCAACAAATGTTAATTATTTATATTTGCTTATACTTATATCTACCTATTATTTTTCAAAATTTTGAGTTTGCTGGTAATTTTTATTTTTCTTTATTTTTAAATATTTATCCTTAATTGTATTAGTTATGTACGCCGTAATTGTCATACATATGAGTCACAATACCGTTACCTTCTAAATGTAAAAATGTTTTATGTATGTGATGTGGCTGTACTTTATAAATAAACTAACGACCCGCCCCGGCTTCGCTCGGGTGCAATGCTGAGGAAAAAATGAAATTATTTACGACATCACATTAAAAACCTCAAAGATAACAGTATTTCTCCACTATTTAATGGATGTTGTTATATACATATACACTATTTATCTATTAAAAAAACCGCATCAAAATCCGTTGCGTAGTTTTAAAGATTTAAGCGTACATAGGGATATAGGGACAGAAAAAGCGAGTTTGTTTTATACTATGCAGTGATAAATAAATTAATAGTACAGTCATGAGCAATATAATGTACCCACTTTAGGACTCTGTCGCACTAACATATTTAACATTTAGTGAGACTTACGGTTTAATTTGTCAAAAAAGTTAATGTGACATGGTACCAAAGTGTATACATATTGATGCTCGTGACCGTACACCTACTCCTCGTCAGCTATGTTTAAGTCCCAAATAAGGGGCGAACCTATTGTAACGGCACATTTTTTTGTGAACTACGTGATAGAAATTATCTATGATCTGAACATGACTATGCCTATAGTGGTTACCAAGCACGTTATGCCGTTGGATCTTAACGGCCTTCGTGATCCAGTGGTTGAGCGTTGTGCTCACGATCCGGAGGTCCCGGGTTCGAATCCCGGTGGCGACAAATCACAAAAATCTCTTTATGATCCCTAGTTTGGTTAGGACATTACAGGCTGATCACCTGATTAGGTCATTGGTCCCGGTTATTACTTACTGATGTAAGTACGTAGTCGTTACATGAGCCATGTCAGGGGCCTTTGGCGGCTCAATAATAACCCTGACACCTGGGTTGATGAGATTGGTATTCCACCTCGCAATCCACACGATAAGAAGAAGTTACTTTCTACCGTGTTGTGAGCTCCTGTATATTTATAATTGGAATTCCAGTAGCTTCCAGTATATGATATTCCACATACACCAATGATCTCAATTACTCAATTGTATAACAATATTTTATGTTTATTTTTTTAATGAACGTCTAGGACCCTGGGCCGAGGTTTTTCTTGCAGCTTCTTTTCCCCGGCTATACAGGTTGTGAAGAGCTTCAGTTGTTTTAGGCGGATGACACGTTCGTTATGTGAACAAATATTTTTTAATTTATGAATAGTCCAAAAGGCCGCTCCGAATCGCACTCGGTGGGAAAACGCTCATTACGCTGGGGGCGATTCCGCGCTGGATTGCCAGCGAAATGGATATTTTTGAATTTGATCAATAAGGTAGGATGCGGTCCTGCTGGATGACTGGTCAGTAAAGCGAAAACGTGGCGATTCGTCACACGTTGACACTGACGGATTGCACGCATGGTCCGGAACGGGCTGCCAGTTGCGGTCGTTGCCTATTGCATGGTATAATAAAACAAATCCAAAAGAACAGCCTCTGTAGTCTAGTGATTGCGTTAGCCTCACGATCTGAAGGTTCAAGTTCGATTCCCGATGGGGACATTACCGAAATCACTTAGTGAGACCGTCCTTTGGTAAGGACAATCCCGGTAAATTAGACCATGAATTGTACCTGGATTGAAACTAGCGTGTCTATTGAGAGGTTTTATTAGCAAAAATTACTTCCGAATGTGATTTTTAAATATTAACTAGTTATAGACTACAAAATGTAGTTATCGTGGTATTGGCATGTAATGAGGACGGATGAAAGGCATATAAGTATGAATGTGGATAAAATATAAGGGTAGGGGACGATCCAATAAAGTGTGGATGGATTGTGTGAAGAATGATATGCGAGTGAAAAGTGTGAGTGAGATGACGACTGACAGAAATGAATGGAAGAGGAGTACATGTTGAGTGGGAAAAGGACAGGAGGCCGGCCACACGTAGAGTGGGAAAAGGACAGGAGGATGATGAGACTGCAAAATCTAGTATTGCCATGTAAAATATAATACAGGGTGTTAGTGACATCGTAACGAAAACTTTGAGAGATGATTCAGACCATGATTTTGGGTTGATATCAAGTGGAATTTTCCTTCGCAAAAGTATGGAATTGAAAATAATTCAAAAAAAACATCAACATTTTCATGACGGAAAATTCTACTTGATATCCGTTACGATGTCACTAACACCCATACAGTATACATATCTTTGGTTGACTTGCAGCCCTTGCAGTGCTAACGTGCACAACGTGATAAAATTATCGATCGATTCAATAAAGGGTATAGCGAGGTAAGGAAGACGAAATGGCCCCCATGGCCCATGACGGAATTATCATTTGTATTGGTATTGGCACTCTAAAAGAATACGAAATGTAAGGTCGTTGACCCCTGACCTTGACCTGTCTTTGAGATATTCGAGAAAGTTCGTACGCGCGCCGAGTTTTTTCAAAATTTTTTTTCCGAAAAACTATAAAAGCTAGAAGGATGGGACCAATTGCGTATAATTAGGGATACTTTGAAAAATATTCTGAATTTTTTTCAGAGTTCTGGTGAAATGACAACTGTGCAAAATAATTAAACAAAATATAAATATATTTTTTTAGTACTGTTCTATTATGTTTACCGCGCCAAAAAAAATATATAATACTCTTTGATTTATATACTTACACCACACAAAAACTGATTAAAATCAAAGAGGCGCTTCTTGAGTAATTATGAATTTACTTAGTGTGCGTACGGCTGGTAGGAACTAATTAAAGAGGTCGTTTTTAGATTAATTATTATAATTACATGTTAAACAGAATTTTAATCATCATCATCACTATTTTCATTTATTACAACATTGATTGCATCATTTGAAAATATTTTCGACAGAATTTCAGCAGGACGTAAAATGCGAGATAGATATCTCGCATGAGCTAAATAATATAATTATTACACTTGCGATATATGAAAATCGACTTGCGAAAATCGTATTTTGGGCAAAAGAAAACCCATTTATGCAAACTGTTTACAATCTGTACTACGAACGGGTTTATAGTTGATTTTGCTGGGCCAATTTATGGTACGGAAAATGATGCCACTATTATGAAGAAAGTGCTACAGGATGCTAAACTTAAAACTCTAGTTCGTAGTACAAATTGTAAACGGTTTGCATAAATGGGTTTTCTTTTGCCCAAAATACGATTTTCGCAAGTCGATTTTCATATGCCGCAAGTGTAATAATTATATTACTTAGCTCATGCGAGATATCTATCTCGCATTTTACGTCCTGCTGAAATTCTGTCGAAAATATTTTCAAATGATGCAGTCAATGTTGTAATAAATGAAAACAGTGATGATGATGATTAAAATTATGTTTAACATGTAATTATAATAATTAATCTAAAAACGACCTCTTTAATTAGTTCCTACCAGCCGTACGCACACTAAGTAAATTCATAATTACTCAAGAAGCGCCTCTTTGATTTTAATCAGTTTTTGTGTGGTGTAAGTATATAAATCAAAGAGTATTATATATTTTTTTTGGCGCGGTAAACATAATAGAACAGTACTAAAAAAATATATTTATATTTTGTTTAATTATTTTGCACAGTTGTCATTTCACCAGAACTCTGAAAAAAATTCAGAATATTTTTCAAAGTATCCCTAATTATACGCAATTGGTCCCATCCTTCTAGCTTTTATAGTTTTTCGGAAAAAAAATTTTGAAAAAACTCGGCGCGCGTACGAACTTTCTCGAATATCTCAAAGACAGGTCAAGGTCAGGGGTCAACGACCTTACATTTCGTATTCTTTTAAAGTGCCAATACCAGTACAAATGATAATTCCGTCATGGGCCATGGGGGCCATTTCGTCTTCCTTACCTCGCTATACCCTTTGGTCGAATTCGATAAGTTTGTTTTTACAGCAGCCTCCCTGGTCTAGTGGTTAGAGTGTTAGGCTCACGATCTGGAGGTCCGGGTTCGATTCCCGATGGGGACATTGTCGTAATCACTTTGTGAGACTGTCCTTTGTTTGGTAAGGACTTTTCAGGCTTGAATCACCTGATTGTCTGAAAAAGTAAGATGATTCCGTGTTTCGGAGGGCACGTTAAGCCGTTGGTCCCGGCTATTAGCCGTAAAAACACCTCCACCAACCCGCAGTGGAGCAGCGTGGTGGAGTATGCTCCATACCCCCTCCGGTTGATTCAGGGGAGGCCTGTGCCCAGCAGTGGGACGTATATAGGCAGTTTATGTTATGTTATGTTTTCACCCACGACGGAACGGAGCAGGTAGCGTTTAGGGTGAGAGATGTTTGTTTGTGTGTGCGCTTGTGCAAAAGTAATGTACCTATCTTCTAAACTAATGATCCGATTTTGATGCGGTTTTCAATAACGGGTTTGTGTTTGATGAGTTCATGTTATGATACAGGTGTGATGGCTGTAACTTACTAGGGGGCGCCACAATATTAGTGCAAAACAATGTTGTAATATAATCAAAACGAAATGTCCGATTACAATTCCGTTTTCAGCCATGTGTACGTGGTGGCTTAATGCATGTTCCCAAATAATAAAAATTACGTCTTTAAGTTAGTTATTTTATTCTTTTTTCTACTCCTCTACTTTAATCTGGCATTTAAATAACCAAAAAGTCTAATATAAGTACATACATAATTAAACTCTTTGAAAAAGTGTACGCTCTATGGCCTATAAAAGCATTGTTTACAAAGTGTAACTGTACTATAATGTCGCCAAAAAAGCATTGTTGTTGTTTTTTTTTTTTTGACCTGGAAACTGGCACCTTTACTTTGTTTGGTGCCATAGATATACTATAAAAAAAGTATACATTTGCCGCCATTTTCCCGCGCGTTGGAAAATAAATTGGAAAATTTTTGTTTCATTTAAAATTACGTCGTCGTAGAAAAAGTATTGTATGCAACGTTGTATAACTAGGTCAAAAAATGCTCGTGGCCTCTCTTATTGCGATGTTCGCCAAGGCTCACATCGCAACTCACGCCACTCGCATTTTTTGACCCTTCTTATACAACTGTTGCATAAAATACTATTTCGATGAGATTTTTACCGTCGTGGGTTTTTCGATTTTTTTAATTTTGCTTAATTTTATTATTTCCTAACATGCGTGGCACCCGATTTTGTTTGTATTTTGACAGGACGACATGACTTATATGGCACCAATCGACAAAACAATATGTTATCACATTGCGCATGTTAGCCCAAGTGGTCATAAACCAACTCGTCTAATTTGGTTAATTTGGTCGTAAACATGATCAACTAAGCTAAGTTTTTCTTTCCAAGCCGAACTATGCCTACAACGTGTAATTATCATCATCAACCCATTAACGTCCCCACTGCTGGGGCACGGGCCTTCCCTATGGATGGATAGGGAGATCGGGCCTTAAACCATCACGCGGGCTCAGTGTTAACGACTGCTAATACAGCCGGGACCAACAAAAAAGCTCGAGATGAAAACTTTTTTTTTGTGGTCACCCATCCTATGACCGGCCTTTGCGAATGTTGCTTAACTTCAGCAATCGCAGACTGAGCGCGTTTACCGCTGCGCCACCGAGCTCTTCGTGTAATTATATAAACAACTAAAACAAGTTTCTAATTAAGTATGTAGGTATGATATACCCATCACAGCCATAACATCGAGAACCCACCTAACCACTTCTAAGCTTTATAACTGTCCATTCATCCGAGACTAGTAAAGCCATTCACTACCATAATTTGTCTCTGTCGGCCAGTGGTTGAGCGTTGGGCTCACAATCCGGAGGCCCCGGGTTCGAATCCTGGTGGCATATCGCAAATAACACTTTGTGATCCCTAGTTAGGTTAGGACATTACAGACTGATCACCTGATTGTCCGAAAGTAACATGATCTGTGCTTCGGAATGCACGTTAAGCCGTTGGTCCCGGTTATAACTTACTGATGTAAGTAAGTAGTGTTTACGTGAGCCATGTCATGGGTTTTTGGCGGCTCAATACTAACCCTGACACCAGGGTTGTTGAGGTTGGTAATCCATCTCACAATCCACACGATAGAAGAAGACCATAATTTGAGCATTTGTCTTCTCTTTATAATATAACACATACATTAATGAGCAGAAATATTATACACGTTTCATGTACCCACTTAAGAACCCTGTTGCACTAACATATTTGACATTTAATGAGACATACAGTTCCATTTGTCATAAAAGTTAATGTGATATGGTGCTAAAGCATGCTACGGACATTCCATACAAAAAATCTCATTCTTAACGTGTGCCGCCTTGTCGCGTAAGCGCGAGAGAGACAGAGAGGTCCCGCGCGCTCCCCTATCTCCTTAGCGGCTTAAAGTCATTTAGACTAAAGTAAGGCCTAGAGGGGGTGAGGTAAACCTAGCTTGACGAATTGGTGCGGGGCGGAGACTTACCATTCTATACGTAGTATTACTCTTTATTCTATGCTTCCAGCCCACCCACCAAACCGTTTCTTAACTTATAAACGACCATTCATTCACTGCGACGAGCGGAACCATTCACTACGATGATTCGAGCATTTATCTCCGTCATATAACTCTCATAATAACATGACGTAATTGATTTGGCTATACAATGATAGGCAAACATGTTTTGTAAAACAACCGCTTGTAATTCTGCCTGTCAAAAAGTTGTGTTAGATTTTGATTGAGAATATCTTGTAATAGATACTTTTAGTTAGTGATTATTTAGAAGATATGAATGCATGGGATTAACTGTCTGAGAACTGACATTAAGCAGCTAAATTACTCAATTGTATACCAATATTTTATGTTTTTTTTTTTATTTATTTTTTAAAGAACGTCTAGGGCCCTGTTCCGAGGTTTTTCTTGCAGCTTCTTTTCCCTGGATATACAGGTTGTGAGAAGCTGCAGTAATTTTAGGCGGATGAGACGTTCGTTATGTAAAAATTGACGATTCAAAGTGTAACTATGTTACCTACTGAATAAAGATATTTTTGAATTTGAATTTGAACTTTATGTGTCAGTTCTGACTAGGTTTTGTTCACGGAAAAGAAGAAAGCGGTTGGAAAGGCCAAGTGAGCACACAGTAAGGCTGAGATTTGTGTCCGGATTGTGTATAGTGTGGTAAATAATATAAAAATATCTGCCAGCATGTCCATTTCATATTAATCGACCGCTGGTGTTTCAGACTGATATATTTATTATCTTGCTATCTTTATGTAAATGACTAACTTATACACTATTCTACAATATTAAAACTTAGTTGCCCAGCCAATAAGCATATAAATTATTATCTGATTACCGTATTGGTCATATATTATAAAACATCAGGATTGTTAACATTTTATTTAACGGGGTTTATTTATTACCGGTAATTTAGTTATGTAAACAATAAAATATGTAATTATGGTAATATTTTTTTTGGAGCCGACTAATAAGCGCGGTTTTATCGCTTTTAGGATTCAGTAATAATGGATATCTTTTTAAATGTTATTCGTCATTCGAAAAGCAAAGAAAAAAATTAAGTACTATCTGCCAGTTCTAGAAAACTTATATATTTATTTATTTATGGATCACTTACAGCTATGCACATTATAACATTTAGTTAGTACATAATTAAACAAAGTAAAACAGTACTTATGTGTAAGCCTATTACAAGTGAACACAACATTCACCATAAAAAGAAAACAACATCTAGTCTGTTGAGACTAACTTCAAAAGACTACAGAACATATTAAATAGGTTATGTGTAACGCTTTTTAAATATTAATTTGTCATTTTGATTAATCTTTTCAATCAGTTTGTGGATGTAATTAATCCACAAAATTTATCGTCATGAATTTTGACCTACTTACTAATGAGTAACTACATTAATTATTAAATACTAGGGTAATACATTAAACACTCACATACCTACCCAGGCAGAGCCACAAGTCTGCTTGCAGCCACTTCTGATATGAAGACCTGTAAGGATCTGACGAACTGTATGGTGAGTTCCGTGACATATTCCATGTCAGGGGCCTTTGGCGGTTTAATAATAACCCTGACGCCAAGGTTGATGAAGTTGGTCACCCACCTCATAACTCACCCGATAGATGAGAAGCTGCAACTTTGTATGTTTAGTCATTGTGTCTTACGTTTTGCTTTGATAAAATTCTCAGAAAATAAGAAAGAAAGAAAGAAACGTTTATTATAATATGATTTTCAGTTCATCTTCTGTTCCCACTTCCCAGCCATGTGATTAAAACCGGCGGAAGTATTGTGTCCTTTTTTAACACGATGGAAAACTATGTGAGCGCTGGTCTTGTCACATATTTTCACCAAAAATGTTTTAATTTTTGACGTGAAGTGAAAACCACTCAAACGTGTAAAATGACATTATATCGAACATATGACATAATATATAAATTAGGGTTCAGCTAAAAATCAGCGCTCTCTTGGGTCTCAAGAGTTTTATGCTGAGAACCCTTTTTTGCGTGTAATGTACAGGGGGGCCTGTTGTATTTCCTAATGTTTAATTGTACTAATGTTCGATCATCCTAAATATTGATTATCCTACCGTAATACTTGTCCTAATATTCTTTAGTTCTAATATAATGTCCCTAAAGTTTGAAATTCCGAATTTTTCATTCCCTATATGATCTATTTGACATATTTTGGTTAGTTGTGACCATCGAGGCCCGAAGGGCCGAGAGGCGGCGGTGAAGATTTGTTTCGTAACGACAGCAGTCACGGGTGCGAGCGAAGCGAGCACGGAAATTCGCGGCACCCCGACACTGTAGATATAGGTTACGAAGGCTGTATGGCAGGGGGCGAGCAAAGCGAGCCCCCTGCCATATAGCCGAGTGGGTTAGGTTACTTGTGACCATTGAGGCCCGTAGGGCCGAGAGGCGGCGGTGAAGGTTCTCTATTGTATTCCCTAAAATTTCTTATCCTACTTTTTATTTTCCTTCACATTTTATTTAGGACTATACATTTTAGGAATATAAACGATTGTAACTATGGACATTAGGGCTTACCATCATTAGGATGAAAAAAAATAGGGCAATGAACACTAGGAGTTAACAAAATTGGACTAGGATCATTAGGACATTCGATACTTAGGACTAAAATGTGAAGGAAAATAAAAAGTAGGATAAGAAATTTTAGGGAATACAATAGAGAACCATGTACAGTCATAAGCAATATCATGCACCCACTTTAGAACCCTGTCGCACTATCATATTTGACATTTAGTGAGACTTCGGTTTAAGTTGTCAAAAAAGTTAATGTGACATGGTTTCCAAGTGTATACATATTAGTACTCGTGGCCGTACATAATGTTTTATTTGATTTGTTAATAAATAATAATAACATAAGCTATATGAAAATAACATTACAAATAACATAAATAATTATCTTTATCTTTAATATAGATATGTTTTTTTACATACATACATACATACATAAACTCACGCCCGTAATCCCTAATGGGGTGGGCAGAGCCACAAGTAATCAAAGACAACTTGCAGCCACTGTTGATACGAAGTCCAAAGATGGATATGATGAACCTTATGGTGATAGGGGATCAGCCTATCGCCCATAACATTAGTGCATCATGTTAGAGGACACAATCCCTCTGTCGGTTTTTACGACATGCCCGGGAAGAGAAGCAGCTGAACGTGTTCTATGTTTTTTATATGCTCCCAGAACAGCATAGAAGCATCTATCTAAAACCTCTCATGCTTCACACGCTAAGCACTAACCACCTTACAAATAAAAAATAAACCAGCCAAGTAAAATTAAATTCAATTATCATACAATTCGAATGAACTTTTCTTGGCTGTCGAATACTTAAACCCACGTTCATCCCTGGTTTATTTTTTATTTGGTAAGGTAAGGTGGTAAGAGACGAGCCTCGTCAAGAGTATAGAGCAAATTCCATAACACCGACCCATTATAGCCAGCCGTGGAAGATTTACGATAATAAAGACTATCTGGCTTTTACATCGACATAGACACCGCCCCCGCATGAATAATATTGTTGTTTTTCTGCACATAAATATTGGATATTATCGACAGCCGCATCCGACCTCTGAGCTCTGACCAACGGTATCGACCGTACTGGCGATACCACAACTCTGACCTATTACTTTACTAAAACTGACTGAACAAGCCTTGGGTTTGGTCGTGCACGTGCTTGTGACGTCACATTTCAGTAGCTGCAGTAACGGCTTCCGTGGTCTAGTCGCTCAAGCGTGTGCTCAGGATCCGGAGGTCCCGGGTTCGAATCCTGGTGGGGAAAATTACAAAAATCTCTTTGTGATCCCTAGTTTGGTTAGGACATTGCAGGCTTATCACCTGATTGCCCAGAAGTAAGATGATCCGTGCTTCGGAAGGCACGTTAAGCTGTTGGTCCAGGTTACTACTTACTGACGTAAGTACGTAGTCGTTACTTGAGTCATGTCGGGGCCTTTGACGGCTCAATAATAATCCTGACACCACGGTTGATGAGATTGGTCGTCCACCTCTCAACCCACACGATAAGAAGAAGTAGCTACTGTAAAAAAATGTAAATTTATTATTTTAGCGTTGCGCCTGGCACTTTTTTTCGTCCCTTTTTCATAATAAAATCACCCATGATTTTCTGGATATTTCGGGAGCGAGCACGGACAGTTTGTCTCGCTCGCACTTACGCGGTAAGGCGGCAAAAACGAAACAAAAAATTATGTATGCTTTCATATTATAATGCCATAATAATTTACTTTTAGCACTAAGTGTACTATAGAGCTAACCACGCCGCTTGTCGGATGTAGTCATTTCATTAGTCATTACGATCTTGAATAATCTAAATTTGTTTTTGATTGTGTATGAGTATTTGTCTTATTGTTTCGTGGATTAATACCTAAATAACTGTTAGTGCTGTATTACAGCGATTCCGAAAAGTGGGTTCTAGATTCAGAAAAGTTACCACGGCCGAAATTTAATTAATTGTATCAAGTACCTAATGAAAAATCTTAGACGTATATAGGTTGGTTTTTTTTAACTGCCTATATACGTCCCACTGCTGGGCACAAGCCTCCCCTCAATCAACCGTAGGGGGTATGGAGCATACTCCACCACGCTGCTCCAATGCGGGTTGGTGGAGGTGTTTTTACGGCTAATAGCTGGGACCAACGACTAACGACTTAACGTGCCCTCCGAAGCACGGAATCATCTTACTTTTTGGGACAATCAGGTGATTCAAGCCTGAAAAGTCCTTACCAAACAAAGGACAGTCTCACAAAGTGATTTCGACAATGTCCCCATCGGGAATCGAACCCGGACCTCCAGATCGTGAGCCTAACGCTCTAACCACTAGACCACGGAGGCTGTTTATGTAATGTATTGACCTTCAACAAGTTTATCCATGATAATTACGTTGAATAAATGATTCTGATTTCTGATTTCTGATTATAAAAATATTTCTTAATAAAACTTTACCTTCTTACTTAAATTTGTTACATAGTTTTAGACTTGCAATCAAATGAAACGGGGTTCCATTAAATGAATGTTATTTAATGGATGTTCCATTATTTTCAAGGTTTGGGTACCCCTGCTGTATTGTCCAAATTGAAACTATGTAGTTTGTTTATCGGCCTATTATTAAAGCAACCACTATCTAAAGCTATTCCAAAGAACAATTCGATTCCATTAGTAGTTACTGAGATAAAACTGTGGCAGACGGACAGCTGGACAGCAGGACATCCGTGCTTCGGAAGGCACGTTAAGCTGTTAGTCCCGGTTACTACTTACTGATGTAAGTTGTACTTATAGTTTGTACCCGCAATCTTTCAATTATTATTTTTTTACATTTTTCCTCACGTTATGGTTGCCTGGAAGAAATCGCTTTAAGCGATAAGGCCGCCATTTGCCATGTACTTAATTAAGAGACTTTTTCTAATTATTTCTTTTTATTTTGGTGCAATAAAGTGTATTTGTATTGTATTGTATTGTAAGTTAGTAGTGGTTGCATGAGCCATGTCAGGGGCCTTTGGCGGCTCTATAGTAACTCTGACACCAGGGTTGATGGGTAATCCACCTCACAACCCACACGACAAAAGAAAACTCATAAAGTCGAATATAATAATAGTCATTAATCAATACGACACTTGGTGAGCGGGACGAACGCCAAAACGGCTGTTATTGCGTGCCTCTAGTTTATTTGTACATGACATACTAGACATGTTTCTTGACAGCCTGAAGCACAGTTATCATGTGGTAAACACATTGCATTCAGTGGTTTGCCGTTCCGGGGAATATTCCCGGCTTGTTCTTGTATCGTGTGGGTTGTGAGGTGAATTACCAACCTCATCAACCCTGGTGTCAGGGTTACTATTGAGCCGCCGAAGGCCCCTGACATGACTCATATAACGACTACGTACTTATATCAGTAAGTAGTAACCGGGACCAACGGCTTAACGTGCCTTCCGAAGCACGGATCGTCTTACTTTCGGACAATCAGGTGATCAGCCTGTAACGTCCTAACCAAACTAGGGACCACAAAGTAATTTTTGTGATATGTCCCCACCGGGAATCGAACCCAGGACCTCCGGATCGTGAGCCCAACGCTCAACCACTGGACCACGGAGGCCGTTAATAAAATTCCCGGCAGTAAATAAAAAAAAAATGTTTTTAGTATCGGAAAACAATACAATAAGGCATATGAAGTACGATGGGTCATCATCATCAATTTAAGAGCCACGCTCTTGTCGGTGCAGCATTTTCCATGCTACTTTTTAGGGAAAAATAGGGCAATGGTTTCCCTCTTGAGTTCCGCCCCGCAGTACTCTGTCTGACGCAAGTGGTATGGCGCCCAGAGTAGTCTATAGACACATATGACAACATACATATATTATGACATAATGTATCTGGTGTCTTGGTTCCATACAAGACCATTAACCCGGCCCCAGGGGGGACAGAGTCATCTTCTCTGCCCTCCACTGGGGCAATTCCTGTTCGGCGTGTCCTTGCCGCGGGGGTGGGCGCCTCTTACTTCAGTAGGCCGGAGTAAGATGGTGGCTGAGTTCGAATAGGGACCCAGACCTACGGGGTATAACGTAGAACCCTTGCCCAGGGATACGGGTGAAGACCTCAACGGCTGCAGAGGCGGAGATGGGAGCCATCGGTACGGCAATGCAGGACGGAAGGGGCATGTCACAGGGACTGTAACCTGGAACCTGACAGAGGGCAGCAGTAACTGTCAGTACTATTCAGAGGCAGAGGACAGGAGTCCTAGTATGGCTTTGTAATAGACTACTCTGGGCGCCATCCCACTCGCGTCAGACAGAGTACTGCGGGGCGGAAGGCAAGAGGGAAACCACTGCCCTATTTTTCCCTAAAAAGTAGCATGGAGAATGCTACACCGACACGAGCGCGGCTCTTAAATTGATGATGAATGTATGATTGTCGTAGGACATATGTAGTCTGTAGGATGGGTATTTAATATTAAAAATATAACCAAATGAACAGAGGTTCCCAAACTAGGCGGAGCCTGTTTCTTGGGAAACCGTAAAAAGGGGTAAATGTGATGTTGGCGCATAGTTTGCCAAAGGAATAAGAGCAAACGTTACGTGAATAGAGCTTTATTACATAGCCTTTAGGCAGCCAGGAACAGAGTACAAGAAAGAACAATTTGAAAAACAAGCAACCAGTCTCCTTGCTATTAAAGAGTTTTTTAAAAAAGAAACATTCCGACTTTGGGAATAATCCCGGGAACAACACATCACTGATTGCATGTTCTTGCAGTTTTATAGGTCTTGCAGGTCGGTAGGTTTTGCAGGTCGTTAAATTAATACGAAACTGGACCGCCTTTCTCCGTTATGCTGACCTAATGCGGTCGGTAATTAAGGATATCCCGTTGACTGCGATATTTTTACGACTGCTCCGGCGTTTTACGTCACATCGATAAATATAGCTTGCTTGTGTACTTACTTTTTATTTTTTCAACGTAGATATCTTCATGGTTTCCTTCTTTTTTTCACCTTTGATGGATTTGCTCCCCAGACTTGCCCTAAGGCATAGACGAGGCCTAAGATGGAGCGAGCTCGCCCAGAAAGTGCCTGTTCACTCTCGCCTTGAAAGCACCCGGGTTATATGCATTCGGAAATACAGAAGACGGCAGAGAATTCCACTCCTTGTACATGAATAGCCAATAAAGAAAGAAAGAAAGAAAGGAAGAAAAAATATTTATTCGACATACTTATTGTTTTAACATAATTAACATAAAATAAAACAGTTATGAATGTATGCCGAAACGGTTCCACCTCAGCATAATGCCATAGCCTAGACTATGACGCTGGTTTTCAGTTGAAACCGGTAAGGTGATCAGGTAACACATTAAATAAAAAACAATAAGACTTCTCCAATCGCCATTCTCAATGTCATCCCAGATTCTGTAAATCTTTGTGGGCCAATTGAATTGTTTTCTTTTATCGCGAAAGGAGTCGGTTAATTTATCGCATCGCGCGCGATATGTGTGTGCCTAAGATTTCGTGTTCTTATTTGAGATCTTATCGCGAAGAGATAAGATTAGCGAAATTAATTCCCAAACATTTGTTACCGTCAACCCGTTTGCTTAGAATTATCAGAATGACGTTCAAAATGCTTACGTCACACCACAATAATATTTATCTACGACTACCTACTACTACGTTTATCTATCTAACTAAATCATAACAATATGACGCGTATAAAATAGGAATTCCCAAGTTACTTATGTTGTTCTTTACATAAAAAGTTTGTTTTGTTATTTACTATCCTGTTTGAGTCTTTCGTCTTTTCTTTTGGAGTAGATAAACTTTATAGAACCTCAATTCCAAATAAATGAAACTACACTCTTTTTTATCAAACGATATTTCTGATAGGATAAATGGAAACTAATTTTGCACTGTACACAGCGTAATACAATTTAAATAAATTCGTATTCCCTAATACATCTATAGTTCAACCCTACTAGTTTCGTGAAATAATCTTCTTAAAAATAAACAGTTCTGTGAATAATCTCATCGATTCAAATACAAATCAAACAGTAATCCATCCCTACAACATTCATATTTTATATTCAAATATGGCTTTCGAAATCCGAACGCTTCGATTTCGCAACCCCATCCGCCATCTCATCAATATCGCTCCGTCCGATTAACGGCGCGTCACAATATTGTATCAATCAGCACAAACGCTGAAACAATGTATAAAATAAATCAATAACCAATCACAGCGGGCCTGCGTAGTTAAAATTTGGGTCACAGTATAAAATTGAAACGGTCGATGTTTTGTATGCACACTGCGGATTGCAGGGATTGTATTTGTGCAGCCATTTAGATTCAAAAAAAGATTCCAGAATGTACTGGAATTTTAGCGATGAATGTAGGAGAAAATTTGATTTTAGAAATATGTCTGCTTCAGTTATGAAATTGCTGTCGAATTTTCGAGCTGCTATTTTGTTGAATATTCAGAATATTCGTTTTATAAATAGTTTCATGTCTTAAATATGTATATGACATGAATGTGTGGCTCTTTTGCATTACATTGTACATATAAGAATGTCCCACTATCAAATTAATCAAGCTAAGCTAAGGCAGTGAAGATAAATATTATAGTAAAAACATTTAAAACACAATTTCCACTATCTACGAACGGTTTCCCGGTCGTGACAATTGTTAATTTAGTCATTATTGTCAGATAGTGGCTTTTGTGAATAATAAAGTAAAGGCAGGACATCATTATCTCCCTAGCGTTATCCCGTTTCTCACGGTGTTCGCTTATCTAACCTGAAGATTTGATCGGGCCAATTTTGACAGGTCCTGTCTGACCTTCCAATCGCCATTCCTCTCTTCTTCCTGCCAAATCCTTCACCTCCTGATACGACACGACCAGCACTTTCTCTCTTTTATAGAGTCTCTTTTATTTGTTCCATAAATGTTCTCCTAGGTCTACCCCTTCCTCTCTTTCCTTCAATTTCAGATCTCTATTTTCTATTTCAGATGTAAAAGAAAAAATAATATTAACAAAACCCAATGCAAAGCGAACATTCTGTGAAGCCATAAAACATTTTTATTCATTTTTATCAGAAAGTAGGTTACAGCAACCTTAACTTAGAGTTCCCTTGGGCGAGTTTTTACAGTGGAAAGAAAACAGGTAAAAGAGCAATGGCCTCCAGGAGACATATTACATCGGTCTCCATTAAGACTTCTTTGTCCCAGAGTGGTTCTTAGACGTTAGATTAGGCGGAAATGTAATTTCTAACGGAGAAAAAAAAATATATGTGCGATATTTGATTATACTTTTAAGGTTCGAACGCGGCCTCAGCCTGGTTTATTTGGTTATGTTTTTTTTTTCTGCGGATGCTTATGATGGCAAACGTAAGTAGTTTACATCGCTCAGGTTGGTAACAGAAAGCACCGGTGTGTTGCAAATTACTTTTTGTATTCTCAATATCGTTGGCTTATCCTCCTAAGGCCGAGATTTTCAGACATAATAGTTAAACAATGGAGTTAGGATATTAAAAGACATTCGGTCTTTGGACTTGATAGTGAAAACCAAGTATGCGTCTTGAAATATCATTTTCAGTGGCGACCCTAGTGCGGTGCGAACCGGTGGCCCGTTTTTTTTTTTTGGGGGGGGGCGTTAATCAGCCATGACGGGACCACCCTGGCAGGCAGCCCCTGATCTACAGGGGATTAACTGGATTGGGCACACCTGCCCTGTGAATTAGACCTCTTAGTGGCCACATAAAACTCATACATTTAATGGGTGGCCGTAAACGACATTTTTAAAAGTTTTGATTAGGTATATTTCGGTGGTCGTAAACTAATCGAAACAAACTATTTTGGGGGGCGCCACTGTGAGGTCTCGCACCACCAAAATATTTTGGTAGGGCCGCCACTGATCACATTCGTGTGTATTTTTTGTTCACAAAACCCCACAATATACACCTAGGGTGGTAGTAATAAATTAATCTCAGCTTTGAGACTGCCCTCAAGATTATTAAAAACAACATACATACATAAACTCACGCCTATTTCCCACCGGGGTAAGCAGAGACTATAGAATTCCATTTGCTTCGATCCTGACACACTTCTCTTGCTTCCTCCACATTCATCAATCGCTTCATAGACGCACGCCGGTTCAGAGTAGATCGTATTGAACCTTTTCTAAGGACATCTCCAATTTGATCATTGTAAGTCCTTCTCGGTCTTCCTCTGCCAGCCCTACCATCAACTTTCGCTTTATATACCGCTTTTGCAATTCTATTATCCTTAATCCGCTCAACGTGTCCAAACCAACCTAACATTCCCTTCTCAATCCTAGTCACTATATCGTCTTTTACACCACATCTCTGTCTTATCACACTGTTTCTCACTCTATTAAAAACAAGCTTATATAAAAACAGGGGCATGATCTTGAGGGCAGTCTCAGCTGAGATCAATTTATTAATACCATCCCTAGTTTCAATCCAGGTATAAAGAAGTTCAAGTTTTCATTTGAGTGATTTAATTTCGATATTTCTTGTTACAATGATATTACGGTAGGTTTTTTTTACATATGTACCTTATTTACTGTTTATGTAAGATGACATGTAAAAATATTTTGTTTACTAATAAATGACCACATACGCACGATAGAAGAAGAATAAGATCTTAATAAGGTTCATCGTATCCATCTTAGGACTTCAATGCCAAGTGTAGTTGCAAATTGTCCTTTAACGACTTGTAGCACTGTTTACCCAGATAGATATAGCCTCCATCATGTTATATCACTTAAGTAAAGTCCCTCGAACGACCATAGGCTAGCAAACAATAAACTCGTGATACTAATGTACACAGTACATCAACACCAGCCTACCCAGAAGGTGTGTCGACCGCTAATCAGCTAGTCAAACACACGCAATCGAAGTTTGGCAACTGACCTTGGTTTGCGAAAACTACACAATAGGCAAAAAAATAAGTAAGATGGCGGGGAAAAAAAAGCGAGTCGGGTCCACGCAATTGGAGTTCCGTATCTTACATCTGGAAACTTTATGGAACGATTTTATTTTCAGTATTTATTAAACTGCTAGGTAAGCGTGATCCACTCTAGACTACATCGTCACTTACCATCAGGTGAGATTGTTGCTATATTAATGCGGACATAAGCAGCCTATATACGTCCCACTGATGGGCACAGGCCTCCCCTCAATCAACCGGAGGGGGTATGGAGCATACTCCACCACGCTGCTCCAATGCGGGTTGGTGGAGGTGTTTTTACGGCGAAAAGCCGGGACCAACGGCTTAACGTGCCCTCCGAAGCACGGAATCATCTTACTTTTTCGGACAATCAGGTGATTCAAGCCTGAAAAGTCCTTACCAAACAAAGGACAGTCTCACAAAGTGATTTCGACAATGTCCCCATCGGGAATCGAACCCGGACCTCCAGATCGTGAGCCTAACGCTCTAACCACTAGACCACGGAGGTTGTTAAATTAATGCGGATTCCCTTACAATCTGGCATCCGATAATTCGCCTATTCTTGTGGCCTTTCATCCTTAAGCTTTCATACTGGCCAATCTACGTAGTTTGATGCTTAAAGCACCTGCTTGAGCATTGAGATCGGAAAAATCGCTGTTAGAATCGCTCGAGATCGTGGTTACCATGGTTACGCTCACCTATTTACTATTAGACTATACATTTCCGATCGCCTCATACGGGGAGGGCTTATTTGAACCCCGGTACCTAACTTCCACCAAAGAGTTATTAATTTATCTTAAGTGCAATTTTCACTTGCGCAGTCTCGACATTGTAATAATAAGCCCTCCCCGTATGAGGCGATCGGAAATGTGTAGTCTAATAGTAAATAGGTGAGCGTAACCATGGTAACCACGATACGGCTCACCTATCACGTCTGTCGAACAGAAAGTTTGATGGTGCGTGGGTGATCTGATCACCCACGTTGATGATCATCTTGCTGTAGATGTACCTCTGACTAGCCCAATTGGGAATATACTCATGAGCTTGCGTTAAAAGGTCTAAAATATGTGTCGGTTGATATTGCATTTTCTTGTCATTTCTTCTCATTAGCCATACTACATAACACCTTGTCAAATGACGTAGATTCGAAAATGTTAAATTGACCATCAAAAAGTGTATCCATGATTATTTCGTTGAATAATTAATGTTTTTGATTCTGATATTTTCTATGTATGGAACCTGCTTAGTATTCATTCACAGGTCATCATCATCAATTTAAGAGCCACGCTCTTGTCGGTGTAGCATTTTCCATTCCAGTCTATCAAAGGCCAATTCCTTGACTTCCCTATAAGACACGACGTTAACCTTTTCTTTAATCTGTTCCATGTAAGCTCTTCTTGGTCTTCCCCTTCCTCTCTTTCCTTCTATGATGTTAACAGGTACACACACACAGGTAGGTAGGTGTCATTCACAGGTATTCATACTAAATTCATTCTTATCTTCATTCTCTCTGTTCGCTCGCCCTCCGCAGCGTCAATACGCGTGATGTTTTGTAACTATTTCTAACAATTTAATAAATAACAAGTGTTTATAAAAGTGACTTTTTGTTAATAACGCCCCACTGCAATTGAACATTTTTTTACAAAATCAAAATAGTGAGCAGAACCCTAAAAATGTAGCTATTCGATTTGGTAGGTAGTGAGTAGCTGGGGCCCTCTGGTCTAGTAATTTGCGGTCGAACTAATGGCTTCTTGCGATGGGGTTCTACTTGAATAGGTCTATTCTATTGGCACTATAGCCCGTGATTACTTACAAGTGTAAAAAGCGTTTGTGCTTTTGTAGAGGACTTCCTTATAAAATGTGGGTGTTAAAGGGAGACAGAGCAATTAGTTCTCAACAGATGGACTAAGGCTGTTATTGAATGGTGGCCAAGGGATGGTATGCGATATCGAGGCAGACCACCAGCTCGGTGGTCGGATGACATTGTGAGGTATGCCGGAAAGCAATGGATGAGACTTGCACAGGACCGGAAAGGATGGCGTGAAAGAGAGGAGGCTTAGAAAACTTTTCCTTAATATTTTTTTTCTCAGCTACTATTTTTTTGTATACCTATAACATAACGAAAAAGATTATATCTATATTATTATTCTTATGTTTGTGTTATTTGTTTACAGGTACGTTGTGTTCTAAGGCTGAGTTTGTGTTTTACACGTAAGTAGTTAGATTTGTGGAGAACCAGAAAGTATATTTGATTTGATTTTTTTGTCTGTCACCTTTCATCATTTCATTAATCATCAAGAAAAAAAATACGTAAGACATGGCTGTATGGGCATAGTTCCTTTTGTCTTACCCTTCGGGGAAAACCGAAAAAAAAAAAAACAGCTTAAGACGACTAAGGAGGTCGTCGTTAACAGTGTCATTCTAGCAGTCCTCGTGCCACGAGGCAAGAGGCGATAAAACATCGGACATCAGGAACAGTATAACGACTTTTGTATTTTATCGCGTCTGCTGAGTTTATTGCACTATGGCGTTTTTATTATTTACTTCTACGCTATTGATTGACATACTTTCAGAGGACTATGAATATAACTTTGCCTAGAGACCTATCGCCATTTATAACCTTATGGACTAATGTTATGGGCGATGAGGTCCCTTGACACCATATATCTATTATAGGACTTCGTATCAGCAGTGGCTGTAAGTTGTCCCTGATTATTTGTGGCTCTGCCCACCCCACGTCACGTTGGTCTCACAAAAACCTTGGTGAAGTGTGGGTACTTAGTTCATCTTGCAGTGGATGCACATCTTACTACTCCATTTGGGATATATTGAGCTTATGTTATGTGTCTGCCCACCCCAGTAGGGATTATAGGCGTGAGTTTGTGTATGTATGTAATTACAAAGGTACGAGATCTGATAGGCTGCATGGCAATTGGCATACCTATAATCTGTGTGCAGATGAGAGTGCAACATGATAAAAATTTATAATAATAATAACGTTTATTGCATCAATTCAGGTTAGGTACATTGCAGATTACAGTGCATAAAAATAGTATCACCAAATTCTACTTTTTCAAGCATACACAATGAAAGAACGGACGGTACAAGTTACATTACGTTAACTACTGCCTATATAATAAAATAACAATTAATAAAATATCTTAAGCTACCCATACGGTATCACGGCAATTTTATCGATTTTGTCGATAAATGTCGTTTAGTCTTCTTCTATCGTGTAGGTTGTGAAGTGGTTACTATTGAGCCGCCAAAGGCCCCTGACATGGCTCATGTAACGTTTACATACTTACTCATATAACGACAACGTAATTACATCAGTAAGTAGTAACCGGGACCAACGGCTTAACGTGCCTTCCGAAGCATGGATCATCTTACTTTCGGACAATGAGGTGATCAGCCTGTAATGTCTTAACCAAACTAGAGATCACAAAGTGATTTTTTGTGATATGTCCCCACCGGGATTCGAACCCGGGACCTCCGGATCGTGAGCCCAACGCTCCGTCAACGACCAGGGTTGATGGGGTTGGTAATTCACCTCACAACCCACACGATAGAAGAACGTGTTTTTATACCGTGTCTCGTAATGCGTCCGCACCGGACCTATTTCACAATTAATCCGGACATTTGTACAGCACTATAAAGGTTGATTCGTTTATTTATAGGTCTTTAATTAAAAACCAATGTAGGGACCGGGTTGTCTCATCGATTTAATGTGTTATTTCAAGTATTTGAAGGGATTTGTCATATCTATCGTTCATGCATAGTCTGTAGCTGTTAGTATATTACGCGCATGATACGGACCCAGAAAAAATATTTACAGGGTGTTAGTGACATCGTAACGAAAATAAGGGATGATTCAGACCATGACTCTAAGTAGTTGTCAAATGGAATTTTCCGTCGGAAAAGTATGAAACTGAGAATATTTTGAAAAAAAAAATAATAATAAAGATTTTCATTAATTTTGCGACGGAAAATTCCACTTGATATCAACTCGGGATCATGGTCTGAGTCATCCCCTCAGTATTCGTTAAGATGTCACTAACACCCTGCATAAATGCAATATGCGAGTATGAAACGATTGATGAATATGGAGGAAGCAAGAGAAGCGCATCTGGATCGAAGAAAATGGACTTCCATAGTGTCTGCTTACCCCCCGGTGGGAAATAGACGTGTGTTTATATGTAATGTAGTAATATGGGAGAAGTCGGGAGCGGAAAGCTATTCCTACTTCATCATCACCAGCCCATTAACGTCCCCACTGCTGGGGCACGGGCCTTCGCGGGCCCAGTGCGGATTGGTGGTTATTAACGACTGCTAATGCAGCCGGGACCAACGGCTTAACGTGCTTTCCGAAGCACGGAGGAGCTCGAGATGAAAACTTTTTTTTTTTGTGGTCACCCATCCTATGACCGGCCTTTGCGAAAGTTACTTAACTTCAACAATCGCAGACCGAGCGCGTTTACCGCTGCGCCACCGAGCTCCTCTATTCCTACTTAATAATCCCAAATGCCAACGCAAGTGAAACTTTCTTTACATAGTCTTGGCTTGCTTCTCAAAGCGCCAGTCCGAACCCTGGTACCGGACTTGTGCCAATGAGTTATTAATTTATCTTAAGTCCAATTTTCACTAGCACAGTTGTGACTGTTGGCTCGACCATCATAGACGGCAATACGGCTCACATATCACGTTAATCTAACAGAAAGCTCGGTGAGGTGTGGCCACTAAAACTTGTGATGGATGTATCTCTGACTACCCCAATTGGTATATACTTGTGAGATGTCGTGTGAAACATTTTTTTGACGTGACTTATTGTAGATTTGCCGCAAATGGAATCAATTACTTGGCCGTGAAAGCAAGCGGAAAAGCAAACGAAACCAAAGGTAAACAGCATAATATAATATAGAAAGTTTAGCTGGCAACACAATGAGAATGTTAGGTAAACCCTTACACGTGGCTCGAGAGTAATGGCAACATTTAAATGACATGAAAAGGGAGTTTTCTAAGAAAACTAATTACGTTTCGGTTTTCGTTTCTTTGAAAAAGAATCAAGCGAAGGAGAATTGATATTAGGATTCAGATTTATTTTAATAGAGTACATAACCTATACCAAACCCCGGATACTTCATACAAAAATCACCGGCGCGTAATTGCGAGTGAGACAGACAGACCGCGTGCGCTCCCTCGCCTTATGGCAGCAATTTATTTATCACTAAAACATAAAATAAAGAATATTGGCGCTCAAGGCAATACATGTCATTCGAGTTTGACAGATATAAAAGAAAAAACTTTGAATCTTCATCTTGAGACGTAGACGCATTTTTATTGTACCTAACTTTTTATTCAACTTCTTCTGTTATATAAAATCTTAAATTAGTAAAAATTAGTGATGTTCCGAATATCCGTATCCGCGGATATCCGAGATAAAAGAAAAATCCGTATCCGTGTCCGTTACTTTTCACGCGGATCTTTTACGGATCTTTTTCAGGTGATTAATAGACATTATTTTCAATTTGTATCACAATAATACACAAACGTTATGTACGCGGCACAGTGTCACACTAAACCATAACCAAAACAAAAGTACTACCCGCGCAATACAAGTTAAAACGTGTCCTGCCTGACGTTGCGGCGAGCGAAAACGTCAATTATCGTTTCAAGGTCGCGGGCGCCGACACCAATCGAATAATATCGAATAAGGAAATAAAGATCCGTGTCCGCGGATATACATTTTTAACGATCCGGCACATCACTAGTAAAAATACATCTTTAAATTGAATAACAAGCAGCTTCATTGAAAAGTACCCGATTAACCCCCTGGAGTAGATGGCTCTAACAGAGAATAATACTACGTATACAACAGTAACTCCCCGCCCCGCACCAATTCGTGTCGGGCGCCGAGCTTGATTTACCTCACCCCCTTCTCCTTCACGGGTCTTTTGTAAATAATTAATTCGATCGGGTTCTAAACTGTATACACGACAGTTTTCGTGACGTGAAGAGATTGAACATCTTTACCCAAACGTGAGTTCAGTGCACCCCCGACCGGCCCTATGAAGCCAACGTAAATTCAACTCCAAGAAATTCGATTCGGCCAACAATCACAGTATCGACAGAAACAATTTTACAAAAATAAAACCCTCCGTTCCGTTCGCAGAATCGCCCCCCGGTTACGTTCTCGGATTTCTGTGTAGACAGAAAATAACGGCCGAAGGAGAATTGCGGAGAGCTTTGAAAATACAAAGGACAAGAATTAGAGATGTGCCGAATAGTGATTTGACCGAATATCGAATACTCTGTTTGACTCAACTAACCACTCACGTAGTTTGACGCAGCGTGGTGGAGTATACTGCATACCTCCTCCGGTTGGTTGAAGGGACGCCTGTGCCCAGTAGTGGGACGGTTATGTAGGGTTGTTTTACTCTGACTATTACCGATACGAATATTCGGCAGAACTCTAAAGAGTGCGGTGATTGAATGAAGTAGTTCTCCTGAAGCCAACTGAGGAAGTAAGTAACCAAAACAACTAGATCTATCTATTCATACATCGCGTTTTTTTATTAATTAGGTTTGTGCTTGACCACAATCACACCTGATGGTAAGTGAAGATGTGGCCTAAGATGGTACATGCTTACCTCATCATCATCAGCCCATTAACGTCCCCACTGCTGGGACACGGGCCTTCCCTGTGGATGGATAGAGGGAGAACGGGCCTTAAACCATCGCGCGGGCCCAGTGCGGATTGATGGTTATTAACGACTGCTAATGCAGCCCAACGGCTTAACGTGCCTTCCGATGCACGGAGGAGCTCGAGATGAAAACTTTTTTTTTGTGATCACCCATCCTATGACCAGCCTTTGCGAAAGTTGCTTAACTTCAACAATCGCAGACCGAGCGCATGTATCGCTGCGCCACCGAGCTCCTCAACATGCTTACCTAGTAATCGTCTATTCACTATAATTTTTAAGATTTCATCATTGTAATGTTTCCCTGAAATACGTTGCGTTATTATAATTATATTTAAATACATAAATATCTTTATTCAGTAGGTTCATAGTTACACTTTGAATCGGCATTTTTTACATAACGATCGTCTCATCCGCCTAAAACTAGTGCAGCTTCTCACAACCTGTAACTTCGTATGCGACACTGAATGTTGCATATTCACTTTTGATGCCGGATATACCGAATATTCGGCGCATCTCTAACAAGAATTATGCAGACTGTTGTTTTTATGGAGTAATTTCTGATTCGTTCATTATTTCAACTGTGGCTATTTTTTATTTTGTTATTACGGCGTCAAGCGGGAATCGTAATGAGGAAATGTAGCTATCTATCATCCCGTGCTGGGTTTTAACAGGGATAACAATGTATAAGCTCAGGACTATATCCCAATTGGCAGTGGCCGCCCTAAGGCCGCTAGGGTGTTCCACCGCACCGGGCGCCGAAATGAGGGGGGGGGGGGGAGCGCCAAAATCAACCAAGACTGGTTGTCGTAAAAAAATGAGTTCGATGAGGTTATCCTCACCAGGATTGGGAGAGGAACCCCTAAGGGCAGCACCATTCTGGGGAGGGGGCGGATCACGTTGGGAGATAAGAGCCTGATGGGAAGCACTGTCATAACCAGGAGAAAGTGGAGCGCGGGGACGAGCGGGAGTAAAAATTGTGCGTCTGGAACTTACTGCTCGTTGGGGCGTCACAACATTGGCAGAGGACCTAGCTGGTTGCGGTGTTTTTGGGGCCGGAGAGAAGAGCGAACGAGCGACGTCCGCATATGAAGGCTTTTGTATGGAAGGGAATCTCTTCGAAGCTTACATCCGGGAACTAAACCTTCATCGGGTTAGATTGCGGCCACATAAAACTCATACCGCGTGGCCGTAAACAAAATTTAACAAAAATCATCATCAACGATTTAAGAGCCACGCTCTTGTCGGTCTAGCATTTTCCATTCCAGTCTATCAAAGGCCAATTCCTTGACTTCCCTGTAAGACACGACGTTAACATAAAAAAATAGGTAAATTTCGTTGGCCGTAAACTGATCAAAAATTTTGTAATTTAAGGGCTGCCCTAATAAAATAAATAAATTTACCTATTTATTTTTGAGAGGTGTCACTTTGAGGTCTAGTGCCATTTGGAATATCCAGATGTACATCTATCGCAAGATGAACTAAGTACCTTCTTAAGTGCAGTTTTCAGTAACATAGTTGACTCGACCATTATAGACGGCGATACGGCTCACCACCTATCACGTTGGTCTAACAGGAAGCTCGGTGAGGTGTGTGGCTACTTAGTTCGTCTTGCGATGGTATCTCTGACTACTCCAACTAAAAAAAAAACTGGGATATAGCTGTGAGCTTATGTTATGTTATGTGACGTTGGCAGAGTCGATGTTTCTGGCCGATAAAGCCAAATAATAAAGAAAAAGTTGAAGTACTTTATGAAAGAAAGAAAGAAAGAAAATATTTATTTCCATATTGGACGCCACATTTACAAACTTACATTACAGAAATGAAAAAAATAGAAAAAAAAAACAAAGACAAAAAGAAAAATAATACAGACATTAAATACACAATGGAGGCGCCCAAAATAAAAAAAGGATCTCCCTCAGCATAATGCCGTGACACGTGCTTAGCACGGGCCGCGGCGTTGGTATTATGGGAGACCTATCGAACGTGAGCCACGGACACACCAAACTCAATTACGTACCTACTTATATACAATAAAGAAAACATACTATGATACTTACATAGATTATAATGCATTACTTATACTTGATATTATAGATATATATTCCTATCAAAAATATATATGCAAAATGAATAAATAAAACTTACTTATAATAACAACTGTAACAAGCGATATTAAATGCCTAATATTATTTCGTCGTATGTCTGACGATGACACACACTTTCCTTCAGACTGACATTACATATTGCATGTTTCTTTAAGGAAAATACCACATTTTAGGTGTAAAAACTTTTCTGTGAGGAGTGTCAGAGCATTGTAGGTCGATGAGTGATGAGGCAGGTGTCACGTAGGCACTGGCATGTGGATGAATGCTAAAAGATTTTAGGTTCTTCTTCTTATCGTGTGGGTTGTGAGGTGGAATACCAACCTCATCAACCCTGGTGTCAGGGTTATGATTGAGCCGCCAAAGGCCCCTGACATGGCTCATAATATAACGATCACTCACTTACATCAGTAAAAAGTTCATCAGTAAGTTAGTATTTTACGTTTAACAGCACTCAGCCGTGCTTAGGGTAACTCGCAAACAATAATGACGAATGACATAACATATTTTTTGACGTTCAAAAAGCGCTAACTATGTAAGGCAAATTTGAACAATATATATATATATTTTTTGAATAAGCTCATGACTATATCGCAACTAAAACTTGACAGTAACAATAAAGTATAAAATATGTCGTATATGGAAGGTCATCATTTAACAATAATTATCCAATAGTTTTCTTTTTTAAGATCATACATACATAAAAACATAAACAGCCTATATACGTCCCACTGTTGGGCACAGGCCTCCCCTCAATCAACCGGAGGGGGTATGCAGCATACTCCACCACGCTGCTCCACTGCGGGTTGGTGGAGGTGTTTTTACGGCTAATAACCGGGACCAACGGCTTATCGTGCCCTCCGAAGCACGGAATCATCTTACTTTTTCGGACAATCAGGTGATTCAAGCCTGAAAAGTCCTTACCAAACAAAGGACAGTCTCACAAAGTGATTTCGACAATGTCCCCATCGGGAATCGAACCCGGACCTCCAGATCGTGAGCCTAACGCTCTAACCACTAGACCACGGAGGCTGTTATTAAGATCATTTTAAATTATTTCATTTTCACAAAATAAACATGCGTTTTTTTCGTCCATGTATTCCAAGACCCGTAACACGGGCGGCCATGATTGAGCTTCGTGTGACGTCACATTTCACAAAACAAACAAAAACTATCTGTCTGGTTTCAAGTTATTACTGTATGAGTTACTTTGTTTGTTGAAATGCGACAACACTGGGCAAAATGTCACGTGGCCAACCGTTTACGTTCCAAAATTAAAATAATTGAAGAAAAATATGTTTTATTGAATTATATAAAGCTTTTTCCAGAAAATAAAATATTTTAGGAGGTATAAAATAATTGTCTGTATTTTTTTAAATATTTATCTGAGAATTGACAAGTAGCCAATTGAGGTAGTCTTATGGTGGCCATACACCATCCTTCCTATCGTCCAATCGGCATGACGCGATCGATCGCGTCATGCCGATTGGACGATAGGAAGGATGGTGTATGGCCACCATGAGATACATCCATCGCAAGATGAACTAAGTACCCCCACCTCACCGAGCTTTCTGTTAGACCAACGCGACAACATAACGTGATGATATAATGACGATATAGACCGAAAACTTCGCACGGACAGGATGAGAACCCGGCAATGGTGCACACAACATGTTCGTCCCGGCTAAAGAGAGACCCCATGAAAAATGAAAAGACGCTGGGGACATTATTATGAAGAATTAAGAAATAGAAGCACTCTGAAATGAATAAATACAATCTAATTCTCCTTTTTTTACTTATTTACCAATTTGAATTAAGAAAAAATAAGAATTATTTAAAAAAAAAAACAACGACACGATATTGTTATTGTTGCCCTAATTGCTTCTATAATCAAAGACAAATATAAATTTATTAAAACACATTTTCTCTAAGGAATAACAATTTCAGCAGTCAAAGGTTGATAATAATAACAGGCAAAAGAAATTAATTATCGAAATCGTTTGGTTTTTTTTCATCTTTTCGAAAAGGTTTTTTTTGGTATAAGAAATATGTTAAAGGGAGAACAAGCAATTTGAGGGCCGTGGTAGCCCAGTTGAAAGACTGCTGGACTTTCGTTGTAAGGTCACAGGTGTGAATCCATCATGGGCCTAAATCTATTATTTTCGAATTCATGTTCGAAAACAAATTCCACAATCATTGGTTTAGGCCTGTGCTGAATTCGAACCTGCGACCTCCAAGGTCTACCACGCCTTTTTTTACCTCTGACTACCCCATTGGGATACAATCGTGTGCTTACGTTATGTTAACTACCCAATTACGTTCTATTTCTCCTGTTAACCATTGCAAAATTTGACCTTTAACTGAAAGTTTGAAGCCACAGAGCGGAAAATTCCAATTGTCGAAAAGGGCCGTCGTAACTTTTCCGTTTGAAATGTTAGTTGATCCCACGTTGGCTGAACAATGCTGGCCTGGCTGCTGCGGTCGTTTGATGTGACATTTAGAGTGGCACGTGGCTTGACGTCATACTTCTGTAGCTACTTTCGGGAATAAATACGGACTTTCATCCTGTTACTTATAAACTGCCTATATACGTCCCACTGCTGGGCACAGGCCTCCCCTCAGTCAACCGGAGGGGGTATGGAGCATACTCCACCACGCTGCTCCAATGCGGGTTGGTGGAGGTGTTTTTACGGCTAATAACCGGGACCAACGGCTTAAAGTGCCCTCCGAAGCACGGAATCATCTTACTTTTTCGGACAATCAGGTGATTCAAGCCTGAAAAGTCCTTACCAAACAAAGGACAGTCTCACAAAGTGATTTCGACAATGTCCCCATCGGGAATCGAACCCGGACCTCCAGATCGTGAGCCTAATGCTCTAACCACTAGACCACGGAGGCTGTTACTTACTTATTATTATTGCGTAGTGCTAACAAGGAGGAGCTCGGTGGCGCAGCGGTAAACGCGCTCGGTCTGCGATTGTTGAAGTTAAGCAACTTTCGCAAAGGCCGGTCATAGGATGGGTGACCACAAAAAAAAATTCACCTCGAGCTCTTCCGTGCTTCGGAAGGCACGTTAAGCCGTTGGTCCCGACTGCATTAGCAGTCGTTAATAACCATCAATCCGCACTGGGCCCGCGTGATGGTTTCAGGCCCGATCTCCCTATCCATCCATAGGGAAGGCCCGTGCCCCAGCAGTGGGGACGTTAATGGGCTGATGATGATGAGTGCAAACAAAAATAAAATATCCTGCGTGGATCATATATCCATCTTAAGCTCCCTTAACCAAGTCTCTGCCGCATCCGTCACACTATGCAGCTCGGCTATGCCACCTGGGGACCGGTGTAGAGGGCTTTCGCTATAAAAAAAATGTTTATTACTATGTCATCAACACGATAATTGGTGATTAACAATAAAACAAGGTTAAGATACAGTTGTTGGTGAGAGAGACTGGGGTCTGTGAGATGCGTTAGCTTGTAGTACAGAACCCCAGGCTCCCCCCTCGGGTGATTAGTGTCTATAGCTACTTATTTTATGTTTATATAACACAAATTAGAAGAGATGAGATTTGATGACACATAGACAAAATTTGAAAAACATAAGTGATATTGTATGTGCGTGTTTGTGTGTGTGTGTGTGCGTACCAATAGTTTAATTATTTATATATTTAGCTTCTACATTATTTTTAGAAAGGAGACGTTTCAAGAATGTATGGCGCCCAGGCCTGGACTGTGTACACTTATAATTTAAATACGTCATTATTATCTATAAGTGTTTTAATTGTTATTTTGCCATATTTTGGCCTAGTTTTTTTGTACAAAATTATAAAATACAAGTAATGACAGTCATAACAAAAAAAAAAAACCCTAGCGTCAGTCAGCTGTCATTTGTGACAGTGACATTTCATATGTTTTTGTTAGTACAAAAATAACAATAAATACAGCATTTTCTATTTCGATGCAAAAAACTAACCAATAGAATAAACCAATGCTTGGAAGTTCGCGGAGTACCTAGTTTTGCGCTAAAATCTAGAAAGGATGACAACGCGCAACTACGTCATCGGCGGCCTAAACATCGCAGTTACCACGTAATGGATGCTGCGCTTCCTGGTCATCACCAGTCTCCACGACTCCCGACGCAACGTGGACTTGGCGACGTACTAACACGGCTGTCGGCCACACAGCTGGATGCCCCGTATTGGACGTGTGTACAACGGGGAATTTGTGATTAGTTAAATCGGTGACTAATTGGAAACAGATCAATTTCCAACTGCTTTTTAAACTGTAGCTAGACGGCGCTACAGTCCAAGATGTTGCAGTCAGGACAAACATCTGTAAAGATACCTAGCAGGTGCTCTTGTAGGTATATCTAACCAACATCTAAGATGCAAGATGATTGTGATTGCTAGAACTACTTACACCTCTCGTTCAATATTAATGATAATATGGGATTCTGACTTGTAAAAATAAAACAATAATACTCTTTATTTAATTATTTATTAGTTTTCCACATCCTCTCTTATTAAAATACCATCCAACAAAGGTGCCGGTGCTTCTACACTTTCTTGGTGCCGAGCCCAACCTAAATACCATACAATGGCATCACATGAGCACAGCAACCAACAGCGCGGAGACTACAAACACAATTACAGTAGTATCCTACTATAATTTCATTCCAGGTCACACCTTGTCTCATCAACAATATATTTCTAAATTAGTGAATGTTTTTGAAAATTAGTACTGGTCCAGAAATTCCCAATTATATACAGATTTATGCTCCACGCAAATTCTTGAATTTTCCATAACAAGTATTTTTTTGGCTTTTTAATATTCTTGCGTTTAAATAGTCAGGAACTATAAAACATTCTGGATTTTGACACCCCGGTACAAAACAACGGCCACTGGAATTTGTAGTATGCTGGAAGTTGTCCAAGTCATTGTTGCATAATATGATGTCACTTGACCTATGTTACTATGGCCTTGTTCTATTCGATGATCTTCTCGTGCTTGAGCCAAACAGTTTGTGCAGACCAGGGCTCGCTGTGGCAACTGTAACAAATGTCAATTTTTTGTTAATTTTTTTATGTTACATCCATTATTATATAGCTACCTATGAAATATTTGATTCTTTTTTAAAAGTATATTTGTATTGTATTATGAAAGAGAGATAAATTCAAAGTGAGTGCTCCCTAAATGTCTTTAATGACCTCTCTATGAAGGAGTAAGCAATGTACTGCGATCTCGAGGCGGACAATATCTTCCACTGGCTAACAGTGCCTATTGTGGCAATCTGTACCTAATAGAGGAACTGTCATACTAAAAAAAGTTAAAAAAGTTAATACATATATTATTTACCTCACTGGGATAAATCCTTGCAGCCACTTCATCCCTCTCTGGACCTGTTAGTAAGTGTGTGTGATGCACTTTCTTTGTTAATGAAAGACCGTTATCTTTGACCGGTTACAAATACAGCTGCAATTCTAAGTATTTGTATTGTTAGTTAAAAGTATTTATTATATTAGGTTTAAGTTCAAAACGGCGAAAACAAACTTAAAGCGCGGCGCGCGCTGTTGATTGACAATGACATGACACAAAGTAGGTACGTTTAGAAACTATAACTCCACACCATTTTCCAAAGATGATTTTAACAGTTTTAGATAACGGAATAATAAAAGTTCAATAATAATAGTAAAAGCAGTTGGTAGAAGGGTTTAACACTTTTGATTTTATGGTTATTTGTTTATTTTGATATTACAATATATTTATTACAAAACTGAACTTGACGTTCAGTTACATACTTCTGAACGAACTTGTAGTGTTGGTTTGTGTTGCCAATTGTGTCCTTTATTCAAATAAGATTTTGCTCATGTACAAAAAAAATACTATAATAATTCTTATTTTAGTATTTTTTATGTAATCCTTGGTTTTTTTTTCTATTTTTCATAAAGTGTACACAGTGCAGGCCGGATTTGAAACATCTCCTTTGAAATAGGGTTTGATTCGGGTGACCACATTCATAGTATGGCGACTCCTTTAAGCCCCATTTATGTAAGTGATGGTTCGACTTTCCATGGTTGGTCCTACACCGGTTCAGTCGGGTCCAGATTTTTCGTTCGGAGTCAAAGCCAGGGACCCTCCGCGTGGGATCCCGAATAAGGGCCGAATTTGTGCCGTCGAACATGTTCCACTCCAATACATGATACAAATTGAAATTTCGGAAACCATACTTTAGATGTTATGTAAATTTAGCAAGAACGCTTACCTCGTCATTTATTCACGACATGCGCCGGCCGCTTGGCTGAGTAAAGGTGTTTACACACTAACATCGCGGACACGGATATCGCGTACACCCCTCCCCCCTCCTGCCCTTCCTTCGGATACGTTTCGTAGTGGAATAGTTCAGATGGACTACCAAGTCAAACTGATTTGACCGACAGGAAACATTTCTCGCAGACGACGGGAAATATGTAACATGTGACGCATATATCCCCAAAGGTGAGGCGTTTAGTACATATACATACATACATAAACCCACGCCTATTTTCCACCGGGGTAAGCAGAGTATATGAAATTCCATTTGCTTCGATCCTGACACGCTTCTCTTGCTTCCTCTACATTCATCAATCGTTTCATACACGCCGGTTCAGAGTAAATCGTATTGAAACTTTTGTAACGACGTGGTAAGGACATTGCCAATTATTATTTTGTAGTATAAATAATGGCCCCGATTCCTGCAGACACCGCCTAATTTTATTTTAAGTTATATCCGTCATTTTCATATCCGTCGAAAAGGAAAGGGACGGATGATTCACATTTTAGGAAGAATGAGTAAATGAATGAATAACCCGGGCGAATCAAAAGGTACGTCGCTGGTATGCAATCCGTTTGTCGTGCTGTCTACTTAACTATGTCGGGTTATTGACGGGTGTAAAATTTTTAGACGGTTGGTTTAGATTTGTGCTTAAAATTGACGTGTGTTCCATAAATTTTATGCTTGTCGATTACCCGTCCCTTTCCTTTTCGGCGGATAAGAAAATGACAGATATAACTTAAAATAAAATTAGATGGTATTTACAGGAATTAGCACCAATATGCACCCAATCCTCGCCAGCTATGTTGTAGTCCCACGTAATAGAAGGCGAGCCTTATGCCATTAACCGGGGCACAAATCTTGGATTCCACGAACACCACGAACAGGAATCATTGATTGTTATCAATTAACTATGATTAAAACGCGATTTCAAAATCATTGAGTGATTTAAAGTCAGATTCAGGATTCGAACCCGTCAGACTACGATGTAAACTGCGCGGTCTCCGAACAGGGCTATCGCTGATTCGGTAAAACAACTCATTTTTAAAATAAAATTATGTATCAAAAGTTAAGAATTTAGTATACGAAACATCGAACTCGAACTGGTTATTTTACATATGGACTTCGTGACATAACCATCCTGTACTCACAGTATGAGAAACCACAGCTCTGTCGCCGTTGGAAGAAACTATAGTTTATTAAAGTTCGCCGAACAATTCCTTCCAGAACACGCGCATTGGATCGCGTCGTACATTTTTGATGACAGTTATATGTAGAGGAAATAAAGCTCTTGCGAATCGAGTAACGCAGCATTCTTCTTCTATCGTGTGGGTTGTCAGGTGGATTACCAACCTCATCAACCCTGGTGTCAGGGTCACTAATTCACTATGGAGCCGCCAAAGGCCCCTGACATGACTCATGTAACGACTACGTACTTACATCAGTAAGTAGTAACCGGGACCAACGGCTTAACGTGCCTTCCGAAGCACGGATCGTCGTACTTTCGGACAATCAGGTGATCAGCCAACAACATCCATCCGTGTGTACACGCCTTAACAGGGAGAATACAAAATGGTAGACATTAATGAACGTCATCGACCATCGAGGATCGACAGGCCATCAAATAATGCACAAGGACCACCTGTTTCTGTTCCAACCAAATTAAATTGAAATCTAGCAATAAAACTAGTATTTTAATAGTTATTTTTTGAGTGCAATAAGTATATAGTCATCATCACCAGCCCATTAACGTCCCCACTGCTAGGGCACGGGCCTTCCCTATGGATGGATAGGGAGATCGGGCCTTAAACCACCACGCGGGCCCAGTGCGGATTGGTGGTTATTAACGACTGCTAATGCAGCCGGGACCAACGGCTTAACGGGCTTCATAAGCATGGAGGAGCTCGAGATGAAAACTTTTATTTTTGTGGTCACCCATCCTATGACCGGCCTTTGCGAAAGTTGCTTAACTTCAACAATCGCAGACCGAGCGCGTTTACCGCTGCGCCATCGAGCTCCTCGAGTATATAGTAATTCAATAAAATAAAGAACAATACTACGTATAGAACGGTAACTCTCTGCCCCGCACCAATTCGTATTTGCCTTCTGACGATTAAAAGCGATGTCTGTTTATCAACCCCCAACTCAATTCGAGGTATGAGTACCTCCCCCCTTGTATTTGCTATGCTAAGTGCTTCCAACATTTTTGTCTGTCTGTTGCAAAAACAAACTCATCACGGATGGCATTGACTCAAATAATATTATGATCAAGGATTTCGCTCACTCACTTTGTGACCAATCACTCACTTTGCGATCCCTAGTTTGCTTAGGACATTACAGGCTGACCACCTGATTGTCCGAAAGTAAGACGATCCGTGCTTCGGAAGGCACGTTAATCCGTTGGTCCCGGTTACTAATTACTAATGTAACCATTAACGTCCCCACTGCTGGGGCACGGGCCTTCCCTATGGATGGATAGGGAAATTGGGCCTTAAACCATCACGCAGGCCCAGTGCGGAGTGATGGTTATTAACGACTGCTAATGCAGCCGGGACCAACGGCTTATCGTGCCTTCCGAAGCACGGAGGAGCTCGAGATGAAAACTTTTTTTTTTGTAGTCACCCATCCTATGACCGAGCGCGTTTACCGCTGCGCCACCGAGCTCCTCAATGTGTATGAATTTAATTTTACTTTATTTACCTATTATATTTTTATATATTAGCTTTAAGCAAGAACAGTAGTGTTTATTCTTTATTTCATGATAGAAGAAAAGACTCGGAGTGGATAGAGCGCGGCTCGCGAACGAACGAGCTCCATTCACTACTAACTAACCTAGATCTGAAGACTACGTCTTACAATGGATTTATAATTACATTTCGTCAATAAAGTAACAATTAAGCGGAGTCGAGCCAGGTCATGAGATAGCTCACAATGAATGTTTGCCCTCAGATAATGCGTAGTAATATTCCACAAACGTAATTCTGTACTGTTCTGGGGGGTTAAAAAGGCCACAAAGCAATTCATCTAAAAAAAAAGCAATTGCGCGTATAAAATTAAGTGCGCAATGCAAACAAATGTCAAATAATATTGCTTCTTTAGATGAATTCGATGTGGCCTTTTTAACCCCCGTGGTAAAACGGCCTCCGTGGTCCAGTGGTTGAGCGTTGGGCTCACGATCCGGAGGTCCTGGGTTCGATTCCCGGTGGGGACATATCATAAAAATTACTTTGTGGTCCCTAGTTTGGTTAGGACATTACAGGCTAATCACCTGATTGTCCGATAGTAAGACGATCCGTGCTTCGGAAGGCACGTTAAGCCGTTGGTCCCGGTTACTACTTACTGATGTAAGTACGTAGTCGTTATATGAGTCATGTCAGGGGCCTTTGGCGGCTCAATAGTAACCCTGACACCAGGGTTGATGAGGTTGGTAATTCACCTCACAACCCACACGATAGAAGAAGAACCCCCGTGGTCTGTATTTACCGTCTGAGTTATATTCTGTACAACGTGAGAGCCGTCAGCGCCCCATAGGTTTTGTGCACCTTCATGGGAACGCCGACGGAAGAATTAGATGTAAACTTTATCTTGATACCTCCCCGCGTTCCTGAGAAACAGGACAAAGTGATCCTGTAAGGGTCCCGTTTCCCTTTTGAGGTATGGAATCATAAAAACCGGGATGATAAGCAGATAACTCATTCTCTTTTTCTTTACTTCCAGTTAAACAGAGAATAAACCAAACCTACATACACAAATATACGTTTATCACTAATTTGAGAACCACGTTCTTGTCGGAGTAGCATTCTCCATGATACTTTCAAACTTTCTGGAAAAATAGGGCAGTAGTTTCCCTCTTGGCCCGTAGTCTATTTCAAATCCGTACCAAGACTCCAGTCCCCCGCCTCTGAATAGTACTGACAGTTACTGCTGCCCTCAGTCAAGTTGCTGGTTACAGTCCCTGTGACTCGCCTCTTCCGTCCTGCATTGCCGCACCGATGGCTCCCATCTCCGCCTCTGCAACCTTACAGGTGTAGTAAGGTTGCAGAGGCGACCTTATTGACTTTACGATAATAGTTTATTTTTCGTAATTAAAAGAACTAACATTGAACACTCTTATTGAGAGTGTTCAGACATGAGCAATATCATGTACCCAATCTAGAACTATGTCGCACTATCATATTTGATATTAAATGAGACTTACGGTTCAATTTGTCAAAAAAGTTAATGGGTTTCAAAGTGTATACATATTAGTACTCGTGACCGTAAAAGAGTTTAAAATGGAAAAATTAAGCTATTGTCGCATATGTATTTTTTAAATATACGTTACGTCACAGATATACCTACTGCCATATCTCTTGTGAATACTGAATATACAACACAACGCCGATATCATCCATTGACCAAGTTACTAGTTAGATACCTACTTCAGCTTTATCATTATTGGCCACCCACTTACGACGCTTCAGAGCGTGTTCTGAGCTTGTTGTAAATGTTGAAGCCTTCCTAATTGATGGATCAGTATTGGCGGTGCTGGGTGCACACACTGGACACTCCATACTAAAACCTAACACGTTAGTGCGAGCGAGATGGTGGAGAGAGTTCTCCTTTCTCCTTAGCAACTCACGGCCATTTAGACTAAAGTACGGCCTTTGTGGTCCAGTTGTTGAGCGTTGGACTCACGATCCCCCACGAGGCTCCAGGTTCGAATCCCGGACATATCACAAAAATCACTTTGTGATCTCTCTAGTTCGACGGAAAATTCCACTAGATATTAACTCAGAATCATGGTCTGAATCATTCCCCTCAGTATTCGTAACGATGTCACTAACACCCTGTATATAAAGTGACGTTCGCGCCGATTCAAAGTAGTCTTAAACGTCTCTAATTTAGTTCTACGGTAGCCAGATTTTTGCTTTCCATCTAAGAAAGATAGAAAGAAAGAAAGATGCATTTATTATTTCAGGAGGAGGATGTTCTTATGTTCTCCCCGAAGGCCGCCTTCACCTTTAACTTGAATTTCTACGTAATGTTATATTTATATTCACGTTCAATTCTCCGAACTGAACACACATAAAACATTTTCTAGTATAAAATGTAAGAGAAAATGGGCCGCTTCGGTTATTTTATGGACGTAAAAATATTTGACGTCAATTTTTCCTAAAGCGCGCCCCAACTTGGGAAGTATAAGTAGAAATCAATAGGGATTGCTTCGGAATCGCGATAGCTAGAACCAACACTGTTATCGAACTTATCTTTGTGTAAATAGATGCCAAATGGCGGCTGGTCTGCTGAAACAAGTGATAAAATATCATTGAAATTATTTGATAGTCACTGTGTTCAGTCATGAGCAATATAATGTACCCACTTTAGGACTCTGTCGCACTAACATATTTGACATTTAGTGAGACTTACAGTTCAATTTGTCAAAAAAGTTAATGTGACATGGTATGAAACTGTGTACATATTAGTACTCGTGACCGTACACGACCTAATTATCTATGATAAAAATGTCGAATTCAGTGGCTTAGACCCCACGACGATGTAAGTTACGCGTTCTCCGAACAGAGGTATTACGGATCATCATCAGCCCATTAACGTCCCCACTGCTGGGGCACGGGCCTTCCCTATGAATTGATAGGGAGATCGGGCCTTAAACCATCACGCGGGCCCAGTGCGGATTGATGGTTATTAACGACTGCTAATGCAGCCGGGACCAACGGCTTAACGTGCCTTCCGAAGCACGGAGGAGCTCGAGATGAAAACTTTTTTTTGTGGTCACCCATCCTATGACCGGCCTTTGCGAAAGTTGCTTAACTTCAACAATCGCAGACCGAGCGCGTTTACCGCTGCGCCACCGAGCTAAAATTACCGATATCATAAGTTATTAAGATTTATTTCCTTTTTTTTCTTTCATCAAAATTGAATTTAATATTTTCACAGGCAATCGCTTCTTATGTAACAATTTATATCTAAACATAGGCGTGGTAATTTAATACCGCTCTGTTCCCCTCTACCCTGATCCCTTGCTAATCTCCTTTTGGCTTCCAGGCTATTTCTGGCGTCGCCTACGTAATTCAGTATTATTATATTATACGCTACTATATTCATAGTAGCTTTGTCATACGTGCATACTTATCTTACCTTTTCATACTTTTAGTAAGGTCATATCTAAATTTATAATATTTACGGTCACGAGCATCTTTAGTACCGTGTCTCATTAACTATATTGACAAATTGAATTGTAAGACAAAGTTCTAAAGAAGTTACATAATATGATGCTCGGAGTGGGTGTATGTACTACACACATTTGCCAACTCCTTCGGGGATACAGAAGTGATGCTATGTTATGTTAGCTACTAAAAAGGCGAGGCAGAACTCCCTACGCCACAGCCAGTGACGAGCCGCTCCCGGGAACGTTCCCAAAGTAGGAATGTTCCCGTTGTAAAAGATCTTTAACACGTTGAGTGCCATACTAGAAACCATGTTTAGTCCAGTGAGCCGCAGCGGACACCATGTGACCGCCAGTATGTCGGGTCCAGGAGGCCGCGTCGGCCACGGTGTGTCCGCATGCCCACAATCACTTCGAAAGCCTCTAGGCGGCCGTCGGCCAGCGTTTCGACTGTTTTTACTACGGCAAGTGACCCGCGTGGCCTCACTGTACAATCTGACCCCTTGGCACAAAAAAAAACTAAGTGACTTAGAATTTATGGACATTTCAAGATGTTTTCAAAAATGTTGTAGGTACATAAAGAAAGTATTTTATATCGTTCAATAGTATGAGGTTATAGTTAGTTAGACATTATTTTTTGGTCTTTACAGGGCACTGTGAAGTTGTAATAATTAAAATCCATTTCAGTCAAGTACGTAGCAAGTAAGTAATGGGTTCTGTAGGTAATTATTTAGTTTAGAAAATACTTTTTCACGAAAAATTCTAAGGTCTACTCTGTTAAATGGATAATAAAACATTACTTATTTTATTTTAACTACTTGTAAATAGTATATCAGAGGGACCGACAGCGTTGTCCGCGCGGCGTCGGCGCAAGAACATACGGTTGGACGTTCGCGCAGGCCGCGACGGACACTGGTGTCTGCCATATGACATCTCGGAAAATAATAAGTAAATCGTCGTTTCTGTAAGGCGCCCGTAATTTTTGAGTTATTTCCTGACAATATTTGCGAAAAAACTCCTCAACGTTTTTTGGATAATTCTCGATTTATTAGTGAAGCGTCAGGGGAAAGTATGCTGTCAGACACATGGTGTCCGTTATGGCACTCAACGTGTTAAAAGAAAAGCCTTTGGCTGCTTTTCTCTTTCAAATTGTTCTTTCTTGTACTCTGAGTCATGAAGGTTAGGTAATAAAGCTCTTTTTACATAAGTATTGCACCTTTTGCTGTCGGGAATTCTCCCCATGTGGAAATATTCCCGGGAACGGCACGTCACTGACCACAGCCCATTTAGCACTAGATTCCCAACATCAAATAACACGTTTTTAACACGTAGCCGCCTACACATTACGCGTGCCTACACAAAGCGTACCGCGTGGCATCGAGAGGGAAACCAGTCTGTACCGGTTTGTTACGTCTAGCCGTGTGACCCAACACTGAATTAACCGTAATAACGCCGGTGACCGTAAGGGTGTCTTTCCATCAGAGATGTGCTATGCGTTGCTATTGTTACGATTTAATTGTTTTTGTGGTTAATTTAAGATATAAAAATGGCAACACTTTCAAGAGGAAAGAGGTGGGGATGCGAGGTGTCGTTGGAAGGTGCAGAGTAACGTTCGGCAGTTCGCTGAAGGCTAGCATTAGGGAAGGTTGTTAGAAGAACCTGTGTAGCCAAAGTGAATAAATGATTCATCATCAGCCCATTTACGTCTCCACTGCTGGGGACGGGCCTTCCCTATGGATGGATAGGGAGATCGGGCCTTAAACCATCACGCGGGCCCAGTGCGGATTGATGGTTATTAACGACTGCTAATGCAGCCGGGACCAACGGCTTAACGTGCCTTCCAAAGCACGGAGGAGCTCGTGATGAAAACTTTATTTTTTATTTTTTTTATGTTCAGGATGGGTATCCTACGACCGGCCTTTGCGAAAGTTGCTTAACTTCAACAATCGCAGACCGAGCGCATTAACCGCTGCGCCACCGAGCTCCTCATGAATAAATGATTAGCGAGTTATAATTCTGGATTTTATTACAATATGGATGCGTTTGATATCCACCAATAATATTCAAATTCAAACATATCTTTCTTTGTGAGCCGTGGTAGCCTAGTAGGTAGCACGCTTGCCGTCATTTTTAGGTGGCAGGTTCAAATCCAGCACAGGCCTGAACCAATGATTGGCGAATTTGTTGTCGAATTCATGTTTGGATCATAAATGATTACCACGTGTTCAGCGGTGAAGGAAAACATCGTAAGAAACCCACATTCTCGAGAAATGCTTTTGTATGTGACCTAACCCGTATTGGGTTGGTTTTCCCTTCAACGCGGATTTTATTTGCCAAGATCAACGTGGACGGGTATAAATCCGCGCCCCGAGTTGGAATTGCGTGGTCGTAAATTAAAAAAAAAAAAGAAAAAAAAAACTATGCGCTTAAAGTAATAAAATAAAACTCTTTTTACATAACTTTTGCGCCTTTTTACTGCCGGGAATGTTCCCATATTGGGAGCGGCACATCACTGGTACAGTCATGACTTCATGAGCAATATAATGTACCCACTTTAGGACTCTGTCGCACTAACATATTTGACATTTAGTGAGACTTACAGTTCAATTTGTCAAAAAAGTTAATGTGACATGGTACCGAAGTGTATACATACATATTATTGCTCGTGACCGTACCTATAGTACGTTATTTTATATCTCGTTCTGTACTTTAGCACCAGTGGAAACGGTCACATAATGTCGTAGCTTAGCTTTCACGTCGTCGCAACATAGGTGCATAGCACGTATCTGGTGGAAAAGCATCCTAACGCCGGTGACCGTAATAGATGCGCGTGCGCTGCATTGATCAAATAATATGCAGCATTGACTTTTAGATTTGATTAATAGGTAATGCTTTTTTTGGAGGCGTCGTGCGGGAAAGACTATGCTATAAGTTGTAGGTACAACTGTAATATTTCGAAAAAAGCAACAAAAAAAATAGAATTAATTACCTACATACGGGTCAAAGTGGTAACCGCTTTCTTTTTTAAAGTCGGTTACCAATTTTACCCGTATGTAAATGAAAGAATGGTAATGTGTTTTTTTATTTATCTTAACTGCAGTTTTCACTAACACAGCTGGGGGGTTAAAATGGCCAAATCGAAGCAATTCATCTAAGAAAGCAATATTGCTATTTGACAGTTGTTTGCATTGGGCACTCACTTTAATATGCGCAAATGTCAAATTGCAATATTGCTTTCTTAGATGAATTGCTTCGATGTGGCCATTTTAACCCCTCTGGTTCACCATTATAGACGGCGGTACGGCTCGCGACCTATCACGTTGTTGTAACTTAAAGCTCGGTGAGGTGTGGGTACTTGGTTCTTCTTGCGCTGGATGTACCTCTGACTACCCCAATTGAGCAATTGAATTGATTGAGTTGTGAGCTCATGTTATGTTGTTATGTGTGTGTAGGTACTTAAGGTGGTATTAATAAACTAATCTCAGCTTCGAGACTGCCCTCAAGATCATGTCAATGTGACAGTTCTCATATAAAAACAGGGACTTGAGCATGATCTTGAGGACAGTCTCAGCTGAGATTAGTTTATTAATACCACCCTTAAACTATAGTCATCGACATAAATATCAAGATGATTTCAATTAGTCCGTGGTAACGGCCTCCGTGGTCCAGTGGTTGAGCGTTGGGCTCACGATCCGCAGACCCCCGTTCGAATCCCGGTGGGGACATATCACAAAAATCACTTTGTGATCCCTAGTTCGGTTAGAACATTACAGGCTGATCACTTAATTGTCCGAAAGTAAGATGATCCGTGCTTGGGAAGGCACGCTAAGCCGTTGGTCCTGGTTACTACTTACTGATGTAAGTATGTAGTCGTTACATGAGTCATGTCAAGGGTCAATAGTAACCCTGACACCAGGGTTGATGAGGTTGGTATTCCACCTCACAACCCACACGATAGAAGAAGAAAAAGCAAGACTAACCACCCGTATTCTATAATAAACTAATTTCAGCTTCGGAACTGCACTCAAGACATGTCAATGTGAGAGTTCTTATATAAAAATCACCAAATTATATAAAGACAACGGTTGATGAGGCTGGTAATCCACCTCACAATCCACACGACGAGAAGAAGTCCGTGGTAGAGTGTGCACTGTGTAGTGACAGTCTTATAGCAGGGGTAAGCACTTGAGACCCCCTCTTCCGTCGTCAATGGCCGGTACACTCGAGACATGATCTCTTCAAATTGTCTCTAAGAAGTGCTTTCCTATGTATGAATTTCGTAATAATATTTAATTTAATTGAATTTTGTAATATCTGTGACGTGTAATTATTATTATCAATAAATGACTATGACTATGTTTTCCTATCTATGTATGTTATTTTATTATTTTTTTACTTTTTTTAAAGAACGTCCAGGGCCCTGTGCCGAGGTTTTTCTTGCGGCTTCTTTTCCCCGGCTATACAGGTTGTGAGAAGCTGCAGTAGTTTTAGGCGGATGAGACGTTCGTTATTTAAAAATTGTCGATTCAAAGTGTAACTATGTTACCTACTGAATGAAGATATTTTTGAATTTGTTGTCTATTATATAATCCATCGTTCACACATGTTCGCGTATCATCCAAATTTCTAATTTAGATTTTGTATTTTTTTTTGTACTCTAAATCACTGAATTCGATTTATGAGTTTGAATTCATATTTGGATCATAGATAATTGATATCACGTGGTTTCCAGGATTTGTGCCCGGTTAATGACCATACAGTCGCTCCCTATTACATGGGACTTAAACATAAATGGTGAGGAGCGGGTGTACACAGACAGGGTGTTAGTGACATCGTAACGAATACTCGGGGGGATGATTCAGGCCATGATTCTGAGTTGATATCAAGTGGAATTTCCTGTCGGAAAATTCATGAAAATATTAGAGTTTTTTTAAATTATTTTCAGTCTTATACTTTTGCGACGGAAAAATCCACTAAATATCAACTCAGAATCACGGTTTAAATCACCCCTCAAAGTTCTCGTAATTATGTCACTTACATCCTGTATACTATACTCCTCTGTTATATTATATTAAATCTACCTACGAGGTAGACGTACCTCTGACTACCCCTATTGGGAATATCCCCTATTTGTAGTCGTACGCTTATGTAATGTTTAGTTAAGTGTAGAGGCGTCGCGCAGTCGGTCAGCTGAGCCGGTTCTTTAATTGAATAATTCTCGGCCACGCGACGGTTGCGTTAGGTCAGGTCGGGATCACATGTTGTTTTTTTTTTATTTGCTTCTTGAAGTATTACTTAACCTTGGAGTATAGTTATTTACTGAGAGAATAGTTATCTAATAGATCATTTAATAGGTTTACTTATATTAGTTTGGGATGCGGATTATTGTGTAGTTGTCGATTTTGGTCGGAACATACTGTGTATGTCGCCGGCTTGTCGGATTGTATAATAATAATATTATATCGTTTATTTCAGGTACAAATCCCATAGCATTACAAATTATACATTACATTTCAATACAATAAATTAAATTAAAATGAAATAAAATCAATAAAACTGTTACTGTTACAATATAAGTCACATATTATATTATCTTGTTTAAATAACACATTGTATTACATTACGGCTAGCCGTTTTCAAAAACGACGACGAGTTCGACGTTTTCGATTTGTAATACGACGAGTCAACAATTAGCCGGATTGTCATTGCAACATATTATGTATTGCAACAACTACAATATGGCGATCCATGATTAATTGTTGACCCGCCGTTTTACCAAATGGCGCTGTTTTTGAAACGACTAGCCGTAAAGTAATACGGCGGATTATACAATCTAATTAATACAATTTTTTTTTAATATTTTTCATTAATATCTGAAGTACTTGCTATTTTTCGCACTACCTACTTTTGACTTCACCTCTCCTACTATCAATTTTATTGACACCTATTATCATAACATAACATAAGCACACGAATATATCCCAATTGGAGTAGTTCTCTGTTCTATCGTGTGGGTTGTGAGGTGAATTACCAACCTCATCAACCCTGGTGTCAGGGTTATTATTGAGCCGCCACAGGCCCCTGACACGGCTCATGTAACGACTACTTACTTACATCAGTAAGCAGTAACCGAGACCAACGGCTTAACGTGCCTTCCGAAGCACGGATCATCTTACTTTTTGGACAATCAGGTGATCAGCCAGTAATGTCCTAACCAAACTAGGGACCACAAAGTAATTTTTGTGATATGTCCCCACCGGGAATCGAACCCGGGACCTCCGAATCGTGAGCCCAACGCTCAACCACTGGACCACGGAGGCCGTTATTGGAGTAGTTAGAGGTATGGTTAGGAGCGTAAATATGCATACATTTTGGTTCCATGTCACATGATTTTTTTGACAAATTGCACTGTAAGTCTCATTAAATGTACATCATATCGCTCATGACTGTACATCTATCGCAAGATGAACTAAGTACCCACACCTCACCAAGCTTTCTCTTAAACCAACGTGATAGGTGGTAAACCGTATCGCCGTCTATAATGGGCTATACCTGATACTACATCCATATATTATCTTTTTTTTGTAAGTACCTACGTCACAATGGCTTCACATAAAGTTTCACCTTTATATTTTGGTTGCTATGTGCCATCATGCTCTGTTTAGTGTGCTGTTTTGCATAGTGAAATTATATTGTTTGCAGTGCAAACTTAGCACATATCTGTGTGATTAAGTAGATTTAATAATAATAACATAAAACTGTAATTTATTTTTATTTGAGTTTCTAGTTTTTATCCCTATTCATAAATGGAATTCGAAAATAAGTCTTAGATTGGCTTCTATTTCTAGATTAGCATTTTAGAATTTATCATTGACCCAGTCAAATACCCCATTATTGTCCATCATGTTGGAAAGGACACTTTGTAGGATTTTACGACATGCCCGGGAGTCAAGCAGCTGAATGTGTTCTGTTTTTTGTAGGATTACGGTATAGACCTTGTATAAGTAATTTGTTTCTAGGACGTCAATGGATTACGGGCTTTAATTTACGTATGTATCTGTACAGTGCTCATATGGAAATCCCCCTTCGTCAGTCAGCTGTCTGCCACACGTCCCCCCTTCCCCGACCCCCTCCAACAAAGGCACACCAATTAGTGTCCACGTCACTATCTACATATCGATTGTATGTCCATCATGTCCTTTCTATATGTTGTGTACATGTGTCGGAAAGGGGTCCGAATTTGGACGTTGTCAGTCGTCTGGCTAAACGTTTGTGTACATTATATAAACTCACTATTTCTTGACGGCACTCACGAATTGAAAACCAAGAGTAAGCTAGTAAATCTTTTATTAACTTTATTTACACTTTCGTATTAGTATTGTTTTTCGTCCTACACCTTTCACTCCTCCTGCCAGACTGCCGTGCAACTCGTCCCTTCTACAATTCCGTACGTCCATTTCCCGCGAAAACCCCGAGCTACGATTGGTCAACGTATCGATCAACGTTAACCAATCGTTTTAAAGAATGAAGATTCCATTTTAAATTAGAGTTGCCATTTTAAGAAAAAAATAGAACTTATAATGAAATTGAAATAATAAAATTGTTGTTGTTTTTTTTAAATTAGAATAACCCTAACAATCGACCGTCCTGACATCGTAAGCGTCCCCGCATACGACCCCGGGAGGCACCCTAACAATCGGAGTTAAGACCAGTTGCACAGCCTTTACATACAATATGTTCATTAACATAAATAATGATTGAAGGTACACATATCAGAATAACTGTATACTTATGCTATTTAAAAAAGAAATTTATATAAACATATTGCATTTAAGAAAATCAATTATAATCTTATATGTTAAGTAAAGAGCCATTCTACTCACAATATTATATATATTTATATTCTACTAACTAACGAATGAATAAATCATAGTAATAAATAAGTGTTAAAACAAATTCTACAAGATACAAAATAAATATGCTTGATAGGAAGAGCATCGATTAACAATATGAGATAGCTGCTCGATTAAATTTTCGCTCAAACGATCAATTATAGAGTTAAGTCTTAACATTTCTAATACTCGATTACAGAGAAAAATCAGACTCACAAACATAGTATTAGCTCGATTAAATTACCCCAAACTCGATTATGAGGAATATAGATTTTTCGATTACTCGATTATCGAAAAATACTATCATGTATACTGCTCGATTGTTGTAAATACATTAATGCTGTCGTCCAAGAACTCGATTACTTGTGACAGTGCTTGAGTAGGTTGAATCAAACGCGAACCGATCGATCCTCGCGTCTGATCTGTAACAAAATACCAATCTGTAGTTATATGCCTCTTATAAGGGACCATACAAGCATAAATTACAATAATTACAATTTTCGTTTAAAGTAAAAACATTCGCTCATTCATTATCGTCGTTAACACCATCCGAATTTGATTCATGATCGGTTTCCTGGTCATTCAGTTCTAATGCCGATATGTGTATCCACGGCTTCATGCGGTCAGCCGCGACTATAGTGGGACGCCTATTTCGACTGTTACTCATGCCTGGAATAGGGACTAATTTATATCTGTCTCTACCTAAGACCTCGGCAACACGATAAGGCCCCACGAACGTTGGCATTAGCTTTTTGCTCTGCCCGTCATTGCTGAAAGAAGTTTTAATAATTTTGACAAGATCCCCTATGCTATATGTATATGCCGGTTTCCTACCTTTGTCATATGCCAGCTTTTGTTTAATTTGTTGGCTATCAATTCTCTTTTTGACTTCCGCCCGCATTTCTGAAACGTCGCAATCACCTCGTGTCTCCGTCGCTATTTCGTCAAGAATTGGATTCTTTTCGCCACTCATACAAGGACCAAACAACACCTCGGATGGAGTTTTATCGATCGTCTTTTGAATTGTGTTATTCATTCCCCACTGAATGGTACCAATATGACTATCCCAATCCTTATCACCATGTTTTATAGCCGCTGCTCTCATTGAATCGAGAATGGTACGATTGTACCTCTCAACTTGTCCGTTTGATCGTGGGCTCGCTACAGCGTTGAGGATGTGTTTAATTCCTTTATCAAGACAGAAAGCCCTAAAACTGTGCGAGGTAAAACAACTGCCACGATCACTCACAAGACGATTGGGACTCTTAAAGGTACAGAAAATATCATCGAGAACCCTAATAGCGTTCTGACTGTTGGTGTTCCTGACGGGTTTAATGAAACAGAATTTAGTAAACCCATCCACGACGACGAGTAAGTGAGTATATCCTCTCTTCGACTTAACGAAGGGTCCAAGGTGATCAACATGCACAGTGTGAAAAGGCTGATCGACTTTTGTAATGGGGTGGAGTAGACCCTCGCGATTATCTGTATTGTTTTTAGCAAAAGCGCATTCAATACAGGAGTTAACGTATTTTTTAACAAATTTGGTCATTTTGGCGAACCAATAATTTTTCTTTATTCTCTCGAGGGTTTTCTCCACACCAAAATGGCCGATGTCATCGTGGTTCATCCGGCAAAGTTGCCACCTTGCACCCTTCGGAACCACCCAACGTAAGTTGTTTTTGTCACCGTCTATGTACCGATACAGTTTATTGCCCTTCAACACGTAATTATCCTTGATATATTGAAGTCCCTTAACATCAAGGTCAGTACTCAGTATGTCGCAGATCCGGCGTAATTCTCCGTCACCAAGCTGGAGCGTATGCAGCCAATCGTCGCCAGTGATCGACATTACTGTGGGAAATTGATCAGTGGTATTGTCATCGCTATCTATAGGATTCCTCGACAGAGCATCGACGTGACCCATCTTGACACCTGCCCTGTACTCGACTGAGGAGTCGAATTCTTGTAGCAACAGCCACCAGCGCGCTATACGGGGTATTAGATCCCTCTTTATGAAGGTAGAGCGAAGCGCGCTACAGTCTGTTACAATTTTAAATTGTTTTCCCAGCAAATAGACCCTAAATTTTCGCAACGAGCATACTACTGCCAAAGTTTCCAGCTCGTACGAGTGGAAATTTTTCTCTTCAGGTGAAGTTTGTCGGCTGTAGTATGCTACTGGACGAAAATGGTCATCTGTGTTAGAGCGCTGCAATAATATGGCCCCTATACCTTGTCGACTGGCGTCGGTGTGCAACTCCGTCTCGGCATCGGGGTCATATATCGCAAGAATTGGCCTATCAACCAAACGACTTTTGAGAGTCTGGAAAGCCCCCTCCTGTTCGTCACCCCACTCCCATGTAGAGTCCTTTTTTAGCAATCTACTAAGTGGAAAAGCAATACTAGCAAAACCTTGGATAAATTTCCTAAAATAACTAGCCAATCCAAGAAATTGACGGATGTTGTGGACACTTTGGGGTCGAGGAAAGTTCATAACACTCGATATCTTTTTCTCGCCTGGGCGCACTCCGGCTGCACTAATTTCGTATCCAAGATAGTCTATCTTATCTCGCAAAAATTCGCACTTCGAAAGATTCAGGGTGAGCTTTGCCTTCTCGATCACCTGTAACACTTCCTCCAACCGCAGCAAACACTCTGTTGCGTCCTTGCCAAATATGAGGATGTCATCAATGTAGGCCGTAGCATTCGTGAAACGTGCTGCCCCCAGTATCGAATTCATCATCCGCTGGAACACAGCGGGGGCGTTCGCTAGGCCGAACGGCATGCGATTAAACTCGTATTGACCGTCCGGCGTAACGAAGGATGTTAAGTGTTTGCACTGTTCACTAATCGGCACCTGGTAATAACCTGAAGCAAGGTCAAGTGTTATAAAACAAGCTTGTCCACTCAGACGAGCTATCTCATCCTCTATTATCGGCATCGGGTACCGCTCCTTAACGGTAACAGAGTTCAGCATTCGGTAATCTATGCAAAGCCTGAGTGAACCATCCTTTTTTCGAACTAGAAGTATCGGGCTAGCGTATTGAGAGACGGATTCCCTTACGATTCCTGCATCTAACATCTCCGCTATCATTGAGCGCACCCGTTCTCGCTCATGGTGAGACAATCTGTATGGGCGATAGACAATCGGACGCTCGCTATTTAGTTCTATGTTCATTTCAGCTGCATTTGTGCAGCCTAAGTCCTTAAGCGAAGTTGCAAAGCAATGATTATATCTATTTAATAAATGAACAAGACTCTCCTTCATGTCGTCCGATACGCTATCACCCACGCGGATTTCATTCTTATCCAGTCCTCTATCCTCAACTGCAGTTGGCTCCATGATAACTCTATTAACCACATCAACCTTTTCAGCCCTGCATAACACCGTATCGCCAGAGACGACACAGGAACCAGAACATGGGAGAACAGTGACCACGACTTGGCTATCGTTGGAATGGTGAAATCCTCCGCAAATGAGATATTCATTATTAGGCTTGCCAGCCATGACACTTTTCAAAAGAACATCGCCACTAAAGGGAGGTTCAATCCTAGCTCTAACCGAGGCGGGCCCGTAGACTTCAATCACGTCCGTCGACCTAACAGCGAGAGGCGATACCACATTTATCTTTAGATCTGGGGAAGGTAGTTCCTTGCCAACATCGATGAACTGGAGTTTGGTCGCGTCCTTGTATACAATGATGTGGGCTAGCTCGGTATAAGACTGGCCTATCAACACTGTTTTTTCCAGCAAGCTATCAGCCACCACCTTACAAAGTACCTCAGCCTCTACTCCGTCAACATTGAGGGTAAGACGTAGCTCTCCAAGTGTTTGAACAATACTGTTGCCGAATCCTTTCAAGTGACTCCGAACACCATCGTGAGACAAACCCAAGTTGCAACCAAGTGACTCCCTTACGAGTGTCGCCTCGCTCCCAAAATCTACGAAAGCTTCGAAAGTTACATTATTGATAAAAACCTTCTTGAGGAATTTGGAAGCTCGATTAGATTCGTTACACTGATCAATAGTACCACCAATACACATCGTTTTCTGCACGTTGTTGGGTTTAGAAGTCCTATCAGTTTTAGCACTTGCATAACAATTTTCTGCTAAGTGGCCAAGTAAGTTACATTTAGTGCATTTCATTATAGGTTTAGGACAGTGAAGAAAACTATGCCCTCTTTCCTTACAGTTATAACATCCTGATGCTGGGCCAGGTTTAGTACCTGGTTTTGAGTTAGACCCATGCTGACTGTTATTGTTGGTACTATCGGTCTTGTTTTTAAACTGATTTCGATCAATAGAATGATTAGTGTCTTTGCTGCTCATCAAATATTGCAACAACTCGTTAGGATGGGAACAACGTAGTGAACAGGCTCCGGACCTAAGTGTCCTATCGCTTATACCGTGAATCAAACAGTCCACCGCTCGTTTACCCACAATATCACATTGATTGAGCAGCGCTAGCTTCTCATAAAAATAAACTTCAATTGGTTCATTAAATCGGCTCTTCCTTCTAAGCATTTCCTCCAAGGCTTGACCATAATTCTGTTCGAAGGGAAATGCAGCCATGAGATTGTCTTGCCACTCTTTCCATGTGAATAAAACAGAATTTAACCCCTCATACCAGGTTTTGGCCAAACCTTGGAGTTTTTGCGTTGCAAAGTGAATAATAGTCCTGTCGTCCCATCCGTAAACAGTGGCGCACTCGTTGACCTTTTTCAGCCAGACCTCAATGCGTTGATTTTTCGCGGAGGGATCAAAATTTGGCAACATATTAGTGTGATCAATTTTAGATGTAGGCCGCGCTTCACTGGTAGACGGATGAGACGTCAGACCTTCTTTCAGGCAATTGAAAATATCAATCAAATCTTTTTTTGAAATAGAGGGGCTACGTGACCTTGTATATCCGTCGTCGTCGTTCCGGCGCTCTGCTTGCCCTCGTTGCCAACCGCGCCTTGTTGTCATCACCGCACTGGCTCGATGTGGCAGGGCGTAGACTGTGGTGATCGCGGCGTCTCGGCACCTCTTCACGCTCATGCATGTCGCGTCGCATAGAAGTGGATCGACACCGCTCCGAACGAAGTAAACGCTCGCGTTCCCTCAGCAGTTCAGCTTCTAAAGCTTTGATTCGCGCACGGTCTTGCTCCAAGTCTTCATTTTGCCTGGCTGGACTTCGTAAAGTCCGCTGGCTTCGGCTCCTCTCTCTAGGGGGACTTCGAGCGTCATCACGTAGTCGACTCCGACTTCGTGAAGCTGCATCCCGTCTAGAGGTCGGAGTCTCCACTCTCCGGCCGTCGGAGTGTCGACTCTGATGGCGGTCTGGTGGCTCCATGATCTAGAACTCGCAAATAAAATCAAGTGTGAATAATCAATGACCAACACGACACACACACACAGACACATCATGATGATGATGACAGCGGACTAGAAGAAATATAGTCAGAAGGCGAGTAGTTGTCTATACAATGATTCACAATAAAATTATTCAGTTTTAGAGAAAAGAAAATACATTTTATATATATTAAAAAAAACACTGGGATAAATAAATCCAACCTCTTTAAAATAAATCCATTCAATGTTAATAACTACCGATCAGACATCAGTAATATCAAAATGGCGATTATCTCGAAAACGGTAGGTCGTAGACCAAAAGAATAAAATGTCATCCCCTCTAAAATACCCTGTTTCCGTTGGTAATACATACAGGCATATCCCATAAACCTAATCCCTGTAGGGGAGGACAGACGCAATCCATTCCCCACAATAAGCCATAACTATATTGTAGTAACAGGTTATCCAAACTATACTATGATGGCTTGAGGGAAGACATTATTCTGTACGTATATGTCTCGTTTTAACCTTCATGAAACCTAGAACGTTGTTATACTCCCTAGATTAGAACCGAGTCACATTCTAATACAGTAAGCATTTACTTCCGATCCGCATGCTTTACCTGGGGAATCGAACCCATGACCTTAGAATCACATGGCACACATTTTATATACTAGATCATGAAGACAACCGTTATGTATTCACTATAGTAAGCGGAGATTATGTATAAATTATATAAAATTGGGCGGGTACTTACGTGTTAAAATAACACTGTTGATCCCACTTCTGAAATATAAACTCACTATTTCTTGACGGCACTCACGAATTGAAAACCAAGAGTAAGCTAGTAAATCTTTTATTAACTTTATTTACACTTTCGTATTAGTATTGTTTTTCGTCCTACACCTTTCACTCCTCCTGCCAGACTGCCGTGCAACTCGTCCCTTCTACAATTCCGTACGTCCATTTCCCGCGAAAACCCCGAGCTACGATTGGTCAACGTATCGATCAACGTTAACCAATCGTTTTAAAGAATGAAGATTCCATTTTAAATTAGAGTTGCCATTTTAAGAAAAAAATAGAACTTATAATGAAATTGAAATAATAAAATTGTTGTTGTTTTTTTTAAATTAGAATAACCCTAACAATTATGTATGTATGAATGTGTTGAATATATACAGGTTAGGTAGAATATATACGGGTATACAGGTTGTGAGAAGCTGCAGTAGTTTTAGGCGGATGTGACGTTCGTTATGTAAAAATTGACGATTCAAAGTGTAACTATGTTACCTATTGAATAAAGATATTGTTGTATTTGAAATTTGAATATAAGATATATGTATAGCCTCTACCAAGCTCTTGTCTACAGGGCGCGGTTTACGCGCGTTTTCATAAAATATAATAGGGTAGTTTCGAACTAGTCAAATCAGTTACTTTTTACTAAACGTCAATACACGAAATTACTATGGAATTTGTATGAAAAAGCAACCTAGGACGTCATAGAAAAACGTGCCAAAATATCGTACTTATTACATTTTTCTTTATTAATATTCATGTATAAGTTAAACAGAAAAAGAAATAATTTTTTTTTCACCTTTAGATCGGTCTTTATTTAGTAATCCGAATTTTATAACTTATCCTTGACCTAGGAAACGACCCAATTATAGGATAAAAAATATATTAAAATATAACTCAACCCTCCCCCACCTACCCCTTCGGGGATACAGTCGTTATGCTATGTTAAGTTGGTGTTGTAATAATATAATATCAAAAAAATCGAATCCATCGTCTCTTTGTTATAGTAAGCTTTTGTCTATGTAAATTGTTACTGGCAATAAATTTATTCTTATTCTTATTTTTCTTCTTTGTGCTTATTTATGTTGCCTACATAACATGACATAAGAGTACTGACAGCACATACATAGCTCAATATATTATATCTTCTGACAATTCCGTCTCATTTAACTTCCACATATTCCCACTATGTTAGATATCTATCTATAATGTCACCCGTAACTATACGTCACTAACCGAAACGCTATCTCTTGGGTATCGATTGTCCGTTCGTCATGTCGTTTATATACACCAGTAGCATGGCAGGCGCGACGCGACATACGACGCAAAATGACAAATTACGTTTCGGACAAACAAGTTAGGCGTGCAATGTCCGAGGTAATTTATTTATTTAATGGATCACATACAGCTATGAACATTGTAACATTTAGTTAGGACATAATTAAACAAAGTAAAACAGTACTAGGCGGTTAAAAAGGCCGCATCGAAGCAATTCATCTAAAAAAGCAATATTGCAATTTGACATTTGCGCATATACAAGTAAGTGCGCAATGCACACACATGTCAAATAGCAATATTGCTTTTTTAGATGAATTGCTTCAATGCGGCCTTTTTAACCCCCCTGATGTGTAAGCCAAGATAAACTAAAGAAACCTACCCGTGTATGTTATATGTGTATATAAATTCGGGTCTATTTCCCACCGAGGTTAGCAGAGACTATACTGACCTACTCAATTTGTAAACTAAGGATATTTTGACAATGTACCTCTTCTTAACCCAGTACCTCTGTCCGCTAGATTATGAAGGCTGTTATCAAGGGACATTGTTTTGATATATATTTACTCACTAGCACTCTCGTGGTAAAAAAAGTGAAAGCTTTGTGCTTATCGCATACATCCGATTTTCACCTACTGCTGTCTATTATATTGCCCTTACTGGGTGGCACATGCATGTACGTATTAATATTAAAACAACTTTAATACCATTTGATAAGACAGAGATGAGGTGTAAAAGATGATATAGTGACTAAGATTAAGAAAGGAATGTTAGGTTGGTTTGGACACGTAGAGCGGATGAATGATATTAGAATTGCAAAAGCGGTATATAAAGCGAAAGTTGTTGGTAGGGCTGGCAGAGGAAGACCGAGAAGGACTTACATTGACCAAATTGGAGATGTCCTTAAAAAAGGTTTAATACGATCTACTCTGAACCGGCGTGCGTGTATGAAGCGATTGATGAATGTGGAGGAAGCAAGAGAAGTGTGTCAGGATCGAAACAAATGGAATTCTAAAGTCTCTGCTTACCCCGGTGGGAAATAGGCGTGAGTTTATGTATGTATGTATGTTAATACCATGTGGCTTGCAAAATAAATAATCGAAAAATTTCCAGATATGTCGCGGCTGCCACACTATGCTTAATATATCCGGGTTGGCGCGTAGGGGTCCGGTACAAAGAGGGATTTAATTCGCATTTGGTTGTGTTCAGTTGTGCTCATGCGTTTATCAATAGATATAGTATACCTACTACATACCTGCGTACCTACACCTCATTCAATTAAAGCCTACAATTGTATCGTCGGGTACAACCAAGGTCGGGAAATGTATAAAGGATTTTGAACATAACATCACGACTGTATTCCCGAAAGGGTAGGCCAGTGGTTCCTAACCTAGGGGTAATTACCCGTAAAACGGAGATTCTAGGGGGGTAACACGGGATGGCACGAAATAGTATTATAACTCTTGTTACATTAAAAACAAAAGCCAGAAACCGTCTCAATGTTGAGCATGACATGAGATGCGCGTTGAGTGAAACCGAACCTAATATTGTCGAACTTGCGAATGCAAAGCAATTTCAACCTTCACACTAGTTAACTCCGAGATTTATATATTACTTCTAAGTAGACCCATTAATACATCTTTTATTTTAAAATAGGTACGCAGGTGGTAAAATAGGTACGGCTATATTTTTACACTATAACCCTTTGCGCAGCTTTCAACTGTAATTATAGTGTTATATTTCTCCCTAAAGATACATACATACATACATAAACTCACGCCTATTTCCCACCGGGGTAAGCAGAGACTATAGAATTCCATTTGCTTCGATCCAGACACACTTCTCTTGCTTCATCCACATTCATCAATCGCTTCATACACGCACGCCGGTTCAGAGTAGATCGTATTGAACCTTTTCTAAGGACATCCCTAAAGATCGGAAAGAAGAAAACTTAGAAAAAAATATTTTCTGCCTTTTCCGACTGGTTGCGTTTCTTTTTCGTAACTAATCCTTCAGACGGGATACACTCCACGTTGCTCCACATTTTATAGCAGTTTATCACGAATTTTACCTGGACAGAATGGAGAACTGCCAATATTTAGGAACACTCAACAGTGCTGCCACCTACATTTGAGTTTTTAGTTTTTATCCTCTTTATAAAGGTTCTGATCGCAACTGTACTATAGTTTGTCCATCCGTCATGTCCTGTATGTATACAGATTTGTGGGGGCCGGTCGGAGGGGGGCTTAATGCTAATTTGATAGATTGGTCCGTACTCCGCCGGCGCTTTTAAGAACGATGTAGCTAGTTGTTTTAGGGCGTGAGGGCAGAAAAGGTTTGCTAATTGGAGTGATGGGTAATTGGATTACCCAATAGGGTGTCATATTCGAATTTGTTTACGATTCCATGTTTGGATCTTAAATGGTTATCACGTGCTCAGCGGTGAAGAAAACATCGTGAGGACACCCACATTCCCCAGAAATGCATTTTCGGAGGTGTGTGACTTAACCTGTATTGGGCTGGTTTTCCCTTCGTGGGTTGGAAGGTCAAACAGGCAGTCGCGTTTGTAAAAAACAAGACCTGTCAAATTAACTAGTTGCACTTAAGACCTCCTGGTTACATGTCGTTTCTGTAATAGACCAAACACAAAAACATAAATTTTATAATCATGACAACTATACGGTACATAATTTCACCACTGTTTACAAATAATTCGCTGGGCTCAGTGACTGCAATTTTACTCTTTGATTGTACGTAACATTATCATTTCGGAAGTGATTACAAACAGTTCAGTCATCGCACGCATTTATCTATCTATGTATAATTATAGCCGGACGTGTTCGTCTCGTCGGTAGAAATATAGATTATAAATCGATACGCCGATATGACGGGGAGTTATTGATGGATGGCTCATGGCTGTTTCGATGTATAGCTGAGGTATACAATATTTTACGTTTAGAATGGACAGTCCGCTCTCCATCAATTCGTATCGGTGTTGCCTAGCTAGATTTCACTCACACACACACAGCTACGCAAACACACACACACACATACACTTTTCAAAATCAGAATCGTAACGCCTCGCTTATGTTTTTTAAGAATATCGGAAAAATATTAAATATTAAGGATAAAAAATAAATTTAATGTAATTTTACAGTGGGTAAGGTTTTTAATTCTTAATGTTAATGTTCCAAATTCAAATTTAATTATAGGTACTCGTGTTTCGTTGGAACTTTGATAAGAGTGGAGGAAGCGAAAGTGGTGTGTCGGTAGCGTAGTGGAATTCCGTGGTCTCTGGTTACCCCATTGGGAAATAGGCGTGATATTGCGTGTGTGTTTTGTTTACGGGCGTGAGTATAAATGTATGTATTATGTATTCACATTACATGTGGTGATAAGGCACTTAAAGTGAACTTGTAAAAATGTTTCAAAAAATGCGAAACGCCGGCCCATTAACGGGTGGGTGTTTATGTAGCTTTTGCAGTGTACCGTTAGCGTAATATACATGGTAACCAGTGCAGCAGCTTCATATTTAACGTAAGAACGAACAATATTATACCGACGGTAAAAAAAAAGTGTAATGTTAGCCGCTTTTAGTCCCGAGAAATGCATTTTTGCAGGTATGTGACCTAACCTGTGTTGGGCTGGTTTACCCTTCGCGGGCAGTCGTTTCTGTAAAAACCGGACCTGTCAAATCTCCGAGTTAGGTAAGCGGACCCTGTGAAAAACAGGATAATGCTAGGGGGATGTGTGGTAGCCGCTTTTAGTGAGCTTGGAAAATAAAAGTTAGCAATACTTGCTTCTTTCATTCGTCTACATTTTATTTAATGTCGTAAGGCTGAGTGTCCTTTTAAAATCTAAACCCTTTTATGTCTGGAAATCTCGGCCTTAGTAGGTTAAACCATCATGAAGCTGCGCAACTGTCGGCCTGTATTCGCGTTGTACCGTTACCGGCTGACTCATAGTACATTGATTCGTCAGAAACAAAGGCAGCCACGGGTAATGGACGCTGACGTCGTGTAGGAAATGTCACGCTACTGTTTCGCACGGATATTTGGGTCTTTTTGCATTTTAAAAGGATTTACTTTATTTATTCCATAGTCACTGCTTACCCCGGTGGGAAATAGGTGTGAGTTTATGTATGTATGTTACATTTACCCCGTTACTGGACCTGCACCAATGAATTAATTTATCTTAAGTGCAGTTTTCACTTACACAGTTGGCTCGACCATTATAGGCGGCGATACGGCTCACCACCTATCACGTTGGTCTAATAGAAAGCTCGGTGAGGTGTGGGTACTTAGTTCATGTTGCTTAACTTATGTTAAAACGGTTTACCGGGCTAAGAAGAGACTATGGAATTCCATTTGCTTCGATCCCGACACGCTTCCCTTACTTCCTCCACATTCAATTCATGGAATTCCATAGTCTCTGCTTACCTCGGTAGAATATAGGCGTGAGTTTATGTATGCATGTATGTATAAAGGTTTACTTTATTTACAAGTATTTGGAATACGCGGTTACGATCACGTACTCCTATATCGTTGGTCTAGAAAGCTCGGTGAGGTGTGGGTACTTAACTAAGTACCCGTTACACGGTGTCAGAGGTACATCCATCGCAAGATGAACCCATCTTGCCATTATACTACCACCTCTAAATATTCCGATTGGGAGTCTATACTATAGTCTTCTTCTTATCGTGTCGATGGCAAACTAAATAGTCCCAAATCAAAACTTGGCAACAAGTATGGCGCTATCTGCAGCGCTCATCAGATCCTCATGCGTGCAGGTGTGCGGGCACGCAGGACACGATGTAAGATGTTCCATCGTTTGGGGAACAGTGCCGCACTTGCACTTTAAGTCCGAGCCAACCGAAAAACCCCACCTAACTATACTATAGTGAAGTTGTGATTTCTGAGTTCAATGCGATTGAGGAATATTCTATACGCCCTCAAAGAGTGCTGCTGTCGAGTAAAATGTATTTCGTATTCTTGTAGTTCCTTTGTGACTGCCCACTCAGTACAATCTAGGCTTCAGTCCGCTCTCAGAACTTCACAAAGCCTTGAGCTTAAAACTTTAACTTTAGGCTTGAGTTTTCCCCGACCGTTTTACGTTGAAAGAATCGACGATGCTACCCATTAGAGCCCTACAAGGCCTCAACTCCTTATAACGTAACATGATTAGATCTCATACAAAAGCCGGCCAAGTAGTTAATGCCATCTGCGGCAAATCAACAATAAGTCACGTCAAAAAAACATCATACAAAATGTGTGTTAGGGCCTTTCCAACCTCTTTCTTCTATTAAAATTCAAAAATATCTTTATTCAGTAGGTAACATAGTTACTTAAATCGTCAATTTTTACATAACGAACGTCTCATACGCCTAAAACTACCGCAGCTTCTCACAACCTGTTCCGTGTCGCCGACTAAATGCGACCACTTCGGTGACCTTTGGACGTTTTGGATTTTGGTTGAGCCAATCAGGGGCCTGTTTTATAAAACTTACAATTGTAAATTACAATGACAATTTGGTGTTCATTACGTAGCTAATTTGAAACTGCAAAATATTTGTGATCACTGTGATCACATACTCCGCAATGTATATCAAATTGTCATTGTAATTTACAATTGTAAGTTTTATAAAACAGGCCCCAGAATGCAGCATCTCTTCCCTCGCCCTCCTTACATCAGCTAGTTGACAAAATGAATTTTATGTGTAACATTAAACATTATGCGTCTACCTGGTTGTATCGTCGATGGTTGAAAGGCTTAGTCTACCTACAGAGTTCGCGGTTTTCGCCGTACTTGGTATTTATACTTTCGTATTATACCAATGTATACAATGAGTACAGTAGAAACCTTACCAGCGTTTTTTTTTGACGTGCCTTATTTTTGATTTGAAATGGGGAGCACTGAAGGCTCTCACCCGGTACAACGTTTAAGACAATAGGCCTGAGGGTGCAAATCATGTTGAAATCGTGTTGATGATGTCAGAATCATGTATTTTTGTGCGCTAAAATATATTTATCTCTACGTGAGACTGTCCTTTGTTTGGCTAGGACTTTGTAGGCTGATGCTGAATCACCTGATAGTCTGAAAGAGTAAGATGATTCCGTGCTTCGGAAGGCACGTTAAGCCGTAAAAACACTCCTACCCGCAGTGGAGCAGCATGGTGGAATATGCTCCATACCTCCTCTGGTTGACGGAGAGGAGGCCTTCAGTGGGATGTATTTGGCTATTCATGTATATAAAATAAACTTATATTTATAAATTGATTCAATTCAATACACTTTATTGCACGTAAACACAACATATAGGATTACAAAATGACAGCAGAAGCACAATCGGCGGCCTTATTGCTAAGCAGCAATAGATTCATCGATCTAATCTTCTTCTTCTTCTTCTAGCTAATGAATTGTTCTGTTTTGCCAACAGTCCGGGCGGGATGGAGAAGGCGAAGGCCTATATAAAGAGCTCGCTGGGCGCGTCGCGGCCCGCGTCGCCGCGCGACAAGCCTGTCGCGGATGCGCGGATATGCTTCGTCTGCGGCGGCACGGGCTTCAGCGACTACTACACCGTGCGGCACAAGCCCGACCCTCAGGTATACATCCTAATTATTTATTTATTTTTATAACTTACAATTATGCCAACAATCAATCCACACTGGGTCCGCGTGATGGTTTAAGGCCCGATCTCCCTATCCATAGGGAAGGCCCGTGCCCCAGCAGTGGGTACGTTAATGGGCTGGTGATGATGATGATGATGACAATTATGCCGCTTGCCGAAGGGACTGGCCGGAGTACGCACAGGACCGCGAAAAATGGAAAGAGGAAGGAGAGGCCTTTGCCCAGCAGTGGGATCTTGTAGGCTAGATTAGATTAGACAATTATGTCGCAGGTGTGCTGACGTGCAGTGAATGTGGCCGTACATTCGGTTACGTTAGCCATATAAGAGCGCATATCAGTAAGTAGTAACCGGGACCAACGGCTTGACGTGCAAGGATCATCTTACTTTTTGGACAATCAGGTGATCAGCCTGTAAAGTCCTAACTAAACTAAGGATCACAAAGTGATTTTTTATGTCCCCACCGGGATTCGAACCCGGGACCTCCGGATCGTGAGCCCAACGCTCAACCACTGGACCACGGAGGTCGTACTTATATTACAAATGCAAAAGTAACTCTGTTATGCTTTAACGATAAAACTACTACACCGACTTCGATGAAATTTGGTACAGAGTTGAATTAGAAATGAGGTAAAGCTAGCTCAGACGCTGGTGGGTAGCGGAGAGCTCCCGTTCTATACGTAGTATTATTCCTTATTCTGTGCCTATAGTGTGGTTATCAAGTCAGCCATTGCACCTCAAAACCTAATAAGACATCAAAACCTAACTACTAATAGACAACCTAATTCAACACTGTCTAAAGTCTAAACAAATTCAACTTTACGACCCGGCATTACCACCCAATTTGTCTCTAATTATAGTAACTGGCTAAGAACCGGTTACATCTGGCTGCCAATTGAAGGAGCGCGTAAAACGATTGACATTCGACACGCGCCAATTTTGTCTCCACTCTCCAGTCGTCACTCGTCGCTGAGAGTGAAATTGATTTGTTTTGATCATTCTTGATGGCTGTGGGTTGTGACTTTGTAGATATATTATGCTACTATGCAGGATTTTTTTGGGTTGTGAAATCAAATGTAACAACTACCTACTTACTTAAGTAAATAGTAGCCGGGACCAACAGCTTAAACACCGATCATCTTACTTTCGGACAATCAGGTGATCAGCCTGTAATGTCTCTAACTAGGGATCACAAAGTGATTTTGTGATTATGTCACCGGATTCGAACCGGGGGACCTCCGGATCGTGAGTCCAACGCTCAACCACTGGACCACGGAGATCTTTCGCTCCCAGTCCAGTAGAGTAATATTCCGACTATGACACGAATACGTGAAAAATTGATTTGTTTTGCTCATGGTTGACTTCGGATGTGCCTGTGACGTCATCGGATGTTTGTATCTGCGTGGGGGCTCTGACGTCCATCAATAATTGAATACGTCATAGGAAGATTTATATGCAGTGTGCCTTGGATCGTATATAAATCCTGGACACCACGTGACATGTAGAGGCTGTTTGGATGCAGAAGAAACTACCCCCCATGTAATCCTGGAATGCACCTGAAAAATTATAGTTCAATTTGCGACTTTATTGCTTGGCAGTATTTTTTTTTTGTAGGTTAATTGATAGAATAAAATGGAAATTGTTTATTATAATTATTAAATAATTATGTATTTATTTATTTTTGTAAGTCACATGGTAAGTATAATTACAAAATGTAATAAAAAGTATTAAATAAAACAAGGAATAACTTCCACGGACGGCTAGACTCCTCGACCAGCCCTATTGTTCGGCTGTGCATGATACTATATATAAGAGTGGTGTTATGTACGGTCGGAGCAGTAGGGCAATAGGCTAAGCTTATAATGATGTTATTAGTAGTGACTGACTAAATATGTACTTCATATAATCATATCATCTTTATTTGAGTATTTTTATAACTTGACTCAATTTTAATTTAATTTTACTATTTTATTGATTTTGGAATTTTATTTTTAAATTTTAATTTTATAATTGCTAATGTAAATATGGGTTACATGCCTGAAATAAATTGATTTTATTTATTTAATTCACGTTGGAGAATTAAATAAATAAAAACGGAAATGGCGGTGGAAAGGTCATGTCCTTAGGCGACCTGTGGAACACCCGTCCCGAGAGCTCGGACCTGGTGTGAGCGTAGAAAACGTAAAAAGGGGCGGCTCAAAGAAACATGGTGTTCGGTTGACCGAGAATTAAAAACTGCATATCATGGGAGCAAGCTACAGAGGCTAGTGAGGAGTGGAAATCTGTTACTCGAGCCTTACATCCCAGGGATAAAAGGATTAGAAGAAGAAATCACATTAGTTTAAAACCAATAGGCATTTAAATTATGAATAGTAATTATATTCTGCTCACCGTGATATTACATAATGTATTAAAAACAATAATTTTATTGGATAAGTACTCAATAGGTACGTTGCGTCAGAGATATTTGTTTACGTTACAATGAATAGATATTGTTCACTGCGTTCTTTGATTATTATTCATACATAACTTAGACTGCAGACACAATGACTGCAGACACCTCCTAATTTTATTTTAAAACTAGCGTCCCGTACCGCACGGTTGGACATTTTTAATAGTAAATTTTAGTAAGGATCCCTATTTTTATCTAGTAAAAAAAGTGGTTATATAACCTATGTTACTCAGGGCACGTTGAGCCGTTGGTCCCGGCTATTAGTCGTAAAAAATACCTCCACCAATCCGCAGTGGAGCAGCGTGGTGGAGTATGCTCCATACCCCGTCCGGTTGATTGACTGGAGGCCTGTGCCCAGCAGTGGGACGTATATAGGCTATTTATGTTGTATGTATGTTACTTGGGTCACGTCTTACTTGGGTCAAAGTTAGCTGCCGATGGCGTTAACTACTTGGCCGGACAAATGGGGACCGCTGAGGTGCAGAGCTATACCCATATTGTCATATCACTTTACCAGTTTCCCAAATCATAACTCACCATACATACACGCTTGTATATCTAATCATACAACAAATGTCTAACCCATACACTGTGTCGTGGGACCAATACACCATTGTACACCAGTTCCCATGAAATAACAGCCAAGAGTGAGTCGGTTGCGCACTGTTGGGTTCTGCGTCAATATTACAAAGAGAGCAGTTAGAGACCGAATTACATTTCTAGTCAATATAAGTTGTTTATTTTTTAGATGATTCCGTGCTTCGGAGGGCACGTTAAGCCGTCGGTCCCGGCTATTAGCCGTAAAAAACACCTCCACCAACCCGCAGTGGAGCAGCGTGGTGGAGTATGCTCCATACCCCCTCCGATTGATTGAGGGGAGGCCTGTGCCCAGCAGTGGCACGTATATAGGCAGTTTATGATTATTATTTATTTTTTGACGAATATTGAATATATTGACGTGACTTATTGTAGATTTGCCGCAGATGGCATTAACTATTTGGCCAGACAAATGGGGAATTATAAGTTCATTAGGTCTTAAAAATGTATTTTTGTGGAGATATACAGTTTTCTGATAAAATTGAGGTCTAAAATATCTTTATCTTAACTGTAGCTAACCACATAGTTCTTATCAACAACGAGATGGCGCGGGAGCACAGCCGGAGGGACGAAGTATGCACAAAACGAGCATATTATACGAGGCAACGATTGTATTATAAAACTTTTCACATCATTTATCATTTCTTTTCATTTTTCATTTTTTTTTCTTTAGTACTACATAACTAGCGTTTGTGTTACTATGCAATGAATTAAATAAATAAATGAGGTAAATCGATGTAGCGGTCCAGCCAGAAATGTCTTGGTGCAGCCGCTTCACACGCCAACGTGGGTTAACAGGCGACGTGCAGACTCGAGTAATTTGGTGCTGAGGGCATCTTCCTTGTTTCTCTACGATCTGTGAATGGAGCAAATTGGGTCGTGTATTAGCTTAAAGATAAATTAAGAAATTCAGATTACTAAATAAAGACATTTATTTTATTTTATTTATAAAAAAGGTACACCAACAGCTTATATAATAAAACATTAAATAAAATAAAAGTTACATCAGGAATTAGACTGTTACATAAGCCAATTATAGGTGCACACAACATTTGCAAAGTAGGACAACGTAATCGTTTATTAGATAACTAAATAATAAAATTTAAAAAACAGATAATTAAAAAAATACATAAAAAAGTAAAATATATACACTTCTCATCAAAAAAATCGAAACACTTCCGTTTTCATTGTTTCTGTCCGAATTTAACACAAAAAAGAATTCATACGATGAAAAAAAATACATAAATGTATAGCTGGCAGTTTGGCCATTACAGTAATAAGCGAAAATTCTAAATTCAAAATTAGAATTTCATTTGTTTATCTTATAAACGAAATGAATCACTGTTTTGAGACAAATGTGTGTTTAGGGTTGGAGTACATTTAGCGTTTAAAAACTAAAAATTGGCGCCTATCCTTAAACTTTTTGTTTTTTATTTCAATACTGTGACTTTGGGACGTCTGAAAAAAGGTTTTTTTTCTAAAACGTATGGATACTTCGCCCACAGAAGCCGCCCAAGTTGTGGCATTGCTGGATTCTGGCCTTAGTCAGCGTGTTGTGGCTGCAAGACTGCATCTAAGCCTGTCATCTGTTCATAGAGTCTATAAACGTTATCGGGAGACTGGTTTGTTCACGCGCCGTTCAGGATCTGGCAGGAATCGGGTCACTTCTGAGCGAGATGATCGATTTATTGTAACAACTTCTTTAAGAAATCGACGCCTTAACGCTTTTCAACTGCAGCAGCGGCTTCGTGTTGTACGAAGGGTGGCTGTAAGTGACTCTACAATTAGAAGAAGGTTGAAGGATCGTGGACTGGTACCGCATAAGCCAGCAAATGGGCCGAAATTAACTGCAGACCATCGAAGAGCGCGCCTTAACTTTGCACGTGAGCACCTAAATTGGTCATACCTACAGTGGAGCAAAGTTCTCTTTTCTGATGAGTGTAAAATTATGCTGTATGGTAACGACGGAAGGAACAAGGTCTACAGAAGAGACGGAGAACGCTATGCACAATGCTGCATTGAAGAAAAGGTCAGCTATGGTGGCGGTTCGTGGACGGTTTGGGGAGGAATCAGCGCCGACGGTAAGACAGAGCTTGCTTTCGTGTCTGGGCCACGTCTGCCTGCACTAAACTGTCATCGGTACGTCGAAGAGTGTCTCGAGCCTCATGTGATGCCCTATGCACATTTTATTGGCAACGGCTTCATATTCATGCACGACAATGCTAGGGCTCACACCGCGGGCGTCGTACGAGATTATCTTAACGAAGTCGATATCTCTATTATGGAATGGCCAGCAAGAAGCCCGGACATGAATCCCATTGAACATCTGTGGGATGAATTAAAGAGACGAATTCGAGCAAGAGATCCTGCCCCAGAAATACTTAGCCAGCTGCAAGATGCAATCCAAGAGGAATGGGACAATATACCACAGCATGTGATCGTGACTCTCATCCGATCGATGAAGAACCGTATGGAAGCAGTAATTAGAGCTCGGGGAGGGAATACAAGTTATTAAATAAACGTTTTTTAGCTTTTTTTTTCATTTACGTGTGTTGTTTTATCCATTTCCTTTATACTCCATACGGAATAAAAATGACTCATTTAACAAAATACGAAACCTATGAAAAATTCATTTAAATTTAGAACATTAACATTTAGATTTGATAAGCTCATATTACTCACTATTAAACGACATTTAACATTTATTCCTAAATGTACACATTTTTCTGATAATCCTGACAAAACGTAAACTTGCAAGGTGTTTCGATTTTTTTGATGAGAAGTGTATTATGCTGGAGGACATAAGACATCTAAAACGTACGAAAAAAATTTCCTATTTTTATTTTTATTTATGAATTTTAATCAAGAAAAGAGTAATATAAGTATAAGTCCTATAAGTATAAGTAGCTATATAAGCCGACGTTTTGTCATGTTTTTCTATGACGTCACAGTGTGCTTTTTCATACAAATTGTAAACTTCGTGTTTTGACGTTTAGTAAAAAGTAACTGATTTGACTAGTTGGAAACTAGCCTATTGTTGTGTTTTGTCAAAACGGCCATCATAGCTTGCCGCTGGTACAGTCATGAGCAATATCATGTACTCACTTTAGAACCCTGTTGCACTATCATAATTGACATTTAATGAGGCTTACGGTTTAATTTGTCAAAAAAGTTAATGTGACATGGTTTCGGTGCTGGATGGAGATGGATGAGGAGCTCGGTGGCGCAGCGGTAAACGCGCTCGGTCTGCGATTGTAGAAGTTAAGCAACTTTCGCAAAGGCCGGTCATAGGATGGGTGACCACAAAAAAAAGTTTTCATCTCGAGCTCCTCCGTGCTTCGGATGGCACGTTAAGCCGTTGGTCCCGGCTGCATTAGCAGTCGTTAATAACCATCTATCCGCACTGGGCCCGCGTGGTGGTTTAAGGCCCGATCTCCCTATCCATCCTTAGGGAAGGCCCGTGCCCCAGCAGTGGGGACGTTAATGGGCTGATGATGATGACATGGTTTCAAAGTGTATACATAGTATATATATGTAAGTGAGTACTCGTGACCTTACACAGGATTTAGAATGTGGCAGACGACAGATGCTAGAGCGACCTTATAAGGGTTTTCCGTATTCAGTTTTAAATAATTATGGAACCCTAAAAAACATTGAAAAAACACGTAAAGTAAGACGGTGATTGGAGTTTCCCATAAACATTTCCCATAGTTTAACCTGATTATGTTGTTTTCATACCATACTACATTCTGTTATTATGTCGTGTATGGGGGATATTTTCCATGTTACATTGTTGAGACGTATGATGGCAATACATGAGTAAAGAAATCATAGCAATAATTCCCCGCACCAATTCGTATCGAGCGCCGAGCTAGATTTACCTCACCCCCTCTGGGTCTTTAGTCTATTTTTAAAATAAACGTTTCTTTCATGTATGTTCTAAGTATTAAATAAAGAAAAAAAGAAGAAATAAGGAATTATTCTTTGATTTATTAAGTTTGTCTCTGTGCAGTTTTCACTAACACAGTTGGCTCGACCATCATAGACGGCGATACGGCTCATCACCTATCACGTTGGTCTAACAGAGAGCTAAGGTGTGGGTACTTAGTTCATCTTGCGATGGATGTGGCTATTTTTTTATTTATTTATACCAGGTAACATAGACCTTTGTAGATGTACCTATGAACTCTTATCTCTCTCGTCCACAGAGCTCCGAGCCATACTTCCCGTTCCTGGGTGCGCACGCGCCGCCGAGCGGGTACCGGAACGACGGCGAGGAGGACGGCACCGTCCGCTGCTGCTGCGTGTGCTACACCTTCCTGCGCCAGCAGTGGGAGCAGTACGACCGCGAGAACAAGCCGCACAGCCAACGCTTCTACTGGATGAAGCGGCTCGATGGCAAGCCTTTCATTGGTGAGTCTACTGTTACTTTTGGAAACATTTTATATCTGTGTGTGTGTCTGACAGGTTGGACTGACATGTCTACTCGCTTGTCGTAGCGTTTTTGTATGGCCTGATTATTATTGTGTATGGCAGACAAAAATAAAATATCCTGCGTGGATCATATATCCAGCTTAAGCTCCCCTAACCAAGTCTCTGCCGCATCCGTCACACCATGCAGCTCGGCTATGCCACCTGGGAACCGGTGTAGATGGCACTCGTTCACTATGTGAGATATGGTTTGATCCGGGTGACCACATTCACAGTATGGCGACTCCTTTAAGCCAAATTTATGTAGGTGATGGTTTGACTTTCCATGGCTTTTAATGGCCTGATATAAAGACTTTATACAAACATGTGCCAAAAGTGAGAGCGTTAATTATACATATTAAACAGAGTGTTAGTGACACCGTAACGAATAGTGAGGGGGATGATTCAGACCATGATTCTGAGTCGATATCAAGTAAAATTTAATTTCGGAAAAGTCATGTTTTTTTTTTGTATTTTTTATAATTATTTTGAGTTCTATAGTTATGCGACGGAAAATTCCACTCGATATCAACTCAGACTCATGGTATGAATGATCTCTCAAAGTTTTCGTTACGATGTCACTAACACTCTGTATAGTTACAATATAATTATAAAAACCCCTTTGTTGCACACAGAAGAAACATAATTATTATGTTAACAATTACAAACAAATAACTCAATTCTATTTAATCTTTGTTTTACTTTTTATATTTAGAATCTACACGGTAGTTAGTCATTATTTTATCATCACACAAATAATTATCCTGACCAGGACTTGAACTCATGACCCGCTGTTTAGATATGGAAATATAAATTTGAATCGTTTGTTATTTCGATAAATAAGTATTTCCTGTTTATAACATCCGTCTTTAAATGATTGCTGTGAATAATTTTTTTTTAACAATACTTAATCAGATGGTAGACAGATATGTCTGCATGTAGAAAATTATGGATTTACCTACTCTACTTCGATCTCATCAGTCATCCCGTGATCATAGCACTTGTAACAGGGATCTGTATTGTGTATTGTCGTGGAGATCCTTGGGGGAGGCCTATGCCCAGCAGTGGGCGTCGTACGGCTGATGATGATGTATAGTTATTCAATTTCACTTTTATTACACACCATCTTAGAACTTGTTTACGCAGAGTATTGAACCACATTCAAAAACAAGCATTCATAGCAGTAAATACCTACCAAAAACTACAATACTTTATTAAACAAACAAACGATCTCAAGTTACACAACTGGCATCCATTAGCGAATTTTTTTTTGTAGCATAATAATGGCGGATGTGTTGCAATAGTTCAAATATTATTGGAAGGTAAACAAAAGTGGATCGAGTGTTGAATTTCGCGGCAAAATGGCGCCAGTGTAATCTATGCTTTATACACCTCTAGTGTAAGATTAAGTACGGCTTCCCTTTCTTGGTTCAAGTTACCAATGAATGATTAACGGCCTTCGTGGTCCAGTGGTTGAGCGTTAGGCTCACGATCCGGAGGTCTCGGATACGAATCCCTGCGGGGAAATATAACAAAAATTACTTTGTGATCCCAAGTATAGAATAGAATAGAAATAGTTTATTATGAAAGGACGCCACACACACAAAAAAAAAGACAACAACATATCAAATTTCCAAAAAATTACAAAAAAGCAAGACGGATGTTGGTCGAAATGATCATAAGGTGGTGGTGGACGTCCTGAGATAAAAGGGCCTCACTCAGCACAAGTCGCGGCGTGAACCACGACGCTGATATTATGTAGACCCTATTGGGTGACGCACGAACATCGTGTTCCATAAACATGAGTTCGGTTAGGACATTACCGGCTGATCACCTGATTGTCCTAAAGTAAGATGATCCGTGCTTCGGAAGGCACGTTAAGTCGCTGGTCCCGGCTGTTAGCCGTAAAATACACCTCTACCAACCCGCAGTCGAGCAGCGTGGTGGAGTATGCTATATTTAAACATTGTTCGCGAGGAGTGGGTGTATACATTATACACCTCTGCCTACCCTCGGGATACAGGCGTGATGCTATGTTATCGTTACGTTTTGTGACATCTAGACTCCACAACATTGTCACTCCATCATATTCTTTGTTGTCAAAGCTATAGAGTCTTCTAGTACTCCAGTGTCGATATTCGCACCGATTCATGGAACGCGCATTGTTCGCTAACGTTCAATCGTTTATAAGAAGTGTTATGTAAACATTGTAAAGCCTGAACATACAGAGGTAATGTAACTGTTCCGGGAGCGATTTTTTAGTATATGTTACTGTAATAGTTAATTGGAATAATTACGGAATAAAAGAAAGAAGTTGGAAGGCCCAAGTGAGCGGGAAACGCGCGCCATACAAGTATGAGCAAATAGTTCGCACTTCAACTTTGCTCTCCACTCGTCCCCAAACCCACGGAGCACCGCGATAGTATATCAAAAGGTAGTCTCGTGAATTGCAAAAATCTAAATATATTGATTGTCATACGAGGAAAGCCCTCCTTATCACAGGAAAGCTAAAAACCTTGGTATGATCGGCTGTTTATCAAAATAATACTTTTATATGCAGTATCTTACGAAAAGTAATGATAAAATTGCAGCCTATACATACAATATATATACATTGCCGGTAAATTAGCTATGGAATTTGAGAAGCAGAAGAGCTATCGTAGTTATCTGTTTGCAGTAGTACTTAGTAATAGTAGTAAAAGTGGGGTTGAACCGGCAACAGCGGTTCCCATACAAAATGCGCGTTGGGGCGTTTCTGACCTCTCCTATTCCGTGGGAATTATAAAAAGAGTTACAATTAAAGCACGAGCTAGAAAACATAAATTTAGACTTATTTAGAATAAATATATGTAGATAACATACATTTATAATTAAATACATAAATAAAAATACTAATAATTAATAATTGATTTCATTTTCTCTCTATTTCGGTTTAATTCATATTACGGCTGCGTTAGTCATTTCACATGAACAACACACAAACACTACCTACACGTTTTTTTATCTATAAATTTAGAATGTTGGTACGTCATCATAGAAGGAAAAATTGAAGGGAAGAGAAGAAGGGGTAGACCTAGGAGAACATTTATGAAACAAATAAAAGAGAAAGTGCAAGTCGTGTCGTATCAGGAGGTGAAGGATTTGGCGGGAAGAAGAGAGAAATGGCGATTACTCCACCGACTAGAGCGTAGTTCTTAAATAAGGAGAGATACGTCATCGAGTGCAAAGTATCCTAATACGTCCCACTGCTGGGCACAAGCAGATGATACAGCAACATGAAAATTCTTTTAACCTCATTACAAACCAATTATTCCCGTCTAATATCGACAGAAACTAACAATAGCATTCGCAACCACTAATTCAATTCAAACCATTATCTCTATGCAAGATGCAGTGATGTCTAGCAGATTGTCTGAGTCAAAGTAGGTGACGGTTGCCTCACGCGGCTCGTAGGTCGCGGCCTCGACCCACAGGCCCAGTGAAAGTGACTGACTGTACCGGTTGCGTCGCCAACCGTACCTACCAGTTTACTCGTTGGTATTAGACAATGGTACCGATTTGGGCAACCACCGAATTAATTTTTAATTTAATTTGACAGGACTAATAGTATAGTGTAGTAGTGTAGTGTATCAGAAGTAGAAGTAGTAGGCAAGAGGGAAACCACTGGATGCTATTATCACTTCCCTTGTGATATGCACAATACGTACAATCCAATTGACTCAATCAAGAGGTCAGGTTCGTCAGGTCGAGGGCGATCAGCTGATGGTTCTTTTTTATTTTTACGTTAAACTAGATGAGGTAGATAGACTCCTTTGTGTTAGGGTTCGTGCAGGGGTCATGTTTTATGGCATGAGATTCGTGATAAGAGCAGCTGTTTCTACTGGTATAAAGAAAAAAAAATTGTACCATAATACCCTATTAGCCTATATCTATACGTCCGACTGCTAGGCACACGCCTCGACTCAACGCAAATGTAACTCTGCAAAAATAACTTACGGTTCAAAGTTCAACAATGACATAAGAGCGATGTGTGAACCAACTCATTGGCTGTGTAACAAGCTTACGCGACAACCAGATATATCTGCCCTGATGAGGAAGCGAGATAGACGGGGGCAAATGTCAATCAATGACATGTATGTGCTAAGTTTATAAAAGCAGACAGCTTTTGTAGTTACGTGACGTCACACCCCGGATCTTCTTCGTCGTTCCCTCACTGCCGAGGATCGCGACCACAGGTTACGGTTTTCCACTAGGTACGGCTATATGCTGCGTGGACCGCCCAAAGGGAACTCATAACCATGCGGTTTTATTCGGAAAAATAGTGCAGTAGTCTCCCGTTGCTTTCTGCACCAGTAATTTTAGTGGTAATTTAAACCTCAAGGCCGCTGAAGCCTCTTCCGTCCGATTTGCCGGCCAGGTGTATGGTTATACTGCCATTGCTCGGTCGCTAGAGCCTCGTCCGTTATCTAGCAGGGAGCACCGCGACGGCTTGTGGCCGCCGCCGCCATACGTTCTCACGAACAACCGACGCGTGCAGGTGAGGTTGACATTTGGGCCGGTTAACATGTTATTTCCATTCTCCCCTTACCCCCCACACCCCGGATACTACATACAAAAATCTCATACTTACCGTGCGCACATTACCGCGTAAATGCGAACAAGACAGACAGAACGTGCGCGCTCCCTCTCACTCCTTACGGCCACTTAGACTAAAGTAAAATATCATATGACCAATGGCTTAGCGTGCCTTCCAAAGCACGGATCATCTTGCTTTCGGACCATCAGGTGATCAGCCTGTAATGTCCTAACCAAACTAGATATCCTAACTGCTCAGTAATATTACTTGTTCCAAGAATTGTACATTAGAATGTTCTAAACGTAAATGAAATTCTAGATTCAATAAATTATGTGCTTTCACACCATCATAATCATTATCTCATGATAATGGGTTAGGTTATGTGGTAGGCATTCAGTCCTATGTAATAGGGGCGAGCCTATTACCGTTAACCGGAGACAAATCATGGAAACCACGCCATATTTATTATCTATGAAGCAAACATGAGTTCAGACTCAAAGTCGAATTCAGTGGTTTAGAGCCCGACCTGGGATTCGAACCTGTAACACTACGTTGTAAGCCACGCGTTCTCCAAACAGGGCTATCACAGATTTCTATGATTTGATATGATTATGTCTATCGGCGATTTCCCATTGACATTCAGAATTTGCCTTTCAACTGTTTTAAGACAGTAGTTAAAGAGAAACTTTCCAAAAAAGGTTATTATAAAGTTAGTGATTATTTAGAAGATATGAATGCATGGGATTAACTGTCTGAGAACTGATATTAGGCAGCTAAATTACTCAATTGTATACCAATATTTTATGTTTATTTTTTAAAGAACGTCTAGGGCCCTGTGCCGAGGTTTTTCTTGTAGCTTCTTTTCCCCGGCTATACAGGTTGTGAGAAGTTGCAGTAGTTTTAGGCGGATGAGACGTTCGTTATGTAAAAATTGACGATTCAAAGTGTAACTATGTTCATCATCATCAATTTAAGAGCCACGCTCTTGTCCTTTTTAGGGACTTTTTAGGGAAAAAAGGGCAGTGGTTTCCCTCTTGCCTTCCGCCCCGCAGTACTCTGTCTGACGCAAGTGGGATGGCGCCCAGAGTAGTCTATTACAAAGCCATACTAGGTCTCCTGTCCTCCGCCTCTGAAGAGTCCCTGGTGTGTCAACTATGTTACCTACTGAATAAAGATATTTCTGAATTTGAATTTGCGATACGGCTCACCACCTATCACGTTGGTCTATAAAGCTCGGCGAGGAGTGGGTACTTAGTTCATCTTCGATGCAATGTACCTCTGACTACCCCAATTGGGAATATAGTAGTGAGCTTACGTTACGTTATGTGTTACTCCGGTGAGTAGTACCAATGTTACCAACTCACCAATGTTACCAACCTTTTACCACTGGAACGCGTTCATCTATCTACGAAGCCATTGCTATCGAAAGCCGATCTCGACACTGGTTGCGACCGCCGTTGACCGGCTGTGTATTTATAGCAGACAAACTTCACTGCAATTAGTCGAATAGTCTACATTTTATTGTGCAAAATTTGCTACGTTGGAAGATCTATCGAGAATGCTTTAAAGTCGCAAATCCAAACCCAACTGTTTCAAGACATCCCGGCCTTACGAGCATAAGGCGCAACGTTTTTATACCGACATAAACATAACACAATTTCGACCTATAGGTATCATAGAATTGAAACACATAATAACGGGTTCTTACCGCCTTTAAATCAGGGATATGAGACTCCCGATATTTCAGATGGTTCCTAAAACTCTGATATCAAATACATAAACAAGCGGCAAAGAAAGAGGGTAGACAGATGTGTCTGCCCGTAGAAAATCATGGATCTATCTACTCCACTCCAATCTCATCAGTCATCCCGTGATCATAGCACTTGCAACAGTGTCGACATATCGGGAGTCTCATATCCTTGATTTAAATGCGGTAAGAATCCGTTATTACGTGTTTTAATTATGATAATAACCGCGTAAACTTAAAACAATATATCATAGAATAAGGAATAATTACTAATTGTAGCTGTGTTTTCAAACGGAGAGCACCGGTTCCTACCCCGGTACCGAACTTGCATCAATGAGTAATTAATTTATTTTTCAGTTTTCGCTAACATAGTTCGTTCGGCCATTATAGGCGGAGGTACGGCTCACCACATATCACGTTGGTCTAACAGAGGGGCTCGGTAAGGTGTGGTGCTTAGTTTATCTTGCGATGGATATACCTCTGGATACCCCCCAATTGCTATATATCGAGCTAGATGTTTTCTTTTATAGTACGAACATCAGTCACAGAAAATAGCGCGACAGCTGACCGCTCCGCTATTCGAAGCACGGCCTTTCATGTTGATTGGTCTGTTGTCGGTACCTCGACCACTCGTTCGATTCTCATACCTTGTCTAGTGAAGAATGATTGGCGATGATTAGCCCAGCTAGACATGTTCCCCTCTAGGACTACCTAGGTCACTTTCTTTTTATTTTTCAATGGAGTTTTTATCCCGGGATACTAAGGGGAACGGAAGAACGAAGCGAGCGCAAATCCGAAGTCTGCGCGGGCAGACTCTTCTTCATTTAATCATATTATCCCTTGCTTGGATGTAGAGCTCTAATAACAGATTTCCACTCCTCGCGATCTCTGCAGCTTGCTCCCATGACATGCCGAAAGTTTTTAGCTGTCGGTCAGGGCAACCGAGCGTTGCCAGGTCTCTGGGCCCTATTTGCGTCTTCCACGCGCTCATCAGGTCAGAGCTCGCAATCATTATATTGTAAATACAGCCTTGTAAGTTGTAACATTCTGGTACTGGACTGACCATGTCCCGTAAGTTCAAAATCATGTATGAGCGTTGGGCTCACGATCCGGTGGGGACATGTCACAAAATCACTTTGTGAACCCTAGTTTGGTTAGGACATTATAGGCTGATCACCTGATTGTCCGAAAGTAAGATTATCCGTGCTTCGGAAGGCACGTTAAATTGTTGGTCCCGGTTACTTACTACTTACTGATGTAAGTAAGTAAGTAGTCGTTACATGAGCCATGGCAGGGGTCTTTGGCGGCTCAATAGTAACCCCGACACTAGGGTTGATGGGGTTGGTACTCCACTTCACAACCCACACGATAGAAGAAGATAAGCGCTAATATCAATATTTTCCAAATTATTATTACAAACACATAGTCACGTCACGGGTCGAAAATAATAGATTATTATTATTATTACCCCTGGCAATAAATCTGTGCTTTCAAAGTGGAAGCTCGACTTGCTATTTACGGCGCGTCTAATTCGACTGCAATCATAACGCACGCTACTGCGTGTTCTCATCGCGTTCTCACACAAAGTGGCACAACACGATTCTTGGTCGACTTTTACACGGATATCTATACGTCTAGGCCGGGATCAAAAACACATTTTTTTAAGTTATATCGGGAGCCTTATATCCCTGCTTTAAACGCGGCAAGAACCCGTTATTATGTGTTTTAATTATCAAAAACACATGTCATGCTACAAACTCGTTATAATCAATTCCAATCTAATATGCTAATTATTCGATCAAGTTAATATCATAAGTATAAAATCTACCACATTAATGCTAATAACACTTTTATTTGCCTATCGATAAACTGGTATACTTATTACAAAACCAGTAGCGAATAGTGTTAGTGATCGTAAAAAATATAGACAAACTAACTTTTCGCCTGTGACTTCGTCTGATTTTATCACGTTGTGCGTATTGGAAAGGAAGGATTTAGTTGTAATTTTAACCTCTTCTTACGTCTACTTAAGGGGTGATTTCGCCAAACCAAAAACAAAAACGGGAACGGGACTACATTCTTTCATGAGTCCCAAACTATCTTCATACAGAATTTCATCTAAATTGGCTTAGCGGTTTAAGCGTGAAAAGGTAATAAAAAAAATAGTGTGTGTTCATCAAAAACGCTTATTGATCGTCGTATTTATATTTTAATTTTATCCTACAATAATCTACTACCACTTCGAAACGTATTATTGCTGAGGAGAAGCGGCAGAAGAAACTCTTCAACTACACGGTTATATTTCTTTCATCATCATTTCCAACTAGCATTATCCCGTTTTTCCCAGGGTCCGCTTACCTAATCTGAAGATTTGATAGCTCCGGTTTTTTACAGAAGCGACTGCCTGTCTGACCTTCCAACCCGCGAAGGGAAAACCAGCCCAATACAGGCACATACCTCCGAAAATGCATTTCTCGGGAATGTGGGTTTCCTCACGATGTTTTCCTTCACCGTTGACCACGTGATAATCATTTATGATCCAAACATCGATGTGAAAACAAAGTCGACAATCATTGGTTTAGGTCTGTGCTGAATTCGAAGACAAGCGTTCTACCAACTGGGATACCACGGCTTCCTTATAAATCAAAATTAAAACTACACAAGTACACTTTCACATCAAAATACAACAAACAGACACACATAGTTACTTTCGCATTTATAATATTAATATGTGTGACCGGTTGCCATACAACCATAAAGTTGAAGTTGAAGTAATATTAATATGGACGGTGTTAACAGCATCGTCATTTCACAGTATAAAGACATGTTTTTCTGAGTCTATATGAATAGTAATAAATACTTTAACTTAACTTTTTGTTTGTGTGCTAAAAAATGTGTCATAATTATTTTTATTGTATTTTTTTCCATCCATCCATCGTCACTTACCATCAGGTGAGATTGTGGTCAAACGCGAGCCTATTTTATTAAAAAAAAAAGCTTTATGTAAAGACCCAAAAAGAAGTAAAACTTCTGTATGGCGTGTAGTTTACTAATCTAACTATTATTTTATACCTCTTTCCTGGACTGGGCGTGCAGGAAAATGTGGAATAGGTACGGTCTTGTCATTGCACACAGCTGCTTGTCATTCCGGGCATGTTGTGTCATATTAATGGTGAATATCCAACATGATGAACTACAGATCCTTTATATGGAAGGGATCAGACATGTCGTAGTAATACATAAGGTCACAACTATATCCCAATTGGGGTAGGCAGTTGTACATCCATCGCAAGATGAGCTAAGTACCCACACCTCACCGAGCCTTCTGTTAGACCAAGAAGTCGTAGTAAGTCACTTTTTATTCGATATAATTTACATCGAATAAAATGTGACGTGCCAAACCCGTGGTAACGACAATCTTAAGCGGCGATCTAAAAATACACATCAAAGAGTATGCAGCTGCATTAAACCGAGATTCCACGGTTTGACCAATAAAACGTTTGGTCTCGGCACGGCAGCGAGAACGACCAAATCGTTGACTGTCCGCTTATGATTTGTGTACTCGACTGTAATGTCTTAATGTCTTGTTGTTGTCATACTGTTTGCTGTTCCTTTTTTGAAATGATTTTCCTCCTTTATTTAGCGTGGATAGAACGACAACTCTTTGTCGGAAGATAGTCAGATAGTAAAGAGGTCATCAAGACGTTTTAGTCGTAAGACATACCCAGAGTGATAGATAAGCATATAAATATGCAAATATGGCATAGTGTGGGAGACTTTGAAAGTTTATTGCAAAATCAGTAACAGAGAATACATGTTATGTTTTATATAACTGTTCAATCTACCACATCTGTAACGTATTTTCCGTTTTGTTTTTATTTGTAAATAATCGTTCACGCCATGATAAGACGAATCTAAGAAAGATGTTATTTTTGTCCTTATTCGTAAACAAATACCTTGCACTGCTTTTTGTCTTTCAACTTTGCGTTTTCTGAGCGATCTTTTGCGATTCCATCTAAGACGCATCCACTCAAGACGTCCGACCGTCAGTCTTGATTGTTCTCATAAGTTCGCGATCGAACGAACCTGTGACACTACAATGAATAAAGCTTTAACACAACTAACCTCCATGTATCTGCAATTCCAGGTGCCGACATGTCGTTTCAGGGAGAGTACGCGGCGCAAGTCCTAGGGCTGTCGGGCGAAGGCCGGGAGGGCTCGCCGCGGCCCGAGCCCACGCCCCGCGCGCCCCCCGCCGACGTCCCACACCCCGCCCCGCCCAACAAGGACAATCATCAAGCCAAGTTCAATAATGTTAATAATGTGAGTATTCTAATTTCATTTATTTATTGTGTACAAAGTTGAATACATTAAGCCGCGTTTCCACGTGGCAACATATGGCGCGCGACATGTTGCATTTGGCGGAGGAGTCGGGGGAGTCCGTTTCTACTCAGGGAAGTAGAATAGGGTGTGAATCTACTCTGAATCACACCGCAACGTGAAGCCATGCAGCCTGGCAGAGCCATGGTGGACCACGTCGGGGTCACCAGTTTGGCGGCGAGGGCGTGCTGCCGCCAAAGGATGTTTTCGGGGTACCGAACTGAGCGTAGTACCCCGCTAGCCATAAGTTGGCAGTGTGACTAGGGATCGACGATCCGACAGTGTTGTGTTGGAAGTTGTATATATGCGTCTTGCTGTGTAAACTTCGATATCGCGTTTCACGGCTGCTTGATGACTGCATTATTGAATGTGGCGCCATCTGTTGCATGTGAGTGGAACTAGGTGGCCAACTAGTTGGGTCCGCCACATTGCACAACATGTTGCCCAACGTTGTCTGTCTACGCATCTATTATACGTCCGTGGTCGACAACATATCGCCAGAGGAACTAGTGTTGTTGCGCGTCACGTCTCCACTCAACAACAATTGATGCTCAACTAACGATGTCCTTAAACAAACAAGAAGCCGCGCCACATGTTGCGCTTCAGCTGGCAACGTCGCGCGCTGTTGTGCAATGTTGCCGTACATGTTGAGCGTTACGTGTTGCGCGTTAATTGTTGCCTAGTGGATACGAGTCTTTAAAGCATTAGAAATAAGGTACAAGGTAGGTTACTGGTGTCTGAACTTGGCTGAGCCTTTTGGCTCCGCCAAGCCTTTGTTAGTAATTAGAATTACTAGTTACTAACAAAGTGCAAATAACTTAATTTATCAAATTAACAACCATAAATAATCATTACAATATATAATTATAATAGTCAAATCAATTAATTTTGTTATTTACATAATTGAGTCATTCATTACAACAAAATTAAAGGAATCATCAACACACTTTATCAACCCATTTTCTAATCAATATTTTGGAATAAGAATTCTTTGACGCTATAAAATGTATGGTATAGAAGCCAGCTATATCCTCGTAACGCCCGGATTTCCAGACACAATAGTTAAACAATGGGATTTGGATTTTAAAAGGCATTTGGGCCTTACGACCATATATAACATTTCAAGCCTTTTTTTCAACTTTCCAGCAGCGGTTTCCAGCGAACGAGGAGGAGGGCGTGTTAGACCTCCGCGCGAGAGATCCCTCCGTCATCTCCGTGGGCTCACAACATTCCGGCACGTCGGAACCCGCGGGGTACCTCGACACGAGATGTGTTCGGTGAGGACTTTAACTTTACATAATATAATATTATGTAGTAGACTAAACGATGAACATAGATGAGAAGACGTCTATGCATCACCAGCATTGTTTTTATAAATACCACAATCAGATACATTATTAATATTATTAAACAATAATATTATTACCTATTGCCCGGGCTACTCGCGCGATTAACGAAATAGCTCAAGAAAACCCGGATACAGATTTATATACATGTTCGTTGGCGGAATTCACTAATATTAGTCTAGTTTTTTAGTAAATAGCTTGCATACATTGTCGATTTGGTTTATCTGTAATGACTATGTATATGTGAAATAAAAATAAATAAATAAATAACTTATTTATGTATGTATGAATTTATATTTATCTATTTTATTTATAAGTTAGTAGTTGTTACATGAGCCATGTCAGGGGCCTTTGCGGCTCAATAACAACCCTGACACCAGGGTTGATGAGGTTGGTTAATCTACCTGACAACCCACACTATAGAAGAGAAGACTAGCCCAATGAGTCTTGTTACTTGAATAAATACCGGGTTCTTACCGTGTTAATCAGAGATATGAGACTCCCGATATTTTAACACTGTTGCAAGTGCCATGATCACGGGACGACGGGTCAACTGACCTGTGTTCTAAGTAAATTATTATTAATGTGAATTACTTTCCAGGTCAACAGTGTCAGTGTACTCGGGCAACTCGAACTCGTCGTCGGACCGCGACATCCTGGACCTGTCCATGCCAGACAAGAACTCGATGACGGAGGTGTGCTACGTGTGCGGCGACGAGTACAAGCGCGGCACGCTGCTCAACCTGCACACCAAGGAGCCCAAGGACAAGAGTGTGAGTACAGTGTAAAGTCATGAGCAATATAATGTACCCACTTTAGAACTCTGTCGCACTAACATATTTGACATTTAGTGAGACTTACAGTTCAATTTGTCAAAAAAGATAATGTGACATGGTACCAAAGTGTATACATATTAATGCTCGTGACCGTACAGGGGGGATTGAAAAGGCCACATCGAATAATAGAATAGAAATTGTTTATTATAAAATTCCAGTATCTGTGCCCGGTAAATGATGATAGACTCACCATCACATGGGCCACCACATGGGACTAAACATAGCTGGCGAGGAGCGGGTGTATATTCAGTACAATAGAATAGAAATAGTTTTCTTTTAAAAGGGCTCCACACACACACACAAAAAGACAATAACATCACATCAAATTTCCACTAAACAATTACAAAAAAAAGCAAGACAGATGTGTGTGGATGGATGTGATGAAGCCATTCATCTAAAAAAGCAATATTGCTTTTTGATATTTGTTGGCATTGCGAATGCCAAATAGCAATATTGCTTTTTAGATGAATTGCTTCGATATGGCCGGATATAACCGAACCCGTCCTACCTTTAGGTTTGGTAAGCGGACCCTGTGAAAAACGGGATAAATTCGAATCGGATCGGTGGATTCGTTTTTTTTGTTGTGATGAGATGAATTGATTTGATGTGGCCTTTTTAAACCCCTGGAGGGTTAATAAAAAAAATATCTATTTGACTTTTGTTTGCATTGCGCAATTTTATATACGCAAATGTCAAATTGCAATATTGCGTTTTAGATGAATTGCTTCGATATGGCCGGATATTCGGACCTGTCCAATCTTCAGGTTAGGTAAGCGGCACCCTGTGAAAAACGGGATAAATTCGAATCGGATCCGTTGGATTCGTTTTTCTTTTTTGTTGTGATAAGATATCTATTTGACTTTTTTGTTTGCATTGCGGAATTTTATATACGAAAATGTCAAATTGCAATATTGCGTTTTAGATTAATCTTCGATGAGCCCTTATAACCCTCCAGGACATGAAGTGTATAACTTGGTTTATAAAGACAGTTCAAAAAATAGGATTTTTGAGTTTTAGCATATTTTTTTTATATCGTCTAATTTTTAATTTGCATAAAAGCAAGTCTGCTTCGCCGTTTTTCGGCCCTTTAGAGCCTCGATGGTCACAAGCAACCTAACCCACTCGGGTATGTGGCTGCTTTTGACTTTAGCTACTTATATTTCAAATTATGGGATTTTTTTTCCGGTTTATAAAATTATCGATTTTCATAATTAAGGCAAGTCACATTTTATAAGGTATACGATTTCATATTATACTTACTAATAATTATATGAATTGACGTTATGGCAAGTCTGTTATGTATTTTAAACATAGGTATTTGAATCGTATGGAATATAAGCACTGCGCACGCAAAGTTTCGAATTATTCGAACCTTGCCGCAATCCTGTTCTTTTAGTTCGAGACTGAAATGATAGATGGCGCTAGTTGTTTCGTTGTTTGCAATACAAAGTGTAATATATCTATGTATAAAAGAAATTCCAGAACATTCCAGAGTCGATTTAAACGTTATAATAGAATCCCTTCATTAATTTTACGACATTTTATTAATCTGTCATTGGGGTTAGGCAGAGGTGTACGGTCACGAGTACTAATATGTATACAGTTTGAAACCATGTCACATTAACTTTTTTGCAAATTAAACCGTAAGTCTCATTAAATGTCAAATATAATAGTGCGACAAGGTTCTAAAGTGGGTTCATAATATAGCTCATGACTGTACAGTCTACACACCCACTCCTCGCCAGCCATGTCTAAGTCACATGTAATAGTGGTGAGCCTATTGCAATTAAACCGTACACAAATACTTGAAACCACGTGATGTTAATTATCTAAGATCCAAACATACATTCAAACTCGAATTCGAACCCGTGACTACGATGTAAGTCACGGGTTCTAAAGTCCGACCAGGGTTATCACGAATAAACCGAACAACCGTTAATCTTTCGCTCGATCAAAACGAAATAGGTATTTGAAAGACAAATTATAAAATGGTGCTAATTCCTGCAGACACCATCTAATTTTATTTAAATTTATACCTAACATTTTCGTATCCGCTGAAAAAGACAGGGACGGGTAATCGACAGGCATAAAATTTATGGAAAACACGTCAATTTTAAGCAGAAATATATGACAACAGTCTAAAAATTTTACATCAGCCAATAACCCGACAGAATTAAGCAGACAGCGCGTCAAACGGATTACATACCAGCGAGATGCCTATTTTATTCGCCCGGGTTATTTATTCGAAAATAAAATAATAAAGTGTTCTAAATTCTTATTCGCTCCAGCATAAATAATTTAATAACGCTTTTTCATGAAATGACGCAATAATTTAAGATTGTTTCAAAAAGCATATTATATGTTAATTATATTTTATAGTTATCTTAATGTGAACTCTGTCTCTAATTGGGCGGTCGGGGCGCGTCCTGTTCACGCGAGACAACGGATGGTGGATACTGGTTATAACTGGTTTAAAAAATATATAATTTAAACAATGGTGCTGGTTCCTCTACACACCATCTAATTTTATTTTAAGTTATATCTGTCATTTTCTTATCCGCCGAAGAAGAAAGGGACGGGTAATCGACGGGCATAAAATTCATGGAACACTCGTCAATTTTACCAATAACCCGACAGAAGGTTGCGAGCACACGTCAAACGGGTTGGATACCAGTGAGATGCCTATTTTATATGCCTGGGTTATTTATTCATTTTAAAATAAACAGTTGCCAATCATCCGTCTCTTTCCGTTTTCGGCGGATAAGATGGCGGGTAGGTATACCTTAAAATTAAATTAAGAGGTGTCTGCAGGAATCCGGGCCGATATCAACTTTATTTTTCCAATTATCGCCCAACATAATAGTATAAGACTGTGACGTCACAGCGATACAAGTAGGCAATAAATTGATTCTGTCGAGAGTGCCGCTATCTGGGGTCGGCAGGCTATCAGGAGTCGCCTGGCTATCGCCTGGTGACCGCTAGATAGGTATTCTTAGCACGCCACCGGATACAGATTCTACACTAATTTTTCCCTTAACCTTTACTCTTGCTATCATATTGATATTATAGACAAATAGATGATAACATATTTCGGAAGATTTTTAATTATTTATATTATACCGTGCCACGTAACAGCCTCCGTGGTCTAGTGGTTAGAGTCAGGCTCACGATTTGGAGGTCCGGGTTCGATTCCCGATGGGGACATGGTCGAAATCACTTTGTGAGACTGTCCTTTGTTTGGTAAGGACTTTTCAGGCTTGAATCACCTGATTGTTTGAAAAAGTAGGATGATTCCGTGCTTCGGAAGGCACGTTACGCCGTTGGTCCCAGCTATTAATAAAACACCTCGACCAACCCGCAGTGCAGCAGCGTGGTGGAGTATGCTCCATATCCCCTCCGGTTGATTGACGGGAGGCCTGTGCCTAGCAGTGGGACGTATATAGGCTGTATATGTATAAGTTTATTGTACCTAATGAGATAATGATGATGGAGATATGGCGTAAAAGACGATATAGTGACTAAGATTGAGAAGGGACTGTTAAGTTGGTTTGGACGCGTAGAGCGGATGAAGGATAATAGGATTACGAAAGCGGTATATAAAGCGAAGATTGATAGTAGGGCTGGCAGAGGAAGACCTAGAAGGACGTATATTGACCAAATTGGAGATGTCCTTAGAACAGGTTCAGTACGATCTACTTCACAGCGTGCGTGTATGAAACAATTGATGATGTGGAGGAAGCAAGAGAAGTGTGTCAGGATCGAAGCAAATGGAATTCCATAGTCACTGTTTACCCGGCGTGACTGTGTTGCGGCGTGAGTGTATATGCTGATGTTTATTGTATCTACAACATACGTGCTTCGGAACTAGTGATGTGCCATTCCCGGGAATGTTACCATTTTTTTAAAACTTCAATAGTAAGACACTCACTTTCAAATTGTTCTTTCTTATGTTCTGAGAATATCTGCTTGAAGGCAAAGTGGTAATGTTCTATTTTACATAACTTTTTACTTGCGGGAATGTTTCCAAAGTGGGAACACAGGGAAATAGTCGTACGCGTTTAACCTTCCAACTTGCAAGTACTTGTGAAGACCCAACTCTGTCTACCCTATTGGGGATCACAGGCGAGGGCTCTGACTAACTGATATAATATGCAATAATGTATTAATTATAGTATTTCTCTCAAAATAGCGCAATTAGTGGTTGATATTGCCTCATTAAAGACATTGTACTTTATCAATTATATATAATTACTTCTTATAATAAAGACCAGTTAAAGAACAGTCGTCAAATTAGAGAGTTTTATTTGTTTATTAATAGACATATCGCGTGTTGTGTGAGTATCACGTTTTAGGAAGGCGTAAACCCCATTAGTTAGAGGGAGAGAGCGATATACCACTTTCTCGCTCCCGCACGTTACTTATATCAGAAATTGTTAAGATAACAGCGTCACGCCTGTAACCTCGAAGGTCGGCAGAGGTGTATACTACATACACGCACTCCTCGCCAGTAGGACCCCGATACCGACCCCGCCGGCGTGGTCGACGATTTCCCTCAATCAGCGCTTATCGCTATCGACCTGGTTACTATTTACTGATGTAAGTGAGTAATCGTTACATGAGCCATGTCAGGGGCCTTTGGCGGCTCAATCATAACCCCGACATCAGGGTTGATGGGGCTGGTATTCCACCTCATAACCCACACGATAAGAAGAAGCTATCGACCCACTGGGGTCGATTAATTCTTTCAAATTTTTTTGCCTCTCAGACGACGCCCTGATTCGCGCCAAACTGGGCACCCTCAGGCCTGTTGTCTTAAATGTTGTACCGGGTGAGAGCCTTCAGCGCTTCCCATTTGTCCGGCCAAGTAGTTAATGCTCAAGTAGTCAAACCCCTCGCCAGTTATGTTTAAGTCCCATGTAATAGCGGCGAGCATATTCCCATTAACCGGGCACAAATCCTGGAAACCACGTCATATTAATTATCTGTGATCCAAACATGAATCCAAAGTCGTAAAATCGAATTCAGTGCTTTTGAACCCGACGATGTAACAAGATGGGCGGATGTGGTCAAAAAGGACCTGTGCTTGTGCAATGTCTCCGAGAACGACACGTCCGATAGAGAGAAGTGGAAGAGAAGTACGAAGAAGGCAGACCCCACCATCAGGTGGGAATAATAAATGCCAAGGAGAGAGAGAGAGATGTAAGTCACGCGTTCACGGAACAGGGCAATCACGAATTCACACAAAAATAATAACGTTACAATATCCTCCATAATGACATGTTTATCAGCAGTTGAAGTCCGCCTGATCTCATCTGTTTGTACGTCTACCGAGCGCTATCGGGTGTCGAAGGTGGGGGTGACACCCCGGGTGATACGGTGGGACAAGGGGCCGCGACCCCAAGATTGTGGAACACTCACTGGGGACGTAAGGTCACCCTGCGTATACGCTGATATGGACACTGAGCAGTGAAATCTGCACGCGTTGCTCTATCGCGTCTAGCGCGGTAAAATAGGCTTTCGTTTCTACTTCTATCGTGTGAGGTGGATTACCTTTTTTTTTGACATGACTTATTGTAGATTTGACAAATGAGGAGCGCAGGCCTGAGTGTGCCCAGTTGGGTCCGAGAGGAAAAATATTTGAAAGAATTAATCGACCCTAGTGCATAAGCGCTGATTGAGGGAAGTCGTCGACCACGCCGGCGGGGTCGGCATCGGGGTCTAAGGTGGGTTACCAACGACACGACAATTGTCAAACAAACATCAACATGAAATTATGTAATATTATCGATCGATTCAATAAATTTTGTCGAAATCGATAAGTTTGCGATTTCCCTAACACGAGCGTGCGTGACACGTGATTTTGTTTGTATTTTGACAGAACGAAATAACTTATTTGGGTTCACATATTAGCACCAATCGCTCATCATCATCAATTTAAGAGCCACGCTCTTGTCGGTGCAGCATCTTTCACGCTACTTTTTTAGGAAAAAATAAGGCAGTGGTTTCCCTCTTGCCTTCCGCTTCGCAGTACTCTGTCTGACGCGAGTGGGATGGCGCCCAGAGTAGTCTTTTTCAAAGCCATACTAGGGGTTGTATTAATAAACTAACCTCAGCTTCGAGACTGCTGTCAAGATCGTGTCAATGTGACAGTTCTTATATACAGGAACTTGAGCATGGTCTTGAGGGCGTCTCAGCTGAGATTAGTTTATTAATACCACCCTGAGACTCCTGTCCTCCGCCTTTGAACAGTACTGACAGTCGATAAAACGACTAAAATTTTATCGCGTTGCGCATATTAGCTCTACAGGATATAAACTGGTTGAACACAACGTCGACATCACAAGTCGTGATATTTTCAAATAAACACGCGTGCCGTATGTTGTTGTGTACGAGTATCGACTGTGTGCTGTGACGTCACATTCGATATAATATGAAGTAAATAAACAAATGTTATGAAAACTGCGTATCTGATTTGGTAACTGCGCATGAGTTTCGTGTTGATGTCTATCCATTTTATAAGGATTTTTGTGACACCGTACCGAATACAGAGGGGAATGATTCAACTCTAATATTTTAATATATTTTTATTAAACTCAAAAGTTTTATGAAGTGAAATCTTCCATCGCGTAACTATGGAATTTAAAACAATAAAAAAACACAAAAAGAACATGAATTTTCAATTCTACTTGATATTTAGACAGAATCATGAATCATCCCCCTCAGTATAAAGCATTGAGTTGCTTATCTCTGATATGTCGCTTACCTATTATGTGATTTAGTATATCTATAGTCCTATACATTTCAGATTTAGTACCAATGCTCGCCACTGGCGACGTCTTGTAGTTTGGATGCTATATTACCATAGAATAAGGGATAGTACTACGTATAGGACGGTAAAGGTTTAAACACCTCCCCCCCCATGACATAGTTTAGTCTTCAATCGTATCGGCGTCAGAAGTCACACACACAGATGCGCGTGTACGATAACGTCAATGTGTAGTGTCTGTGTAAAACGAGGTTGTTTGTATGAAGTGTCCGGGTGTGATATTACTCTATTTCCGTGTATGAGCTTACATGTGGTAATAAGTGCCATCTAGTGACGGCGTGTGATCATTATGAACAATATTAGTGCTCGCCAACGGCGCTGCGTACGCGCGCGATTTAGCCCCAACTTTTATTACATATTTATTGATTTTCATAAGATTACAATGAATTATACACGATATGTTAATAATACGTGTAAGATATTTCCACATAAGTACATGTACAATCAACCACATTATCCAGTATAAACGTATTAATTTTCAATTTTGTTTAGATGTTGAAAAAAGGTAACAAATTATACAAAATAAAGAAATTAGCTGAGGACTTGAATAATACATTTAAATCTTGGTAAATACAGTATGTCTATGAAAAGACATCACATCACTAATTTAAGAGCCACGCTCTTATTGGTGTAGCATTCTGCATTCTTGTCTATCAAAGGCCAATTCCTTCATTATAAAACACGACGTTCACTGTTTGTGGTCTTCCCCTTCCTCTCTTTCCTTGTAGCTTCCCTTCTATGATGTTTTTTTAATAAATTCGCCGTGTCTTATTAAGTGTCCAATCATCTTGCCTCTTCTGTCCTCAGTAACTCTGAATAATTGTCTCTTTTCCCTTACTCTTACTAGCACTTCCTTATTAGTAACTCTTTCAGTCAAACTTATCCTTTCCATCCTCCAAAAAAAAAACATATTTATTCAGTTTATGGCGTAGAACCCTCTTTTTTACGTAGAATATTTGTAACTCTATAGTAATAGTATCCTGGCGCTTAGATATTTTTTCCCAGTATTTATTTACCAATTATCATCCACACCATTACTTAACAATAATAATAACAAACTAAACTGAAATCACACGATGCAACTCGCTAACACACATTAGCACTATCAAGATATCGAAATATTCGTGCCAATAACTTTATTTACGTAATTTATGTTTATGTAACTTATCCCGCCCTGTGTCATTGGCTCTTGAACTTGAATGACTTTTTTGTTTTTGATTCAACTCTGTTAGATCATATCATAGTCAACTGGGGGTGTTAAAAAGACCACTTGGAAGCAATCCATCTAAAAAGCGATATTGAATTTTGACATTTGCGCCTGTAAAATTAAGTGCGCAATGCCAACAAATGTCAAAAAGCAATATTGCTTTTTTTTTTTGTTTTCCCCGAAGGGTAAGGCAAAAGGAACTATGCCCATACAGCCATGTCTTAAGTATTTTTTCTTTCTTGATGATTAATGAAATAATGAAAGGTGATGAATGATGATGATGAAACCTAAGCCCCCACCCTCTGAGTAGACTCCTACTCCGAACCCCAAACGAATTAACTCAAAAGTCCGCATAAACTTTCGAGTTATGAAGCGGCTTCCTGGCACGAAGCGAAAATAGGCAGATACACTTTGTTTATTGAATACTCCGATATAATAACACTCGCGAATGTCTTCCGACTAACTTAATGCGATCATTAACCACAAAACACCACTTCGTATTAATTATTTAGATTATTCAACAAAGAAAGCAACTGTCCCGTTCCCGTTTCCCGCCAAAAAGCCAAAAGCAATATTGCTTTTTTAGGTGAATTGCTTCTATGTGGGGTCAATGAGAATTGGCTTAAAAATCTCATAACCGGGCCAGAAAATTAAAAAAAAAACTTTGTTTTAAATACATGTACTGTTTGTAAACATTTGACGTCGATATTTTTTCCTGATAAACATTTGTTCGGATGGCAAAATACTGGACTGATAATGTTTAACAAAACATTGAAAATTACATAATCAAGGAGGGTTATTAAAATGGTTGAAGAGCTACATAAAGCTGAAATGACAATGTGTAACCAATACATACATACATAAACAGCCTATATACGTCCCACTGCTGGGCACAGGCCTCCCCTTAATCAACCGGAGGGGGTATGGAGCATACTCCACCACGCTGCTCCAATGCGGGTTGGTGGAGGTGTTTTTACGGCTAATAGTCGGGACCAACGGCTTAACGTGCCCTCCGAAGTACGGAATCATCTTACTTTTTCGGACAATCAGGTGATTCAAGCCTGAAAAGCCCTTACCAAACAAAGGACAGTCTCACAAAGTGATTTCGATAATGTCCCCATCGGGAATCGAACCCGGACCTCCAGATCGTGAGCCTTACGCTCTAACCACTAGACCACGGAGGCTGTGTAACCAATATTCAGAGCAATTAAAATATTATCTTATTTATATGTAATGTAAGGTTTAAGTAGAAAAATCTGCCTTAGAGAACGCTACACCAACAAGAGCGCGGCTCTTAAGTTACTGATGGTGACTCTGAAAATCCTAAGTAACTCGTCTTCTTCTCTCGTCTGGCCTGTGACGTCAAAAACCGACATCAACCCTGGCGTCAGGGTTACTATTGAGCATTACTAATGGGTTACCATTCAAATTAAAAAATATCTTTATGCAGTAGCTAACATAGTTACAATTTGAATCGTCAGCTTTTACATAACAAACGTCTCATCCGCCTAAAACTTCTGCAGCTTTTCACATCCTGTATAGCCGGGGAAAAGTAAAAAAAAAGACCTTGGCACAGGGCCTTAGACGTTCTTAAAAAAAAAAAACATAGAATAGTGTTACTCATTACATCACAAAGAGAACATTTTGGGACGACCCAAGAAAGTGTGGATGGATTGTGTAAAGAAGGATATTATGTATGTGAAAGGTGTGAGTAGTCATCCTAGTCATCTCAGACTGACAGAAATTAATGGATGAGGAATACATGTTGTGCTGACCACACCTAGAGTGGGATACGGACAGGAGGATGATGGACGGGACTTGAACCCGCAGCTCATGTCAAGCCGGGACTAGCGGAGGAGGACTCGGTGGTGTGATGAACACCCTTGTTCCGGCTTGAAGTCCCGTCTGATTCAGAAACTGATATCTGACCTCATATTCTTATTGTTTCCAGAATAAGCAAGCGTACTTCCCGATCTTCGACGAGCAGCACCCGCGGCCGCCGCGCTCGCGACCCAAGGACGCGCAGGGCACCGTACGAGCCTGCACCGCCTGCCACCATCACCTACTACAGCAGTGGAATACCTACCAGGTTAGTCCTCAATTTCGTCATCAGTGCCGAGATAAACGCCTCGGCTGCTATATCTTTCGTGATAATTCTCTTATATTATTTACTTCATACCTATTGCCAAGAAAGTGGACCGCTAGTTGAAAAAGTGAAAACAGTCAAATCAAAGATTTATTTGGAAGTCAAAGTGTGAATTTTTTGTGAAAACTTCGTCGAGGAATAAAAATATATCAGTCATGGATCCTACTCCTGTCCTACCTACTTTTTTGGGATGTTTTTAGAAACATCAAGTTATTGGTCGTCAAAGATTGCATGGCAGATAAATTTTAAGGAAACTTCGTCATTTTTATTAATTGTAACTGGTTCTTTTTAACGTTCTTAAAGGAGCTTAATGACATTTTCATGTGTGATATTCTATATATTACGTATATCTTGTTTCCATAATATATACTCTAGTTCGACATTTATTGTGCCCTCGAGTTTGTTTATGAAACAAGTTGCGATTAAGTTGTATAGGACAGTTGAACAACGTCGGGTGTCATCTGTCATTGGATGGGCGACTTACCGTGTGTCAACTTACCACACAAGTGCATGTCAGACGCATGCGCTCCTTACTCCTTAGCGGCTTACGGCCATTTAGACTAAAGACCCAGAGGGGGTGAGGTAAATCTAGCTCGGCGCCCGATACAAATTGGTGCGGGGCGGGGAGTTACCGTTCTATCGCGCGATCATTTCGGGCACTTTATACCCACATAACAGCCTCCGTGGTCTAGTGGTTACAGCGTTAGGCTCACGATCTGGAGGTCCGGGTTCGATTCCCGATGGGAACATTGTCGAAATCACTTTGTGAGACTGTCCTTTGTTTGGTAAGGACTTTTCAGGTTTGAATCACCTGATTGTCCGAAAAAGTAAGATGATTCCGTGCTTCGGAGGGCACGTTAAGCCGTTGGTCCCGGCTATTAGCCGTAAAAACACCTCCACCAACCCGCATTGGAGCAGCGTGGTGGAGTATGCTCCATACCCCCTCCGGTTGATTGAGGGGAGGCCTGTGCCCGGCTGTGGGGCGTATATAGCCTGTTTATGTATACCCACATAAATATATGACACAATATTTGTATTAACTTATATTATCCTGACGTTACGTATAGGTAGGTATGCTGGTGGGTGTGTCTCTTTGGAAACGGAACAAGTTCGACTTTGCCCTACATATTCGTGCATACACAATTTGACTGCGATAGAAGGACTTGTTAATTTATTATTATCACTTGCTTGCTATATCTATTTGACGTCACTTATTGTGCTACTCGGTTTGCGCTTTGGACAACTCTATTTGCGCTTTACCGGCTGAACTAACGACTTGAACCTGTTTTACGTGACTTTGTGCTTTGTTTGTCGTGGGTTTTTTTTTTCATAGAGTTATCCAAATTATTATGCAAAAAATTTATGAATAATGGCTTACACTAGTGATAATTGTCCGATAATAGGGAAGTTTCGAACTAGTCAAATCAGTTAATTTTACTAAACGTCAAAACACGAAATTACTACGGAATGTGTATGAATAAGCAACCTGTGACGTCATCGAAAAACGTGACAAAATGTCGCACTTATTATTATATTTTTGTTTATTAAAATTCATAAACAGGTTAAATAGAAAAAGAAAACGCTTTTTGTCATCTTCAGATCAGGGGGGTTAAAATGGCCACATCGAAGCAATTTATCTCGCATTTGTTTGCATTGCGCACTTACCTTTATATGCCCAAACGTCAAATTGCAATATTGCTTTCTTAGATTAATTGCTTCGATGTGGTCATTTTAACCGCCCTGTTTTTATTTAGTAATCAGAATTTCGTAATTTATCTTTGACCTAGGAAACTGCCCAATTATCAAGAAATGTAATTATCTTTTGCTCCGAGACACTCCCAGTCTTGCGGAGAAGTGATAATTCCACAATAAAGAAAATAAAACTAGATTAAATACATATTATAAAAGGTGTTAGTGACATCGTAACGAATACTGAGGGGGGTGATTCGGCTCATGATTCTGAGTTGATATCTAGTGGAATTTTCCGTCGCAAAAGCATAAAAATAAAACTGAAAAATAATTTGAAAAAAAAAAAAAACACTTAACTTTTCATGAATTTTCCGACAGGAAATTCCACTTGACATCAACTCCAAATCATGGTCACCCCAAACAAGTACGTGTGGGTGTTAGTGACACCGTAACGAATACTGAGGAGGATGATTTAGCTCATTATTCCGAGTTAATATGATTTTTCCATCGCAAAAGTACAAAATTGAAAATAATTTAAAAAACGCAAGAATCGCCATGAATTTTGCGACGGGAAATTCCACTTGATATCAACTCAGAATCATGGTCTGAATCATCCCCCTCAGTATTCGTTACTATGTCACTAACACCCAGTATATTATTCGCAAATACGCTCAGACGGTGTATACCTAAACATAATTATGGCATTGTAATCAAATCCATATAATCACGATTAGCGTAATATAATCCACTCGGCGCCTGACGTCTGAGTTGGCAGATATTAACGTGTTGCATAGCGTATTAGCACATATTAACTAGTTAGCTAGTAGGTAAGTTGTACTATGACACTGCTTAGTCATCTCTGTTAAGTTGGGCAATATTAAAGTAAAGTAAAGTTTATTATTAGAATCCACAAAAAGACAAATACAGTAACAATTGACTTATAGTTAAGAGTACAGCATCTCTTTGTGGAGGGCCGATGCCTATACTAGGTGGAAACCTGTATTATAGGTCATCGGTCCTTATTTTAAGTTGTACCTGTCATTTTCTTATCCGCCGAAAAGCAAAGGGACGGGTAATCGACAAGCATAAAATTTATGGAACACACGTCAATTTTAAGCACAAATCCAAAACTACCCTATAACATTTTTACATTGGCTTATAACCCGGCAGAATTATAAAACTAACTCTCCTCGTAATATGCCTTTCATCCCTCATTACATACCCATACCATGCTAACCTGCTGCTCCTCAATTTATGTTAATATTGTATCACCCGGCAGAAGTATAACTTAAAGTAAAATTAGGTGTCTGCAGGAATCGGGGCCATTACCTATTTAGTACGGTCACGAGTACTAATATGTATACATTTTGAAACCATGTCACATTAACTTTTTTGCAAATGAAACCGCAAGTCTTATTAAATGTCAAATATGGTAGTGCGACGAGGTTCTAAATTGGGTACATGTTATTGCTCATGACTGTACATGGTAAACGAGTTCTTTTAAAAACTTTGAAACTTTGTTCTTGACATGGTGGGCGAATTCAATGAAAAAGTATCTTCAACAGTTTAAAGCTGACATATTCAGGAGAGAGGAAGGGGTAGACCTAGGAGGACATTTATGAAACAAAAGAGAAGGTGCAGGTCGTGTCGTATCAGAAGGTGAAGGATTTGGCGGGAAGAAGAGATGAATGGCGATTACTCCACCGACAAGAGCGCAGCTCTTAAATAAAGAGAGAGAGATTCAGGACCGAATATAGTCGCCGTATCACCGACTATGATATTGGCCAACTAGTCGGCACATCTCTACTAGTCACTATTGGTTACGTGACAATCACGCCCCCAATGAAAGCACATATCCATTATCCAGTGTCCACGTCAAACACAATCGCCCCACTATCATATAAATGTATTATATTGTTTTATTTTTTATAATTGGCCCCCTTATCAAAGGTCTTAGGCCGCGGTAGGCAGGGCCGGGCCATCTAGTTAGCAGATAACACCGACCATGTTTACGATACACAACTTTTGCGATAAACAGGAATATACTTTATAATACTTACTGACTCAATAAATGTCTGGGTTGCTTGATTTATTAAGTAAACGGACCACAACGGTATCGCAAGAAAGTTGTTGAAAATAGTGTTGTTGAGTGCAATATTTTTTTATGTCAAGTAAATTAATTTATTTATTTACTTGATACCTCCACCGTCCAGCTGCAGTGAAACAGCGTGGTGGAGTATGCTCCATACCCCCTCCGGTTGATTGAAGGGAGGCCTGTGCCCAGCAGTGGCGTATATAAGCTGCTTATGATGGTTTATGAAATAAATTTAATAGGGTAGTTACTTCGTTTTCTTTTCATCAACTTACTTGATTGCTATCATTATATTTGTACAAAATTTTCCTGTACCCAAAGTTTGCCTGGAAGAAATTGCTGCATGCAATAAGGCCGCCTGTTGTGCTTTTCTGTACATGTTGTCCTAAGCTCTGTATTTTGTGTCCATTGTCCTCAATAAAGTATTTTATGTATCTACTTGAACATTATTCTCTTATTAATCTGAAATCCGTTTTCAATGTCTCACCTAACCTATCACGTCTAACAGAAAGCTCGGTGAGGCGTAGGTACTTAGTTCATGATGCGATGCGATGGATGTACCTCTGACTACCCCAACTGATACAGTCGTGAGTTTGTGTATTTTGTATGTCTGTCCACTGATATCGGTCGAGGTGAATCCTTCAACTCGGTTTTATTTCGTGTTTTACGATACTACAACAGTAAAGTTGTGTGTTTATGATTATTATTGTTATTCATAAATTATTGTGTAGTTTTTTTACGGCTAAGGGAGCAAGGTGGCGACTCCCGGGCCGGGCATTACCTATCGCAGCATATTGCCCTCGGCTTCCAACGGGGTGACTCTGTGAGCGTGATGGGCACATTCGGTGTAGAGGTGGTAAAAGAGAGCATTTTTACTTACTTACTTTTACTGTACTTTTGTTCCATTTTTAGGGTTCCGTAGTCTAATGACACAATGGCCCCGATTCCTGCAGACACCGCCTAATTTTATTTTAAGTTATATCCGTCATTTTCATATCCGTCGAAAAGGAAAGGGACGGATGATTCACAGCTCTAAATTTTAGGAAGAATGAGTAAATGAATGAATAACCCGGGCGAATCAAAAAGGTACGTCGCTGGTATGCAATCCGTTTGACGTGCTGTCTACTTAACTGTGTCGGGTTATTGACGGATGTAAAATTTTTAGACGGTTGGTTTAGATTTGTGCTTAAAATTGACGTGTGTTCCATAAAATTTATGCTTGTCGATTACCCGTCCCTTTCCTTTTCGGCGGATAAGAAAATGACAGATATAACTTAATATAAAATTAGATGGTATTTACAGGAATTAGCACCATTGCGTCATGGAAAAAGATTAAATTTACCTATATCTAGACTCGTCCTACATTCTTCTAGCCCATATGTGATGGCCATCAAAATTTATAATAAACTGCCTAACATATTAAAAAAAGAAAAAGGTGACAAAATCTTTATTAAAAATATAAAAGAACTTCTCATTAATAAATGTTACTATAGCACTAGTGAATACCTTAATGATACTGATGTTACTATTTGAAAAGCTTCCTCCTCTCTTTTAAACTTCTATTTTGTTGTGCCCGCAAGGGTCTGTGATGTGAAACTCATTATGTAACTTACAAACTTGTACACCATCATAGTATGCAAATAAAGAATATTGAATGACACGACGAACTTATTAAAAACATCATAGAAGGAAAGAGAGTAAGGGGAAGACCAAGAAGAGCTTACGTGGAACAGATTACTCTTTTTGATTATTATTTTTTTTATTTTAAAGAAATGTCAAGGAATTGGCCTTTGATAGACTGGAATGGAAAATGCTACACCGACAAGAGCGTTGTTCTTAAATTGATGATGATGATGTAGCCAAATGGCAAAAACGGAACCCTTATGGATTCGTCATGTCTGTCTGTCCGTCCGTCCGTATGTCACAGCCACTTTTTTCTTAAACTATGTATAAGAGCTATACTGTTGAAACTTGGTAGATGTATTCTGTGAATCGCATTAATATTTTCACAGAAAAATAGAATTAAAATTAGAAATAAAAAATATAATAATAGAATTAATTAAAAATAGAATAGTTTTAATTATTTGTAATGTTAAATTTTTATATTATTTTTGTAAAAAATACATAGTCTAAAATATATTTAAATACATATACAGATAGCACCTAAAAGATAAATTATAAAATTCTGACTACTGAGTATTTTTTCTATTTAACTTTATATATCAATTTTAAAATAATAATTAATAATAATAATAATTAATAATTTTATTAATAATATATTTTTTTTAATTTTCATTAAGAAAAATGTAACAATAATTGCGACATTTTTTCACTATTTTCTATGACGTCACAGTGTGCTTTTTCATACAAATTCCATAGTAATTTCGTGTTTTGACGTTTAATAAAAAGTAACTGATTTGATTAGTTGGAAACTAGCCTTTTCTACGCACATCAACTTCGGTTCAAATGATAAAATGTTTTTTATAATAGTTATGTTTAATTACCTCCGCGTTAAGTGTATTTGTAAATAAAATTTATAACAGGACGATAATAATTAACAACACGTGTATATTATAGTATACCAGCCTCCGTGGTCTAGTGGTTAGAGCGTTAGGCTCACGATCTGGAGGTCCGGGTTCGATTCCCGATGGGGACATTGTCAAAATCACTTTGTGAGACTGTCCTTTGTTTGGTAAGGACTTTTCAGGCTTGAATCACCTGATTGTCCGAAAAAGTAAGATGATTCCGTGCTTCGGAGGGCACGTTAAGCGTTGGTCCCGGCTATTAGCCGTAAAAACACCTCCACCAACCCGCAGTGGAGCAGCGTGGTGGAATATGCTCCATACCCCCTCCGGTTGATTGAGGGGAGGCCTGTGCCCAGCAGTGGGACGTATATAGGCAGTTTATGTTATGTATGTATATTGTGTAGATACACTGCTCGCTAGCTATGTTGAAGTCCCATATAATAGGGGCGAGCCTATTGCCATTGGGCCGCCAAAGGCCCCTGACATGGCCTACGCAACGTTTTTATACTTACTTACTAAATAGTAGCTGCTTAACATGCCTTCCGTTCCTTCCTTGAGCCGTGTTAGGGGCCTTTGGCGGCTCAGTAATAACCCTGGCACCAGGGTTGATGAGGTTGGTAAGTCACCTCACAACCCACACGACAGAAGAACATGCCTTCCAAAACACGAATCTTACTTTCGCACAATCGAGTGATCAGCCTGCAATGTCATAACCGAACTAGCGGTCACAAAGTGATTTTGTGATATGTCCCCACCGGGTTTTGAACCCGAGACGTACCTCTGGATCGCGAGCCCACAGTGGCCAACGGATAATAAAAACGTGTATCGAATTAACTCCCAAATTACGCGAACCGCTTCTCAGGACTCCCAAACTTTCACAGTAATGTCGCAAATGTAAATAGTGTACACACGATATGTTTGCCAAAGTGATTATTGTCTGTGGTGCCACCGGTTTGACCCAGAAACGATATCGCGAAGTGCGCCGTGTCATTCTAACCTAACCGTCGGCGCGTACGCACGCACGTATTCACACCGTTTATTTATCTATACAATTTGTAAATACCTCGAAAACGAGACAGTGATCACATACACACGAAAACATATTTTAGTGCAGATTTTTTTTTGTTACGTGACTTATTGTAGTATCGTTAAAAAAAAGAGTGCAGTGATAATGTGTGAATGTCAGAGGTTTGTGCGAGTAGTCTTGTAAGTGAAGGATTGCAGTGTCCTAAAGTGGTGGCGAAAGGATATGGGATGTTGGATCGGATGTGCAAAACGGAGGACAAGGCGCCGATGAATCTTAAGGTATATATAATACCACCACCACAAGCAGAGCTAACATGGGCCACGTGAAAAACTTATCGATCGATTCATTAAATTTTGATGAACTCGCTAAGTTTTTTACAGAACGTAAAAAACTTAGCGAGTATTTTGACAGAACGACATGACTTATTTAGGTTTACATAGGCCCGATTCCTGCAGACACCGCCTAATTTTATTTTAAATATCCGTCATTTTCATATCCGTCGAAAAGGAAAGGGACGGATGATTCATAGCTCTTAATTTTAGGAAGAATGAGTAAATTAATGTGTCGGGTTATTGACTGACGTAAAATTTTTAGACGGTTGGTTTATATTTGTGCTTAAAATTGACGTGTGTTCCATAAATTTTATGCTTGTCGATTACCCGTCCCTTTCCTTTTCGGCGGATAAGAAAATGACAGATATAACTTAAAATAAAATTAGATGGTATTTACAGGAATTAGCACCATATTAACACTAATCGACAAAAGACATAATTATATCGTCAGAATCGATAAAATTACCGTGACAAAATTTTATCACGTTGCGCATGTTAGCCCTACAGGTGTAGTGGATTACCACTTAGCAATAAGACCGCCTGTTTTACTCCTCTATTTCTCATTTGTTTGTAATTTTGTATTTCCTGCGTGTGCATCAAAATATTTCTTATGTTACCATTCATACAAAAATATAGTCACCCTCGCGTTCCTATAAGGGTGGGCAGAGACAAAAAATATCTCAACATATCCTACTATCCGTTTAAAGATAGATAATGGTGCTAATTCCTGTAAACACTATCTAATTTTATTTCAAGTTCTATCTGTCATTTTCTTATCCGCCGAAAAGGAAAGGGACGGGAAATCGACAAGCATAAAATTTATAGAACACACGTCAATTTTAAGCACAAATCTAAAACAACCGTCTAAAAATTTTAATTTATGTTGACAGCTGTATATGAATTATGTTGACAGCTGGTTAGGTTGACATTTCATTAGGACATTACTTAACAAAACTAGGAATCACAAAGTGATTTTTGTGATATGTCCCCACCGGGATTTGAACCCAACGCTCAAACCACTGGATCACAGTGGCCATTATTAGTGTAATATTTATAATAATAATTTCACATTATTTCGTTAGAATAGCAATTTACGTCAAGACCCGCTTACTAGGCATTATCTTTACGCTTCGTATTACGCCATTCATTAAAAAATTGGAAACCCACATGCTATGAACAGATAAAACTGATTAAATTGCGAAGTATCATATTCTCCTTTAACGTAGCATTTCTAAACTACTATATCCCAATTGGGGTAGTCAGAGGTGCAGTCATAAGCAAATAGTTAGACAATCAATGTATACACATAGTTAGCAACATCCAGAATGTCCAATAATTAGGTACGTTCAAGGTGGCCGTATAGATAGTAACACTCTAAGTGACCAAAAACATCGGCACAACCTGCGTGTTCAAAAAGTTGGTAACAACCTAATCCTCCACATATTTTTGAACATCTAGACTGCTTGAATACCATTGGCGCAAAGAGTGTTGTCATATTTACGACTACATAACATAACATAAACTGCCTATATACGTCCCACTGCTGGGCACAGGCCTCCCCTCAATCAACCGGAGGGGGTATGGAGCATATTCTACCACGCTGCTCCACTGCGGGTTGGTGGAGGTGTTTTTACGGCTAATAGCCGGGACCAACGGCTTAACGTGCCTTCCGAAGCACGGAATCATCTTACTTTTTCGGACAATCAAGTGATTCAAGCCTGAAAAGTCCTTACCAAACAAAGGACAGTCTCACAAAGTGATTTCGACAATGTCCCCATCGGGAATCGAACCCGGACCTCCAGATCTTGAGCCTATCGCTCTAACCACTAGACCACGGAGGCTGTCAACATAATTGATCCAAACTATTTGACATTGTAAGCATCTCGCGAATCTGGAGGATTAGGTTGTTACCAGCTCTTTGTCGCGCAGGTTGTGCCGATGTTTTTCGTCACTTAGAGTGTTACTATCTATACGGCCACCTTGAACGTCCCTAATTATTGGACATTCTGGATGTTGCTAACTATGTGTATACCTTGATTGTCTAACTATTTGCTTATGACTGTACATCCATCGCAAGATGAACTAAGCACCCACATCTTACCGAGCTTCGGTGATATAGACGTGATGCTTTGTTATATTGTGTGTATATTTCTATACAAATTCCATAAAAGTATAGCGTTTTAATGTTTCGTAAAAAGTATATTCCAATTGACTAGGTGGTCCGCTTGCCTATTGTCACATCCCGGACACTTTATACAAACAACCTCGTTTTACACAGACACCACACATTGACGTTATCGTACACGCGCATCTGTGTGTGTTACGTCTGACGCCATACGATCCAAGTCTAAACTATGTTCGAGGGGGGTGGGGTAAACCTAGCTAAGCCGCAGGTGGGGAGCGGAGAGCTGCTGTTCTATACGTAGTATTGTTCCTTATTCTATGCTATTGCCTTCACGGAATTCGCGACCTCTTGTTTGGCGGTCAAGGCTCCTAGCCATTGTACCACAGGTATCGTCGTAATATTTACTTATGTAAATTAATGTATTATGTCCGTTTGCTAAAACTACTATGTGTATAACATAATTGACCCGGGGTTCATTCGACTTGCTAAGGTCGTTACGCGGCCTGCCGCAGAGTTTGCAATTTTGATTCGGTTCTCTTTGCATACATAGAGACACCCACGCCCGTAATCCTCTAATGGGGTGGGTAGAGCTCCAAGTATTGAGGAAACAATTTGCAGCCACTTTTGACACGAATACGCCGCCTTAGAGTGAAAACCGTATACTGACCAAATTGGGGATGTATTTAGGTTTAGTACGATCTACTCTGAACGGCGTACGTCTATCAAACGATTGATGAATGTGGAGGGTGCAATAGGAGTGTCTCAGGATCGAAGCGTGAGTGTGTAAGTCAAGTCTTCGAGCAATTCTGGGGCCAAGAGCAAACCCATCAAAGGTAAAAAAAAGTGTGTCAGGATCGAAGCAAATGGAATTCCATAGTCGCTCCTTACCCCGGTGGGAAATAGGCGTGAGTTTGAAAAATCATATTCGGATGTGATTTCGTCAATCACGCACGGTATCCCTATAAGGGTGAGCAGTGTTATAGAAATTACAAATCCAAAGCATGAAATCCTGAGAGTAGATCTTTTTTGACGTGACTTATTGTAGATTTGCCGTAAAAGGCATTAGCTACATGGTCGGGCAAATAGGCAGCGCGGACGGCTCTCACCCGGTCCGTTCGCTCCGATTTTACTCAAATGAATCGACGCTACTCTGTTATCTCCCATCTCTGTCTACCCCAATAGAGATTACAGAAGTTTATATAACTATGACATTAGTAAGTGTAAATAATAATAAGTAAATATTGCCTAACCATATACAAGGAAGCACGTAGCGTCATCGTGTATCTATTTGGACAGCGATAAAACTGTTATGTTTAAACAAATTAAACATTCAATAGATTATTCGTCCGAAATAATAGAGTTTAGAACATTATTGTATGAAGACGTGGAACATAATCAAACATATTGTCATCACTAATTTAAGAGCCACGCACTTGTCGGTGTAGCATTCTCCATATTTTTAGGGAAAAATAGAGCAGTGGTTTCCCTCTTGCCTTGCGCCCCCCAATCAAACATATACGCACACAAAATGTCACGCCTGTATTCCCTAACAGGGTAGACACAGTTACGAGTAATGAGAAATCCTAAGACGCATATATTTTTATTATAAAGCGTATGGCGTTTGTCAGCTTATTGCCAATCTGCTTCTATCTGTGAACTCAAAACCCTGGTGTCAGGATTAATCCTGGCTCAATAATAATATTGAGCCGACAAAGGCCTCTGACATGGGTCATGCAACGACTACGTACTTTCATCAGTAAGTAGTAACCGGGACCAACGGCTTAACGTGCCTTCCGAAACACGAACCATCTTACTTTCGGTCAGTCAGGTGATCAGCCTGTAATGTTCTAACCAAACTAGGGATTTTCGTGATATGTCCCCACCGGGATTTGAACCCGGGACCTCCGGATCGTAAGCCGAACGCTCGAACCATTGGACCACGGAGGCCGTTACATCTAGCAATAAGGAAACAAGACCTAAACTCCTAAGTATTGGCTAGCTGACAGTCAATAGTAAGATCAATACAGACGTTGAACGTTGACTTAACCTCAAAACTGGTGTGCGTAGCTACCGGCGCCTCACGCGCAGATAAGATATGGACATTACTCAACTACTTGTGAAGTATTCGTGACTTTTATACCACTTACACTAAGACGTGCAATCTCGTGGCATGTGAGATACCAACTGTTAGTTGCGAGTATCGTGCTCCTCTTAGACCGTGAATTTATTTGAAGAGAATCGTTTACAAGATCTCGACGCAAAGCGCCAAATACGGAAGACTCGACCGAAACCCTCCTATAACTACACACTCAATTCGTCAGGCCAGCTGTATTGTGTGCCGTGTGACCGGACCTTCAAGTCGAAGTTCGGTTTCGCCAGCCACATCGGAGACCACCACAACGACGTTACAACGATGAGCTCGTTGGCGCAGCGGTAAACGCGCTCGGTCTGCGATTGTTGAAGTTAAGCAACTTTCGCAAAGGCCGGTCATAGGATGGGTGACCACAAAAAAAAGTTTTCATCTCGAGCTCCTCCGTGCTTCGGAAGGCACGTTAAGCCGTTGGTCCCGGCTGCATTAGCGGTCGTTAATAACCATCAATCCGCACTGGGCCCGCGTGATGGTTTAAGGCCCGATCTCCCTATCCATCCATAGGGAAGGCCCGTGCCCCAGCAGTGAGGACGTTAATGGGCTGATGATGAGACAAGAATGGAGAGTGCTACGCCGACAAGAGTGTGGCTCTTAAATTAGTGATGATGATATTAAAAATGTACGAGTACAATTATGGAATTTGTAATGTTAATTTGTTAACGAAAATAATTAATTTCATGAAATGAAAGATGAGATGGAATAATCTTTATTAAGAACAACGGACACAATTGTGTAACTGAGCCCGTTTGACATGTAAAATGTTTTAAGTTCACCTGTGGTAGCTTTGTAATTGGCATTTGTTTACACATATAAATATCTACTTTGTAAAAGAGGCTGTAAGCTACCCGAATAAAATAAAATAAAATAAATAAATAAATAAATATTTTACTAATAACAGTTTATTTCTTCACAGAAATATTTACTATCTGCGTTCCTTATTTTCTGGACGTAAGGACTCCACAGTTAGATTAAAAACAAAACTGTACTGGTTTATGTACTTAAAAGAGCTACATTGCTTTGAAAAATATATTTTTCAACATACTTGAAATCAGAAATCATTTATTGCAAGAAATATACGTCGCTTGCTCAATCTTGCTTTGGACACACCTCGGTTCTATTACGCTCTCGCCAAAATTATTAGCGAGTGAAAGTTGTGGTCTGTGAAGATGATGGAAAGACGAGTTTACCAGAATTAATTGGGTAGTTTCGTAGGTCAAAGATAAATTATGAAATTCTGATTACTAATAAAAAGTCTTTTATATATTTATTTACTAAAGTATTCAATACACATAGTCATTACAGGTACATGCCTATTGCGACATATATAAACAATACCTATTTCTACAATAAATTTCTATAATAAACTTTGTAATCTGAACCACATATTAACAAAAACATAAAAACAATCCCTTTTCTTTATAAATACTAACAATGATAAAGATAAGTAAAAAAAGAAACATCATAACTAACTAACTATTAACAATTACTTAGATATCTTATAGTGACGTCTGTGAATTTCGCGAACGAGCAATGATACTCAAGTCAATCAAGTCATTTAATTTATTTATGAATTTTAATAAATAAAAAGGTTCACGTTGCTTTTTCAAACAAATTCCGTAGCAATCTCGTGTTTTGACGTTTAGTAAAAAGTAACTGATTTGACTAGTTGGCAAGTACCCTATTATTATATTTTACAGTGCAAACCAACAGCGGGGAAGGCTCAGGTTGAAGTCCACTTGTATCATAATGTATTATTAATTTACGCTTCTTGCGACTTGCGACTTAACCACCACGTTGTGCGTGTCTTGTTTGTCTTTATATTCCAATTGGTTACGCGTCTGTAACTGTAACAATTGAAACTTGTAACTTGACAAAACTTCTTGTACAATACAATATGTACACAGGTGATTATAATGTGACGTGGCGCGCGTAGTTTTATGCCACTACCCGCATGTTTGACCAGCTGTCTGTCTGTCTGTGTACCCACTCTTTGTCTACTACAAAGGACTCTACTTCTATCGTATGGGTTATAAGGTTGATTGCCAAACACTGTAACCCTGGTGTCAGGAAACGACTACGTACTTACAGTCATGAGCAATATCATGTACCCACTTTAGAACCCTGTCGCACTATCATATTTGACATTTAATGAGGCTTATGGTTTAATTTGTCAGGAAAGTTAATGTGACATGGTTGCAAAGTTTATACATATTAGTACTCGTGACAGTATAAACACGTGTAAAGCACACTCTTTCCCTGTGGTTAAGTTTTCTGACAAATTAAACCATAAACCTCCTTAAATGTCAAATATGACAGTGCGGCAGGGTTCTAAAGTGGGTACGGTCACGAGCATTAATATGTATACACTTTGGTACCATGTCACATTAACTTTTTTGACAAATTGAACTGTAGGTAAGTCTCACTAAATGTCAAATATGATAGTGCGACAGGGTACTAAAGTGGGTACATGACATTGCTCATGACTGTACTAATAAAAAATATTCTTTTTCCATTTTTTTTTCATTTATTAGTATAACTATAAACGCGTGTAAGCAACCAATGAGCCCTACGCAAAATTAATAAAAAAATGTTTTTTTTTTTGTCTATTTAGTTAATTGAACATTGACATACTGACGTCATGTCTTATAAGGAAGTCAAAGAATTGGCCCTTGATAGACAAGAAAGGAGATTGCTACACCGAAAAGAGTGGTTCTTAAATTGATGACGAGTCGATTGATTGTGTTAGTACTCCGACTGACAGAAATGAATGAAAGAAGAATACATAATTTTTGTTTTTTAATAGCATTCATCCGTGCTTGAGGAAACTCACAAAGAGAAAATTAAATCGAAAAATATCTTACTTGGTCGGAACGTGAACCCGCAGCTCTTGTCAAGCCGGGACGTGCGTGGTAACCATTACACCACCGGGGCGTCCTCCCATCCTTGCGATATTCTTTTGATCTGTGATTGATTGAATTTTTTGTTTGATTTTTTTTTACTACTGTCTTCCTTTCTTGCTATCGTCATTAGGCAATCAAAAGAACACATGTTGTGCCAACCCCACAGAAAGTGGGATAAGGGCAGTAGGATGATAATGAGGCCTATCTAGTAATAACATCCTCGGTGGTCGATCTAGTGAGATCGTCGGGCTCACGGTCTGGAGATCCGTGTTCAATTCCCAAAAGTCTAAACATGGACATATAAAGGTAGATACCTTATACTAATACCGAGTATACTTTGAAATTATTCCAATTCGTTTCCATTTATCTAACAATGAATGTGTCGAAGTTTGTGAACAAAATTATAATACGAGACAAATTGAATGTTTCGCGAATGTTTTACACCTGTGTCGTTTTTATTAAAAATAAACGATTAGTTTCAATTCATTTACCACAATAACACGATATACTTAATATTTATACATATTCAAATTCAAACATATTTTTATTCAGTAGGTAATATAGTTAGACATTGAATACATTATCTCTCTCTCTCTCTCTCTCTCTCTCTCATATTATTTAAGAGCTACGCTCTTGTCAGTAGAGTAATCGCCATTCCTCTCTTCTCTCCGCCAATTCCTCACCTCCTGATATCAGGTGGCCAATCATAATCCCTCTCCGGTTCTCTAAAGTATCTATTATGGTTGAATATATTCACTCTTTGTCAAAACTATAGTGTATAGGCATTTTTACCGACTTCAAAAAAGGAGGAGGTTCTCAATTCGACCGTATATTTTTTTTTTTTTTTTTTTTTTTTTTTTTTTTATGTTTGTTCGGGCATATCTTCGTCGTATATGAACCGATTTTGATAATTCTTTTTTTGTTTGAAAGGAGATATACCCAAGGGGGTCCCATGTCAAGGAAGTCAGGATCTGATGATGGAAGACCAGAGAAATCGAGGGGAATTTTCAAAAATCGTAGGAGCGACTAGTGCGTTTGTAAAGTCATATTGATCGGATCGATCTTTAGGCTTCGGGAAAACTTCCCGACCTTCGAAAACTGGTCAGCATCAGGGAGATACCCTATGGCCTGGCAAAACTATACAACCTGGAGCAATTTTTCTTTCACGAAACGTATTTAAATCTTGATCAAATTCAATCGCCGGTGCAAAAAAACAAAATGGCGGAAAAAAAAGATGGCCGCCATACAAAATTTTGTCGATTTTGGAAGAAGCCCGTTTGGGTAAAAATAATGTATGGGGCGCTTACTCAAAACGTCATGTAGAGTACGGAAATACTTTCTGGTCACCAAAAACTGCTCCGCATCAGAGAGATACTCTACGGCCTGGCAAAACTATCGCACGTGAACCAATATTTCTTTCAGAGCACTTATTTAAATCTTGGTCAAATTCCATAGCGCGTAAAAAAAAAACAAAATGGCGGAAAAACAAGATGGCCGCCATACACAATTTTGTTTTTTCAGAAAATGTCTCGGGATATAAAATATATATCGGGGTTGTGATCGGATCGTCATGTTAAGTATGGAAATACTTCCCGATTTTCGAAAACTGCTCCGCATCAGGGTGACACCCTACGGCCTGGCGAAACTATCACACCTGAACCAATTTTTCTTTCACGAAACCTATTTAAATCTTGGTCGAATTTAATGGCCGGTGAAAAAAATACAAAATGGCGAAAAAACAAGATGGCCGCCATACAAAATTTTGTTTTTCCAGAAAATGTCTTGGGGGTAAAAATGATGTATAGGGGTGTGATCGGAACGTCATCTTTGAAAACTGCTCCCAATCAGGGAGACATCCTACGGTCTGGCAAACCTATTGCACCTGGATTTTGTTTGTTTCCACGACACCCATTTAAATCTTGGTCAAATTCTGTCGCCGGTGAAAAAAAACAAAATGGCGGAAAAACAAGATGGCCGCCATACGAAGAGGGACAGTTTCGAATAAACAGGACACGCGAGCTGCTTTAGCAGCGAGCGAACCACGCGAAATCTACTGTATCTATATGTATGCGTGAGTGTGTATGATAGCAGCTTCCACTGACAACCACATGTGTGTATGTACACATACACATGTGTGTGTGTGTGTGCGTGTGTGTGCGCGCGCGCGCGTGTGTGTGTGTGTGTGTGTGTGTGTGTGTGTGTGTGTGTGTGTGTGTGTGTGCGTGTGTCTGTGTGTGTGCGTGTATCTGTGTGTGTGCGTGTGTACGTGCGCGTGTGCTCGTGTGCGTTAGCGCGTGTGTGAGTGTGTGTGTGTAAACATGTTCATCAATAATAATTGTGATCACTACTAATAATATATTATATTATTATATATGAATATAAATCAGAAAATCTGTCTGTCTGCATCCTTGCTCGGTCTAACCATCACTTAAAATCGTAAAATAAAATAAAATTTTTAACAAAAAAAAAACCGACTTCAAACGCAAAACTAAAAAGCAATAAATAAATTTACTTCGCACAAAGTAATTAGTACGTATTTTCAATTAGTTAATTAATTTATAATTCTGAAGTCGGTGTATAGGCATTTTCTAGGTAAGCGTGTACCACCTTAGCCTCTTAAGGCCGAGGTTGCCAGACACAATAGTTAAACAATGGAGTTTGGATTTAAAAAGGACATTCGGCCTTACGACTTTATACCACATCTTCATTTGCCATCAGGTGAAATTGTGGTTAAAGGTAAACCTATTTTTAATTTAAAAAAAAAATTCTTAGTGGCAAATTTTTCCTTTCATTCAGTATCTGTTTGTCTGTCATATAAATTATTTCTAAATGAATTATTTCTTCAATATTTTTTTTGTGAAATCATTTATCGAATTCGCGATAATATGATGCATGCAAGCCGAGGGCAATACGAGCTGAGCTATCACTGAATAGATATATTGATAAGATAGTCCAAATACAGGTCACGGGGTATCCTCGTGGATACGTAGGGTATTTCACTGTGAGGTCTCAGATTTGAATGCCAGCATGGGACTAAATTTATGTATTTCGAATTCATGTTTGGATCATAAATTGTGTATCACGTGCTCAACGGTGAAGGAAAACATCGTGAGGAAACCTACATTTCCGACAAATGCGTTTCGGAGGTATGATGTTACCTAGCCTGTATTGGGCTGGTTTCCCCATCGCGGGTTGGAAGGTCAGACAGGCAGTCGTGTAAGTTCTCAGATCAATGACCGACCTGATCAACCTTGGTGTTAGGGTTATTATTGCCCTGTCCAGCTTCTTCTTCTATGGTGTGGGTTTTGAGGTGAAGTACCAACCTCATCAACCCTGGTGTCGGTTACTATTGAGCCCCCAAAGGCCCCTAACATGGCTCATGTAACGACTACTTACAGTCAGGTCATCAGCCAATAATGTCCTAACCAAACTAGGGACCACAAAGTAATTTTTGTGATATGTCGCTACCGGGATTCGAACCCGGGACCTCCGGATCGTGAGCCCAACGCTCGACTGGACCACGGAGGTCGTTAAGATCCAGCTTTAAAGTAAATCATTACTGACCTTTCTCGAGTGTTGTATAAAACGCATGACTAATAAGCGATATTAAAAAATATCAACGTTTGCATAATAACTAAGGACCTACCTTGTGTTTAAAAGATAATTGTTGTAGAGAAGGACAATTGCGACGTTTGTAGTTATTATATTAAATAAAATAATAAATGTGCATTCTTCTTAGTGTTTGGCTCAGTTGCATCATAGATGTACCTATCTATAGTTCTGGTTTACACAGGTGTCCACGGTTTGTGTTTTAGAAGCTTTGTGCGCATAATGCTCGTATGTAGATTTTAAAATATTTTTTTCACAGTTGGCTCGACCATTATAGACGGCGATACGACCCACCTATGACGTAGGTCTAACAGAAAGGTCATTGAAGTGTTCTGACTGTCACTGTACTAGGTAACCTCAGTTCATCTTGCGATGGATGTACCTCTGACTGTGCCAATTGAGATGTAGTCGTGAGCTTATGTTATTGCTTATGTTATGTTATATCAAAAACTGAAAACATCTTTTATCTTTCAGAATTTACCCTTCGCAAAATGTACCCCATGTGCGAATCGTACCTTTCGCAAAATGTACGCTTCACAAAACGACCCTTTCGCTAAAGTACACTTCACAAAGCAATCCTTTCGCAAAATGTACACTTCACAAAACGACCCTTTCGCTAAAGTACACTTCACAAAGCAATCCTTTCGCTTAATGTACACTTCACAAAACGACCCTTTCGCTAAAGTACACTTCACAAAACAACCCTTTCGCAAAATGTACACTTCACAAAACGACCTCGCTAAAGTACACTTCACAAAACGATCCTTTCGCAAAATGTACGCTTCACAAAACGACCCTTTCGCAAAATGTACACTTTTCTACCATAAACGTATATATATCAAATTATCACTATGATATTTTCACCGTGATAAGCACACTTACTTAAGATAAGATTATTTTAATAGGTGTCAATCTGCTTATCAAATAAGTTGATGTATAAATATCAACTCGTGAGTGGTTCATGATGGCTACAATAGGTAGGTGACGACAGCATGTTGTCTTACTTACAAAGTACAGATAAAATCGTAGAGGAACATCTTGCGGTCATTATTGGTGTTAGCACTAAAAATAGAACCTGCACAGTAAATAATGTATTTACACCATAAACAAGACAATTGGGTCGTGTACCAGGTTCAAGATAAATTATGAAATTGTGATTACTAAATTAAGACAGAACTAAATCAAACGAAATACATTTTTTTTTCTATTTAAATTATTTAAGAATTTTAATCAAGAAAAACGTAATAAGTCAGACAATTTATTACGTTTTTCTATGACGTTACAGTGTGTTTTTTCATACAAATTCCATAGTAATTTCGTGTTTTGACGTTTAGTAAAAAGTACCTAACTGTTTTGACTAGTTGGAAACCAGCCTATTACTTACGTTAACAGACTAATCCATACTAATATTATAAGTGGGAAAGGCAAAACGGAGCGACGAATTGACGTGAGATAGTTAAAGAGATGGAGAGTGACATGTATTTTGTCACTTTCTAACCCTAATATTTATCTTTCACACGAAAAGTATGCTGAATGATGACCAACAGCATGAAATAGAGTCAAAAAATATAAAAAGTCACTATCATGAACCAAATGCAGCCAAGGAAAAAGTAAGTTTCGGAAATGTTCAAAGTTGTGCCAAAACTTTTCTTATTCGGAGTATAGTTTTTATGCTTATAATAATTATGCTTATATATCATTATTGTCATTAATTATTATGCTTATAGTAATTATGAGTTTCAAAATTATGCTTAAAAAGTTATGACAAATTAATACTATGCGTAACTAATAATAGGACAAGTAACATTATGCCAAGGTAAATTATTACATAAAAATTTATGCGTAAAAATAGAGAACCGTTCCGCAATGTAGAAAGCTAAAAATTGGTATGCGGACTATTTTTGAGTAACAAAAAAAATCGTACTTCATAACAAACAAAGCAACGCGGTCACCATAAACCGAATCGCGGCGAAACTTATCAGCACCACACACTACCCAGTGACGTCACGGTAAACTTCGTCGTAACCTTATTCGCTGAAGCCGTTAATCAGCAATACAAGTGTTTGTCTGTGCGTATCTACATAACTGACCCCCCCGATAGCCCAGGGGTCAGGACCCCTGATAACCCGGGGGCCATGTGAGCCGAGCACATGGCAATGTGAACGTTCTAGACTTGATTATAACGAGCCAAGATTATAGAGGTGAGAGCTGATAGAGCGGAAATTTCTTATACCTTGCACGGCCTCTGTGATCTAGTGGTTAAGAGTGTTAGTCTCCCGATGCGGAAGTCCTAGGTTCCATTTTGGGGATATAAAAAATACTAGTTTTGGTTAGGACGTTGCGAGAATATGAGGATTTCGTCGGAAGGCACGTTAAATATTTGTCAAATAAGCCATGTTAGGGAACACCCTAACATGGCTTGTTTCAGGGTGATATCAGGGTGTTAATGAACACATTAACACCCTGATATCAAGGTCGATTATGGAGTCCACAATAAGATAGGAGAACTGTATGGACAGCAAAGGCACACGCCGGACATCCCATGCAAAAAATTTCGTTCTTACCGTGTACCACGAAATCGTAAATGCGAGCGAGGAATAGTCCGCGCGCTGCGTTCTCCCCTTTACTCCTTAGTGGCTTGCGACCATTAAGTACTAAAGTAAGATTCAGAATTAGTGCGGGACGGAGAGTTCCCGTCCTCGTCATCATTAATTTAAGAGCTACGCTCCTGTCGGTGTAGCATCCTCCGCTCTTGTCTATCAAGGGCCAATTTATGACTTCCTTATAAGACACGACGATCGCTTTCTCCATAATTTGTTCCATGTAAGCTCTTCTTGGTCTTCCCCTTCTTCTATTTTTCTAGTTACCGTTCTATCTTTTAATCCATTTATCCCCTGTTGGGATGTAGAGCTCGAATAACAGATTTCTTTCCTTTCTTTTCTTTCTTTTTCAGGGTGAATTCTTTCTTTTTTGGGTTGATGGGGTTAGTAATCACGTCACAACCCACACGATAGAAGAGAGATGAACATATTTCCACTCCTCGCGATCTTTTGCAGCGTCTCTACCTTGCTCCAATGACATGCCAAGAGTTTTCAAGCGTCGCCAGGTCTCTTTGTGCCGCCCCCTTTTGCGTTTTCCACGCGCACACCAGGTCAAAGCTCGTCGGAATGGGTGTATTATTCTTTATTCTATATTTCTATGTCTCCCCATAGCAAAATAATCCCGCATGTTGTTTTGATTTTCACAGGCGACGTCGTCGAATATAATTATAGAATTCGAACGAGCCTCCTGCGGGCTTAGAACTTCATCTTTTTCATGAAATTTATAAAATGATACACCCGGTACCATTTTTAACACATTTTCTAAATATTCATACTTTGGTTGACAAAGAGACTTGGAATATACATATAAATTTCTATAACGAAGACCATTTTTATGCAATAAAAGTCCAATCATTAAATTAGTTTTGCCGCAATTAGATGGCCCACAAATAATGCACCTTATTGTATTCGGCAATAGTTTTCCATGACGTCGAGTGTCAGAGCTCGATATAGGACAGATTTCAGGTAGTTTCAAAGCATGTTTCTGTTTCACAAATTTCATTATAAGTATAAAGCGATGACAATTTGTCTATTGCGTGTTATAGCTTTTACAGCAATGAAATGTATTTCTTGACGCAATGTTATTTAAACTTAAATATTGATGTGATATGCTGTCCCGTAGGTTATGAGCATTCTAATTCGAAATTGTGACAACCACAAACGGTGGTAATACTGTTTTACGTTGTCGATTAGATAATTATTTTAAAACAGTTTATTGTTGTGTGAATATACCTACTTTCAATTTGTGAATTGAACATTCTAGACGAGTTTATTGTTAAAACCCCACACGGAACGGAGTGAACGCAAGCGAACGAAGTGAAGTTTTGTGTTTTAACGATAAAAACGACTAGAAAGCCAGGACAAAAATCTAGACTCAAAAAAATGTGATATGAAATCGACTCGTGCTATACTGGTGAGTGTTGTAGTTGCTAACCGATTGATCGTAATATTAAGAACCACACTCGATGTTATTGGGTATTTCTAGACCATCGAAGTGAAGGGATTCGCGAAAATGTTCTTGGGCATTCTAGACCATCGAAGTGAAGGGATCCGCGAGAGCGCGCGCGATAGCGCGTTGGCGCTCGAGCGATCCGACTGAACGAAGATGGTCTAGAATGCCCAAGAACATTTTCGCGAATCCCTTCACTTCGATGGTCTAGAATGCCCAATAACATACTACTCGTGTTTACATACTCGCGGTGCCCACTTCACTAGCTGCGTGGATATCTGCTGAATATAACCGTAGGGTAAACTAGTAATGGCAACATTTGTTTGTAAGATGTTATTTGACCCGCACTGAACTTGTGTTTACAGTAGCTTATAGTATAATGCTATCTCTGGGTTACTCATTATTTCGTTAGCAGTACTAATCAAGGCTAGGAATAGGTCATCGGGGCCGATATATGGACAAATCATAGGTATATTTTACTCTGATAGCTCTAAAATAATGCCCACTTCACTCACGTATAGTGTCAGAAAGAGATGGCATACTTACATACACAAACTCACGCTTCGATCCTGACACACTTCTCTTGCTTCCTCCACATTCATCAGTTCAGAGTAGATCGCACTGAACGTTTTCTAAGGCCATCTCCAATTTGGTCAATGTACGTCCTTCTAGGTCTTCTCTGCCAGCCTTACCAACAGTGGTCCAGTAGTTGAGCGTTGTGCTCACGATCCGGAGGTCCTGGGTTCGAATGCCGATGGGGACAAATCACAAAAATGTAACTCCTAGTTTTGTTAGGACATTACAGGCTGATGACCTGACTGTCCAAAAGTAAGATGATCCGTGCTTCGGATGGCACGTTAAGCCGTTGGTCCCGGTTACTACTTACTGATGTAAGTATGTATGTATGTTCATTACATGAGTCATGTCAGGGGCCTATGGCGGCTCAATAGTAACCCTGACACCAGGGTTGATGGGGTTGGTAATCCACTTCACAACCCACACAGTAGAAGACCAACAACGTTCGCCTTGTTTGCCAAAGAAAGAAGTAATGGCCATACTATGTTAAGCCGGTACAAAGTCCGAAGTAACCACGCTGCTTCGTTATCTAGAGATAATATTATCTTATTACTAAGACTGAAGTCTCTGCATTAAGCTGTCAATGTGCAAGTGTTTTATCAGCACACGGATAAAAGGATTAATGATTTTACCACAATATTAGCTTATATCCGTCCTGCTAAGCGTCTACCTTACATCTCTATCTATCTATATATATCAGCCTAAATTTATATCCAATTTTGGACGTAGGCCTCTTCCATGTTTTTCCACTTCCGACGATCCTGGGCTATCGACATCCAGCCATATCCTGCGTGCCGCACAATGTCGTCCTTCCATCTCATTGGTGGTCTTCCTCTCGGTCTTGTGAATGCTCGTGGGCGCCACTCTATCAATCTCCGAGTCCATCTTTCTTTGCTCATTCGAGCAATGTGTCCCGCCCATCTCCACTTGCGTCCGGCAATTACTTTTACCACATCCCTAACCTTGGTTTTACATCGAACTCAAGTATTTATCTTCCGGTCCCGTAAGGAAATGCCGAGCATAGCTCTTTTCATTGCTCTCTTAGCAACACGGAGATTCTCTGCGGATTTCTCAGTTAGGGTCATGGTCTCGGCTCCGTATACGAATACTGGCAGAACATCTACGTATGCTTCTCATCAAAAGACAAAATCGACAGTTTTAAATTTAGGTAATGAAGGACTTTCCTGGTTACGTTACCCAAAATAAATACAGATGGCTCTGTACAGAGTTGCCTTCGTATAACCTTCTAATTTCATGGATAACAGACATAATGGCCCCGATTCCTGCAGACACCGCCTAATTTTATTTTAAGTTATATCCGTCATTTTCATATCCGTCGAAAAGGAAAGGGACGGATGATTCACAGCTCTTAATTTTAGGAAGAATGAGTAAATGAATGAATAACCCGGGCGAATCAAAAGGTACGTCGCTGGTATGCAATCCGTTTGACTTGCTGTCTACTTAACTGTGTCGGGTTATTGACGGATGTAAAATTTTTAGACGGTTGGTTTAGATTTGTGCTTAAAATTGACGTGTGTTCCATAAATTTTATGCTTGTCGATTACCCGTCCCTTTCCTTTTCGGCGGATAAGAAAATGACAGATATAACTTAAAATAAAATTATATGGTATTTACAGGAATTAGCACCATCATTTATGTATTTTTTGTTTATTTTTAGCTATAAGAATAAGAATAAAATAAATTTATTGCCAGTAACAATTTACATTTTGGCATAAGGGCTAGGTAATTATGAATATTACGAATACGGGCAGAAGGAAATGGCTCAGCTTGTGCTGTGTTGGAGCCATGCTATGGCGCCATCCAGCGCTGGTTTTCAGTCATTCCCTCTTCCTGGGATATTGTGCGGAAGTAATTGTCAATGATAACCCTTGTTATTACACATTTTCCACCCGTATTATTCTGATCAAAATAGGGAAGCAATATAGGTAGCAACATAATTGTATACATAATCTAATCCAAATATAAAGCAACAATTATTTTTAGATTTGGTTTCTGCCATTACATTCCATAGTATTTTTGAATAATTATGTACCCGAGTAATGAGGAAGTAGGTAATTATATATCTCGACAGCGCCATCTATATTATTTTTGGGGAACGTAGCCTGTAAAGGCCCTCATTGAAGAACAGTTGCAATAAAAAAAAAAACAATCTCTTTTTTATTATCTGCGTCAAGATTGCGTCAAGCCGTATCACATTAAAATCTCGAATCAAAGATAGGTGATAAAATTAAATAATATTACTTAAATAATATTTACTTGCAAGATTTGACTATGCGTCCTACGTTGCATGATGTAATTGTTTTTTAAATATGGTTTTCGACGGTAACTTTCTACTACAATTTTTGGACATTAAGGTTGTTTGGGAGGAATTGTTGAGTAGTAAGCAGTAGAGCCTACATACATATACTACTTTTTTGTGGAAAATAGTTATTAAACAATGGCTGCAAGTTGTCTTTGATTACTTGTGGCTCTGCCCACCCCATTAGGGATTACGGGCGTGAGTTTATGTATGTATGTAGTTATTAAACTACCTACTACAAAGGACAGTCACAAAGTGATTTCGACAATATTCCCATCGGGAATCGAACCCGGATCTCCAGATCGTGAGCCTAATGTTCTAACCACTAGACCCCAAAGGCTGTTATGAAATAAATAAATAATAGTATTAACCAATCTCTCTCTTCCCCCACAGATGCGCGGCGTGGCGGCGAACGAGCGCGTTTACACTCTGCGCACGCGGCCGCCGCCTCTACTACCACCGTCGCCACTATCCCTCGCATCTTCCGGAGACAAGTCCCTCGCGGCGCACACGCACTCCCCTTCTCTAGAGCGACCAGCGAGTCAACCACCGGCTACAGCCAGCTTCGTCTGCTACGTGTGCGGTGTCAGCGCGCCTTCTTCTCAACTAAGGTATTTATCCTCCTACATACATGCATTAGTACTGCCACTGTCGCCCCAATTCGTCGCATCTTCTGGAGACTAGTCCCTGCGACGTGCCCACACCTACCCGGCTTCGCAACCACCAGCTAGCTAACCAGCCAGTGTGCGGCGCCAGCGCGCCCTCTCAACTAAGATATCTATGCTCCTATAAATATACATCCCTGCCGTCATTGTTGCCGCAGTCCTTCGCATCGTCTGGAGACTACTCCCTGCGAGGTCCCTACACCCACACTCGTCTTCGCTAGAACGCCTGGCTTCGCAACCACCAGCTACAGCCAGTTTCTGCTACGTGTGCGGCGTCAGCGCGCCCTCCTCTCAACTAAGATATCTATGCTCCTATAAACATACATCCCTGCTGACACTTGCCGCAGTTCGTCGCATCTTCTGGAGACTAGTCCCTGCGATGTTCCCACACCTACACCCACACTCGCCTTCGCTAGCCAGGCTTCGCAGCCACCAGCCACAGCCAGCGTGTGTGGAATGAATTGTCGCCAGTTCCGTGTTTATCAAAACTTACAAGTCTACACGCTCACAAGCTACAAGTTACTCACAAGTACGTGTAAATTACGTTTATTAGAAAACTAGAGGAATTGTAAAATATACATGTAAAAAAAAACATGTGAAATAAATATTAACACTTGTAACATGTAATTTACATGTGTAGTTTTGATAAACAGGTCACTGCTGTATTACCGGTCCAAACTGAAAGGCAACGTACTTGGCAACCTGGTGTTGCGAGTGTCTATGGGCGACGGTAATTACTTACCATCAGGCGATCCGTCTGCTAGTTTGCCTCCTCATCACTAATTTAAGAGCCATGCTCTTGTCGGTGTAGCATTCTCCATGCTACTTTTTTAGGGAAAAATAGGGCAGTGGTTTCCCTCTTGCCTTCCGCCCGCAGTACTTTGTCTGACGCGAGAGAGATGGCGCCCAAAGCTGTCTATTTCAAAGCCGCACTAGGACTTCTGTCCTCCGCCTCTGAATAGCACTGATAGTTACTGCCGTCCTCTGTCAGGATCCAGGTTACAGTCCCTGTGACTCGCCTCTTCCGTCCTGCATTGCCGTACCGATGACTACCATCTCCGCCTCTACAACCGTCGGGGTTTCACCCGTATCCCTGGGCATGGGTTCTACGTTATACCCCGTAGGTCTGGGTCCCTATCCAAACTCAGCCACTATTTCACTCCGGCCTACTGAAGTAAAATGCGCCCACCCCCGCGGCAAGGACGCGCCGAACAGGAATTGCCCCAGTGGAGGGCAGAGATTTATTTATTAATAGCCTTGTATGAAACGAAAACCAAAGGTGTTTGCCCCCTATATTATGTAAAAAAAAAACATGTCTGTTGCAGGCTAGTGTATTGCTGCGCCAATCCCGAGAGAGAGCCTTACTACCCCTTCATCACCACGCTGAAGAAACATCCTGACGCCAGCCCTATTAGTCCACAAGGTGAGTGCCACTCAGTGGTATTTCCTAGAATGAGAACGTTTCCAGCAGTAAAATGGAGCAAAAGTTATGTAAAACAGCTTTATTACCTAGCTACATAGAGATACCAGATTACAAGAAAGAAAGGACCCTGTGAAAAACGGACAATGCTAGGGAGACTTTTTGGCAATTTGACAATTTGGCGGTATCTGCTGAAATCAGCACCATTATGTAGTTAGCATGAGCTCGACAGTTCCGTATAGCGACTGTGGTGACACAGTCGTCACAAGCCACGCCCGTCTGACGTCACAGACACTCCCACAACGGCTAACGTGTAGTTATTGTGGTCATGATAATGAGTTTGCGACATAAGATGTACGTTGCCGTCGTGGCCTAGTTGGAAGAACGCCTGATTCTCGTGAGGTCGCAGGTTCGAATCCCAGCACGGTCCTAAACCAGTTATTTCAATTGATATTGTTTTCGAAATCTTAACGTCCCCTCCGATCTTACTTTCGAACAATCGTCTGATCAACTTGCAATTTTCTAACCAAGCTAGAGATGTGATTTTTGTAATGTCTCCACCGGAACTTGAATTCTGCACCTCCGGATCGTAAGCCTAACGCTCAACCACTAGACCATGGATACCGCTTGTGACACTGACTTACTAGTTATAAAACATGGCTGCTATTATCTAGGGTTTGCCTACGTAAATTACTCACATTGTATGTTACATCACTAAGAGAATTTACTTGAACCCGCAGCTCTTGTCAAGCCGGGACGAGCGTGTTAACCGTTACATCACCAGGTCCTCTTGTCCTGAAATTCTTTCGATCTGTGTATTATCATTAAGTTGACGCCATATGTTATCTGTTGCAGGTATGGTGCAGATATGCTCGGCGTGCTACAAGAGCATCCCGCACAAGTACCCCTCGTACGAAGACGGGGCGGAGCCCCACGCCGCGCACAACTCCTCTCATACCAATAATATCAGGTAAAGGAAACAATTGTTATCATTACAGATCATAGAAATAAGGGAGATATGACCTCAACACTAAATTAATTGCCCGGACGCCCCGGGTTCGAACCCCGGTGGGGACATATCACAAAAATCACCTTGTGAACCCTGGTTTGGTTAGGACAATGCGGTGCCATTGTTCAAAAGCAAGGTGATCCGTGCTTCGGAAGCTTTTGGTCCCGGTTACTACTTACTGATGTAAGTACGTAGTCGTTACATAAGAAATGTCAGGGGTCTTTGGCGGCTCAATAATAATTCTGATACCATGGTTGATGAGGTTGGTAATCCACCTCACATCCTGTGGGCGATAGAAGAAGAAAAAGCACTAAATTACACGAGTCCGTCGTGTAATGTCGCCTGTTAACTCACGTCAGCATGTGAAGCGGCCGCACCAGGAGATTTATGGCTGGACCGCTACAACGATTTACACGTCGTTCATTGCATAACACATTCATATGTCTCTTTCGCACTAACGGCATACAGCTTAGTACGAAAGAGACGAGAGATATACCACTCTAATGATGCTACGTTGTAAAGCAGAGGAAAGTAGAGAGAACGGATTTTCATTATACGTATACGCAATAATCTAACTGATAATTTTTTTTTTTCAGATTTAAACCTTACGACATAAAATCTAGTTCAAGCCAATCAAACAAACGGTCGTCGAACGCGTTATCAAGTAGTCCACAGAACCAAATAGTCTCCGGTGAAAATGGAATGGGATTGTATAGGTGAGTGTCTTGGTTTTAACTGGCCCGCGACTGGGTCCGCGAGGACTTTTTACCACCCCCTTTTCGTCCTCTTAACAGGTGATTTTCGGGATGAAAGATATCCTATGTTCTTCCTTAGGTCTCATACAATTTCCATACCACATTTCATCTAAATCGATTCAGCGGTTTCACCGTGAAAGGCAACAGACGGACAAGAGTTATTACTGCTAGTGGGACAATATAGTGTGGAGTGTACTTCTATTTACACATAATGAGACTAACTTTTCCGGGTTTGTACGTGCATCACACAAAAAGGACTGGAAGGTATTTTATTGTAAAAACGTATACACAACCCCAAAAAAGATGAATTTAATTTACTTAATCGAGAATTTTGAATTGAATTGAGGAGCTCGGTGGCGCAGCGGTAAACGCGCTCGGTCTGCGATTGTCGAAGTTAAGCAACTTTCGCAAAGGCCGGTCATAGGATGGGTGACCACAAAAAAAAAGTTTTCATTTCGAGCTCCTTCGTGCTTCGGAAGGCACGTTAAGCCGTTGGTCCCGGCTGCATTAGCAGTCGTTAATAACCATCAATCCGCACTGGGCCCGCGTGATGGTTTAAGGCCCGATCTCCCTATCCATCCATAGGGAAGGCCCGTGCCCCAGTAGTGGGGACGTTAATGGGCTGATGATGATGAATCGAGAATTTTGAATAGCATGTAGTCGTTACATGAGCCATGTCAGGAGCCCTTGACGGCTCAATAGTAACCCTGACTGGGTTGATAAGGTCGATTACCCTACACACGATTGAAATTCGTACGAAAACACGTGCATAGTGCGATCGGCTTTTAAGTTTCCGGCTTTAAGTCTTCAGTGTTTATTACTGTTCGCATCGATATAGATCGTTATCGCGACGGCTAGACATCTTATCGCGTGACCTTGGAGTAATGTTTACTAGTTTTTTACACGTGATTTTGTGCGATACACGTATCAATGCTAAGCCCGGCGCGGGAAGTACTCTGTAAGACAAAGAAGATCGACAAATCGGTACCGGATGTTGCTGTGACAATTCAAGAACGCAATGTTTCGTGTAGTCTGTCCGCTCCTATTTCGCTCGAGCGGGCGTTTACCTTTAGAGATGTGCCGAATATTATGAGGATAAAAACTGTCCATTTCTCTCCATCAGGTGTCGCTACTGTTGAGTGTTCTTATGACAGTTCTGCATACTATTTGAGTAAACAAACATATTGTGTTGGTTATATTTTTACGCTATAACTTAGGTACACTCAACAGTGCTGCCGCTTTGAAAAATATTTTGTACCAACTTACGCCATATTCACAACGCGTCAAGCGAGGTTGTGGTCAAACAATCAATTTTTACACATTTCGAAGGTGTATGAATGAATAGAACTTCACTGGTTATTGTGGTTACTTATATAAATGGTTTATTGAGTCGAAGCGCGATACTGAAAAAAAAAACGGTTGAATACGTTTCGTTAATAGCTGAATGGTTTAATCACTATTCAGCGACTTCTTCCTTTTTTCTTGTTTTAGATTTTTATTTTGTCGTACTTACTAACTTGCACACTAACATAATTAATCGAATAAAGAATCTTAAAATGTGTAACCCGAGTAATGTCCCCCCCGCCCCGCAGGTGCTACGTGTGCTGCGGGTTGTTCTCGCAGCAGGCCATGGAGTGGCTGTCGACGAGCGCGGAGTACATGAACTCGCACGCGATGCACTTCCCGTGCCTGGCGGGCGGCGGCGCCCGCGGCGGCCGCGTGCTGGCGTGCAGCCGCTGCGTGCGCCACCTGGCGCGCCAGTGGGACCTGCTGGACGCCGAGCGCGTGCCGCTGGAGCACCGCAGGTACGCCCCCACCATGCTACACGCCATCATTCGTTACCGTAACTAACCGCCCGTACCATTCGCATCTTCGGGCACACCCCGGTCACTTCATACAAACAACCTCGTTTTACACAGACACTACACATTGACGTTACCGTACACGCGCACCTGTGTGTGTGACGTCTGACACCATACGATTCAAGTCTAAACTATATTCGAGGAGGGATGAGGTAATCCTAGCTCGGAAATCTGGTGGGGAGCGGAGAGTATTATTCCTTAGACTCACGATCCATAACGAGGTTAATCCACCTCACAACCCACACGATAGAAGAAGAATGGCAGTAAGCGGCTAAGGTGTAAGGAGCGCGAACTGTCTGTCGACCGAGACAGAGATAATTAAGTATATTAAACAGTAACTGTTATAAACAGGTGATTAACAAGTCCCCCCCCCCCCAGGTACAACGTGCCGTCCCCGCTACCGGCGGGCGGCGCGGCCAACGGCGAGCGCGTGATCCCCACGCCGCCCTCCACCACCTCCGACCGCACCGTCGCCAGCAATAGCGGTGCGTACACACATATATTTTCTATTATTTCACTTGTAAAGATTATTTACGTAAGTATGTCATAGTAATCCTGCCCCAGGGTTAATGAGATCGGTCATTGATCTCACAGCCCATACGAGAGAAGAATAAGTGGTCAATATTTTGGCAAACAGCATTTGACCCCTACAAATTACGACCACAGTACAGTTATAATAAGGTCAATTTTTGTTTGAATCGTAAGTCATGATTGAAAGATGTAACAGCGTTATAAAGTCACCACCAGGTTCACCAGTTCGACAGCGAGTTGTTGCCACCAAAGGATGATTTGGGGTACCGATCACAATATATTAGTGTGACTAGAGATCGACGATTCAACGGTGTAATGTTGGAAATTGTATATATGCGTCGCGCTGTGTAAACTTCGATAGCGCGTTTCGGGCTATCTGCGTTGAATGATTAACGCCATCTGTGTGTTATGGGCAGAACTAGCTAGTCACGTACTTGGGTCCATCGTGAAATGTAAATGTAATCCTGTAATAACATAATCAGCCTATATACGTCCTACTGCTAGGTACAGGCCTGTATGGAGCATACTCCACTACGACGCTGCTCCGCTGCGGATTGGTGGTGGTGTTTGGGTTAGTAGTATCAAGTATCAACGGCTTAACGTGCCTTCCGAAGCACGGGATCATCTTACTTTTCCGACAATCAGGTGACTCTGCGCGCAATATCTTTGCCAAATTAAGGACAGTCTCACAAAGTGATTTAGATGATGTCCCATCGGGAATCGAACACGGACCTCCAGATGGTGATTCCGACGTTTTAACCACCAGACCATAGAGGCTGTTCCTCCTGTAGCAATGTAATGGTAATTGCCATGTGTTTGTTGCAGCGTGTACATCAATATACTGTTTCCTGTGCGGGCTCCACTCGGACCTCACGCTGGCGAGAATACTGTACGGGCAGCCGCAGGGGAACGCACCATACTTCCCCTGTTTGCTCACACACCAGGTAATATATAAATGTGGCATATAGAAATAGCACGGGATATTTTAAATATCTTTTCCCCTTATATTTTACAAAATCCTCTAACCCGACCGACATCGCACCATCGACCCCCCTTTCTTACTTTTTAAAACCGCCTTACGTCCCATTCCTTAACCATCCTCCTTTCATACCATAAACATATGTTGAATTTTCCGAAAAAAATATGTTATTATTGATTGAATGACGTCACTGACACCCTAAGTAGAACCTAAACATCGATTAAAAGTATCTTAACTGTTTAACCATACATAAAATCAAAATTACAAAATACATAATTATGTTTTAGTAATACATAGGTACATAAAGAACTCTATTAAAACATCGCATCGGTGCTGTAATGTCACATTACCGCACTAGTGCTTTTTCATTACACTTTTTATAAAATCCCATCATACAGTTCTTCAAAGCGTATGCTTAGGATTTGTACCCCCCGTATTTCCTGCCCAACCACATAATTTTCCAGCAAAAGTGCCAACAACAACTAATAAATGTTTTTATGGTCCTAGAGTCATCCAAACGCGGAGCAGTTACGAGACAACGGCTCGGCCCTAGTCTGCACATTCTGTTACCATTCGCTGCTCAGTCAGTGGAGAAGGTGAGTCCTTCGTCATTTACCTAGCATTATCCCGTTTTTCATAGGGTCCGCTAACCTAACCTGAAGATTTGACAGGACCGGTTATTACAAAAGAGACTGCCTGTCTGTCCTTCCAACTCGCGAAAACCAGCTTATTCCCCCGAAAATGCATTTCTCGGGAATCTGGGTTTCCACACGATGTTTTCCTTCACCGCCTAGCAACTGATAATCATTAATGATCCAAAAATGAATTCGAATGAATTCTGAAGTAAGCAAGTAGCCTTTAGAAGAAGAATTCGAAAATCATTGGTTTAGGCCTTTGCTGGTTTCGAACCTGCGACCTCAAAGTGAGAGGCAAGCGTTCTACCAACTGGGCTACCACGGCTCTCATAAGATTAATGATATCCTAAATTATAAAATTTGTCTAGTTTTAAACGTGTTTCTCTGGTTTATTACTCTGCTAATAAGCTAGGTAAAAAGCAAGGTATGATTTTACAAGGTATGGTTATAATACTATTAATGTTTCGCAGATACGAAGCCCTAGGCGGGTGTCCAGCGGAGCGGCGCATGTACAACACGCACGACTACCACTGCCACCTGTGCGGCATCAAGACGTACCGCAAGCGGGTGCGCGCGCTGCCCATTAAGGTGAGACTATACTTATTAGGCGAAGAGCTCGATGGCGCAGCGGTAAACGCGCTCGGTCTGCGATTGTTGAAGTTAAGCCACTTTCGCAAAGGCCGGTCATAGGATGGGTGACCACAAAAAAAAAGTTTTCATCTCGAGCTCCTCCGTGCTTCGGAAGGCACGTTAAGCCGTTGGTCCCGGCTGCATTAGCAGTCGTTAATAACCATCAATCCGCACTGGGCCCACGTGATGGTTGAAGGCCCGATCTCCCTATCCATCCATAGGGAAGGCCCGTGCCCCAGCAATGGGAACGTTAATGGGCTGATGATGATGATACTTATTAGGGAGGCCTGCGATCAGCTGTGGGACGTATATAGGCTGTGCTTCTATGCTGTTCTGGGAGCAAATAAAAAACATAGAAAACGGTCAGCTGTTTGTGTGCCTGGACGTAAAAACCGACAGAGGGATTGTGTCCTCTCACATGATGGACTAATGTTATGGGCGATAGGCTGATCTAGGTTTATCATATCCAGCTTACGACATCGTATCAACAGTGGCTGCAAGTTATCTTTGATTACTTGTGGCTCTGCCCAGTGGATTACGGGCGTGAATTTAGGTATGTGTGTATGTACAAAGAGAAAATCGAAATATTTTTTGACTCGGACGGGACTTGAACCCGCAGCTCTTGTCAAGCCGGGACGAGCGTTTTAATCATTACACCACCGGGTCCATGCGAAATTCTTTCAATGTATTTATGTATTTCTCTTTCACACACACACACACACACATACACATTCACTCACTCTTATAACCACCCGAATTTATCCCTTAACCTTAATAATGTAGTTATTCGATGTCCCATATAATAGTATTTTATACAACAGTTGTATAAGAAGGGTCAAAAAATGCGAGTGGCGTGAGTTGCGATGTGAGCCTTGGCGAACATCGCAATAAGAGACGCCACGAGCATTTTTTGACCTAGTTATACAACGTTGCATACAATACTTTTTCTACGACGACGTAATTTTAAATGAAACAAAAATTATACAAAGAAAAATTTTATTTATAAAAATGAAGATGTAAATTTTGAATGGTATTGTGTGATATGGTAATCAATAGTTCTTCATCCATTTTTCCTTTTTATTTTATACTTTTTAGTGTTTTGAAACGAAACACAAAAATTTTCCAATTTATTTTCCAACGCGCGGGAAAATGGCGGCAAATGTATACTTTTTTTTTATAGTATATCTATGGCACCAAACAAAGTAAAGGTGCCAGTTTCCAGGTCAAAAAAAAAAAACAATAACAATGCTTTTTTGGCGACATTATAGTACAGTTACACTTTGTAAACAATGCTTTTATAGGCCATAGAGCGTACACTTTTTCAAAGAGTTTAATTATATATGTACTTATATTAGACTTTTTGGTTATTTAAATGCCAGATTAAAGTAGAGGAGTAGAAAAACGTAATTTGTAGCTAATATTTTCATATTACTAACTAAACTAACATATTTTTTAGTAAAAACATAATAGAGCAATGTGGTTTTGTTTCAGGAATTCCCGTTCTTAATGCAAAGGCGGAACGAAAACTCGTTACTATTAGAAAATGGCGACTACGCCGTAGTATGTTTAGACTGTTATGAAAGTTTAAGGTGAGTGGAATTGGTTTCTTTTTATTTATTTATTATTACATTTATTTCAGATTCTATCTATCTACTCAGCCTGTATCCATCCACCCACTGCTGGGTATAAGCCTCCTCTCTTTCACGCCATCCTTTTCCGGTCCTGTGCAAGTCTCATCCATTGCTTTCCGGCATACCTAGATAGATAGAATAGAATAGAAATAGAATAGAATAACTTTATTCCCAAAACAGTGAAGGTTACAAAAGCATTTACATAAATTAAGTTTAACAATTTGTGACTAGTAGCTAACACTGCCCAGGGAAATGGGACTGACTCAGCATATTGTTGCTAAGAGTATGGTACGAGTACTCTCACCAACACTGACATTCTGCCAGTACCCATATTACGCTTATAATTAGTAATAAATGAATTGAACGTGCCAACAAAAAACCGTGCCGTGAATTGTTTAAACGAAAAAATATATAAATATGTAAGGTTAACAAAGTACTAAATGAAAATCAGTAGTATGCCAAGGGCTTAAATCGTAATTGATAGTATAAATAAAAATATATAGATAAATCATTTATTACCTCACAATGTCATCCGAGCATCGGGCTGGTGGTCTGCCTCCATATCGCATAACATCCCTTGGCCACCATTCAGTAACAGCCTTAGTCCATCTGTTGTCTTCTCGTCTTGCCAAGTGTCCTGCCCATCTCCACTTAAGCCTAGCGATTCGTATACGTAGGTATCTACATCTTCGACTTTAGTGCGTTGCCGAATTTCGGCGTTCAGATTATGCTCCATAAAAATGTAAGTATATACAACTAACATGCATCCTCCTGTCCTTTTCCCACTCTAGGTGTGGTCGGCACAACATGTATTTCTCTTCCATTCATTTCTGTCAGTCGCCATCTTTTTTTTTTTGACGTGACTTATTGTAGATTTGCCGCAGATGGCATTAACTACTTGGCCGGACAAATGGGGAGCGTTGAAGGCTCTCACCCGGTACAACGTTTAAGACAACAGGCCTGAGGGTGCCCAGTTGGGCGCGAACCTCGGCTCAGGGCGTCGTCTGAGAGGAAAAATATTTGAAAGAATTAATCGACCCTAGTGGGTCGATAGCGATAAGCGCTGAATGAGGGAATCAGTCGCCATCGCAGTCACTTCTTTTCACAATTCATAAAAAAATGAAAAGCAGCCAGTGACCTTACTATTAAAGAGCTTTTACAACGACAACATTCCCTTTTGGGAACATTCACGGGAATGTATCGTCACTGACTGCACGATTCCCGGCATACGTTTGTTTCTCTCCTTTCCGTTTTGGTAGAATCCTTCCCTTGCGAGTTGAATGCGGTTTCACCTTCACACATAACATAAGCTCAAGTCTGTATCCCAATTGGGGTGGTCAGAGGTACATCCATCGCAAGATAAACATAAACTCGGTGAGGTGTGGTAAGCACTTACACCTCACCGAGTTTCGGTCGTGATGCTGGTTTTTAAAGCGTTTGTAACATTGTAACTTTTTCTTAATCTTCTTATTGTGTGGGTTGTGAGGTGGAGTACCAATCTCATCAACCCTAGTGTCAGGGTTACTACTGAGCCGCCAAAGGCCCCCGACATGGCTCATGTAACGACTACTCACTTACATCAGTGTGTAGTAACCGGGAGCAACGGCTTAACGTGCCTTTCCGAAGCACGGATCATCTTATTTTCGGACGATCTGGTCATCAGGCAGTAAAGCCCTAACCAAACTAGGGACCACAAAGTAATTTTTGTGATATGCCCCTTCCGGGAATCCAACCCGGGACCTCCGGATCGTAAGCCCAACGCTCAAACCACGGAGGCCGTTAAAATCATAGTTCAATAAACGTCTGTATCACATTTCCAACAACCGGGTCCGTTCCGGTTACCGGATTAATCCGCGTAACTGAACGTAAATATAGTTCGCCCAACGCTCAACCACTGGGCCACGGAGGTCGGTATTTTCTTTTTCTAAATGATTTCCTAACAATATGGAGCCTTTCCAGAACGCAGGCGCAGGACTACGAGCGGCGCGGCGTGCCGGTGGAGAAGCGCGAGTACAACTGGCTGCAGCAGCCGCCGCCGCCCGAGGACAGCGCCGACGTCACCATCGCGCGGCTGCCCTCCGGGGACCGCTCCGACAAACTGGTACCACCACTTGTAACTTGCAACCACACACCCCCGGAAACTTAAATAACAATATATACATAAACTGCCTATATACGTCCCACTGCTGGGCACAGGCCTCCCCTCAATCAACCGGAGGGGGTATGGAGCATACTCCACCACGTTGCTCCAATGCGGGTTGGTGGAGGTGTTTTTACGGCTAATAGCCGGGACCAACGGCTTAACGTGCCCTCCGAGGCACGGAATCATCTTACATTTCCGGACAATCAGGTGATTCAAGCCTGAAAAATCCTTACCAAACACAGGACAGTCTCACAAAGTGATTTCGACAATGTCCCCATCGGGAATCGAACCCGGACCTCCAGATCGTGAGCCTAACGCTCTAACCACTAGACCATGAAGGCTGTTAACAATATATAATAAACATTTATTCAGGAAATACATTAAGTACTTACAAATATTTTCAAACAATCATCTTCAGACAAAGTATTGGTACATATTTTAATTGTTATTAAAAATTCTTAATCGGAAGAGCTCGGTGGCGCAGCGGTAAACGCGCTCGGTCTGCGATTGTTGAAGTTAAGCAACTTTCGCATAGGCCGGTCATAGGATGGGTGACCACAAAAAAGAAGTTTTACCACCACTTGTAACTTGCAACCACACACCGGACAAAAAAATCATCATCTCCCTGCAGGAATAATTCCCGTTTGCGCGGGGTCTGCTAACCTAACCTGAATTTTTAGGGGCTCCAGGGTCCGTAATGATTCTTATTTTATATTTGTGGAATAGCAATAAAGTTATTGAGTATTGAATGTATTTAGTAAGAGAAGTACCATGCCTCCCCCCCCCCACCAGATCCCGCAGTCGCTGGTGCTGCCGCGCGGCTCGTCCAAGCGCAACAGCCCGAAGGCGTCCGCGCACCCTGACCGCCGCCTGCCGCCCGCCAAGGTCGACAAGCCAGATCAAGGTCAGTGGAATTACGCTTTGCTACTTTTTAACTCGTGGCCGGCTCTGCAAACTGATTATCTGCATATTTTTTTTTAATAATTAATAAAAAAAAACTAAAGGTGCATATCAGATTCGCTAGAAACTTCAGATACGCCAGTTTGTGACGTCAGCGACGAACTGTATACAGGTGTAACTGTTGGCATCCCCAACAAAATATTATTTTATATTTTAAGTATAGCAAGACTTACCCCTCTTCTCCAGCAAGATCTGCATAACGTGTATTAAATTGATTTAATATTATAAAATTGCCGTCAATAACATTGTCCATCTGTATTATTCTATACCAACATTTCGTGAGAAACATAGCCAACATCTAGTTGCCCACAGTGGACGGTAGCGTGGGAGGTGAGCCGTATCGCCGCCTATAACGGTCGAGCCAACTGCATTAGTGAAAACTGCACTTAAGATAAATTACTAACTCATCGGTGAAGTCCGGTACAGTCATGAGCAATATCATGTACCCACTCTAGAACCCTGTCGCACTATCATATTTGACATATAATGAGGCTTACGGTTTAAATTGTTAAAAAAGTTAATGCGACATAGTTGCAAAGTGTATACATATTAGTACTCGTGACCGTATTACTCCTCGTTTGAGAAGCAAGCCGGTGAACCGCATGACCCCAGTGACTATAGAGCGATGTTCATTACCTGCATATTTAAAAATAATTCTAAGTATATTCCAGTTAATTCTCATCCCCAGTCTCGCTAAGCACCGCTGGAGTACTTAAAACGTAAACAGTCCACGACTATGCCTCCTCCAACCTGTGGAAGTGTAAGTGCCACCCGGGGAACCAGGGCAAAGATTAGCTTAGCGGAGAATAGGTATAGAAGAGATTATGCCTACGTTTATGTCTGTCAGAGGCTAGGTTATTTTTAGGAACATATATTAAAAGAAAAAACTTTGTACATGTATTAAAAGAAAAAACTTTGTACCGGGAGAGCCATGAGACCCTCAGATTTGGTTTCTAATTCATGTTTAGATCAAAAATGATTATCACGCGTTCAGCGGTAAAGGAAAACGTAAACCCATATTACCGAGAAATGCGTTTCGGAGATATGTGACCTAACCTTATATTGGGCTAGTTTTCCTTTCGCGGGTTGGAAAGTCAAACAGGCTGTCGCTTCTGTAAAAAAGCGGGCAAAACCGTGACAACGAGATAACGCTAGGAAGATGATGATGACTGCATTTTTTTTCTATTCTGACGTTTTGCAGCTCTTGACAAGAAGTTGGGATCATATGCGTGAGTTTGTTTGTATGTAGGTTGTAGGTATATATTACTGTAATTTCTGTACAATGCTATGACCACTCTGTATGACCTACTCTTTCACCCCTCGTAACTCGACTCTGCGCACTTAAGACCGCGGCTCCTACAGTCTACTGTTAGCCTCAGTTACTCAACCGCGCTATCTTCCTTTTGGGTTAGACAGGGACATTGCACTTTCATTTCCATATTATAATACTAAGAAGTCTTCTTCATTGTGCTCATGCTTAGTTCTCTATCTTCTTCTATCGTGTGGGTTGTGAGGTGGATTACCAACCTCATCAACCCTGGTGACATGACTCATATAACGACTACATACCTACATCAGTAAGAAGTAACCGGGACCAAAGGCTTAACGTGCCTTCCGAAGCACGGATCGTCTTACTTTCGGACAATCAGGTGGTCAGCCTGTAAGGACATTACAGGCTGACCACCTTAACCAAACTAGGGATCACAAAGTGATTTTTGTGATATGTCCCCACCGGGATTCGAACCTAGGACCTCCGAATCGTGAGTCTAACGCTAAACCGTTCTTAGTTCTCTATTGGACTTGGCAGTAAAGAAAAAAATAGCGTTCATAACATGGCATCACGCCTGTATCCCCGAAGAGGGTGGGCGAGGAGAGGAGTTCTGCATCAATACTACACGGGTCGTCCCCTACCTTTATATTCACACATACGCACACACACACAAATATTGCCTTCTACGTAATAACGTATTGAAGCTTAAAATAAAACCTAACTAAATTAAATTTGTTGAATTATGTTGTCGTCAAATCCTTTATTATAAAAACCAATAATACACACAATTCAAGCTAAAATCTCCCTTATTGCCGGATGATAGAGTTGGTGATTGATAGACACGGATTGTCGGTTTGGCTGTTTCGAAATGAGATGGGAGGTAGCGGGGATATCGCAACATATTGGCGTTTCACATAGATTGTTCGCTTGGGGTGCAAAGTATAGGAAATTGTCAATTTTGAAATTATTCCATGTAACATAATATAACATAAGCTCACGGCTACATATCAATTGGGGTAGTCAGACATACATCCTACCTCCAGAGGTATCTACAGTCATGAGCAAAAAAAAAAAAAAAACATATAGGATTATTTGCAAAAAATAGCGATCGGATATGTCTCAACAGCATGTCCATGTCGGACGTACAATATTACAAATAATGTCAGCATTAAGCATCAAGGAATTAAGTAAGTACCTAATAATTAGTCACATTGTAAACATTTGTCAATTTTAAATATCATTGTTGTTGAAAATATTCATTCAAGTCATAAAATTCCATATCAACTAGCCAATTTTTTAGACGTTTTTTAAATGTCTTACCCTCTAACAATATGACGTCACTGGGCAAAATGTCACGTGACCAACCGTTTTGGCGGGAAAGATATTAATGAAGAAATATATGTTTTTTTTTTCTATTAAATAGAATAGAATAGAAATTGTTTATTATAAAAGGACGCCACACACAAAGACAAGACAATAACATCACTTATTTTTTTTACAAAACAATTACAAAAAGCATAGAAGGATGTTCATTACAATGATCATAAGGTGGTGGTGGACGCCCTGAGAAAATAAACTTGCTTTACAAGTCAGTCGATTACATAAGATTACTAAATCTTTTAAGGGGCAATGTATACGTTTTTACAATAAGATTCCCATTGACATTCAGAATTTGCCTTTCAACTGTTTTAAGACAGTAGTTAAACAAAAACTTTACAAAAAAGGTTATTATAAAGTTAGTGATTATTTAGAAGATATGAATGAATGGGATTAACTGTCTGAGAACTGATATTAGACAGCTAAATTACTCAATTGTATACCAATATTTTATGTTTATTTTTATTTTTTTAAAGAACGTCGAGGGCCCTGTGCCGAGGTTTTTCTTGCAGCTTCTTTTCCCCGGCTATACAGGTTGTGAGAAGCTACAGTAGTTTTAGGCGGATGAGACGTTCGTTATGTAAAATTGACGATTCAAAGTGTAACTATGTTACCTACTGAATAAAGATATTTTTGAATTGAATTTGAATTTGAGCAATATCATGTACCCACTTTAAAACCCTGTCGCACTATCATATTTGACATTTAATGAGGCTTACGGTTTAAATTGTCAAAAAAGTTAATGTGACATGGTTGCAAAGTGCCCAGCAGTGGGACGTATGTAGGCTGTTTATGTTATGTTATGTGTATGGTTGCAAAGTGTTTACATATTAGTACTCGTGACCGTACACCTCACCGAGATTTCTGTTAGACCAACGCGTAGTGAGCCGTATCGCCGTCTATCAATATATATCTCGTCTATATTATTATATTATGTGAGTGAAATAATGTAAAGCCACACCTCAGACACTACATACAAATATCTGAGAAATTCAAATTCAAAAATATCCTTATTCAGTAAGTAACATAGTTACACGAGTCGGACATTTTTAAATAACGAACGTCTCATCTGCCTAAAACTACTGCAGCTTCTCCCAACCTGTATAGTTTGGGAGAAGAAGCTGCAAGAAACACAAAATATTAATTTGGCTGCCTAATATCTTTTCCCTGATAATCACTAACCTTATAATGACCTTTTTTACAAAGTTTCTGTTTAGTTACTGTCTTAAAACTGTTGCAAAGGTAAATTCTGAATGTAATGATATATTTTTTTTAATTTTATTTTTTGGTATTTAAATTCCAAACCCCATTGTTTAACTATTGTCTTTGGAAACGGTCTTAGTATGTTTAAACTGTTTCACTTTACCTTCAGGTCCAATGGCATGGACCTCTTGACGTATGCGCGATATGACGGCGAAGTACTGAGGGAAGTCATGTGTCAAAATCCTCGTGACCCTGGGAGCATCCCAGCCTTTCTCGTCTTCGTTGGTTTCTGATACAAATAAAACAAACTAAATTAGAGACGTTTAAGACTACTTTGAATCGGCGCGAACTTCACTTTATATACATTGTGTTAGTGACATCGTAACGAATACTGAGGGGGATGATCCAGACCCATGATTCTGAGTTAATGTGAAGTGGAATTTTCCGTCGCAAAATTCATTTAAATTATTTTCAATTCTATACTTTTACGACGGAAAATTCTTCTTGATATCAACTGAGAATTGTGGTCTAAATCATCCCTCAAAGTTTTCGTTACGTTGTCACTGTCACCTTGTAATACATTGCCCGTTAAAAGATTTAGTGATGTTATGCAGTCACTGTCAGGTAAAGCAATTTTAAAACACATAATAACGGGTTCTTACCGCGTTTAAAATAGGGATATAAGACTCCCGTTATTTCGACACTGTTGCAAGTGCCATGATCACGGGATGACTGATGAGATTGGAGTGGAGTAGTTAGATCCATAATTTTCTACGGGCAGACATATCTGTTATAGAACCCGTTATTATGTGTTTTAATTATGATAATAACCGCGTAAACTTAAAACAATGTATAAAGCAAGTTTAGTTTGAAACGCTCCACCACCACCAATACATGGTGTAGTGACTGTGAAGGTCGTCAAATCATTCCGCTGCCTCCCGTCGACGGTAACATCCCCTCGCTCGCGTATCGCATCTCGCTACCACGCTCGCGTTACCCGCGCGAATTGTTGCCCGTAACCAGATACATAAACTGTATTCCGATAAAGTTTTATATGCAACTGTTCTGTTGTTTTACTTTGTACAAAATGTGCTCCACAGAGAGTAGGTACAGGCGATAATTTCCATGAAAACCAAACGTACCTTACAGAAAGTTAGTGACATCGTAACGAATACTGAGTGGTATGATTCAGACCGGAGATTCTAAGTTGATATCAAGTGCAATTTTCCGTCTGAAAAATGATGATTTTTTTAAAATTATTTTCTGTCCTTTTGCAACGGAAAATTCCACTTCATATCAACTCGGAATCGTAGTCTGAATCATCTCTCCAAGTTTTCATTACGATGTTACTAACACCCTGTGTACGTTTTGTTGCTATATAGTAACTGGGACACATATGCAAACATTACTTTGCTGTGCTGTTTAAATAAATAAATAAACTCCGTTTTTTACGCAACGTTTTTGGTGTTAAAATACATAAAAAACAACCGGGGTATGGAGCTCACTCCACCACGCTGCTCCACTGCGAGTCTGTGGAAACGTTTCAATCAATCAATCAATCAATAATACTTTATTGCACAACGACATATACAAAGGACATAAACATACGAATAAAAACATAAGTACAATAGGCGGCCTTATTGCCGTTGACGTTTGTGTTATGTATTTTGAATTGTTGGTCGGCTACATGTCGGGTATATCCATCGCAAGATGAACTAAGTACTCACGCCTCACTGCTTTTTGTTAGACCAACGTGTGAGGTGGTGAGCTCTATTGCATCATATTACTATCGATACACTAGTACACCATCGATAAATACGTCCCGCTCTACGCTACGTACACCCACATCGTATGTATACACTCTCGTTACACCGTTCGAATTGATTCGCATTGATTTTGCGCCGTAGTGTCGTTGTCGAATGACCCTGTCCTCGCCGTTGTTGTCTGTCTGGTCTGTGTACAGTCATGAGCAATATCATGTACCCACTTTAGAACCCTATCGCCCATCATATTTGACATTTAATGAGACTTACGGTTTAAATTGTCAAACATGTTAATGTGACATGGTTGCAAAGTGTATACATATTAGTACTCGTGACCGTTTCTATTTCATCATTGGGGCTTTGTCTGCTCTACTGGATTACAACTCTCACAGACACACTGACGTAAATCAAGTCTGAGGCACATACTCACATGGGTCTATCTCCATCTCACTAGCGTTATCCCTTTTTTGTTTCAAATCGCCCGCCTACCTAACCTGAAGATTTGATAGAGCTGGTTTATTACAGAAGCGACTGCATGTTTGACTGGCCTTCCAACCCGCGAAAGGAAAACCAGCCCAATCAGTCTTGGATATAGACGTAAAAAGGATTTAAACATTTTGGTTTAAACCTTTTTTTTATTTCAAACGGTTTGTTATAAACCTTTCAGTGATTTAATAACGGTATTAAACGTCGTTGTTTTTTTATAAATACGACATATTAGACATAAATACGTTGTATTAAAAAATGCATACATTACACATTCATTCATTCATTCATTCTTTCTTCTTTCTTTATGCATTGTTTTAATGTGTCTGTTGTGCGGTACTACAATTTTTGTTAGTTGTTTTTCCTTTCGGATTGAAAGGTCACTTCAGGACCCCGATACCGACCCCGCCGGCGTGGTCGACGATTTCCCTCAACCAGCGCTTATCGCATTGACGCACTAGGGCGAATTCTTTCAAACATTTTTCCTCTCAGACGACGCCCTGAGCCGAGGTTCGCGCCCAACTGGGCACCCTCAGGCCTGTTGTCTTAAACGTTGTACCGGGTGAGAGCCTTCAGCGCTTCCCATTTGTCCGGCCAAGTAGTTAATGCCATCTGCGGCAAATTTACAATAAGTCACATCAAAAAAAAAAAAGATTGAAAGGTAAAGCAGGCAATCGCATCTGTAAGCACAGAACCTGTCAAATCTTTAGGTTAGGTAAGCGGACACTGTGAAAACGGGATCTAGCGTCATCCCGTCAGACGATGACATTGACTTATTTTTATTTTAAAGTGTCAGAAGTAATGTGTAGTACGTACTTCGAAGACGACAGTAGTCACTCAAATGAAATCAAAGCGCGGCAATGGTGCCACAATAAGCAGGCTGGTGCCGTCAGGCGGGGGCGACGCAAAGCCCGGATTATTGGAAAGCCATTTGCGGCGTCACACGAGGCGCGGCCCACTCACAGCGGGCGACAGTTTGTGGTGGACCAACTAGTTCCGCACATTCATCATCCCCCATTTGTCCGGCTATACACGTACAAAAAACCTTCACCGAGCTTCATGTTAGACCAACGTATCGATAGGTGGTGGTGCGTCGTAAATACTTAGGGATTATGGGCTTCAGTTATATACCTTTGTTTGTTTATGAAGGTTATATAGTTGTCAGAGACACTGTACTGAACACAGGGGAATGATTCAGCTCGTGTTTCTGAGTTAGTATCAAGTGAAATTTTCCGTCGCAAAAAATAAAACAATTCATGGGTTTTGCGACAGGAAATTCCAGTTGATATTAACTCAGAATGATGATCTGAATCATTCCTCTCAGTTGTCGGCATGGTGTCACTAACACCCATACACGTACCCGTACGGCTGCCCGTATGTACTTGTACACGCTAGAGGTGACACCGTAACGAATACTGAGGGGGATGATTCTAAGTGAATATCAAGTAGTGATCATCGTAAAACTATGGAATTGAAAGTAATTAAAAAAAATGTCCCGTGTTTGGTAAGGACTTTACAGGCTTGAATCACCTGATTGTCTGAAAAAAATAGTTGATTCCGTGCTTCGGAGGGCACGTTAAACATATCTTCACCAATCCTCAGTGGAGCAGCGTGGTGGAGTATGCTCCATACCCCCTCCGGTTGATTGAGGGGAGGCCTGTTCCCAGCAGTGGGACGTATATAGGCTATTTATGTTAAATCTAAAAAGAAATGAACTGTGCATCGGAAAATTTCACTTGATATTGACTCAGGGTCATGAGCTGAATCATCCCCCTCAGTATTCGGTACGATGTCACTGACACCCTGTATTGACTCCTCGCTGCCATAGAGACCTCGTTCCACCCTTTACACTCGGTTGAGCCGCAGACGAACGTACTCGGGCGGTATTTTTGTCGCCCGCCATCAATTTGTTAGGACGGATTAAGGGATTTTGCTAATTGCTACCCAAACGGGACTATTGATTTGTTTTTAATTGGAAGTTTGGAACTCTTTGCGCAAAGCTAGGCTCGAAATGGTTATTTAAAACTAGAGTGGGCTGATTTTAACTCATATTTTATTTACAAATATTGACTCTCATGATTTGATTAATTTTCCAACTTTTCTCTCATGTATGTTGTGAGGTAGATGGCCAGCACAGGCAACTTTGGTATCAGGGTTATTATTGAGCCGCCAAAGGCCCCTGACTCAAGTAACGACTACGTACTGAGAAGTAACCGCAACCAACAGCTTAACGTGCCTTCGAGGAATAGTCGTACTTTCGGACAATCAGGTGATCAGCCTGTAATGTCCTATCCAAGCTAATAGTTATACTTATAATTGCGTAGTAACACAAGCGTTAGTTTTGGTTGCGCAATTTTTTTTTATTATTTTTTTTTGTCTTTTATTAAGGGAAAAAAAGCGCAATTGTTGTTTCATATATCATATAATATGCTCGTTTTGTACATATTTCGGTCGCACCGGCTATGCTTCCGAGCATCTCTCTATAAATAAGAACTGTGGGTTAGATCGTGCTTGGGCGTAATCGTCGATAGTGTAGAGGACGCATAAAACGTTTATTCGTTTCCTTATCTCATTGTCTACGCTTCTATAATCCATTCGAGGCAGCCAGCCAGAGTCGAGGCTGGAATATTAGTTGGTGAACGCAGAACTTACACTGTGCTGGCTTTGTTAATCTGCTTGCTACGAGGGGTCTGTAGACAGTGGTGTAACGCGGTTTACAGTCAGATGTACAGAGACACAATTCGTGCTCGCAATATCCCTGTCAGGGATCTCCATAATCCGCAGAGAAGCTTAGTGACACCTAGTGAATCGGGCGTGGAAAATCACCTTCTAGTTTTAATGTTCCTTGGCAATCAATGCATGCCAAATATAAACGAATAATAAACATTTTCATGTTCATCAATTAGAGTTTCCATGTATAATAGAATTTGAATTGAGAACTACGTTATGGTTGCTTTGTTCAAAACAAAAGAGTGTGTCAGTTTTGAATTCAGAACAGGGGGGTTAAAATGGCCACATCGAAGCAATTCATCTAAGAAAGCAATATTGCAATTTGACATTTGCGCATATAAAAGTAAGTGCGCAATACAAACAAATGTCAAATAGCAATATTGCTTTCTTAGATGAATTGTACTGTTTGTTCTGTACTGTAAAAAGACAATGGATTCTAGGATATATTTGCGTTGACACGATTAATATTTTCGGCTATTCTGTAGACTGTAGGTAATGTAGATGGTGAGAGGTCGAGGGTTCTTTTCTTCTAAGTGCAAACATCGGGTTGTAATGTGTCACTAATACACTAATACACATGTCAATAAAGCATTACACATTCCATTAAACTTGGTTGTTATAACTATATGAAAATATTCAAAACAATTCAAAATTCAGAAATATCTTTATTCAATAGGTAACATAGTTACACTTTCAATCGTTAATTTTTCATAACGAACGTCTCATCCTCCTAAAACTAGTTGCAGCTTCTCACAACCTGTATAGCCGGGGAAAAGAAGCTGCAAGAAAAACCTTGGCAAAGGGCCCTAGACATTCTTTTAAAAAAAAAAAATGATTTCCGATGATCTGAGATCCACCCTGAAACTGGATAAAAGACAGTATGTTGCGGCACGGTGTAAATACGGTTGTTGAAACGGAGTCAATTGGCGGACTGTTGGCGGGGCGCGGTAGTGGCAACGTTGTTACCTAACTGTCGACGAGTTTTACCGACTGTAGGGTCGTCTACAAGTATTAGGCTACTATTATGCGAAGGCTTCTCACACATACGTGTGCGGTGATAATAACTCGCAACTCCTTTTAGTAGCGTATCTTCACACGTAACATCCGTGAATCAATAGCTGTTTATACAACACAACATAATAGGATTACACGCGGACAGAAGAAGCACAATAGGGGGCCTTATTGCTAAACAACAATTTATTTCAGGCAGCCTTAGGGTCTGCATCTGCCTTTGGTGTTACAAGAGTGATGCTATGTTATGTTAACCTTAAGCACATCACTTGTAATATGTTTTTACTCTACACAGACAGGCGCTATGCGGTTTATTGTGTGAGGTGGTCCTTATATAAACTTTATGGAAATCTTGAGTTTTCATCACTACTTACAGACACGTTACCTACCTATTTGCGTCTAAATAGATATGTTTTCATATTTCCTTCGACCCCTTAATCGAATTAAATACATTATTTTTATTAATATTACATGCCCTCAATGTCCGACTGCAGGCAAAGGTCTCTCTTCCATTCTTCCACTCCTCCCTGGTATTAAATACATTAGTAGATTTAAATAACGAATTGAATTAAGAACATGAGTAAGATATAATCATAAAAGTGCCTGGGAAGTTAAGATATAGGCATTTATTGAGTATGCAAACACAAATCTTCATGTGAGATCACCCTTACAGAATACGGGCAAACTTTGGAGTATTGCAAGCTAGAGGGTAGTAGGGCCCGAGCGGGCTGGAAGCGGAATTAATAAAGCGAGACCTGTAGCAGTTGCGACGGAGATATTGGAAGATGAAAATGACTCGATATTGGCGCCCAAACTGGGGCCGACTCGCGACTGATGCCATTACGACGGAGTTGAAATATCGCCACAATTGTTGATGAAACGAGGCGGGGGAGGATAATTCAATCGTTTTGAAATAACATTTCGCTATTTCTGGTGAATTATTTTTCTGTGTGTTGAAATTTGAAACGTATCGTATTGGAAGACATTATTTGGCGTGACTTATTGTAGATTTGATGGCATTAACTACTTGAGCGGACAAGTGAGGAGCGTTGAGGGCTCTCACCCGGTACTTTAATCCTTAGTGACCAAATTGTCTTTCTCTATACTCATTATAAGACACGACGAATTTATTAAAAACATCATAGAAGGAAAGCTAGAAGGAAAGAGAGGAAGGGGAAGACCAAGAAGAGCTTACATGGAACAGATTAAAGAAAAGGTTAACGTCGTATCTTATAGGGAAGTCAAGGAATTGGCCTTTGATAGACTGGAATGGAAAATGCTACACCGAAAAGAGCGTGGCTCTTAAATTGATGATGATGATGAGCATTTGATGCTCTTACAGTAATATTATAAGGAAATTAGATGGTCGGCTGGTAATGATAGTTTCACCATTTCCGTGTGTTTTAATCTATCTAGAATGGGAGATAGGGAATAAGACATTTTATCGGTAAGTAATGAACCATGCCCTTGATATTTCTTATGGGTTTTAACTATGCATGGAACAAAGAAAATATCGTGAATAGTGAGTATTGTGACATTTGTCTTTATTATTAACTTGGGACCACTCGACGACAAAGACAAAATTTCTAAAAGAAAAAACAAACGTTAGTCAATACAATTAATTTCTTATTAATGGAGATAAAACTTACCAGATAAATGTTATAGCAATGAGAATTTCGAAATCGTCAACCAGATGAACATGTTCCCACTTTAGAACCATGTCACAGATTATACAGTATGTGACAGATTGAAACAATGTCTCACTAAATATCAAATGCGTTGAAGCGACAGGGTTGTAAACTGTATACCTATATGATGTGTCCATCGTTAGTAGCGCTAGAGGCACGCGGCGGCAGGGCATGCAGTGTGTCGGCACTAGAGACTCTTCGAGTGAGCACGGATGAGCACTGCCCTTTGTTCGTCGGAGTGCTCTCTCGATGTTGCGATACGCTGGCTTTTGTTGCGCCTCCGCCACATGTGGACGCCAGACGGCCTGATAATTGCACCAGTGCTTATATCAACCTCATTTTTTCTTTTAATGAGGGCAGACTTGTTTCCTAGTTTCATAAGCCACCAGTAATATATGTATCTTTTCTTTCGTTTCATAACAAAGTTGTTATTTGCAATCGTTACAACGAGAGAGTACTCAACGTTTTAAATTCCCCATTGCTATATTTAACATTTAGTTGAACAACTTTTGTATGGCTTCAAGACCGCTAATTACCGTTTTATGACTGTTTTATTTTCTCATCATGAATCTACTCACGTGAACATGCTGAAGATATCTGTCCAAGATATCCATTTTTCAATATCTCATCTCTCTCAGTGGTGGGGGAATCCTCCGTCCCGCTCTAACAAAACGGCAATTGTATGTAGCTTATTGCCATTTCTTTCTAACTTTCTGATTTCGAATGGCGGAAACTATTTAATTTTTAACGAATTTCGATTCTGTTTTCACATCTGGCTATCAAGTTGCGTCTACTTTGGAACTGTAATCATCATTGATGTATTAATTATGTTACTATATAGTCTTGTCAACTAACTTATTGTATTTCCTGTCATTCATGACATCAAAGTACTTAAGTTTTGTATAGAGCAGTTACGTTTAAATTGCGTCAGACATTTTGTCTGCTAAAATATCGTAACGGAATGGTTCACATCCTAAACAATTCACAACCATTTTCCTGTTGTCGCAACAACAAAACTTAAGAGCCATTTATTCCATCTAACAGCAACAAAAGAGTCACACCAGGAAAACACATCTTAAAGATCTAAACGCCTTGAATAGAAAAAAAATCTCCCTTAGCACCTCATAACAATAACGTATGAATAACGGGCAGACACTGTGTATGACGGATGGCTGGCCGAGTAGCTGCCACCCCTGTGAAAATAAACAAGGCGCCGCATTACGCCGACAAATAACCCTCCCAGTGGACGCATGCGCAGTAGAGAGAGACAGAGTTGAGGGTACACTGCGGGAGTTAAGATAGGCTGGATTTTTGTAATATAGGAGGGAATGTAACTGTAGTTTTTCGATGTTTATAGAGAAATCTTGAGTTGTTTTAATGTGTCAAAATGTTTACATGAGTAAGCGACACCTTATGCTAAGTTTGTACTCAATCATAATCACAATCAGGTGGTGTAGATATTCCTACTACTATCGTGTGGGTTGTGAGGTGGATCACCAACCTCATCAACCTTGGTGTCAGGGTTACTATTGAGCCGCCAAAGGCCCCTGACATGACTTGGTGTAAATATATACTATAGTATCTTTTATAAGATGATTGTAGGAATTCTTTGCGTTACTGATTTTGGTTATTTATACGAATGCATGTAACGAGAAAAAAAGTGGCGCCCAATGTGGGGCCAATATTGCCTTGTTTCATCGTATTAGGTATATCGATATTTCCCACCAGCACTCAATTACTGAAGCCTTCGAGTTCACATTACGCCGATACAGCGACTTTTCCAATACCGTTCGGAAATTCCGAAACTTCCCCTGCAGCGGGAAACAAAAAACAGTAACGGCGAATTAAAAATCCCTCACTCCGGTCGCTCCAACGGAGTTTGTTCGTGTCTGTCTGTGTACTCGACGCGTGTCGGGTAGTTTGCGAACTCTTGCCTTTAACGAGCGGGTGGGGCTCCACTGAACGCGGCAGAGCTACAGTGGTGTACAGTAGGTGGATACAGTAGTGGATCTAGTGGCTTAAGGACCAAAGCTACTAGAACTGATAACAAACCGCAAATTAAACTGGGTTTTGTTATGCTACTCCCACTAAGTACTCGTACTGTACGGTAAAGTTACAAGCCAAGCTCCCAGACCGTAATCCTGGATTCGGCACTGGCTAGAGAAACTAGCTTAAGTGTTGTTTGGAGGTACGCGTTAGAGGGTAACATCTAGTCCTTGAGGTCCAGGATATGATATTGAGAGGCAATATATTTGGCTCGCATAGCTAATTATATTGTTAAAATACCAGGTTGTAACCAGATTCTTTAAAGTTCCAGAGAACAAAATGTAAAGACGTTTTATATAAATGATAGAATAACGCAAAATTGACGTCCAAACTAAGGTTGTACGCTACGACTTTACCGTGGCCCCTACAAACCGAGCCGGCTGTTGATTTATTAACCAGGCGACACAGTGTTCATGGGAGAAGTCTCGGCTCTAGTTCGTGAATCATGTAGGCTTGAGGCAGAAGCCGTTGGGTTTAACTTTAGCTGGGAAAGTGGCGCCCGACGTGGGGCCGGGAGATTGAAGGACGATCGCTGTATTGGTTGCTTTTGTAATTGGAGATATTTTTCATTGTTGATATATCAGCACATAACATAGCATCTTCATACAGTATAGTATATGTTTGTTTTTCATGTCTAATCCTTATCATGGTAGGAAAAAAATATAATGGAATCTATAACATTGCTTTTAATATCCCCATCACATCCTAGAGTGATCCTATAAAAACAACTACCTAATCTTGAACAGTGTCATCACTAATCACATGAAATTGTGGTCTATTACGAAAATGTTTCCAAGTACTGAAGTGTCAGGCGTCCTCATTTGTTAGGTAGCGCTACATGTAGATGTATCAACGAAGCCAGGCACGTAAACACAGCGACAGGGGGCGCGGGTAGAATACTGAGTAGCGCCTGCAATATGGGTTATACATCGCGTGAGACGCGACAAATATCGCGAGCTTCAGCCGATAGACGTACTACGGACGTACATAGACGGTAATTGTTGCGCGGCTAATAGGTCCAAGTCCGCGTCGGAAACGACAGCGTAAGCCTTGTAGCGGGGGCCAACCAACTTTCTTGATGTTGCACATAGCGCCAAGATTGCTGGTTTATTGCCCAGTTTGAAGACACTACAGCAATTTAAATGCTGTAATGTGAACACTGAAGAAACTACGATATATTCCTTGGTATTTTTATGTTTTTCGTTTGTGCCTTGTTTGAATCAATTATTGTCGAATTTGTTTTCGGTTTCATGTTTGGATCATAAATGATTATCACGTGCTCAGCGGTGAAGGAAAACATCGTGAGAAAACCCATATTCCCGAGAAATGCATTTTCGGAGGTATGTGACTTAACCTGTTTTGGGCTGGTTTTTCCTTCGTGGGTTGGAAGGTCAGACAGGCAGTCGCTTCTGTAAAAAACCGGACCTGTGAAATCTTCAAGTTAGGTAAGCGGACCCTGTGAAAAAACGGGATAATGTTAGGGAGATGATGGTTATTTTAGTAAATTGTTCACTGCTAATACAGCCATAGACATTTTTAAAAATTATGAAATGTATAGGAGCTTTTACCACCATTCCCTCCTTTGATTGTACACAGCTAATTACAAAAGTTTTGACTAACTATAACACCCTGAATCCACCATCTTAACATGTTGCCAAAACGTATTTATCCTGTAGAAATCCTATCTTTATTACGTCGTGGAACAAAGTAGTAAGAGCGGCACATTACGCTAATCCGCGCCCGTATTATAGGAGTTAGCCGAGTAATCTCCGCACTACGCCACTATCTAAATCGGTCCGTTCCATTAGAGCTTATTGTCTGAGGGTGCACGCGTGGAAGAAAGAAATTGTTTCTTCCGAAAAAAAAAAAAGGTACAAAGGAACGTGAAAATTATGTGGTCTTTTTGTTTTAAACTTTGCTAAAAAGACCATTCTAGAATGTAAAGCTAGTAAGTTTCACGGATCTGACTCAGGGCCTTTGTAGGACTTCCATATAAACTCTTGGTTAATATAAGCATCCAAAAAAAGGACATAAATGTCTACCAACAGACGAAAATTCGGAGATTCTAAAAGACATCACGTCAAATATTCAACGAAAAACATTGGACCAAAAACTATGAAAGTAAAACGCCGCGTATCCGTCCCATCTTAACACTCCTATTTCCACATACACCTTGAAGCGCAAACTGGAAAAGTCAACATTGCAGCACATTACTCTGCGTCGTATAACCGGGATGCGAACAGGCGGAACCCGGTCCCCTCAAATGGACATGTGTCATAGTAAAGTTGAAATACAGCCAGAGGTCCTGGCAGGCCATTCTCCGCCCTGTGTACCGGCGAGAGAGCTGGTAATTGAGCGGAGAGAGGTCCGAGCGACGCTATCAAGACGTTATTGCCGAGCTACCCCCTTTTTACGAGCGCTTAATCCTCGGGTCGCTGTGTAGTGCTCTGGGGTGTCCGTAGGAAGGTCCGGTACGGGATCTTGTCAACATGTCAACGTAAGGCCGACGAATGTTGCTATCCATTTATGAATTCTGAACAATTTAGGAGTTATCCCGACAGAATTGTTCTTGGTACATCTTCAATGTCTAATTTTAGAATTGGAACAGGTGATGCCGAATTTATATTCGACTTCGTAGCTTGTGTATTTACACGTTTTTGTAAAATAAGTGGGTAACGCTTTAGTCAGCGTCTATTACACTTCGATAATGTACTTATCAAACCCCACACTGCCACAATCGTATCGTCCGTTCCAATGGAGACGTTCACCGCACTGCGCAAGCGCGGCAGCAATGCGGCCGTGGGCTGAGGGGCGCGGGCCTCCACTCTGTTGCCGCTACATCGCTACACCACGGCACGACCCGACCCGACGGCGCCTACCACCGACCCCACGACAGATCTCGACACATTCCGGAAATTCTGAGAATGTTATTGAATGTACGGCGATGTGGTTTCTGAAATATGCCTTTTTGTGGCCGTAGAGGATTTCCAATTGGTAACGTTATGCTGTGAAATTGTTGACGATAATGCGACGATAACTGGGTTCCAGATAGTTTGTGATGTTTGAAGTAGTTTATGAACAGAATTCTGTATTCATTTATATGCCATTTTATTACTTCTAAAGGAATCATTCTATTTCCAAATTAGAAGAAAATAAAAATATCTATTGTTCAATATTTTGCTGTCTAATTATGAGCTAGTAATAGATTCGCGAACTCGTTAATTACTCCACAAATTCGACTAAAATACTCTTTTACAGACAGTTGCAAAATGTTCCTCTAAAATGGGAAAATTTTAAAGTCGGGCTTTGTTAGCCAAAGTGTTTGGTGGAAACGTGAGTGGAATCGTGGTAAGAGCCCGTATCTCCACCCGCCAGTGGGTCGGCGAGTTTATTTAACGCCGCCCCACCGCTAATGGAATTATTCACCGCTCATCAGATTTCACATAGCCAAGAGGATTTTTTAATTACTTTCCTAGTTTATGTCTGGACGATGGAAGGCCGTGGATGAGACCCGGGGGGTTCAAAAGGTCAGATCCACGCAATTCATCTGAAAAAGCAATATTAGGTACGCAATAGCAATAGTGCACGTTTGGGCTCCATTTGGCGTTGGGCTCACGATCCAGAGGTCCCACGTTCCAATCCCGGTGGGGATATATCACAAAAATCACTTTGTGATCCCTAGTTTGGTTAGGACATTACAGGCTAATCGCCTGATTGTCCGAAAGTAAGATGATCCGTGCTTCGAAAGGACGTTAAGCCGTTGGTCCCGGTTACTACTTACTGACGTAATTAAGTAGTCGTTACATGAGTCACGTCAGGGGCCTTTGGCGGCTCAATAATAACCTTGACCTTGCTTGTTGAGGTTGTTAATCCACCTCACAACCCACACGATAGAAGAAGATGTGTTGTTCAATGGGGCCTTATATCACCTCTGATTTTGCTGGAACCAAGAGCCTTAGGCAAATAAGAAGTTAGTTAGGAAGCTTCTGGTTTATTGACTCGACTAATTCGAATAATTTAACGTTTCGAACGTTTCGTTGTTGGTCGGTTGTCATCTGCCAAAATAATCATGATCATCTCCCTAGCATTATCCCGTGTTTTCACAGGGTTTGCTTACCTTGCCTGACAATTTGACAAGTCCGGTTTTTTACAGAAGCGACTGCCTGTCTTCCAACCCGCGAAAGGAAAACCAGCCTAATATCTTCCTAAATCGAAAATTGGTGTAAAAGTTCAGCTAACGACGTTTACAATCCAACTCGCTCAAAATGAAAACTCCCGACGAAGCCCAAAGAAATGGCTTTGTATTTTTCCCGCCGACCTTTTCTCCGAAAATAATCTAGTCGGGAAATAAACAAAGTACAAGTGGCGTGAAATATTCAGCAGCATAAGGTGCAAATAGGTTCCGGCCTCGGGCCTCGGGCTGAAGGAAGGTGGCGAGGATCATTTATTTAGAGGCGAGGCGCTATGAGGAACTATTTACGGTCGCGGCGCTATACCGACTACTTTGAGGCTAGAGACGGAGTGGTGCCTCGACGAGTTGATAGACTGGTGTTACAACATAAACAGGCCATATACGTCCCACTGCTGGGCACAGGCCTCCCCGCAATCAACCAGAGGGGGTATGGAGCATACTCCACCACGCTGCTCCAATGCGGGTTGGTGGAGGTGTTTTTACGGCTAATAGCCGGGACCAACGTGCCCTCCGAAGCACGGCATCGTCTTACTTTTTCGGACAATCAGGTGTTTCAAGCCAATTATAAATTAAATAGACGATTTAAGCCTGTAAAGTCCTTACCAAAGAAAGGACAGTCTCACAAAGTGGTTTCGACAATGTCCCCATCGGGAATCGAACCCGGACCTCCAGATCGTGAGCCTAACGCTCTAACCACTAGACCACGGAGGTAGACTGGTGTTATATTGAGTCTTAAATTTCTGTTTCGTGTAGAACACTCCATGCAAAAGATCATTCTTACCGTATGCTGCCTAACGCGTAAGTGCGAGCGAGACAGTACGGCCATTTAAGACTAAAGTAAGACCCAGACGGGGTGAGGTCGGCGCTTGATACGAATTGGTGTGGGGGGGGGGGGGGAGAGTTACCGTTGTATTTTTAATACATTATTCTTTATTCTGTAGTAAAGGACTAAAAATATGACGATTGGCGGATAGATTTTCTTTTCTTACTGGACTTTTATTTTGATTATTGTGTAGTGTTTAAGGACCTCACTCAATAACTGTGTTTGTAACTGGACTAATAATAATCACACAATGAACTTTTGAAAGAAAGAAAGAAAAAAAAAAGATTGATTGGTTGATTCAAGATTGATTGTTTTTTTTTGTTTGATTTTTTGATTTTTTTTTGTTTGATTGATTACTATGTTCTCTCTCTCTCTCTCTCTCTCTCTGTCTCTGTTCCTTTCTCTCTTAAATGCACTTTGTGCCGTTTTAGGCAGACGTTCGTTATGTAAAAACCGACGATTCTAATTTCTTTTAAATTTTGTCATGAATCAGAAGGAGATTCAAACTAACAACCAACAGGGAGTAAGTACTATTTATGTATCAGTCTCGTGAATATCGATAAACCTGTACCGCGCATCCCTCAGCGGCAGACGTCGAGTTCCCAACTCCCACTGATTAGCAGTGTCGCATCGCAGCCTTACTTTGACGAACCCGTACCACAGTCTAAAGAGAACGGTAGGTAGATACTGTATAGGTACTATTATACCGAACGATGTTGATGTCTGGTTTTGAATGTGTTCCTCTAGTTATTAAATAACTTGTAATGTATACCCTCATTGGTTTTAAAAAGATGTGTTGCTGTTGCAGTTTCTTGTCATTTCTTCTCCTCAGCCATAACACCTTGCGAAATGACGTAAATTCTAAAATGTTATATTGACCTTCAAGAAGTTTATCCATGATAATTACGTTGAATAAATGATTTTGATTTCTGATTTCCAATACTGCACACTATTAAACAGAACGTACATAGGCCAGAGCTGTGACGTTCATTAGCATAGTGATGATCAGTCGAGATCAGGCCGATCGATTATTTTCTATCTTACAATACATACTTAAGCATAAGTAGAAGTAGGGCACTACTTCCTACCGGGGTAAGCAGATACCACATACCCCGATGTGCTGATAACCCTGCAATGTTCTAACCAAACCAGGTATAGTCACAAAAAAATGATTTTTGCTCTAGAACACGGAGGCCATTATCGACTTAAGAACGCGTGACGAGTTGTCTTATTCTAACTTGTAGTGTACCTACTGTTGTCTATTTACATTGCCCGTGACAATAGCAACAGATACCTGCAGAAAATATACTTAAAATACCAAAGAGAAGCAGCTTACAATGAATTCCTGGTACAAAGCAAACTTACAAGGTATTATTGAAAGAACTAGACAGGACTTAGAAGGAGACTGCTTGCGAGTAAAAATAACTAGATACAATATTGTAGCAATAAAAGAAAATCTATAAACTTGATATTTCCTAAGAATTCAACATTTCTTAAGTGCAATCTCCTCTCACAGTTGGCACGACCGTTATAGACGGCGATACGGCTCACCTACTATCGTTGTTATCGACATGTATCATTGTTAACGTTGCTTGGTCTAACAGAAAACTCAGGTTCTTCTATAATGTGGGTTGTGAGGTGGATTACCAACCTGGTGTCGGGGTTTTTTTTACCTTTGATAGGTTTGCTCTTGGCCCCAGACTTGCCCGAAAGCATTGACGAGGCCTACGATGGAGCGAGCTCGCCCAGAAGGTGCTTCACTCTGGCATTGAAAGCACCCGGGTGATATGCATTCGGAAATACAGAAGACGGCAGAGAATTCCACTCCCTAGCAGTGCGGATAATGGACGATAAAAAAGGACGATGCCAAGCACTTATGGTTATTATTGAGCCGCTAAATGCACCGAACATGGCCCACGTAACGACTACGTACTTACACCAGCAAGTAAAATTCGCTAAAGAAATTAGGCTGCTTGATAAAGAGATGAGAAGGTAAATAGATTGTTAATAGTTCTAGATGATGATGATGGTTTTGTTGTTGTTATCAAAGGATCGCATATTTCGAGGTGGTTTCGAGGAGATATAAGCATGGATCATATTATTTTCGGAGACTCGGGTGATCAGCCAGTAATGTCCGAACCAAACATAAAGAAAGAAAGAAAAAAATATTTATTCGACATACTAATGTTTTCACATATTAAAAGAAAATAATACAATTATGGCGCTGATTTTCAGTTGGAACCGGTAAGGTAATCAGGGAACACCATTACACAAAAAAATGACACGAAGTCTAAGCTCATTTAATTAAGTATATATTTTAATGAACGTGCTAAAAAGTAAAATATATTAACATTATGAGTGAGTTGCCTTTTTGATTCGCCCGGGTTATTAAAAAGTAGGCTAGACTTTTAAAAGTAGGCTGTCCATCATCTGTCCCTCTCCATTTCGGCGGATAAGAAAATGACAGATATTATTTTAAGTAATTATAATAAAATAAAATGAAATTTACTGGGAATAGCACTATTATCTGCATAAATAATTATAAGCTTGTCTACACCTGATGCAATATTGACAGACACCGCTGTTGGGCAGGATACATCGATGCATTAGGATTAATTAATGCAAGTAGAGCAGTACCTAACACGACGCCAAATAGCACAAAGTGAATTTCCAAATCAATACGCGACTTGGTATATTATTAATTAATGATTTATTGATTTAGTTTATCCTTTACTGTCCATATCTTCGACACTGCTGCGACAGACATGTGTCTCTACCAATGCCGGTGAGAAGGTACTAATATAAATTGTAACCAATTTTATGGTCATTGTTTTAAATTATTTTATGATTTTATTTTAATTTATTTGAATGTTTTATTGTGTAAATTATGAATCATTGTAATCTGAAATAAAGCATTTTTTAAATAGTAATGCTTTGTAACAAACATTTGCAATTTCACGTTGAAGCAATGTTGCGAGTGTACGCGTTATATGTATAACGCGCGTATGTACGGTCACGAGCATTAATATGTATACACTTTGGTACCATGTCACATTAACTTTTTTGACAAATTGAACTGTAAGTCTCACTAAATGTCAAATATGTTAGTGCGACAGAGTCCTAAAGTGGGTACATTATATTGCTCATGAGTCATGACTGAACGCGCCGCGTGATTTCGTTATTTTTCTTTTCTAACGTTAACGTTATATGGAAGTAACGAAGTATGAATATATAAGAAAGGAGGTTAAAACTATCAAGATTATATTCCTGCCAGACATATCGAAACACATGAAACAATTTTATCACATCTGTGTCATTCGGCCAATCTTTTAATAGGCTATTTATTCATTTGTATTTTAGTGCTATGCATAACTTATCTACTTACTACTATTCCTCGTCGTTACATGAGTCATGTCAAGGACCTTTAGCGGCTCAATAATAATCCTGACACCAGGGTTGCTGAGTTTAGTGATCCACCCCACAACCCACACGATAGAATGATAAAGAAATTGAAATAGAATATGATGATTAAGGACATCACGACGTAGTAACTGTTAGGTAATGTGTGGTATGGGCGTAGACAGATAGTAGTGGTCGTTCCGAGCGACAAACGCGAGATTAGCATATAGCGTGTTGTAGGGGCGCGGGCGACGTGTGACGGTGTGATAGACGACCCGTGCAGACGTGCTATAGTACTAGATACGGCGATAACACTTAACTTATGAGATGTTACTGTTTTCTAGACAAACATAAATATGACAAACAAACCAACTTCTCAAATTACATTGTTTAATAAAATATTTTTCTTTATTTCACAGGTAAGTGTAGTCTTAACGTGGCTGCCGACTCTATTCATCTTCCGCTCTGCAACGACTCACTGCGCATGCGTGAAACTCAGTGGTTTGTACTAACTGGCTACACAGGTAGGGTTGGCGGAACGATGTGTACGGTCACGAGCATTAATATGCACTTTGGTACCATGTCACATTAACTTTTTTGACAAATTGAATTGTAAGTCTCACTAAATGTCAAATATGTTAGTGCGACAGAGTCCTAAAGTGGGTACATTATATTGCTCATGACTGTACAGTGAGCAGATCGTGAAGGGATTTGGGAGACGTCTAGGGACAAAAGTATAGATGACTTAACCTCGGTGAAGCGTGGGTACTCAGTTCATCCTGCGATGAATGTACATCTGCCTAGTCCAATTGGAAATAGTCGGGAGTTTATGTAATATAAAAAAAAAAAGTTTATTCAGGTAAAACCTACGACACACATATACATTTATAACATTAAAATATACACACATTAATATTTAGTTGGAAAACATAAAGGTATGGGTGCCGCAGCTCACCAAAAATGGCCAGGGTTGAGTGAAAATTTACCCAGAGGGCAACACTGGTTTTCAACCCACGCCGATCTGTGAAACGTCTCGTATGTCATGTTTGTGATCAAGTATATTAATTACTATTCGCCGTTTCCCTGAGCGTCCTTACATATTCAAGTACCAATAAAACCTACTTACACCCAAAATAATACTTCCATAGCAGCCCTATTCACTAACGAGACATATTTGCTTCCCTACCGTCAACACGGGTTTAATTTGAGACCTAATGGTAACGGATATAGAAGCTAACTGCAGTGGTGTCAGGCGTCCTCAGATGCACGAGGTTGACTTGACATGGTTCGATTATGTTCAGTGATGCGCTACTGTCCGTGTATTTATTACTTATCTTCTATCATGTGGTGATTCAGACAGGCTGACCAGCATGTAATGTCTTGACTAGTGGTGTTCCGAATATCCGTATCCGTTACTTTTCACGCGGATCTTTTACGGATCTTTTTCAGGTGATTAAGTAGAATTATTAAATAAAAAACTATAAAATTCCACAGTGTCACACTAAGGCCCTGCGCAGACGACAGACTACCCGTGACGCACTTTTTAGTCTGTGAAAATATAACCTATGCAATTATATGCAGTAACGCACACGACGCGCAAAAAGTCCGGCGCGTTACTGCATATAATTGCATAGGTTATATTTTCACAGACTAAAAAGTGCGTCACGGATAGTCTGTCGTCTGCGCAGGGCCTAAACCATAACCAAAACAAAAGTACTACCCGCGCAATGCAAGTTAAAACGTGTCCTGCCTGACGTTGCGACGAGCGAAGACGTCAACTATCGTTTCAAGGTCGCGGGCGCCGACACCAATCGAATAATATCGAATAAGAAAATAAAGATCCGTATCCGTATCCGCGGATCTTTACACTAAATATCCGTATTCAGATCCGTATCCGTGGAATACATTTTTAACGATCCGGCACATCACTAGTCTTGACCAATCTAGGGATCACCGGCACCATTGGATTGAACCACAGAGCCCATCGAGACTACGAAAGACCGCACTGAAAAGATTACATTCATAAAACATGCAATGATGCCAACCTCCCCGGTTGGCAGCGCTCCTGGTCACAAAATTCACGCCCTGGCTGGTTGCCTTGCTGACAACGTCCCCAGAACACACGTTCAAGATTCTCACATCGAATTTGGTGTTCATCACTACCCTAACAACATACAAAAAAAAATATATAATAAAATTTGTAAGTCTTACCTACTAAATGTCAAATATGTTAGTTCGACAGAGTTCTTAAGTGGGTACATTATATTGCTCATGACTGTAAGTATGCATGATGCTCAGCAGGATAACTGAACGCGTTTTATGTCTTTTTGTCGCTCATAGAGACCTGACCGATGACGTCACAGCACCAGACTCCAGTGTTATTTGTGTCACATGACAAATATCAAAATTTCACAAGTGCCGCATGAATGCATCTAAATTGCGAATGTTAAATGAATGCGTTTTATTAATTGAGTCATTGATTGAACATGGACAAACGGTGACTGCGGCACTGATACCCATTTGTACGTAATATTGTGAGAAGCTCGGTGGCGCAGCGGTAAACGCGCTCGGTCTGCGATTGTTGAAGTAAAGCAACTTTCGCAGAGGCCGGTCATAGGATGGGTGACCACAAAAAAAAAGTTTTCATCTCGAGCTCCTCCGTGCTTCGGAAGGCACGTTAAGCCGTTGGTCCCGGCTGCATTAGCAGTCGTTAATAACCACCAATCCGCACTGGGCCCGCGTGGTGGTTTAAGGCCCGATCTCCCTAATCATCCATAGGGAAGGCCCGTGCCCCAGCAGTGGGGACGTTAATGGGCTGATGATGATGATGATTGTGAGGGCTATTAGAAGTCACTAGTCCTGTGGTGGTTCGAACTCCGGTACAATCGTAACGGAAACTTTGAAGGATGATTTAGACAATCTTTTTTAGTTGATGTCGAGTGGAATTTGAAAGTGAAAAAAATAATTAAAAAAAAAACACCTTCGGATTTTACTCGCTTGATGTACTTGCGATTTTTAAGTGCTTTTTTACGTCTTCCATATATTCTAACCATCTGTTCTCGCGTCAAATTCAAATTCAAAAATATCTTTATTCAGTTGGTAACATAGTTACACATTGAATCGTCAATTTTTACATAACGAACGTCTCATCCGCCTAAAACTACTGCAGCATCTCACAACCTGTATAGCCGGGGAAAAGAAGCTGCAAAAAAAACCTCGGCACAGGGTCCTAGACGTTCTTTAAAAAAATAAAAATAGTCCTATCTATTCACTTTCTTCTTCAATTTATCTGGGTTTCTGTTTTGTGCTGTGCTACACAAACTGTACACAAGGGAGTTACGGCTTGTAATTGGAAGGCACCTATCTCGTCTACCTACCACCAGCATTTTCATGAATATTCCGACATGTGACTGAATGGCTTATCGAGCAGGCTATAGAATTATAGTTTTGACGACCTGTAATTGATAATATAAGTATTTTAATGTAATTGAATTCCGTAATAATACATAACATAAATAGCCTATATACGTCCCACTGCTGGGCACAGGCCGCCCCTCAATCAACCGGAGGGGGTATGGAGCATACTCCACCACGCTGCTCCACTGCGGGTTGGTGGAGCCCGTCCGTTACTATCCGTAATATTTAATATAAATTTAATTGAATTGAATTGTGCAATAACTGTCACGTGTAATTATTATCATTAATAAATGACTATGACTGTCTTGATATCAACTCAGATTCATGAACCGAATCATCCCCCTCAGTATTCGTTGCGGTTATATTTACACGAATATGATAATTAATGTCATAATTGATTCAGCATTTAAATGCTGATAATTACGAGCGTCCGCGTACTATCCGTCATATTAATTTTATTACCTACCTTGTTTAATTATGAAAGCTTGGTAAATACCAAGTATACCAATTCACATACATACATACACATAAATAAACTCACACTCGTTAGTCCTAAAGGGGTGGGCAGTGCAAGTAGGTCTTGTTCTATCGTGTGGGTTGTGAGGTGGATTACCAATCCCATCGACCCTGGTGTCAGGGGTATTATTGAGCCGCCATAGGCCCCTGACATGGCTCACGTAATTAATAGGGCTTGGCGTCTTGAATAGTCTGTCGGAGAGGAGATACGTTCAAAATCTATCCCCCTTACATAAACCTTATGGCTATGGCAATAAGCTCCCTATTACATGGGATTTCTCTGCCTACCCCTTCGGGGTTGCAAGCGTGATGATAATTTATGTACAAAATACATAATATTTATATCCTTCACTCTAACTGAACGGATTCATAAATATAAATGTCCTATATACGTCCCATTGCTGGGCACAGGACTCCCCCAATCAACCAAAGGGGTTTGGTGTATACTCCACCACGCTACTCCACTACGGGTTGGTAGTGTTAGGGATAGTAGTAGTTTAAAATGTCCCCCGAAGTACGAAATCAACGGGATTAAAAACCGCTGCTTGATAAATTATAAAACTGACGTATATTTCGTGAGAAGCTTATAAAGGGGAGTGGATATAAATATCCCGGTTTATCGACATGTGGCGAACTATGACGGGACGAGACGCGCCGTAAATCAGCAGGAAATGACGAACACCTGGACACTGACGCAATGGACTTGCGCAATATTTATACCTCCGAAGTTTTCTGTCGTGTGGGTTGTGAGGTGGATAACCAACTACTACTACTTACTATTGAACCGCCATAGGCCCCTGACATGGGTCACGTAACGACTACTAACTTGCATCAGTAAGTAGTAACCGGGACCAACGGCTTAACGTGCCTAACGTGTAACGGCTTCCGAAGCACGGATCATCTTACTAGTAGTCTTCCGAAGTAGTGGCCAAGCATATCTAAAATAACATAACTGCATAATCTAGGGGTATTCGGAGGTACATCCATCGCAAGATGTACTAAGTGCCCACACCTCACCTTTCTGTTAGACTAACGTGATAGGTGGTGAGCCGTATTACCGTCTATAGTGGCTGAGTCAACTGTGTGCTTCATCCCCCTAGCATTATCCCGTTTTTCACAGGGTCAGCTTACCTAACCCGAAGATTTGACAGGTCCGGTTTTTTACAGAAGCGACTGCCTGTCTGACGTTCCAACCCGCGAAGGGAAAACCAGCCCAATACAGGTTAGGTCACGTACGTCCGAAAATGCATTTAACTGTGCTAGTGAATCTAAAATAAGGCATGCTATAAAAAATATCGATCTTCCCTCGTGTGGGCCGAGAGATCATTGACCACCTCATCAACGCTGCTTCTCAGTGTTATTATTGAACCACCATACTCACCATAGGACGCAAGACACTCCATATAAAAATCTCATTTTTATCGTGTGCCGCCTTACCGCGTAAGTGCGAGCGAGATAGACAGTCGGCGCGCCGTCCACCCTACTCCTTACGGCCATTCAAACTAAAGTAAGACCCAGCGGGGGTGAAGTTAGCGCCTAATACGAATCGGTGCGGGATGGAGAGTGACCGTTCCTTACGCACTATTATTCTTGATTCTATGCTGCCAGTCTTCAGGTTTCTCTCTCTTTATTTAAGAGCTGCGCTCTTGTCGGTGGAGTAATCGCCTTCATTACTCCATAGATAGGGCGTGTAGAACGGTGGTTGCCCCAATCGCCTTCCGTTCCGCAGTACACCGACCAATTTCGCAATCGGTGATGTTCTAGCTAGAGCCCTACCAGAATCCATTTCCTCGGCCTCCAACCAGTACTGATACCGCTGCTGTCCGGCATCAGGGGTGTGCTTTTGAAGTATCTGATGGCCATTCCACTATCCGCCACCTGTAGACCCCGTAGATGGCCTACAGCTCAGCCTACTACTCTTCAGGTTTATGTTATGAAAACTTACGATTGTACCTTCCCCGGGAGGGTGGCATTGATTGAAATCCGCCCTAGCATTAGCAAGGGTGAGTCAGATACTAAATATGAAATTATTCGTACAGGACGACTGGCCGTCGCTACAGCCGTGCGTTTGATTGGCCCTTTGAATAATTTTAAATATATTAACAGACACGATTTGAAGTCGAGCTCAGTTATCGGTGACTCATTTATTATTGTTGGCGACACCAGTCTGAACAACGTTACTGTTATTATGTCAACCACTGTGTCATTTATATATGTTTTGGGAGATGAAAAGGCGACCTGGATGCCTTTTGAAATAATAAAAGTCATAATAAATTATAAGGTTAGTGTCTAGGCCCTGGTATGTTTAGATTGGCTGTAACGTTACCCACATAATCTGGAGGTCTTCTTTTTACGTGCCCAAATAACGGAGCCTACTCTTATGTAGCTTTTCGGAAATGTCGCGTACGCCAACAAACACGCAAAGAAATGCAACAAGAATATGTCAACTCGTATTTAAACCACAGAAGCCCATAAAGTTTTACAACCGTCCAATGATTGTGCTCGTCGGCTGTCGAGTGCGGCACGTCGTCATATATTACGCCACTCAGGCGCAACCACATGTCCATGTTTATTTATACCGCGATGTATACAAACTTGCCTCTCTTTGTTGAGTTACTTTGGGGGGATATGGGCTGGCATGGACCGGTGATTGTCTGTTTTAATTTAACACTAATTTAAGAGCCACGCTCTTGTCAGTGTAGCATTCTCCATGCTCATTTTTATAGGGCAATGCTTTCCCTCTAGTTTTCCACCCCGCAGTACCCTGTCTGACGCGAGTGGGATGGCGCCCAGAGTAGTCTATTGCAAAGCCGTAGGAGTCGCTGTCTCTACGATACAAGTGATACATTCTCCGAACAGCGCTATTACAGATAAACGTACATGAAATAATATACAGCTTCTACAATTCAACAAAGAACATTATTAATAATAAAATAGGTAATAAACCGCCCGTGTGTACGCTCCCGGTGTAGCACGTCCGAAGCGCTCGATGCAAACGTAATCGTGTTACCGTTGCACTCCGCTCCGAGCGAAACTCATTTTTATTAGGGAAGCAATGTGGAAGGAGTGGGAATGACACTGCACTCGCTTCCGAACCCTACCGTGTACAGGTGTCTGTACCACCGACAGCCCAAAACAACCCCTAACGCACTCTCCATAGAGTCACAACTCGATGTCAACGCCCTTGCGCATGCGCGCGGCAAACAGACGCTTGCGAGACAGTAAGTCCAACGTCGACCGCCGCAGCGTGTGGACGTCTGTCGCGAACAATGACGCGTTGTAGTGATGTACCCAAACATTGCTCCGCCGCGGTGACTTTGGATTGACGTGATGTGATTTGACAAGTGGAATTTTGTAGTGTTGAATATTAAGTGGTATGTGTACAATATAGCGTTGGGAAAAGTGCACGATAGTGTTATTGAAAATCAATCTGTCTTGTTTAAAAATGTATACTTTACAAACCATAATTATGTTTGACACTTGACATGCGCAAAACTGATCTTGAATGTTTTATGTTTACACTTGTGTTTTTAAACGTCATCTCTACAATCGGGTTTTTGGCACAAGCTGGCACAGAACGTTGAAAGTAACCCTACTCTCTTTTTTGAAGCTTTCTTAGAAAACATAACAAACAAACATAAAAAAATACTATGTTAAACCGGCATATAAATACAAGTCAGTGCCGGATTTACCCATAGGTGCTGGGGGTACCCTAGTCTTCAACCCAGGCAACCCATTTCTCTTGGAAAAGTTTGTAAAAGATATTGTATTGCAACAAGAGATGATTTAACGGTTTGTCAGTTTTGTATATTGTGGCGTAATGGAGCATTATAATAAGGTTGAGGGAAAATGCTGCCTGCCTATTGAGTGCAAAAATAATATTGTCAAGAAAGAGGAAAGGGGAAAAATTGGGAACGCTAAAGGCATCCCTGTCACTTAGTCTGGCACTGCTCATAGTGCATCAGGGGCTCAAAAGGTATGTTTAGGGTGAGTCAATTACCGGCATTGATACACATCAAGGGGTACCAAACAAATCTATGTTTAGGCTATAGGACTTCCAAGTCACTTACTTCGGCACTAGTCATAGTGTATCCGGGGGTACCAAATGTATGTTTAGAGCTTCCAAGTCACTTAGTCCGGTAATAGTCATAATGCATCGAGGGGCACCAAATGTATGTTTCAGGCTTCTAAGTCACTTACTTCGGCATTAGTCATAGTGCATCCGGGGGCACTAAATGTATGTTTAGGGCTTCCAAGTCACTTAGTCCGGCACTTGTCATAATGCATCAGGGGTACCAAATATATGTTTAGGGCTTCCAAGTCACTTACTCCGGCACTGGTCATTGTGCATCCAGGGGCACCAATGAATGCTTAGGGCATCAAAGCGACTTAATGCAGCCCTGGTCGTAGTGTATCCGTGGTCGGGCTTATGTTTTAATAATGGAGGTATTCACCCGGCCCTGTCGCCGCTTTTACGGCTTCCCGCACATTGTGGCGGCTTTCAATCGGTTTTCACTTACATTCATAACTTTATTGCTTTTCATCAAAAATCCTTCCTGAAATAAGAGGACAAACTTTATGGGTGTTACGATTGTATGGTTGAAAGCATTTGTATAAAATTGAAGAGTTTTCTATAAATAAACAAAAGTCGCGCCTTTCATAACAATTTCGCCTGAGAGAATATTCGTATTTTGAAGCTTGTAAATAAATAAATAAGTGTAGATTTAGCTCGAAAGGCCTTTACAACTTGTCCGGAAATTGAAATTATGTAGCTCCATTGAGGGTTGCGAGTATCTAGGTTGCTTTTTAGATACTTACATACATAAACTCACGCATGTAATCCTTAATGGGGTGGGCAGAGCCACAAGTAATCACAAGACAACTCGCATAATATGGTGACAAGGTACCAGCTTATAGCCCATAGCAATCGATTGCCTTATGAGTTAAAGTGGAATTTTAACCCCGCCAGCGCCAGTTCTGATTTCAAGCTTCTCAAGGACCTAATCGTTGTATATTCACAATTGAATGGCAATTTCAGTCAAGTATTATTACGTTCTCAGCGGTGAAGGAAAACATCGTAAGGAAACCCGCATTCCCGAGAAGTGCTTTTTCGCCGGTATGTGACCTTACCTGTATTGGGCTGGTTTTCCCTTCGCGGATTGGAACGTCAGACAGGCAGTCGCTTCTGTAACAAACCGGACCTGTCAAATCTTTAGGTTAGGTAAGCCGACCCTGTGATAAACGGGATAATGGTAGAATGAATCAAGTATTATAATCCATAGGATGATGAAGAATATTCAACTTCGTCATTGGAAATTGTTCAAGCTTGCAGCAACAAACGCCGCTCGAAACGTTTGAATCACACAGACCAATGGATGCTTGTTACCCTGACAAATTAAATAGGTACATTAGCAGTCTTTGTATCTCATTTATCAACTATTCAACAGGATTTTCCAGCAAATTGAGTTACAATTGCCTGCACAATACCGAACTCCGGTGATTGACGACCAATTAACTTTAGTTACCCGGGTTAATCTCACTTACCCGGGTTAATCCCACTTAACCGGCTAGTCGTACCGAATAATCCACTGGTTGGAGAGCTTTTGTTTGCTTCTTCTTCTATCGTGTGGGTTGTGGGGTGGAATACCAACCTCATCAACCCTGGTGTCAGGGTTACTATTGTCAAATGCCCCAAGAAGAACAGTAACTCCGGATTTGATAAGGATTAATAAGGAACGTTTATTTATTCGACAATAATGTTTTTACCTTAAAATACAAGAATTTGTCAGAAAAATAATTTAAAGCTTGTGTGACTTGCTTACTTCATGTATAAAATGCTTATTGTAAGATTTTATGATTACCTAAATGATAAAAATGCCTGGTATTAAATGTGTTCCTCTAGTTATTAAATAACTTGTAATGCACACCTACATTGATTCAAAAGATGTTTTGCTGTTGCAGTTTCTTGTTATTTCTTCTCCTCAGCCATAACATCTTGCGAAATAACGTAGATTCAAAAATGTTAAATTAACCTTCAACAAGTTTATCTATGATAATTACGTTGAATAAATGATTCCGGTTTCTGATTAATGACGGAATTATAATCATAATTGACAAAGGATGTAATCGGGATATGAAAATGGATGGAAGAAGGGTGTCAAGTCTATGTGGGTCTGACAAATACACGCATAAGCTCACGACTATATCCCAATTGGGGTAGTCAGAGATACGTCCATCGCAAGAGGAATTAAGTACCCACGACTCACTGAGCCCTCTACACGTAAATACTGGAATGTGTCACTTAGAAATAAATTTAAAGAAATTATTATTTCAACTTTGGCATCACAATATATCTTTGAAAACTTAATATATGTAAAAAAACATATAGGATTATTTGCAAAAAATAGCGATCGGCACATTGTTAATACCCGGAATAAAAATAAACTTGCTTTACAAGTCAGTCGATTACATAAGATTACTAAATCTTTTAAGGGGCAATGTATACGTTTTTACAATAAGATTCCCATTGACATTCAGAATTTGCCTTTCAACTGCTTTAAGACAGTAGTTAAACAAAAAACTTTACAAAAAAGGTTATTATAAAGTTAGTGATTATTAAGAAGATATGAATGCATGGTGTCCAAATATTGTAATAAAATTAAAAAGTTAGTTCGTAAGAACGCTCATAGATGGCGCCACATGTATTTTAAAACGCGGTATTAAGAGTTGCATACGATTTTGTTAGGCTAAGTTGTGGCATCCAATAAATGTCTATACTCTCCGGGATTTTGGAGTTTTATTCAAATCCTGGGCTTTGGGACCCGTACGCACTCGTACAAATTGGTCCTTCAGAGCCGGAGGGTTTTTTGGTTGAATAAGCACCTATGAAAAATTGGAGTATTTAAAGTGTGAGAAATTGCAGTGACAGTGACTTAAGAAGACTTTGGTTGTGATATTGGAAAGTTAACCCCCCCCCCCCCCTCACCTTCGTCTGGGATGGCGTCAAGTGGTACTGCTAAGTGATCAACGACGACGGTACAGAGGGCGCCACAAGTAAGGTGATAGTGTTATAGTGCGAGGACAAACTGTGAGTACATTTTCCGTTAAAATTACAAGTGTTGTGGGACTTAGAAAAATTCGCCAAAAAGTGAACAGACGGGGAATCCATGCCCGATTTCAAATTTTAATTCTCACTATATTTGAGACTTGTAAAAATTTTGGATCTTTGACTTCAACTTGTGAAATTTTCGAATCTTCAACTTAAAACAAATCTCGCCTATGTTATTTGAGTTTATACATATTACTATCGGCTACAATGGCAAATAAGGAGGAGATAACAGACCTTGACGCGGATATTAGAATAATCGCGGACTTAAAAAATCAAGTTACGAGAGGATTTACCAATTTCAAAAAATCACCGAAAGACAGAATCACAGAACCATATCTTGTCACTAGATTGGAGGGATTGGAAGAACTTATAGATCGTTTTAGATTGAAACATGAGGCGATTTTAAGGAAATATGACGAAGGAACGCTGGAAGAACACGGATATCTTGAGGCAGATGTATACGCAAACAGTTATGAAGAATACTTAGACTACAAAACATCTTTAAAAAGTGCTTTAACGAAGTTTAAAAAACCTAAAGATAAGGGTAGCGATAACTCTAATAGTAATGTTAATATTGTAAGATTGCCAAAAATTACATTGCCTACCTTTAGTGGCAAATATTCAGAGTGGACATCTTTTCGTGATTTATTCACTTCTCTGGTACACAATAATTCCCAACTGGATGATGTACAAAAACTACATTATTTAAAAACGCAACTGTCCGGTGAAGCTGAACAGCTCGTTCGATCTATTCCGATAACACAAGCGAATTATAATAAATGTTGGGAATTGTTGAAGAACAGATACAACAACAAAAGACATATGTCAAATAATATATTAAAACGATTGTTTGGTCAACGCACGCTTACTGTCGAGTCTTCGTCTGCTCTTAAAGAAATTTTAGATACTACTAACGATTGTTTACATGAGTTGTCAAATTTAGGAATTAATACTAAGGATTGGGATATTATGGTGATTTATGTCATCTCTTTAAAGTTGGACGTTGAGACTAGAAAACAATGGGAGTTGCATGTCAGTGAGTCAAGCGACGACTTTCCGTCTTTAGAGCAGTTTCAGAAGTTTTTATGTACCCGATTCCGCGCGTTAGAAATGGTTGAACCTAGCAAAATAAAGCCCAAGAGTGTTTCCAGCAATGTCAGTACTAAATCATTACATACCACTACTCAACCAAAGTTATGTAAGAATTGCTCCGAAAATCATAAACTACACCAATGTAAACGGTTTACCCAAGAAGATGTGAATAAACGTCGTGAATTAGCCGCATCTCTCAATGTATGTTTTAATTGTTTGGGGAACAATCATAATAGTGCTACTTGTCGTTCGTCAATGAAGTGCCTCGTTTGTCACCGTAAACACCACACGTTACTCCACCCTCAAGGCCCAGAGATTGTTTCCAGCGAAAGTTCGGCTGGAAAAGTTAGATTAGAAACCAAACAACCGGAGTCGCCATCCACGGCGAAGGAGACCATACCTGCAATCAATTCGTTATTCTTGACTGGGAATGTTTACAGCCAAACATTATTAGCAACGGCTTTAGTTAAAGCCGAGTCAAGAAACGGGCAGTCACAAATTCTTCGAGTCCTTATTGACCAAGGATCGCAGGCATCATTTATTTCAGAAGCTGCAGTACAGTTACTGAACTTAAATAGGATATGTGCGAAAAGCACTATCTCGGGGCTGGGCGGAAGCAAGGGATTGACGTCCAAATACGTGACGAGCTGCGGCATTCAATCACTTCACGCACCAGAATTCAAACTGCGCATCCAAGCCCACGTAGTTAGCAATGTCACTTCTATTCTTCCTGAACGGAAGTTTGCTATCACGGATTGGGATGAACTCAAAGGACTACCGCTAGCTGACCCACATTTTAACAAACCTAATAAAATACATGCTTTATTAGGTGCCGAAATCTACTGCAAGATCATAAAACCGGGTTTAATGAAAAACCCCACTGATACTGCTATTGCTCAAGACACTTACTTGGGTTGGATACTATCCGGAACGGTGGGCGGCAAGCATTTTCAAACTTCGCAACAGAGTGTTGTGCTCAACACGACGGTGCAGGTGGAAGATGTCGACATACTTAAACGCTTTTGGGAATTAGAAGCAGAACCAACGCTTTCCAAAACAAAATTGTTGACTTATGAAGAACAAGCTTGCGAAGATCATTTTAACGCCACCACCGATAGAGATGGTACTGGTCGTTACATAGTTGAATTGCCGTTCCGTTGTCCTGATCCACCCTGTAAGTATGGGAATTCTAGGGATATCGCTGTCAAGAGGTTGCTGAGCTTAGAGAAAAGGCTAAGTAAAGACGAACAGTCCCAAGAACAATATCATCAAGTTTTGAAGGAGTATTTATCTCTTGGGCACATGGAGGCGATTCCGGAGGAAAAATCTGAACAGGCTGATAAAGTGTGGTTACCACACCACGCTGTGGTTAGAATGGACAAGACCACTACCAAAACGAGAGTGGTTTTTAACGCCTCTTCCAAAGGCACCAACGGAGTCTCTTTAAACGATTCTCTGATGGTAGGACCGACCATTCAACCTGACTTAAGACACATCATGTTACGATGGCGTCTGTATCCAATCTGTTTAACAGCCGACATTATAAAAATGTATCGGCAAGTCAGAGTAGCCGATAAACACACAGACTTTCAGAGAATCGTGTGGAGGGACGACGTGGCGTCTGAGATAACGGACTACCGTTTACTGACTGTGACGTTTGGTACCGCTTCCGCTCCATATTTGGCAGTCAAAGCGTTACAGCAAACTGCTGTAGACGAAGGTCAAAACTATCCATTGGCTGCCGAAAGAGTCAAAAGGGACTTTTACATGGATGATCTGATGACGGGGTGCTACTCTGAAACGGAAGCGATTAAAATTTATCAAGAGATGAATGAGATGTTACAAAAGGGAGGCTTTACGTTACAAAAATGGTCTAGCAATATACTGGGTCTATTGGACAGTCTACAAGGAGATCTAGAGAAGAAATTAGAAATAAAGGTGGATGAAGTTACCAAAGTCTTGGGACTTACTTGGAATCGCCGCACTGATGGCTTCCATTACACGGTGAAGTTGGCGGCAGATCCTCCGGAAACTAAAAGGGGAATTATTTCAGAAATTTCCCGTCTCTATGATCCGTTAGGATGGATAGCGCCTTGCATCATAACGGCAAAAATATTTATTCAGAAGCTGTGGATCGCTGGGCTAGGCTGGGATGAAGTAGTACCCCCGGAACTTCTCCAAGAATGGAATAAGTACCGGAGTGAGTTAACAGATCTTGCTACTGTTCGCATTCCTCGCTGGTTGAGTAGCCACGAAAATGATGGACTGGAACTGCATGGTTTTAGCGATGCCTCCAATGTGGCTTACGCTGCAGTGGTGTACGTTCGTGTGATTGGCATTGATGGCAAGATAACCTCCCATTTGGTGACTGCCAAAACAAAAGTTGCTCCTATAAAGCAAGTGTCCGTTCCCAGACTTGAACTTTGTGGTGCTGTTCTGGTGACCAAATTGCTAATGGAAGTGGCCGAGGTGCTCAAGGTCGATATCAAAAATATTAGAGCGTGGACCGACTCAACCGTAGTGCTAGCGTGGTTGTGTGCACATCCGAGTCGATGGAAAACCTTTATCGCCAATCGCACGTCAGAGATTTTAACTCATCTCGACTCCCAACAATGGTCGTACGTAAAGTCCAAAGACAATCCTGCCGATGCTGCGTCTCGTGGCGTATCCCCGTCCACTTTAACGAGTGATCAACTTTGGATGCAAGGTCCAGAGTGGCTACGCGAAGAAACTATTACCTACACGAAGCCAAGTTCGATTTGCACTAAAACAGAGCTTGAGGAGAAAGAGGTCAAAGTCCATGTAGCGACAACCGCAGCAGATACTCTGGAGCCAGAATGGTGGTCCAGATTTTCTTCGTTAGGGCGTCTCGTGCGGGTAGTTGCTTACTGCCGAAGATTTTTAAATTTTAAAGATCGTTCACTATCAAAAGCTAAACCGAGGCCATATCTTACCGCAACTGAGCTCCAATCCTCGTTAATGTGCTGTGTACGGCAGTGCCAGCTCGAGTTTTTAGACGAAATTAAGTGCTTAAAAGATAATCAAGTTCCTAAAAAGAGTAGTCTAATCACCCTGTGTCCTTTTCTTGACGGTGATGGAATTTTAAGAGTAGGAGGTAGAGTAAACAATTCTGATTTACCTGAAAACAGCAGAAATCCCATAATTATTCCAGGAAATTCAAAACTTGCTAAGCTCATAGTTGCTGACGCTCATGAACGCACCTTACACGGAGGATCTCAATTAATGATAAATTTCATAAGAACTCAGTTTTGGATACTTAAAATTAAACATTTGGTTAAATCGTACGCTCGAAGCTGTGTTCGTTGCGTACGTCACAGCTCCGCAGTGGCCACACAACTGATGGGTCAATTACCTGCTTGTCGCGTTACGGCGAATAAGCCATTCCTTAATTCCGGTGTGGATTATGCTGGACCCATCCAGATGCGTTTTGCAAAAGGGAGAGGTCAACGCTCTTACAAAGGCTACATTTGTCTTTTTGTTTGTATGGCCACACGAGCGGTCCATATCGAAGCAGTTTCGGATCTGACTTCACGGGGTTTTCTGGCAGCCTTTAAAAGATTTGTCGCTAGGCGTGGCCGTTGTTCGCATCTCTGGAGCGATAACGGCACCAATTTTGTGGGTGCTTCAAAGGATCTGAAAGCCTTGTTTGCCGCTGAACACTCTTCAATGGCTATTGAAGTGGCTGCTTCGCTGGCAAACAACGGCACTACCTGGCACTTTATCCCTCCCCATGCTCCCCATTTTGGAGGACTATGGGAAGCAGGGATCAAAAGTGCCAAATACCACCTCAAAAGAGTAATCGGTGAATCCACCCTTACATACGAAGAGATGGCGACAGTTCTCTCGCAGATAGAAGCTTGCCTTAATTCGCGTCCTATAACCCCGCCAAGTGCGGATCCGAAGGAAGCTAGCTCTTTAACTCCGGGGCACTTTTTAGTGGGGGAAGCTCTGGTTAATGCTCCAGACGTTACTGAAAATTTCGACAAAATAAGTAGTTTAAACCGCTGGCATATGACTCAGCGGATGGTACAAAGTTTCTGGAACCGATGGTCTCAAGAATACTTGACGCAGTTCTTTCAGCGTTATAAATGGAACACAAAAACTACTGAACCGCGCGTCGGAGACATAGTTTTGGTTCGTGAAATTAACTTACCGCCTGCTAAATGGCTCTATGGACGAGTTGAAGAGGTTCATGCCGGGACAGACGGAATTACGCGAGTGGTTTCCTTGAGGTGCAAAAATACTACCATTAAACGTCCAATTTCAAAGTTATGTATTTTACCTATAACTCCATGAGTCTGTTTTATTTGATTTAAAAAAAAGAAAACCTAAGTATTGTGCCATATTTTAAAATAAAACCAAAGGTTAAGTATTTGTTATAGGTTAAGAAAATACTAAGTTTAGTGAATAAATTACTTTGAAGACTTGTTATTGTACTCAAGTTCCACCAGTTCTTTTTTTTTTGTATTTAGGTTAAGTTGTCGACGAAGTGTCATTTTCAGTTTGTTTAGTTAGAGTTAAAGTTGCATATACCTATCTTTGTTATTTTCTATGGGGATCCTTTCCCAAAACATTATATAGCTTTCATTAAGGTTAGAACTTTTTTTTTATATTATGTTGATACAGTCCACTTAAGCAAAGCACGCAAAGGCAAATTCGAAAATAGAGTTTCTGTACTATTTTGTGAAAAATCTATGTTTTGTATTTTTTTTGTTTTACGTTTTATTTAAAGGACTACGTCCTTGGTGGGCGGAATGTCCAAATATTGTAATAAAATTAAAAAGTTAGTTCGTAAGAACGCTCATAGATGGCGCCACATGTATTTTAAAACGCGGTATTAAGAGTTGCATACGATTTTGTTAGGCTAAGTTGTGGCATCCAATAAATGTCTATACTCTCCGGGATTTTGGAGTTTTATTCAAATCCTGGGCTTTGGGACCCGTACGCACTCGTACACATGGGTTTAACTGTCTGAGAACTGATATTAGGCAGCTAAATTACTCAATTGTATATCAATATTTTGTTTATTTTTATTTTTTTTAAAGAACGTCTAGGGCCCTGTGCCGAGGTTTTTCTTGCAGCTTCTTTTCCCCGGCTATACAGGTTGTGAGAAGCTGCAGTAGTTTTAGGTGGATGAGACGTTCGTTATGTAAAAATTGACGATTCAAAGTGTAACTATGTTACCTACTGAATAAAGATATGCCTGCTCCTTAAGATACAGGCTAACCTAGTTTAAGGAGCAGGGTTCATGTTTTGAAGCTTATGTTTTTAGTTTTTAATCTATTGTCCTAAGTTTGTTGTTCTTATGGTCAAATAAATATTTTTATTATTATTATTTTTATTATATATTTGAATTTGAATGATAATACGATTATTATCATCTTCATTCTTCTCTGACTACCCCAATTGGGATATAGTCGTGAGCTTATGTGTGTATTTATCGGACATTAATTGGAATTTAATGCAACTAATATTTCGAGGAAACCTAGTGGCTATTCTGCGTAACCCGTAGGTTTCGCGGAACCAACTTTGAAAATCGCCTGGCTCCAGGATTGTCTGTTGCCTAGAATCTGGCTAACAAGTAACCAGAAATATCCGGTTGGATCCGATTCGATCCGGTCCGGTCCTGCATGAAGCAGTGTGCTACAAGCGTTTATTGGAATTCGTTAATTAAATTACGATGTTCGGTAGATTCGGCTTTTGCGTTATTGACGGGAGATATAGTTTTAACGTGTGCGTTGTTTATATGGTAACAGTGGGATATACATACACAAATGTGGTGGCCAGAGCTAGGGATTATCAGCTAATTAGAAACACCCTGAGGAGCTCGGTGGCGCAGGTAAACGCGCTCGGTCTGCGATTGTTGAAGTTAAGCAACTTGCGCAAAGGCCGGTCATAGGATGGGTGACCACAAAAAAGTTTTCATCTCGAGCTCCTCCGTGCTTCGGAAGGCACGTTAAGCCGTTGGTCCCGGCTGCATTAGCAGTCGTTAATAACCATCAATCCGTACTGGGCCCGCGTGATGGTTTAAGGTCCGATCTCCCTATCCATCCATAGGGAAGGCCCGTGCCCCAGCAGTGGAGACGTTAATGGGCTGATGATGATGAGAAACACCTTTGGATATGACGTCTCCGATATAATTAAACGGGTATTGTGTCTGGTGGGTGATCAGTTAGTGATAGGGATTGGTAGTAGACGGGTACAAATCAAAGTATAAATTATTTATTATGATCCAAATATGCTTCGGAAGGCACGTTAAGCTGTTGGTCCCGGCTATTACTTACTGATGTAAGTTAGTAATCGTTACATGAGTCATGTCAGGGGCCTATGGCGGCTCAGTAATAACCCTGACACCAGGGTTGATGGGGTTGGTAATCCACCTCACAATCGACACGATAGAAGAAGGAGAAGATGATCCAAATATGAATTTTACACACATTCAGTAGTTTAGAGCCCGTAAAATTGCGACGCAAGTTATATGTGTTCTAAGAATTATAACAATTGGGTTAGTCAGAGCTACGTCCATCGCAATATGAACTAAGTACCTCGCCTCCCCGAGCTTTATGTCAAATTAAAGTATTTTCCATTATAAATCATCGCTTAAAATTTTGTTAATTTCAGCCCTTAAACTTGACACCTGTCCCTCACCACTTGGCTGAAAGTTTCCAAATCTCTTAATTTCCCTCAGTCGGGCCGTCACAGCGTCACGCCGAGTAAAAGCTTTTCACCGGACGATTTTAACTGTCCGCCATATTGATAGGAGGCGCGGGCGCGGGGATATATACGACTTTTAAATTAAATATGTGCTTGGTAGTAGGGCTGGCAGAGGAAGACCTAGAAGGACGTACATTGATGACATTGGAAATGTCCTTAGAAAAGGTTCAGTTAGATCTACTCTGAACCGGCGTGCGTGTGAAGCGGTTGATGAACGTGGAGGAATCAAGAGAAGTCAGGATCGAAGCAGATGGAATTCCATAGTCTCTGCTTATCCCGGTGGGAAATAGGTGTGAGTTTATGTATGTATAAATTACCGAGTTTAATGGAAAGAAATAAAAAAGGAAGTGTGTCTACCATAAATAACATTATGACCTTCACATTCAGTATTTGTTATATTACATAAACTGCCTATATACGTCCCACTGATGGGCACAGGCCTCCCCTCAATCAACCGGAGGGGGTATGGAGCATACTCCACCACGCTGCTCCACTGTGGGTTGGTGGAGGTGTTTTTACGGCTAATAGCCGGGACCAACGCTTAACGTGCCCTCCGAAGCACGGAATCATCTTACTTTTTCGGACAATCAGGTGATTCAAGCCTGAAAAGTCCTTACCAAACAAAGGACAGTCTCACAAAGTGATTTCGACAATGTCCCCATCGGGAATTGAACCCGGACCTCCAGATCGTGAGCCTAACGCTCTAACCACTAGACCACGGAGGCTGTCTGTTGTTATATTATGTTATAATAAATTAATTACAGTTGGTATAGTATAAATAAACTTACGAAACAGACTATTAGACTTAGGAAAAATATACACTCGGAATTAGTAGTTTAACTAGAATAGTTTGATCATTCCGCTTTCGTCCACTCATGCACACAGGCCACAGCTTTTATACCCTTAAGCGCTGAACGAGGCGAACCGTGAAATTTTTATGTACCCACTCTCTATAGCGGCTGAATTTGAAATCGCGTGTTTTCATTTTTTGATGGCTCAAAGGGCTGGATAAACGTTGCTGTTATGTTTTTGATTTAATTTGATTGGTCTGTGAAATAGTTTACTATCTGTATGAAAATTATCATGATGGCCGTTGGCTCGCTCGACCTATTGGTCTAACAGAAAGCTCGGTGAGTTGTGGGTAGTTCATCTTGCTATGGATGTACCTCTGACTACGTCAGTTGAATAGATGAGCTTCATCATCATCATTTTCATCGGCCTTTAAACGTCCCCACTGCTGGGGCACGGGCCTTCCCTATGGATGGATAGATGAGTTTATGTTATGTTCATGTTGTTGTGTTATGTGGTATTCATTCGCAATACGACTTTTAACATAGGCGCTTGATAGTTCTTGTCCACAGAATGTGATTTGCGCGCGTTTTCATGCCACAGTGTACTTTAATTCCATACGGATACCGACGCGCATCTCAACGCGTATATGAATCCAATAAAGTAATTATATAATAATATATATAATAAAAATAAAATTTATTTTCCACACAAAGCCATTTAACAACAATTTTAAAGTTACAAAATAAGTATGGGGCAAGTTACAAAATAAATATTTCAGCCGATGCCTAAAATAGACTCAAGCCTGTGCTACAGGCATCAGCTTCCATCTTAGTGTTACAATCATTTATAGATATTATTAGATTGTTACCATCTTAGTGTTACAATCATTTATAGATATTATTAGATTGTGGACATAGATTCGTGAAACAAGCTATTAAGCTAAGCTTTTTTTGGCAACATTTCTACTGCAAAAAGAAAATTTATAAAAGAACAGAAATTGTAACATAAATAAAATTAAGATATAAATATGCCATATTTGTGTATATGAGTATAGTATGAGATCAGTGGTTTTTATAAAAGGTAGTTTGTGTGTGTGTGTGTGTTAGAATTAAATTACTCTGTGATGTGAAACCATATCGAAGACATTCGGTAGGAATTAAAAGTTGGCATCCACAAAGATCTATCACGAGTACCGTCTAACACCACGAGCTTGTATGAAGGGGCTACAACCGCTGAGAGGTTGCGGCGCGTGGTTTTATGGTGTTTTGTGCGTGCGGGCCCCGTGTTTGTTAATTTGCGACCCCGCCTCCCTGGCCTGTGGGTTTCCTGGAGGGGCCGTGCAGTGTGCGGTACAACATTATTATTTACACGTATTTCTTCCTCTCCGGTTCTCTAAAGTCTCTATTATGGTTAATTTTTTCTTCAAATCCTTTCAGCACTACTACTTCTACTGCACTACAGCTTCAACTTTTTTTCTTCCTTTTAGTGTCAGTTTGCACAATATTACCGTCACTAAAATCCAGTTCGAACAACGTTACAAACACTAGGTATATCCCGTACCAGCAATAGTTACGCTCGCATATTAATTTTAATGGCGCGTATGAAAGGTTTCATTTATTGCTCGCCAACACACCAGTGCACATTTAATATTCCAAACGGGGAAATTGATACCGTGGTCAATATGCCTGTATGTACCTAGATATACAATGAACCATGCTATAAGAAAACCAGGTATGCTCAATCCTATGACAAGCCGCCATTGCTAGACCTTTGATGACGTAAGTGTTACCACTGTGTTACCATTAAATTGGTATCTCCAGCATTCCAAAGATGTAAATATTATTATTGAAAATTAAGCGAATTACTGACTAATGTTTTTATTACTATTACTTGTCACTGTATTTTACTAAAAGTTCAAAATTTCCTTGCAAAGTAAATATCAAAACTTTGGTCGCGGTCAATTATTTTTTACGAAATGGCAACGCAGGGTGGGATGACGTCAGCTGAGCTAACCTTGAAATGCTAGCTGTCAGTTTTGAGCATACTTGGTTTTCTTATACTATGCACTCTGGTCTTAACGTTCATTCCTTGTTCCGCAAACTTAAACCCTGTGTTTTGTAATCTTAGACTAACAAATTGTGTTAATCTGTATTGTGTTGTTATTTTCTAGGTTCAATATTTACCGGGCCATCCACAGATTATTTTAATTTAACCGATCAAAATTATATTATTTTAATGTTAAGTATTTTCTCTTGAAACTTGACGTTGGTAGAATCATCGTTTCTGAACGATGCAGCTACAAACAAGAAAATAGATAGATAGATATACTATGCAATAGGCTATATAGACAACAGCATGTACCTACTGTAACGCCAATTACCTGTGTCAAAAAAGATCTTGCAAGACAGACAGATGAACAAAGGTTCGTTAGAGAGATTTGACGTTTGGAACTCTAAAAATAATAAATACTGCGATAGTGGTGTTGATTCCGATACACACCATCTAAGTTTATTTTAAGTTATACCTGTCATTTTCTTATCCGCCGAAAAGGAAAGGGACGGGCAATCGACAGGCATAACTTAAAATAAAATTAGGAGGTGTCTGCAGGAATCGGAGCCAGTGTTTAAGCCGTCTTCATAAATAAAAGTATTTTCTTTCTTTGGCCAATACATTTATAAAAATATCTATCTTCCCTGACCACACGTCGAACGCTCATAATTTAATAACTTCCGAAGTATCAGACGATGCAACCCCAGGAAACTGCAACCCTTTTTGTTTCCGACACACCGGTACAATAGAGTGAGACAGACATATTAATTCGATTGTCATCTGTCTGCACTCCCTATCGATGGCTTATTACGCTCTCTATAGTTATAACAACATGCTATCAATCGGTGGGATATTGTTAAAATACCATCACGCCTGTATCCTCGAAGGGATAGGCAGAGGTGCTTGTAACTATGTGGTAGGATAATGACGTCGAATAATATGTCACCTATAGTCACAAACGTGGTGAGCAGAGATACAAACAAGTATAGCCCGCAGCTACTGTTTCGTCTATCGCGTGGGTTGTGAGGTGGATTACTAATCCCATCAACCCTATGAAGGTTACTATTGAGCCGCCAAAGGCCCCTGACATGGCTCATGTAACGGAACTAACGGCTTAACGTGCCTTCCAAACGCATCAGAAGAAGTAATAGTAGCCATGATTTGGCTCGCCAAGTCACCAACACTCTGTACAGGCAGATCGCCCTGCTGTCTTGCTCTGTATTCAGATGAGGTATGCACCGGAGACAAGGATAGCAATATCAATACACTACACCGCCAAAGGCCCCTGACATGGCTCATGTAACGTTTACTCACTTACATCCTTATTCTGTAAGTAGTAACCGGGACCAACCGCTAAACTTGCCTTCCGAAAGCATGGATCATTTACTTTCGGACAATCGGGTTATCAGTCTGCAATGTCCTGACGAAAACAGGAACCACATTGTGATTTTTATGTTATATGGACCATACGAATACAATCAAGTATTCAAATATTCACATGCTCCCTGCGACAACTCCAATGTTTATCAATACATTTGGTAATTGAAAGCTACATAATACACGCATGTGGGATGTATTGAAACAGGACCGGATCCAGGGGTGTGGGAGGGGAGGTTGATGGTTTCAACCCCCCTAAAGTATCTCGATCTGTCCTAGCGCTACCGTTTTATACGTAGTATTATTCTGTACTACTAGTTACAGTACAGGGGGGTTAAAATGGCCACAACGAAGCAATTCATCTAAGAAAGCAATGTTGCAATTTGACATTTGCACATATAAAAGTAGGTGCGCAATGCAAACAAAGGGGGGTTAAAGTGTGGCCATTTTAACCCCCCAGTTCTATTCTCTACAGCGGTATGGAAATTTATTTTCTTCTTCTAATCCTTTTATCCTCTGTTCGAATAACAGATTCTCACTCCTCGCGATTTTTGCCGCCTTCGTAGCTTGTTCCCATGGCATGCCGAGAGCTTTTAATTCCCGGTCAACCGAGCGTAGCCAGGCCTCTGGGCCGCCCCCTTTTGAGTTTTCCACTCGGACACCAGGTCAGAGCTCGTGTGTATTCCACAGGTCTTCTAAGGACATGACCAATCCACCGCCACTCCTGTTTGAGGATATCAGCCTCCACAGTATTTTGCTCAGTCAATCTCCACAGTTCTGGAAAAGTTACATAACACATATTTATAATGTACATTTATACGATGTAAGAAAAGGGGTGCGCCGTCGGTGTTCGATTTATGTTTAGCTTCAGATAATTAGCGTGAAATTCTGCACGGCGTCGTGCACGTGTCCTTCCGCCGATTGCTCGCGAGTGTCGAAGCAGAAATTGTTATTTGCTTTACGTTAACGTTTCTGTGTAGTATTTTCCATGTACACGTTTGTCTATTCAATGCTAATTCCTTTGATTATTCATTTATTCGCATTAAATCGTGTCCACCGAAAAAGAGATGCGTAGACACGATTTTAGTTTGAATTAATTTGAGAAACTGAATCAGTAGGTGTCTTTTTCCAAACGCATCAGAAGAAGTAATAGTAGCCATGATTTGGCTCGCCAAGTCACCAACACTCTGTACAGGCAGATCGCCCTGCTGTCTTGCTCTGTATTCAGATGAGGTATGCACCGGAGACAAGGATAGCAATATCAATACACTACACCGCCAAAGGCCCCTGACATGGCTCATGTAACGTTTACTCACTTACATCCTTATTCTGTAAGTAGTAACCGGGACCAACCGCTAAACTTGCCTTCCGAAAGCATGGATCATTTACTTTCGGACAATCGGGTTATCAGTCTGCAATGTCCTGACGAAAACAGGAACCACATTGTGATTTTTATGTTATATGGACCATACGAATACAATCAAGTATTCAAATATTCACATGCTCCCTGCGACAACTCCAATGTTTATCAATACATTTGGTAATTGAAAGCTACATAATACACGCATGTGGGATGTATTGAAACAGGACCGGATCCAGGGGTGTGGGAGGGGAGGTTGATGGTTTCAACCCCCCTAAAGTATCTCGATCTGTCCTAGCGCTACCGTTTTATACGTAGTATTATTCTGTACTACTAGTTACAGTACAGGGGGGTTAAAATGGCCACAACGAAGCAATTCATCTAAGAAAGCAATGTTGCAATTTGACATTTGCACATATAAAAGTAGGTGCGCAATGCAAACAAAGGGGGGTTAAAGTGTGGCCATTTTAACCCCCCAGTTCTATTCTCTACAGCGGTATGGAAATTTATTTTCTTCTTCTAATCCTTTTATCCTCTGTTCGAATAACAGATTCTCACTCCTCGCGATTTTTGCCGCCTTCGTAGCTTGTTCCCATGGCATGCCGAGAGCTTTTAATTCCCGGTCAACCGAGCGTAGCCAGGCCTCTGGGCCGCCCCCTTTTGAGTTTTCCACTCGGACACCAGGTCAGAGCTCGTGTGTATTCCACAGGTCTTCTAAGGACATGACCAATCCACCGCCACTCCTGTTTGAGGATATCAGCCTCCACAGTATTTTGCTCAGTCAATCTCCACAGTTCTGGAAAAGTTACATAACACATATTTATAATGTACATTTATACGATGTAAGAAAAGGGGTGCGCCGTCGGTGTTCGATTTATGTTTAGCTTCAGATAATTAGCGTGAAATTCTGCACGGCGTCGTGCACGTGTCCTTCCGCCGATTGCTCGCGAGTGTCGAAGCAGAAATTGTTATTTGCTTTACGTTAACGTTTCTGTGTAGTATTTTCCATGTACACGTTTGTCTATTCAATGCTAATTCCTTTGATTATTCATTTATTCGCATTAAATCGTGTCCACCGAAAAAGAGATGCGTAGACACGATTTTAGTTTGAATTAATTTGAGAAACTGAATCAGTAGGTGTCTTTTTCCAAATCGTAGCAGCGTGGTTTAGTGGAATATACTGAATAGATGAGGGGAAACTAGTGCCCAGCATAGGAATTAACCCTTTCATGGACAGAGGCCACGGGTCATTGGTGGTTCATATCTGCTTCATAATTATTTTTATTATATGTAATTTCTAGAATATAATTCAGACACACACCTTAAAACTGGGTATGAACCAGGTTCTTTCAAAGACGGGCCGGTTTTAGCAAAGGTCGAAGTTTAATAACTCAATACCTTTGGATTGAACCCCGTTTAACTTGGTAAAGAGCGGGATCATTAACACTATTAATAGACCGGACAGATTCCGTGTTAAATATTTAAGCTGGTATCAAGTTGCTTATGAGATTACCCACCCGTCAACCAGTAGGCTGATCGTGTATGTGGTCTACCGGATGAGAATTTTGCGTTGCGAATAAAAAATAAAAGGTACTTTCTACGTATAGATGGCACACTCTCCGGCCCGCACCAATAGCAATGGAGCGACCTAAAACTTCACTCCCCGATGGGAGTCACTTTAGTATATGTAAGCCTTAAGCCTTTAAGGAGTAAAGGAGCGCGCATGTACTGTGTCTCGCTCGCACGCACTGAGTAATACAGCACACGGTATGAACGAGATTTTTGTATGAGGTGTCCAGCCTGCGCCATTAGTCCAGCTAAGTAGTCAATGACGTTGCGTTGAAGGAATATTTAGGACAAAATAATAAAGTACCAACACATACCTTCTATCGTAGCAGTTGATGAATTCTACTAAGAAATTTTTCGTATTCTCTGTGATATCTAATAAAGGAAAGTTACTTTGCAACGGAAAAAATACATTATAATATTTTATTAAATTTTTCTTTGTCTTTTCAAATAAAGCAGCTGGTACTTTACACGAGGGTTCACAAAAGCATTATCCGAGTATAATGGTGCAATTATCGATATCAAAGCGGTATGTATCGATTCTCAATAGATTATAATCGAGTCGAGTCAAGGAGAATACGAAGACGTGACGTCACTTATGACATACGCATGTGAAGTCACTAGCAACCGGCATTTGCATGTTCAAGGGGCTGTCATCTAATCATGCAGACAAATAGAAAACAAACGAATAAATTAACAAGAAGTTAAACGGGAAATAATTTTTTTTTTGTTTGTTTTTCCCCGAAGGGTAAGGCAAAGGGAACTATGCCCATACAGCCATGTCTTACGTAATTTTTTTCTTGATGATTAATGAAATTATGAAAGGTGATAATGATGAAACCTAAGCCCCCACCCTCGGAGTAGACTCCTACTCCGAACCCCAAACGAATTAACTCATAAGTCCGCATAAAATTTCGAGTTATGAAGCGGCTTCTTGGCACGAAGCGAAAATAGGCAGATACACTTTGTTTATTGAATACTCCGATATAATAACACTCGCGAATGTCTTCCGACTAACTTAATGCGATCATTAACCACAAAACACCACTTCGTATTAATTATTTAGATTATTCAATTAAGAAAGCAACTGTCCCGTTCCCGTTTCCAGCCAAAAAGCCCGGGAAATAAAAGAAGAAAAAACATTTCCCTCTTTTAGGAGATACTCATGCCTATGATATCAAGCGAGTAGAGCCACTAGTTACCAGAATACGATTTGCAGCTACAATTGGTATTAAAGACAGTTGGATTTAGACCAAGGGGTCTAAAAATGACACACCGAAGCAACTCATCTAGAAAAGCAATATTGCTATTTGACATTTGTTCACATTGCTCACTTACGTTGTATGCGCAAATGTCAAATTGCAATATTGCTTTTTTTGGATGAATTGCATCAATGTAGCTTTTTGACTTCTAATCTGCCGATATTACAAGACACAATATATTTTACATTATGTCTGGTTGAGATCTGCGTTCCGGCAGACGAGAGGTTAACCCCTTTGTTCATCGTCCACATAGATACCTAGTGCAATATTAGAAAGGTTGACGAATAAAAAGAAAAGGTTGAAGGTTTACTCTTGGATGATAGAGCAGCTGCAAAATACATTATTGTTTTGAGCAAAAGTTAGAATGAAAAGAACAAACAAGTAAACAAAAACAAACAGACTAAGTTACTCAGTATCAAAAACGTTGCGCCTCAACCAAACACAGGCAACGGGAGAACCGAAAAAAAAGTCTAACTTCGGAATTAACAAGCGCACAAAGGCAGTTGCAGGACTGATCGATACGAAACTAGTTGACATTGCACAACTGGATTCTGCCATCTGATTCAGTGAGAACAATTAGGTTGCTTCATTGATCACTCATCGAGCAAACAAAACATAAACAGCCTATATACGTCCCACTGCTGTGCACAGGCCTCCATCCAAACATAAATTCAAGCTTATAAAGTCGAATTCATTGGTTTAGAGTCCGAGCTAGGATTCGAACCTGTGACAATACGATGTAAGTCATGCGTTCCGCGAGTGCGAGCATGCTTTGGAGAAAAAAAAAACATTATGAACATGAAAAATCTAACAAACATTAGATACGGAAATTTAATTTCACCATCTACTCTCAAAACACGAATCGTATAAAGCCATTCCAATTTGAAAACTGTCTGGCCTTTGCGTTGACGCTGCGCTAGCGACCAGTAAATCAATTATTTAAACCCGAACAAACGAAACGACCCTGGACACCAAAATAAAGCAACATTGTATTGATATATCGGATACTGCCAACATTGCACAATACTGCAGATATTGACGGCTCAGTCAATACTGGGCCGCGTTCGCGTATCAATTTGCGAGCTATGGATAGTCTAGGTAATTCATGGTTCTGTGTGAACATATCTCATATCCGAAAGGTCGCAGGGTGGATCATCACTGAAGTAGTTTTCCGGATTTCTGGCAGTTTTCAATTTTGTCAAAGCAAAGAAATCTTTAGGCGTATTCGAGAAAATTCTAAAAATATCTTACCTCCAACTCACGCCGTAGTCGCTAACGGGATGTGGAGAAAGAAAGACAAATAATCAAAAGACACTATGCAATGTGGTTACAGGTGATCTACCCATCGTTTATCGTGTTAGTGTGGATTGCCAATGTTGCACAAGGACCGACTCATGCACATCAATCTGAATTGAGTTGCTGTAGTGGGCTCCGTATCTTTAATTCATGAAGAGAAGAACCCAATCGTCTTCTTATGTCATGTGGACTATGAGGTGGATTACCAACCTCATCATTATTATTGAGGCTGTAAGAATCAACCGGGACCAACGGCTTAATGTACCTTCCGAAGCAAGGATCATTTTATCTTTAGACAATCAGGCGATCAGCTTGCAATGTTCTAACCAAACTAGGGCACACAAAGTAATTTTTGTGGTATGTCCCCACTGGGATTCGAACTCGGGACCTCCGGATCGTGAGCTCAACGCTCAACCACTGGACCACAGAGGCCGTTAACCCAATAGTGGGACCAACAGACTGTTTATGTATGTATGGCCCGGCTAATTCACGTATCAATTTGCAAGCTGCATCGACCGGGGTTTAATTTGCATTGTAACAGTACGACCGTTGCCATGTGACCAGTTAAGCTGAACCTAGCGATGATACTGATGTGGACTTAATCCTCCTAGCGAAGAGTAAAATTTCGATTCATTCAAAATCGCTAGTTTGAAAGCTTTTAAGTAATCGAGTATTTTCAGCGGCGATTTTAAAAGCTTTATCACTAGGCACCAACCTTCAACCCACGCCTAGACCCACAAACTGTCAAGCTTACAGCTTAAATAATTATAATAATAATAAAACGTTTATTGCATAAATTCGGGTTAGGTACATTGCAGATTACAGTGCATAAAAATAGTAGGTATCACCAAATTCTACTTTTTCAAGCATACTCAATGAAAGAACGGACGGTACAAGTTACAACGTTAACTTCTGCCTATATAATAAATAACAATTAATAAAATACCTTAAGCTACCCATATTCATAAAATATTAAAACTATAATAACAAAACACCAAAATCAAAAAATCTAAACTCTCTAGCTTTTGTCATAACTTGAAGTAAGCGTTAGGTGGGTTCATAAAAAGTAAAACGGAATCTTGGTTTTCATATAAGAGTTCTGATGTGTCAAAGAATTTACGAATTTACCAGTTACAAATTAATGTTCTAGCTCCAACATGCCTAACCAAACATAATACCATATAAATTGTGTCAAAATGTACATTTTGTGCTTTAAGAGGTGGACATAAAGTGATTGGAACAAAGTGAACCATGTGTGGGACAAGTGAGTGTATATTGGTGGTTGTGTAGTGTAATGATGGAGTATCGTGCGCCGAATCCCATTATGAACGTCGGGACGCCCTACTTCCCACATCCAGGTATGATCATCGTTCAGATAATATACCATTATTGACGGCGGTTGGTGTAAAAGAAATCTCGTTGAGGTATGGGGATGTACATCTGACTACCCCAATTGGGATATAGTCGTGAGCTTATGTGTCCTCTTACAACTAGCAGACTTATCGCCAACAAACACAATAACATTCATAACCCCAAGGTCTGGAGACATCAGCGAGGTAAGTTCCCAAATCGACGGGTTAATTGGAGGCAACGGGGGCGATCTTCTAGTTGACAGGATGATCGATGATGCTCCATCGATCCTCATACCACTTACAGATGTCTTTCATTATACAGAGTGTCTTTATGTTATTAGCACTCGACATATTTTAGGTTGTTGAAGTTATTAACTGTATAAGCAATTTGCAGCTAATGTAATTCGCTGCACATGAGTCTTATTATATTATGATGTATCATGGTGACTGGTGACATGATAAAAGCTCATCATCATCACTAATTTAAGAACCACTCTCTTGTCGGTGTAACATTCTCCATGCTACTTTTTAGGGAAAATAGGGCAGTCGTTTCCCTCTTGCCTTCCGCCCCGCAGTACTCTGTCTGACGCGAGTGGGTTGGCGCCCAGAGTAGTCTATTTCAAAGCCGTACTAGGACTCCTGTCCTCCGCCTTTGAATATTATTCACATTTACTGCTGCCCTCTGTCAGATTCCAGGTTACAGTCCTTGTGACGCGCCCCTTCCATCCTGCATTGCCGTACCGATGGCTCCCATCTCCGCCTCTGCTACCGTTGAGGTCTTCACCCGTATCCCTGGGCAAGGGTTCTACGTTATACCCCGTAAGTCTAGGTCCTTATACAAACTCAGCCTAGCTATGTCTCACTCCGGCCTACTGAAGAAAGAGGCGTCCACCCCCGCGGCAAGGACGAGCTGAACAGGAATTGCCCCAGTGGCAGAGAAGGTGACTCTGTCCCCCCCTGGGGCCGGGTTAATGGTCTTGTATGAAACCAAAACCAAAGGCAAAAGCTCATACAGCTTTAAAGACAGAAGAGAAATGGTGATGAAACAGAATAAAAATTTACTCTCTCGGGACAAATTCTACGTCGCCAAAGTCCTATAAACAACAAATGATTTTGATTCGCATCAGAAACGTGTATTGTACAAGTAACACGAAAATATAAGAATGCATTTTGCAAAACAAAACAAGGAAATATTTGCAATATTGACCTTTGAAGACAGAAGTAGTTGTCACAGCTTTTTAAGAAAAATGACTTCGAGTATGATTCCGATGCAATGTTTCACGCGTTGTTGCTCAGATAGACCCGGTTTATACCCGGGCTTAGTGCCCGTCCGGTTATTTCCCCGACGGGAATGTCTCCGGTTGCTCCGGCGTTGTCGCCCTAGCTGGTTGCGCGCGCAGTTAGTCGGCCCGACGCGTTGCTGGCGGCGGAACGAGGTATGAAAGGATAGCGGGGATCTGTTGATTTGGGTAGGTACAAACCGTTAGTATAGTATATATTTTTAACGTATTATAGTGACAGTATTCTTTTGAATTTGATAGAAAAGTCTTTCTTGAATGTCACCTTTCTCGACCTGTTCCCTATTTTTCACTTGATACTTTCTAATGTCGCTGCGTGTGAAATACATTTTATCTATGACATTTCATTTGTGATTTGTTTAATGGAAGAACACTACCGCTCGAGTTACGTTTAGAACAGTGAACATTGGTTCTTCTTCTTAAAAGCTGTCCTTAAGTTTTTCCTTATTAGGAAGTCTCCGCACAACCCTCACACAGATAAGGATAGCAGGTATTAATTACATGAATTCTTTTCCTCATCACTTGTGCCGCTTATAAATGGGAAGAGCTCTCGATGGGGGCTGGGTGGGGTGTAACGGGATCCGGCCGGAAATGGCCGTCAGATTTGTCGCCCCGCGGCCGCCAATTACCGCCCCCGCTATCTGCCGCCCCGTAATTTATATGTACTGCCGACGTCACATATTCCCCGCAATACCCCGCGTGCTCCGAACCCGGCGAGTTTGGGATGCCGGGCAGAGTTGAAAGGGTAATAAAGGGTTAATTAGGAATATTTTTATCATAAACTTGGTTGGAGAGGTTGGTTATGTGTACGGGCCATTTGAATTAAAGCCGCTCGGTTTTTAGGTTGGTGATAATTTTAATGTGAGACAATTAGGTATAACATAACAAATACTTTATTATACACAAAATACAAAACAAAAGAGACATGTAAAGAGTACTGTGTAGTGAGTATTGTCTTGCAATCTTTATAATTATGCTATACGGCTGAACATTTTTCTGATATTGAAGAGTATAATAATAATGATAATACAACGAAACAACGTACTTTCTTTGACGTCTATACAAGCGAAAATATCTACTCCTTTGAAGATCTCTTTCTAAGAAAATAACAGAGCATCAATCTAATAACAAAGGCTTATTCTTGAAGACACTCAGTATTTCAGCGATAAGAATGAAATCTTCGTTTCCAATAGAAGTAATACATTTTCATATAATTGGCAATAATTTTGAATAGATACAGGTATGACTTGTTAGTAGTTATTACACGAGTAATTCTATTACTGTCGAGAAAGCACGCCCACGAGATGTCGCGTAGGTTGAACATGATACCACTTACGGAGAACTGCAATAAAATTGCCAGGGTAAAATGTAATGAAATAAATAGCTACATTTATTTTAATACATCTATATGGTAAATGAAAGGGTAATGTAAATATAATGACTAGACCGTAGGGATTAAGTAAATTAACATGTTGTATGCATGCATATTTACCTGTAATGGGCAGGTTCGCAGGTTGGATAGGTAGTTACTTCTGTAAAATACTAGACCTGTCAAATCTTCAGGTTAGGTAAGCGGACCTCGTGATAACGCTAGGGAAAAGATGATGTATACAATTGTTTAAGTATGTGTGTGTGTTCGTGAAGGTGTATGTGTAACTGGTAGGTACCCCCGATAACTCCTACTGTCTCGCCGAGGCATGCCAACATGCTGCTCAAGTGATTGAGTCTAGTCTGTTAAACACTCAATCAAACTAGTATGCCGAAAACAAAATACAAAAGTAGATGACACTAAAATTAATACAGCAACCAACAAAATCGACAAAATAAATCAAGTCGTCAACGAAGCTCACAACAGTACTTACAAGCCCGGTGATATCGACGTGGAGACCACTTAGAATAGTAAAGTAGCTTTTACTACGCCATTACTCGGTTCCCAGGAAATTTTCCATGAAATCACCTGACATCAGCAACAAATAGCTACGACAATGCGAGTGCTCAATTAGAGAGCATTAAATTGACGGTGATGAATAAATTCATCCTGGTTTTACCTTCGGAACGGAACGTCAGACAGACAGTCAGTGAAAAACCGGACCTGTCACATTTTCACGTTAGGTAAGCGGAACCTGTGAAAATGGGATAACGCAAGGGAGCTTCGGATGGCTTCACCTCATAAATTGTCTTCCCGAAGCTTTGCTCAGAGACTGGTTTCTCAAATGTGCAAACATTCCCTGGGATATTGCTCCTGAGCATAATATTGTTTGTGATTTATATATGACTATGTGTTCCAAGAAAAACAATCAATAGAAAATTCGAAGCACAACTTCTAAGAAGTTGAACGATCTTATCTGTCTGAGAGGTAATTAGATTTCTTGAAAATAAAATAGTTTTTATTGAACGCATAGACAGTTACTTTCATTATACGTTATATAAGAACAATATAAGTTCTAGAGTTAGAAAGAATTCTGACTTGAATGTGCGTTATTTTAGTCCATAAAAGTAGAGTACAGTAAGGTCCAAATCTTACAGAGTCGCGCAACCCAAGACGATATATCCAACAATGTATATGTTACCGGCCAAACCCGATTTTAGGCCAAACTAGTTTTGCCTAGGCTAAACTAGTTCATCCTATGTGCGATCGGATAAACCGGTACAGACTAGGCCAAACTGGTCTGTCCTAAGGGTGATAGGAGAAACTAGTTTATCCTAGGAGGAACTAGTTGAGCCTAATAAAAATAAGTTCACTTCAGGATAAACTAGTCTGGCCTAGTCTATACTAATATTTCCTAGTCAGAAATGTTTAAAGTCGGCGCCGTATTTACCTGGACTAGAATGACAGTTATGTTTTAAGCTAAAGTAGTCTTTACGAACGAGACACAAAGTGTATAATGCGTTGTGTTCATTGTCGAGCCATACTTATGGCAAAATAAGCTTTGATTGTTCGGTAGTAAAGTCAGGTAGTAAAGTACTTAATTTACAAATTACAAATGATAAATACATCTTGATTTTATAACTAGTATTTCTGGTATTTTATTATTCCCTGTTAGCATAAAATAGGCTAAGCTAACTACGAGTAGCTTTCTTGACGTGTACCCATTCATAGAAGGCCCAACCAGTTTCTCCTAGGCCAGACTAGTTTATCCTGAAGTGAACTTATTTTTATTAGGCTCAACTAGTTCCTCCTAGGATAAACTAGTTCCTCCTATCACCCTTAGGACAGACCAGTTTGGCCTAGTCTGTACCGGTTTATCCGATCGCACATAGGATGAACTAGTTTAGCCTAGGCAAAACTAGTTTGGCCTAAAATCGGGTTTGGCCGGTAACATATATATACGCTTAGAAAATGTTTGCGTTTCGCCGGGGCGCGGTTGAAGCATCGTTGTAAGTAATACGGCGTAATGCGGGTAGGTAATAAAGTGCGGAGTGGCGGGAAATGACGGCGGTGACTCCAATGTGCGGTCTCCGAGTTGTGGCGGCGGTGGACTGGTCTGACACCTGTAACTAACTTGTAGCTGTTTGTACAGCTGAAACTAGGCCAAGGCATGCTCAAGAATACGCGTAACCTCCAGGTTAGACACTCCACTAACCGAGCGAGTAGGTGAACGAAAGAGTCGTTTTCCTTTGGCATTATATAAACCATGTTAGAATCATAAAAAACAAAAAAATACGAATCAAGTTTTTTTTTATAAAAGGGCAATTATATCATGAAGCGTGAAGTGGCGCCCAGTAAGGGGCCATCACTTGTCATCAAATCTACTCAATCGATTCCCTTTTGTGTTAGTCCCAGTTTGATTCAACAACATGGCCGCCCTATCCCCACGTCCGGATAACCGTATAAAATAGCACGGATGTCCTTATCCCGCGGATCGTCGGAGGCGATATAAAAATCACCCCCACCTCGGCTTCACCCCCGGGGGGTGAAATGAACCACTAAGCGGAGGAACTTTACCGCGACGTAAGGTTGTTAGTCACATCTCCGGGATTTCCTACTTTTTTGTTTGTCGGATAATGGTGTTTGGCAACTGCGAATAAATATGATTTGCTCTCGCCCGCACTAAGTGGTTTTGATGTTATGGCTTCGCGTCTGTTGACCTCTTTGATTGTAATACATTTGGGATTTGCGATTTATTACTGATATCTTGAGTTGTGTAGGTATATTCATTAGTGTGTTTTCAACTCTTTGATTATTTTTTGAAATCATATTGAAGTAGTATTTTTCACAAAACTTGAATCTTTTCTTAAAATGCTAAATATGCCATATAGAAGATATCAAGGGAACAATCTGCAAGTAAATAATTAATAATGCTCAAAATACCAGGATTGTAAAAGCGGAACAATTAAACTAATAACGAACTTGCAGCGTCGGCGTTGGCTTAACAATCGGCGCCCAATAAGACGGTTGTATCCAGAACCCAGACACTTCTGTCAACGAGACCCTTGTATCAGACGCTGACACACGGGTCGATAGATACTCCTGGCTTTGACATTATTTGCTTTGTAATTTATCTATCTCTTGAATGAACTAAGGAAGTTAACAAGGACGGACGAGCAAATTAAAGGTCCATTGTCAGTCGTATCTAATATACATAATAAGTTAATTAGGATGTTGACAGAGCAGGCGGTTCGTGTGTCGCTCTCGCGCCTAAGTGTAAAACTTTAATTAAAAGTCGACGAGACAGCCCCGGCTGCCGCAAGGATTATCGCTCCCAAATCCTCTTCAAAATTCATCCGCGAAAATACACCAAAATATATCTTACGACCCAGAAAATACGAGCCGTAAACCCTCGTATATTTCAACCAAGGATGCCACTAAAATGAACCCTACTATCAGTGCCGCAAATCACGTATTACCCCAACAAATAACCGAAGAAATCACCGAAATCCGTGTCGAAGTAAATTATGCTTTATTACGCCGCCGAAAAGACAGCTTTTCCTCTTTACGCCTGTCGAGAACACGAAGCCCGAGGCGCCCAAATGGAAATTGATTCGCTGCGAACAGGAAGGTCGCAAGTCACTTGCGATTTGCCCAGTTTTGATAGACCCCTCAACGGATGGTTGTTCCACCCGCCGCGGTGTGACGTGACAAAGGTCGCGGGGATCAGGGCAGGTCAGGGTATGCTGGTGATTCGCTGTGTTCTGCGGTGGATGTTTCGTTATAGTATCGAGCGGACGAGTACTACCGAAGTGGCGAGGGTGTACGATTACTGTTCGTAATCGCCTTGATCCCAATGAAGTTGGTAACAGAGTGCTCTGCCCTGAAGAGTAGGCACTAAACAGATGGGACGAGTGTTTCCAAATAATTTTAGCTTTTATTACTCGGTTTACGATACGATTTACGTTTCTGAAGATATTTTAGGAGCTTTCATGTGAAACCGACCGTGAATGAATTTCCATTCTTGTGCTGTTCCAAACTTCTTTTTGTTCAGGATTAATTTTCGCCTCTACAAAATTCCATTTCAGAATTTTTTCAAAGTAATTAGTAACGGGACGTAACAATGTTAACCTTTCTCAGTTTGTCCACAAAAGCAGAAACTCTCTTCTTCTAATCCTATTATCCCCTGCTAGGATTTAAGGCTCGAACAAAAGATTTCCACTCCTCGAGTTCTTTCTGACGAGACCGGTCTTGTCAGCCCGGGTGAAGCAACCCGTCTTGGAGAAGAAACTCTGACACCAAATCAAGCGTGGCAGTACGTTTTGAGGTAGCAGCCCTACCATCAGCCTAGAGTACTACGGGGCCTAATGACCCGTATAACATAAGATAATCTCACGACCACATCCCAATGGGGGTAGTCAAGAGTAACCTCGCCGAGCTTTCTGTTAGAACAACGTGATAGCATAGAACGGGTGAGCCAACTTTTTTGTGAAAACTGCATTTAAGATTAATTAATAACTCATTGGTGCAAGTTTGGTACCGGGGTACGAACCGGCGCTCCCTGTTTGACAAGCAAGCCGGTGTGCCACAGAACCACAATGACTTACTGAATCTCGAATGAAAGAAAAAACAGGAGGTACTACATGAAAAATACAAGCGCACTCCCAGAGTCATAAAGCGCATAGGCACGCGTGCCGACGCCGATTGGTGTTTGCTAGGTAGGCAGGAGGGGGGGCTGTAATGGAAGTCCACAGACGGCATCCGGGGGTTGGTGCGAGTAACGCGCGACCGGAATTCATAATCTCGGAAGAATTTCTAGATATATCCTCCTTGGATCTGATGATTGATGGCTTTGACGATCCGGATGGGTTGTTGCTAAGAGTCGTTCTTTTAATGTTGTGTTTGAACAGGCCTTTGTACTCGAAAGTCTAGGAATATCTTAAAATTATTAATTATTGTATAGGAATAATCCACTTTTTTTTTTTATAGATTAAGTGACCATCTTATTAGTAGGTACCTACTAATAATTTGTTTCATGTATGTTCTACCTCTTAGCATAACTGTGTCTGTCTCAATAAGCTCTTAATTGCATTTTATCTGTAAGCACTTTTTGGGCACTCGTTGTCTTTATGTTATGTATTGTTTTTCTTTACTTATTTGTATAAATGACTGTTTTGTGCCAAAATAAATGAAAAAAAAAAATTAAAAGAGGAAAAAGTGATAGGAAGTTACTAGGAAGTAAGTAACAGACCTCCCCTGTATACATACATCAGTGGGAGGTACAGAGGACTAATTAAAACTAAAATCTAGTGAAAGGGAATTTACTTTATATGACACAGATGGTGGTGGTTTTCATGTATTCTTTCACTAAGACGGGACTCATGGAGTTAAAAAAGGGTTTAGTTTTTAATAAAACTGGACTTTTAATAAAAATAGCAAAAATGGATTATAAGTATAAATCTAAACTGCTGAAAAGGCAATATCTAAGTGATGTTATAGAAGATTCTCAGGGTCAGGATATTGAAGAATAAACATAGTATTTTATCTATCATCGATGTATAAAAAAAGGAAATCATTTCGAGTGGCCAGTTGATAATCAAATCACTAAGGAGTCTTGTTATCTTGTCCTATAGAACTATTTGAGAAAGCAAGATATTAATAGTTCTATGGAAAACTTGAGAAATATTTTTTCCTATTTATCCCAGTGACGTTAGTTTTATAGAACAAATGTTCCTACTCGAAGACTCGGGCGTACAGCTGGCTCTAAATACAACCCTTATAAAAGCTGGCTTGTTCGCCGCTAGCCTCTGCTAAGTTGCGGCGGCGGCGGCGCAGGCCGAGTGCGCCGACTCACTCGATCACGCTCGTTTGAACCGGGCGACGCTTCACACACACCATTTGTACATATTACCTGTACACTGCTCATGGATTTATCGACTTCATATATATTTTTATACACCCAGCAAATTGCCGCGGCTTGGAAGCTTATCAGTAGAACACGTGATATATTGTAATTTGAACATAAATGTTGTCCAACCAAAGAATGTAAGAATCTAGTCATTCTGCGTAAACTGATGTCCTCGAGCTGACGGCAATTGGTATAAACTCGTAGGGCACGCGCCATTAGCGTCGCTGCGGCGCTAGTGTCGCAGATTCTGCATAGAATTCAAATTCAAAAATATCTTTATTCAGTAGGTAACATAGTTACACTTTGAATTGTCAGTTTTTACATAACGAACGTCTCATCCGCCTAAAACTACTGCAGCTTCTCACAACCTGTATAGCCGGGGAAAAGAAGCTGCAAGAAAAACCTCGGCACAGGGCCCTAGACGTTCTTTAAAAATTTACATAAAATATTTTTATAAAATTGAGTAATTTAGCTGCCTAATATCAGTTCTCAGACAGTTAATCCCAAGCATAAAATTATTATGACTTGTCAATTAGTTTGAATAAAATCCGTCGACTGTCCACTTATTTCATCGCGCGGATTTTCGTTTTAAACCTACTTTATCTTTAGCCTTCGTAATAACACAGTACTTATATCTTTCTCCTTCTCCTTATCGTGTGGGTTGTGAAGTGGAATACCAGCCTCATCAACCCTGGTGTCAGGGTTATGATTGAACCGCCAAAGGCCCCTGACATGGCTCATGTAAAGATTACTCACTTACATCGGTAAGTGGTAACTGGGACCAACGGCTTAACATGCCTTCCGAAGCACGGATCATATTATATCTTTGAATCTGTTATCCACGAGATCAACAAGAGCCGTGACATTTTATCCCTATCCCACGTATCGATTCCTGCGCCGACCGTCACGTCACAATAAGTGTATATTTAGCGCACCCTCCGTGATCCGTGTTTACATTTCATCCTCGCGCGTTAAAAAACATAATAAAACTATTTAAAGACTGCGCGGGAGTGTTTCCAGATGCACCGCCGGCGTCACATTAAAACAATTAACGAAAGCTCCGCCGCGTAATAAATATTAAATGAGCTGTGGAAACGTTGCGGGAAAACGACTGTAAAATGGTTATTACCTCCTGATTTACTGACGCTGTTATTTTAACCAACGATGAGTGGCCAAATATCGACGCATATAGCCTCCGTGGTCCAGTGGTTGAGCGTTGGACTCACGATCCGGAGGTCCTGGGCTCGAATCCCGGTGGGAACATATCACAAAAAGTCACTAGTTTCGTTAGGACATTACTGCCTGATCACAAGATCGTCCGAAAGTAAGATTATCCGTGCTTCGGAAGGCACGTTAAGCCGTTGGTCCCGGTCACTACTTACCAATGTAAGTAAGTAGTCATTACATTAGCCATGTCAGGGGCCTTTGGCGGCTCAATAATAACCCTGACACCAGGGTTGATGAGGTTGGTAATTCACCTCACAACCCACACTCATGATAGAAGAAGACGATAGAAGAAGAAGATGCATATAGCGTTCTGTAGATATCCAAATGCCTCATTAGAGAGATAATGAAGACCGGTGTCAATTAGAATTCGATTACAAACATCAACGCAAAGAAGCTTAGCAATATAAATCTTCAACAAAAGAAACTGTACAACTCCAAACCTACACATCGAATCTTTTGAAAGCCCCGTTTACATTAGATTAGCTCGCTCATTGTCAACTGACGACGCTCATTATCGCGGTACCTGCAGGTCATCGCTCGCAAGTCGCAGGCGAGTCAATTAATCATGGGGTAAGCGGCGCGACAAATATTTGCACGTTACTGCCCTCACACTAACACGGTTTAGTAGCTAAGTGTGATAAAAATACTGCTACCTGCGTATTTGCTTAGTTAGAAACCTCGAAGAATAATAAATAATAAGAGAAGAGTACATATCAAATTGCTGGAAATTTAGACGAGTGAAATCTTCTCCCAAAAAAAATGTGCTTTAACAAATAAACTGCATTTACACTAACTTAAGTATAAACCTAGTCTCTTAAACAAAACTATCGTGTTAGCGTATAAACAGTGTATACGTTTCTAACCGTAGCACAACCATGCCGTAACGCGCGATCGACCAATTACCTATCCGCCGGCAAATTCGCAGCGGGGCGCCGTCGATATGAGTAATTATACCGAGGGTTAATGTTGATGCAAATTGGAGATTAGTGAGTTTAGCGACTCGCCCAACCGGGAGTTTAGACTGAAAACGAGCCTCGGTGTCGACGACCTGTGCTATAGAATATGGAGTGTTTACTTAGAAACGACTTATAAAGATTTTGTTTATTGGCTCGGAGAAATCGTGTGTTCTGGAAAAATGGGAATATATTAAAGTCATTTATTCCTCAATAAAGTTTTTTAGTATTGACACAAACAGGATTCCAAAAATGTATATAAACTTATTATAAACAGACCTCACCACTATATAGGAGTAATGCTAAGAAGGGAGAGGTGTAGGTAGTATAAACAACAACAGAAATTCAAAGCAAGATGCCACTTAAAATTGAGTACAGAGCATCTAAACAAGGGTGGCGTCGGCAAACATCCCTGTCAATATGGTTGACACTCCACGGAGTCTCTAATCCGGGGGAGGGGGAAATTAGCGCTCGAGACTGAATTAATTACCGATTGCCGCTTCGGCGGCTTCTCGAGCTGGGTTAAGGCTGGGATTTGTTAAGACTCGTTTGGGAGTGCAAAAGAGACATTTTGAAATTACACAACACTTACAAAATCGGAATAGACAAAACCACAAGCCACTATAAGACAATTAGGTAGTATGCTAGGTCAACAATAAATAATTAATAATAATGACATTCTGATTACCTACTAAATACAAATAGGTCTAAAACTGACAAAATGTAAATAGGTCTAAAACTATTTAAAAATCATTTTCTTTTGTCTATTTAATATATTTATGAATCGTGTGCCGCACAGTGTCAGGCGGCAAATTCCAGCTAAGGAATATGCTTCGAATCTTTAATCTTCTGTTTAAAGTGAAATTGCCACAACAGCATTTGGTTGGAAAAGGAAAACATATCTTGCGTCGATTGTCAAAATTATTCAATCACAACTCATTTACATGACACATCAAATCACATCAGCCCTACTAAATATTGCGTTGCGTGTTGTCACCCCAGGGTTGCTGTCGTAACATCCATAATTTAATCCCAACTGATGGAATTGTCTCCATGTAGCTCCACTTCCCCACTAATTGAGTTGTCATCTTTACAATGTAGGTTGATCTTTGTATATCCAAGTAAAACGTTGTCAATGACGGCCTCCGTGGTCCAGTGGTTTGAGCATTGGGCTTACGATCCGGAGGTCCCGGGTTCAAATTCCGGTGGGGACATATCACAAAAAGCACTTTCTGATCCCGAGTTTAATTAGGACATTACAGACTGATCACCTGATTGTCTGAAAGTAAGATGATCCGTGCTTCCCGGTCCGTTAGTCGCGGTTACTACTTACTGACGTAGCTAAGTTAGTAGTCGTTACATGAGCCATGTCAGGGGCCTTTGGCGGCGCAATAGTAATCCTGACACCAGGGTTGATGGGGTTGGTATTTCACCTCACAACCCACACGATTGAAGAACATCTTGACAATGTTTAAAAATCTCCTTTTATCATACAAGGTTTGGAATGTATGTCTTAATTAAGCCCATCCTTTGTTGTTGATTTTGACATACAATACATTTTTTTATAAAACATTTAGCAACAGTACAGGTGGGCGGCCTTGTTGTACTAAAATTACTGAAATAAGTGCATTTTAGCACTTTTGTTGTAGCTGTAGCTGTCAAAATTCATCAAGAATGTCTCACCGAACATCATATCATACAAAACCATTGCAAACAAATTACCAAATATCTCGAGGCAATCCATGCAAATGACATTACGCTATTAGACGAGATCGCAGGGGAGGCTCGTGATGTTAGTTAGTATAATTGACGTCTAGTGATTCTGACAAGGGGGCAATAATGCCCCTTAGGTATAAACCTAGCAATGTAGGAGATAGGCACAAACATAATTCCTTAATGTGCTGAGGCAATCTGTTTGATACAGGGTGTTTATTTAGTTATGTATAAAGTACAGCCACAGCCACATCACATACATTAAAACATTTTTATATTTAAAAGGTTACGGTATTGTGACTAATATATGTGACAATTACGGCGTCAACCGACAACCTCTGACAATGTGGGTGTTAATGGCATGGTAACGAAAACTGTGAGGGATGATTCAGACCACGATTATGAGTTGATATCAAGTGGAAAGTATGTATCAAGAAGGAGTTTTCTTACAGGAAAATCCACTTGATATCAACTCAGAATCGTGGTCTGAATCATCCCCCAAAGTATTCGTCACGATGTCACTAACACCCATATGTAACACCCGTACTTGTACGAGGTGTAAGTGACATCGTAACGAATACTTAGGGGGATGATTCAGCACTTTATTCTGAGTTAATATCAAGTGGAATTTACCATCGCAAAAGTATAGATTTCAATAAATTTTATAAAACACTAAGATTTTCTAGAATTTTCCGACGTAAAATTGCAGTTGATGTCTTAATCATCCCAATCAAAGTATGTTCGAGGGGCGATGGGGGTGAGGTAAACTTAACTTAGACGCTGGTGGGGAGCGGAGTGTTTCCGTTCTATACGTAGTATTATTCTTTATTCTATGCTTAAACATAGCTGGCGAAGAGTAGGTGTAGTTTTCACCTCTGCCTACCCCCTCGGGGATACAAGCGTGATCCTGTGTTATGTTAATTAGAGATGGCACTGGGATTATTCAAATATTGACTATTGTCATTTCTTTGCAATAATTTCTTATTTTTGAAAATGTGTCTAATGATATATTTAATTTGTTTCAGGTAAGACATGCGCTTTTGTTTGCAGAGTACTGGTAACGTAAAAAACAACGTTGACAAATTGTTTTCAAATTCGTTTATATTCTTCTTCTTCTTATCGTGTGGGTTGTGAGGTGGAATACCAGCCTCATCAACCCTGGTGTCAGGGTTATTATTAAGCCGCCAAAGGACCCTGACATGGCTCATGTAACGACTACTTACTTACATCAGTAAGCAGTAACCGGGACCAAGGGAATAACATGCCTTCCGAAGCACGGATCATCTTACTTTTTTATATATTAATAATAATAAATTAATAATTTATGAACAACAATGGTTACGAATAATGGCCCTGATCCAGATACGTCCTAATTTTATTTTAAGTTCCTCCTGTCATTTTCTTCTAGTTGACAGGACAAGGAGACATGAAGTGTATAGGATAGAGATACCTACATATGCGTACAATTACATGAAACAAATATACCTAATATTAGACCTATGGAGGGGTCGTTGCTCCTCAGGCGAATCCCTCTCAAATCCATCGCTTACAGGTAATACAAAATCGTTTCATGCGAAAAGCCACGGGTGCCCCGAGGTTCCTTTATCAGCATTATCCTGCTGTTCACAGGGTCGGTTTATCTAACCTGAAGATTTGACAGGTCCGGTTTTTTACAGAAGCGACTGCCTGTCTGAACTTCCAACCCGCGAAGGGAAAACCTGTCCAATACATGCCTGTATTCATTTATGATCCAAACATGAATTCGAAAACAAATTCGACAATCATTGGTTTAGGCCTGTGCTGGATTCGAACCTGCGACCTCAAAGTGAGAGGCAAGCGTTCTACCAACTGGGCTACCACGGCTCAATTAGACAATCGTGCTCATCTCCAAATATTTCCTACGACGACACTGTCTTAATTACAACCCACATTTTCACTTAACCCCTCACCCGGCGAGTTCCATTGCCTCACACAATGATTTGATGATCAAGTAGAATGCTGGACTCGTGAGTCACAGAGTCATCAGGTCAAGTGGTGTCGCCTGCCCATTGTGAGTAACTGGTTTAGTGAGCGTATTCCTTTGAGTGTCTTAGGTGCACATTGATAAACTTAGCATCGTAATTCGTATGCGGTGTGGTGTGATGAAGTCCTGATGAAAGAATGAGAGCCGTTTGATGACAGGTGAACAGCCCATCGCTCGTATAATGTTCCCAAAATTTTCAGGTAACGGACTTTAGTCAAACCTATTTTTTTTTTAAATAAAGATAAGATACATATACTTTGCTAAACCAACTAGAGCGTGGCTCTTAAATTAGTCATGTTAGTGACATCGTAACGAAAACTGATTGATGGTTCAGACCTTTATTCTGAGTAGTTATCAAGTGGAATTTTCCGTTGCAAAAGTATGGAATTGAAAAATAAAACAAGTATTTTTAAAACAGACCAATTTTTCTTTTTTTTTTTTTGGGGTGGAGTAGTCGAGCTGCGCGTGTTTACAGTTTCCTACATTATAGTATATCTATGGCACCAAACAAAGTAAAGGTGCCAGTTTCCAGGTCAAAAAAAAAAAACAACAACAATGCTTTTTTGGCGACATTATAGTACAGTTACACTTTGTAAACAATGCTTTTTTAGGCCATAGAGCGTACACTTTTTCAAAGAGTTTAATTATGTATGTACTTATATTAGACTTTTTGGTTATTTAAATGCCAGATTAAAGTAGAGGAGTAGAAAAAATATTTTATCTATCTTAAGTTCAGTGTGTATGGTCTTTAATAGTACAAGAACTACCGATGTCTTGCCACTGATTGACCTTTCAGTTTAAGTGGCGTGCGCGACGCGAGTTATTCAATGACGGGACTTTGAGTTTATATTGACGTACTGTGTGCTCTGACCCGGGTGCCTGGTCGGGATGAGTTAGTGCAGTAACACAGCCAGTCTGTTGACATTTTTAAAATACAAATTAAGGAATATTATCTCGCTCTATGTAGTTTTTTTAAATACATACATACATACTGTAAATAATACAGAGCCACAAGTAATTAAAGACAACATGCAGCCACTGTTGATACGATGTCGTAAGCTGGACATGATAAACCTTATGGTGATAAGGGATTAGATAGTTATTATAGGTTATTATAGTTATATACATATAGGTATGAAAGCACTGCCTACCCTACAATGTAACTCAAATAATACAGTAAAAACACCGAATAAAAACTTTTGTTTTGTATTGTTCACTAGGGGACCCGCAGGTGCGTCGTCAAGTCGTCACCTTAGCGCATTTTCGCAAAATCAAATTATCACTACATAGTATAAAACAAAGTCGCTTTTTCTGTCCCTATATCCCTATGAACGCTTAAATATTTAAAAGTACGCAACGGATTTTGACGCGGTTTTTTTAATAGATAGAGTGATTCAAGAGAAAGGTTTATATGTATAATAACATCCATTAAATAGTGGAGAAATACCGTTATTTTTGAGGTTTTTAATGTGATGGCGTAAATAATTTAATTTTTTCCTCAGCATTGCACCCGAGCGAAGCCGGGGCAGGTCGCTAGTTATGATATATTTTTTGTAAATAACACCTCGCATTAGACACGCTAGTTTTTATCCAGGTAAAACTGAGACGAAGAGCATGTAGAACACATTTCGAAAGACTTTATAATTAGCGATCACCACAAATAGACGTTACCATATACCTACGAGAATATAATATGTTTACCTCCTGACTTCCCGTCAACGCGTCCAAGCGTGTTTTGCACCTCAGATCATAGAAACAAGGTAGATATGCCCTCAGCACTAAATTGCGAGTCCGCATGTCGCATGTTAACCCATGTCGGCGTGTGAAGCGGCCGCACCAAGACATTTCTAATTGGACCGCAACAACGATTTACTCGCCCTTAATTGCGTAGGAACATATATTTTTTTTTCTATTTTGTTATTTTCTCTTGACCATGACTTTCTGGCCTGGAGTCCTAAAACACAGGGTATCCTAGTTTAAGGCTCCAGCCTCTACAAATATTGTATTTTTGTATGTATTTATGTATCCATGTGTTTTTGTAGAGGAAATAAAGATTTTACTTAACATAAGCGCTAGTCGTGTTCGCGCGATACCAAAAAAGCAATGATTGATGTGGAAGGTTACAATACGAGCGTTCCCTCATAATATGACCGCTATCGTAATATGACACCTAAAGGTTACCTGGAAGAGATTGCTACTTTAGCAGTAAGGCCGCCTGTTGTACTACCTATCTAATTATAATACCTAATGTATTTTTAATATGATTTGTTCCTCTAGTTATTAGTGTTTTCCGTGCTTCGGAGGGCACGTTAAGCCGTAAAAACACCTCCACCAACCCGCATTGGAGCAGCGTGGTGGAGTATGCTCCATACCCCCTCCGGTTGATTGAGGGGAGCAGTGGGACGTATATAGGCTGTTTATGTTATGTATCTATGATCTTCAACAAGTTTATCCATGATAATTACGTTGAATATTTATGATTCTGATTTCTGATTTAAGTGCAGTAAAGAGTTTTGTATTGTATTGTAATAATAATAAATCTTTCTTTATTGAACATAGGCTTACAATTTTACATTAATAAAAATATAGACAACTATAATAAGACCAATTACTTTAGATATGCGGCGGTCCCTGCACTAAGCTCAGCTTGTATCGCAGGGGCCAGAGTACGATTTCCTGTCAGGATTTACAAAATGGACACACGGACAGAATACAGAGCACTATGAAAAATTATAACTGCTTATATCAAAATACACAATAATGAAACATAATAAAAATATTTAAAATTAACAAAAATAAAACTTCTAGGTATGGAGTAATGTGTGTGTGTGTGAGTGTGTGTGTGTGTGTGTGTGTGTGTGTGTGTGTGAGTGTGTGGGTGTATGTATGTGTGTGTGAGTGTGTGTGTGTGTGTGTGTGTGTGTGTGTGTGTGTGTGTGTGTGTGTGTATGTGTGTGAGTGTGTGCATGTGTGTGTGGGAGGTTCAAAGGGAGCAGTAGCTGTTTTTCGGCATTAGAGCCTCTGTTTCGACATAGTTTAGCTCTTGTAACCAAATTTCGATCGCTTTCTTAGCCTTGGACGTGGAAAGTGTTTTTACGAACTGCAGAGCTCTGCAAACCTTATTGTAAAGATATGGATGTAAAAAGAAAGGATGACGTTTTGAAAAGCTGGTCCTAACAAAGGGAACGTAAACACTAAAAACTCTACGTTTTATCAGTTCATCATATTCCTGAGACCGGATGGTAAGCGAGTGTGTTCTAATAGTTGCTCTAAGTATAAATAGCTGTCGGACTCGCAGTACCTTAACTTCACTATACAAGTCATCCGTAGGATACCTAAAAGGTTTTCTGACCATTACTTTAAGGACGGCTCTTTGGGCTCTTTCTAGCTCCAGCATCCAAGATTTGTCCGCACCACCCCAAACACGAATGCAGTACAAGAGAATGGATTGGCATATTGCTTTGTACACCAATACCAGAGTCTTTTTGTGAGCTGCGTTTCGTAGACGTTTCATTATAAATATGACTTTCCTTATTCTTCCCGATAATACCGCGATGTGTGTCTTAAAAGTAAGATTTTCATCTAACACAATGCCTAAGTACCTAATATTATTTGTGCGTTCAATCGATAGTGTAGTAAAATTAGAATTATTTTGAAGTAATTTTATGGGCTTAGAAAGCGGGGGTTTGGAAGCTCGTGTTTTGTAGAACGCTACATGTTTTGTTTTGGAGACATTTAAGGAAAGTAAGTTTTTATCTAGCCAATTTAAAATCATCTTCATGCCTTCCTCCGCTGTTTTGTAAACCTTGTCCCAAGATGAACCTCTGAAGATAATGACAGTGTCGTCCGCATAGCAAAAGATGTCAGCGCTGTTAAGAGTAAGTTCAAGAATATCACTCATGTAAATAATAAAAAGTGTTGGACCTAAGATGCTTCCCTGGGGTACTCCGAAATCAAGCGGTAGCTGATCGCTCACTGCTCCACCCACTCTAACACACTGTCTGCGATTTGAAAGGTAGCTACGGAACCAATCATGGGCTACACCTCTGATACCGACATTGTGTAATTTTTGCAAGAGAATCGGGATTGATACTGTGTCGAAAGCCTTTGCAAGATCCATGAAGACACCAAGGCAGCAAAATTTTTGATCTAAAGCCGATGAAACCACATCAGTGAGCTCCAAAACTGCATCTTCCGTCGATTTACCTTGTCTAAAGCCAAATTGTCTGTTAGGGATTAGACTGTAATTTTCAAGATAACCAACTAGTCTTTTGTTTACCAATTTTTCCAGTAGTTTTGAGAAAACACTAAGTAAGGAGATTGGACGGTAATTACTTGGGGTACACTTATCGCCAGCCTTAAAAATAGGTGTGACTATAGCAGATTTCCAGTTCTCTGGAAAAATCCCGGATGAAAGACTTAGGTTGCAGATATGAGTAAGAGGCGTCAGGATAGCAGGTTTGATTTGTTTTATGAGGAAGGGGGTACATCCATCTAATCCAGGGGCACTGTCGGGTTTGAGATCACTAATGAGCTTGCTAAGTTCACTTTCGTTAGTAGGCGTCATGAAAAAGGAGTGTACTGTTGATGTTTGGGATGCTACTTCAGCTGCTAAAGATTCTTGGGTGCTACCGAGTCTAGTCAGGGTTTCATTGGCTAATGTTTTACCTATGTTAGTAAAGTAACTATTACATAGATTCAAAGAAGAATGGGGGTCGCTATCTGTTTGACACAATTCAGAGGGATCATTATTCTTTTTGTTCATGTGACACATCTCTTTGATAGTGTGCCAAAGCTTTTTAGGGTTATCTTTATTTACTGTAAGCTCTTGTCTATCATAGTCCGTTTTTAATTTGTGAAGAAGATTATTTAGGAAGTTACGGTATCTTTTATAAGTACGCTGATAAATTTTATTGGAAGGGTTTTGTTTTGCTACCAGGTGTAGTCTGTCACGATTCTTCTGGCATTTCATTAAGCCTGGGGTAATCCAGGGCTTAAGGTTAAATTTAGAGCGACTTATGACTACTTCTTTAGTGTTAGTAGTAATTGCATTATCTATAGTATAACAAAATGCAGATACAGCCTCGTGAATATCGGATGCTACGGAAACATTAGACCAATCTGCAGAGGAAAGAGCACTCACCACAGCAGGTATATTAGTTTTAAAACGGGTACGTTTGCGTTGATTATGTGTCTTTTGGAGTGCCATTCCCAATACACAGATGTTGTGATCTGTAATGCTTGTATTACAAGTATATCCTACTGCTAGCTCCGAGTGTTTTACAAAAAAGTGGTCTAAACATCCACTTCCTCTAGTGGGTTTTGTAATTGCTGGCAGCATCTGATGTTCAGTCAACAAACTTATGTAGTCAGTACATTGTTCTTTAAGAGGTGAAGAACATAAATCTAAGTTCAAGTCTCCTGTAAGTATAACTGTCTTTCTATTACATGCGCCTTGTAACAACTCCTCAAGAGAATCGAGGAATCCTTTAGCATTAGCAAAAGATGGAGAGCGATAGATGCCAAACATTAATAAGTCAGGACTTATTTCGATTTCGAGGCAGTTGCAATCAGTACAGGAAGATTCCTTAACTACAGGACTCCAGGAGTCCCTCACGTAAGCAGTTACTCCACCAGCTTTGTTTATGAATGTGTGCGTGCGGAAAGAGTTATAACCAGGTAAATTTGGGATAATGGAATATTCAGTCAACCAACATTCAGTAAGTATTATGACATCAAAATCTATGCCAAGGCGTTTTAAAGCCACCACAAAAGAGTCAAAATTTAATTGAATGCTTCTTATATTAAAACAAAGTGCTTTAAAGTTTAAATTGGCAGCCAGACAGCTACTGCATGCTTCCAAGGTCTCGAGTGAATGACAGTTTAACACTAGTGAGTTGTCAAAATCTTTTATTAAATTATCCACTTAATGTGTTTAATTGTAATGAAATGATGTGGAATATTATTTGAGTGACTTCACCCGAGATCAAGAAGTAGCGCAGATTGTTCCCTCCGTGATTGAAATAAAGCGTGTATTGTGTGACCGTTTTGTGCATATACCGGTACCACCGGCTATGCTCGCGCGGCATCTCTTACTAACAGCTCTGTGGGTTGCACACTGACCAGGTCCCTGCAAGTGGGTTTACGACTGTCGCCGTCCTAATTGTGATTAATGTTGATACTGTTGCAACATCGCGGCTCTGGATGCTTGTTGAGATCATGACTTGCCCGTTGAGACCCTTTCATCTCATACTAATGACAACTTCGCAAAATGCCACCTTCTCAGAATGCCAACTTTTTTTTATGTTAACCAGGCAGGCCATATTAACCAGCCAGGACGTAGAGTTAGTGACCAACCAGAGAGTTTGACATCATTACACCGTGAATACGCTAGTTTCCAACTAGTCAAATCAGTTACTTTTTACTAAACGTGTTTTGAACACGAAATTACTATGCAATTTGTATGAAAAAGCACACTGTGACGTCACAGAAAAACGTGATAAAATGTCGGATTTATTATTACGTTAATCTTGGTAAAATTCATATGTGAAAATAAAATAAAGTGAAGTGTTTTCCTGTTTGTGTAAATTGAGTTTAAAGAGCCACCAATCGGCTCGTGTATTTTTTCTATTTATTGTGAAATAGAAAAAAGAAAATGCTTTTGTTAGTTTTAGATCTGTCTTTATTTAATAATCAGAATTTCATAATTTATCTTGAACCTAGTACATACACGAGCCAATCGGTGGCAGGGTTATTATTGAGCCGCCAAAGGTGTTTCACATGGTTCATGTCAAGTCATCTTTTTCACAACCCATAGGATAGAAGAAGACAGATATTTTTACCATATCTCCCTTTCCTTCGGGAGGTGTCCGTATCATTTGGACACAACCAACAGATGGTTCGACCAAACCGCAAATCATTCCGATCGCGAGGAATTATTTATGGCGCAACCGCCTGACAGCTGCGACGTAACGTCCGCTTCCGGATCCGGTGGCTCGACTGACTGTTTGTCGATAACAATCTCCTTATTTCATGTCTGTTCTAATACGCGTCATACGTGTACGACCACGAGTACTAATATGTATATGTATCTATATGTACTTTGAAACCATGTCACAATGTATCCGCCGACAAGGAAAGGGACGGGTAATTAAAAAGAAATAATTTATTTTCAGACTACAGTCCATAGGTTAGTATGATTAACTTACATGCTATGTAACAAGGTAATAAAGTAATGTAGATAATAAAATAAACGCGGAAAGAAGCCCCTACACAAATGCGCAAGCTCATCGTGCGCTCGGGCGCAACACGTGCAGCTCGGTGAACCGGCCCAACAACGCGGAGTCCAGCCGGTCTCCGACCATCCTCAGGACGCTGTTCGCTGTTGTTTATCGACAAGCATAAAATTTATGGAACACACGTCAATTTTAAGCACAAATCTAAAACAACCGTCTAAAAATTTTACATTGGCCAATAACCCGACAGAATTAAGTTGACGGCACACGTCAAACGGTTTGCATACCAGCGAGTTACCTTTTTGATTCGCCCGGGTTATTCATTATTTTACTCATTACAGGGCACAGGTGTCGTGGTAGACCTCATAAGAAACGGCGCGACCGCCACTGTTTGTAGCAGTAACTACACTGTTTGTAGCAGTAACTACACTGTTTGTAGCAGTAACTACACTGTTTGTAGCAGTAACTACACTGTTTGTAGCAGTAACTACACTGTTTGTAGCAGTAACTACACTGTTTGTAGCAGTAACTACACTGTTTGCAGTAGTAACCACACTGTTTGTAGCAGTAACTAGTCCCACGTTTGCGGAGGGTGCGTGTGTCAGCCCAGTGGAATATTTACGTAAACGTTGATAGCGTGCAGGTGACCGTAACATGAGTTATGTCACGCTGCGCCGCCTGTGACATGGACAGGGGTGCTCTATATTGGTCACATGTTGAACTGGGTAAATTTTCGTGCTGGCCCTGTCCGGAGAATGTATGACTTACACCATAAAGTCACGGGTTTGAATCCCGGCTCGAGCTCTCAACGACTAAAGTTTGAGTTCATGTTTGGATCATAGATAATTGATTTTATTGCGTTTATAAATCCGAAGGGAACTTATAAAAGCAGCGAATGCTACGTAGATAGACGTCGAACGGCTATTGGTCGAAGCCCTCAAGACGCGCGCGGCGCGGGGTTAGGTGTCTTGTCGGTTGCGTGGTGCGCAACCAACCCTGCAGTTGAAATCTTAACTGCATACATTTTATTGGTGGCGTCACCGTGGTGTCCCAACGAAATATGACAATACAAATATACTTTATTGCACCAAAATAAAAGGAAATATTTACGAAAGACTTTTACATGCAAATGGCGGTCTTATCGCTTAAAGCGATTTCTTTCAGACAATGGAGGAATATGTGCACCGTGGGACGCCGGAATTGTGGAGTTAAATAAGAGACGTTCACTTCTAAGACGGTCGTTTATTGTCTGCCTGTTAATGTGGTATATAACATAGAGAGATATAGAGCACTTGCATATAATATAGGTGTGGGGGTACACACTACATATTATTATGTAAAATTAAAAGATTGCGGGTATAAACTACCACTTACCAATAAATATATGCACATGGCAATAATAACTATATAAGTATATATAAGGTAAATTATTTATTTTAGTGCATGTATTTATTGGTAAGTTGTACTTATAGTTTATATTTTATTTTATGGTTATTTTACTCTGTTTAAAGTTTTCAAACGAACAAACGAAATTAAACTATTAAGTTCTGAAATGACACTATAGAGTTGGTAAATTGACACCTACAGTTCTGCAAATGTTGTTATTTTTAAAACGAGGGGAGTCCATTGTACCCCCCTCGCCCTCAGCCCGTCAGCCACAGTCATGATCGTGTACGATTTTTGACGTATTTAACAAAGTGTGAACATAATTACGAGCAATAGCGAAAAGGGAACAGTGGGTACAAAACTATCTCACTACACATTTATTTCTCCTCGAATAGTCATCTCGTTGATATGCACCCCGCTTGACGTGTGCTGTCAACTTAATTCAGTCGAGTTATTGGCCAATGTACAATTATGAATAGAATAGAATAATTTTATTTGCTTGGAAACATGGTTGTAACAAGATGGTCACAATTTTATGTATAAGGATCTCATGATCTACCAAGTGTATAGCATGCAAAAACTTACAAGAAATGAGATAATCATAAATTATTACAATGAAAGTCATAATTAAAAAAATAATGTCAAAGAAATTAATATACAATATTACAATTATTTAAATTGATAACATTCAATGTCAATTATTAAGGAATGTCAACGTGATTAAATAAATATATCAATTAATTATTATATTACATTATGACAGGGTTGTTTAAATTTCTGCCTTAAATTCTATGCCTGTACGATACCGTTCCTTTTCTTCTCGGTGGATAAGGTCATTTTATCATTTCTGAAATTTATTAAATGTCTGACGATAAATTGTCGTTTTGTCGATTGTTGCTAATATGTAAACCCAAATAAGTCATGTCGTTCTGTCAAAATACGAGCAAAATCACTTGACTAACTCATGTTAGGGAAAAAATGAAATTTATCGATTTCGACAAAATTATATTGACTCGATCGATAATTTTATCACGTTGCGTATGTTAGCCATGCTGGAATCAGCACAGCTGTCCTGGACATACTTGGACTGGCTTAGGAGTGTCTCTACTGTTGTATTTAATCTGTGGCCCAGTGCAGCAACGATCGGGGGGTTGATACACCGCTTAATTAGTTGCTGGAACTAATAGGGGCTGGGGCGGTGAGCATTGTTGAAAAAAATGTGGTTCAACTGAAAAATGTGTTCATTTTTTAAACTGTCCGGTGGGGACAAATAAAAAAAAACACTTTGTGATCCCTAGTTTGGTTAGGTTAGGTGTGAAACGTGGACTATGACACAGAGAGACAGAGAGAGGTTGGAAGCGTTTGAGATGTGGTGTTGGCGAAGGATGGAGGGTATAAGCTGGACTGAAATGGTGTCAAATGAAAAAGTGCTGGAAAGAGTTGAAGAAAAGAGAACCATATTGAAGACTATAGAGAACCGGAGAGGAAATATGATTGGCCACCTGATACGACACGATTCATTTATAACAAACATTATAGAAGGAAAAATTGAAGGGAAGAGAGGAAGGGGTAGACCTAGGATAACATTTATGAAACAAATAAAAGAGAAGGTGCAGGTCGTGTCGTATCGGGAGGTGAAGGTTTTGGCGGGAAGAAGGGAGGAATGGCGGTTACTCCACCGACAAGAGCGCAGCTCTTAAATAGAGAGAGAGAGTTTAGTTAGGACATTACAGGCTGATCAAACGATTGTCCAAAGTAAGATGATTCGTGCTTCGGAAGGCACGTTGAGCCGTTGGTCCCGGTTATAACTTACTGATGTAAGTACGTAGTTGTTACATTAGTCCTGTCAGGGGCCTATGGCGGCTCAATGATAATCGCTGACACCAGGTTTGATGGGGTTGGTAATCCATCTCACAACCCACACGATAGAAGAACTCATGCATGCAATTCGGTTAGTTAACTTCCGACTAGAACTCGACTAAGGGGTTATGCTCCCATGTACTTAATAAGCAATTTATATAGGTTAGTAACAATATCAATAATTCAAAATATCTTAACATTTTTGATTCATGATTTGCTTTTGGCCACAAACTCACCGATAGTATATCATGTAGGCTAAGGTGGTACACGCTTACCTGGTACTGGTTTAATGATGATGATTGAAGGTTTGGTGTCTGTATGATCTATTAAACTTTGATGTTATTATTTGTTGTTCACCTGGCGAAGAGTAGGTGTACGGTCACGAGCATTAATATGTATACACTTTGGTACCATGTCACATTAACTTTTTTAACAAATTGAACTGCAAGTCTCACTAAATGTCAAATATGTTAGTGCGACAGAGTCCTAAAGTGGGTACATTGTATTGCTCATGACTCATGACTGTACCTATATACTATAGGTATACACCTCTGCTTACTACTTTAGGGATACAGGCGTGATGCTATGTTATGATGTGTTATGTTTGTCTCTAATAATTTATTGTTAATAAATTATTGTTTTCCATCTTTCCAGGGGTTAGCGCGAACAAGCTAAGCTCGGGCAAGCGCGAGCTAACTCCGAACAAGGGCGGGCCGTTCGCGGCGGCGCTGCGCTCACTCGCCAAGAACGCGGGCCCCGACAGCAAGGACGGTGAGTGTAGTATACGTAGCTTAGCGGACGCGTGCCACGAGCGGAGCGGGAAGCGTGTAACCACGCACTTTAAAAAAAAACCCTGTCTCGCACAGTGAGATGTGGGTATTTACTATTTAGTTGTATGTCGTGAGCTTATATCGTTATTTTAATCCACAAAAACATCAGTTTGAGTATTAATAATATTATGTAACATAAACAGCCTACATACGTCCCACTGCTGGGCACGGGTATGGAGAATACTTCAACACGCTACTCGTTAGATATGTATTATAATTAGTGTATAATAATAAACTTTTATTTCGGATAATTTGGACCGAATAATGTTAGTAACAAAAACTTCTTAATTAATAATGTTAGTATAACATAAAACATAACATAACATTATAATGTTGTGGATAATCTGCAGCCTAAACTTAACATAACAAAATACTTTATTGCACACATAGAAAATGCAAAATTACAGGCACAAGAGAAATAGAAAAGTTTAGTAGCCGGTCTTATTGATAAGTAGCAGTCAGATAAAACTATAGAAATAAACTTGACTCCCAAAAGCTTTAGGGGACGTCCGCGGCGCATGCGTCCATTTCTTTTATCGTACTCACTTCGAAGCACATCATATTCTATTTTTAAAATTTCAAATTATACAGGTCCAAATTGTATACAAAGCCCCTAATTTGACATTAGTATACATTGTAGCACTCGATATAATGACGTTAATCGCTACCCGCTCCGCTCAACGCTCCACGTATGCGTGAACGCGTCCTTAGTTGTAGCAACGCTTAGCTGCATATTGAGGTGAATAATTCTAAATTACAATAAACGCATTAAAGTATTTACGGCTTCTAGAAAAAAAAATGGGCTACTTTTAATATTATTTTTAATGACTATCAACTTTTATGGATTTATTTTTAAATAGCGCGAGTTTATTAGCAAATAATGATCTTAATTAAAAAATATTTACATTTAACAGCCCGAATTCGTACGTTTATATTTTTTGGAGAATCACAGAATATTTTTCTAGATTTTATTATCGTGATTTTCAATTATTCATCCCACTGCAGCGGAATTCCTTCTCTTTTTTTCTTCAATTTAAAGTTTTATTTCCACCAAAAAGGCACTTGTTGGGTTGGATGTCCATCGCCAGTGTACTTAATATTGTTAATATTTCAGAAAATTAACATTTAGATTTAATATAGTATGCTATTTGTAATGATTGATCAAAGTTGAAAAGATAACGAAAAATACTTGTTGTGAAAACTTTGGTCAATCAAAAAAAATGTTGTCATGTGTTAAACAATTTAATGTCTAATTTATATTAATCATATTTCAGTTCGTTATTAGTTTTATGGTGTTTATTATTATCATTTTGTATTATTTGAAGCGTGCATTTGGCTCTGGCTACTCTGAAAAAATGTTTTATAAAATCATCTTCATCAATTAGTCCGCATCATTCCAATGTCGGGTACAGGCCTCCTCCATTTTGCGCCACTCTTTCCCGTCCCCTAAAACACAATAATCATCATCATCAGCCGTAAGACGCCCACTGCTGGGCATAGGCCATCCCCAAGGATCTCCACGACGATCAGTCCTGCGCTGCCCGCATCCAGCGGCTTCCCGCGACCTTCACCAGATCATCGGTCCACCTTGTAGCGTGACCTACCCATAGAGCACAATAATATTACAGTCAAAATATCACTAAACTGTTGCCCCAGCCCGGACACTCCGTACAAGGATATCATTCTTGCCATTCAACTCTTTAAGTGCGAGCGAGACAAACAATCCGCGCTCCCTTACTTCTTAACGGTCTACGGCCATTTAGACTAAAGTGAGCACCAGAGGGGGTGAGGTAAATCTAGCTCGGCGCCCGATACGAATTGGTGGGGGGCGGGGAGTTACCGTTCTATACGAAGGACTATGCTTTTGTCATAGTTCTGTTTTACCTTTCTGGGTTAAGCTCCGTTCAATAAATAAGATCAAGTGTGTAATTTAAAATTGCGTAGTTTGGTATGTCAAAGATTAATTATGAAATTCTGATTACTAAATAAAGACACATCTAAAGGTGACAAAAACCTTTTCTTTTTTCTATTCAACAACATATATATAATAAGTGCAACATTTTGTCACGTTTTTCTATGACGTCACAGGTTTCATATAAATTCCATAGTTCAGTAAAAAGTAACTGATTTGAGTACTTCGTTGAAAACTACCTTATTCTCATGGCCTAGTTACTCTTAACCCCGCAAAGACTTCAAATCCCCGATAGCAATTCTGGTGTTTTCCCTCTTTCGGAGGTTATGGGGGTCGGTCGGCCCACCTCGAACCGCATCTTTCTGACCCATGAGGGTAAGTGTCTATGAAGACATTGCCTTGAGCTTCCTGCCTGAAGCCAGTATGAGGGTTCCCATCCCTCTCCATTTGTCCAGCCAAGTGCTAGTAAATATCTTCAGAGAGCTCTAACACCATTTAATGTTACCCACATCTATGATGGTCGGCAGCGTTTCACACACCATTCCACTTTCCGCAATGCAAAACAGTTCGACACTCCCAATACATCTCACCCAAAAAGTCAAAAGCGTAAGAGCCAAGTGTACACTTCCCCGCCGGGGAGCGTTCTGACTGTGGAGTGTGCAGGTTCTGCGCCTGCGCCGGAGCGCGACAAGGAGAAGACTGCGCCTACGCCCGCCAAGCGAGCCTCGCCGCACCACCTGCCCGCCAGCGGCTTCCAACCCTACCGGCCCGATGACCGGTATGTATAGTATAGTCGACACACTATTGTTACTGCTGCTGAGTGAGGCTCTTTTATTTCAGGAGTCTGTTTCATAAAACGTACAATTGTAAATTACAACATTTTGATTATATCGACTATTATTTTGCGTTAGCTTGGTATATAATTTTTGCATGCCAAATTGCGGCAAAACATGAGATTCACATATATTGTAAAACCTGTTTTATGAGCAAATAAATAATTTTGAATTTTGGTGTTCATTACATAGGTAATATGAAACTGCAAAATATTCGTGATAACACATTCCGCAATGTACATCAAATTGTCTTTGTAATTTATTTGATTTCTGATTAAAATTGACGTGCGTTATTTTAAATATAGCGGGTGTCAATTATCCGTCCCTTTCTGTTTCGGCGAATAAGAAAATGACGGGTATAACTCTCCTCCATCAACCACCATCCATCCATCCGTTCCATCGTGTGGGTTGTGAGGTGGATTACCAACCCCATCAACCCTGGTGTCAGGATTACTATTGAGCCGCCAAAGGCCCCTGACAAGACTCATGTAACGACTACGTACTTACATCAGTAATCAGTAACCGGGACCAACGGCTTAACATGCCTTCCGAAGCACGGATCGTCTTACTTACGGACAATCAGGTGATCAGCCTGTAGTGTCCTAACCAAACTAGGGATCACAAAGTGTTTTTTTTGTGATATGTTCCCACCGGGATTCAAACCCGGGGCCTCAGGTTCGTGAGACCAACGCACAAACCACTGGACCACGGAGGCCGTCAAATTATAATTTTGGGCTGATAAATTAGAAATTACGTTGTTTGATTTGTTATCGACACGAAAGACGAAGCACCATTATATTCTATACATAACATAAACAGCCTATATACGTCCCACTGCTGGGCACAGGCCTCCCCTCAATCAATCAACCGAACCGGGGTCAAATCAATGCGGGTTGGTGGAGGTGTTTTTACGGTTAATAGCCAGAACCAACGGCTTAACGTGCCCTCCGAAGCACGGAATCATCTTACTTTTTCGAAGAGTCCTTACCAAATAAAGGACAGTCTCACAAAGTGATTTCGACAATGTCCCCATCGGGAATCGAACCCTGACCTCCAGATCGTGAGTTGAGTGATCGTGATTGTATTCTATATAAATAATTAAAAGTGATTGCTCGTGTGTGTCCCCAGGTTATCCCACCCGGCGGCCGCGTCGTTCCCCCTGCTGGAGCCCGCGGCGTACTCGCCGTACGCGCATCCAGGACTGTACTCCAGCGCCGCATTGCAGTACAGGTACACACTTACCTGTTATACTATTTCACATATACTTAAACTTTCGCCCGTAATCGCTAATGGGATAATATACAGCCACTTTTGATACAAGGTACTAAGTACTAATATCCATAAACTGATCAAGAGGTGTTTTTTTTTTCGCGTTTAACCGCACTTTGCCCGATGGTAAGTGACGATATTGGTCTAAAGCCTTCAGCGAACACGTTAACTACAATAAAAAAAAGTCTTTCTAAATTTCTTAAGGTCCCTTAAGATCCTTCTTTTCACCAACAGAATAATTCTAAAACCACGTCTCTCATATTTCTCAGGTTAGCAGCAGAGGAGCAACTCTACCTAGAACGAGTGTTCCGAAGTGGCGTAGGCGTGGGCTGGCTGCCTCCCTACGCGTTATACCCCCCCCTGGCGCCGCCCCTGCCGCTGGTGCACCCCGGCCACCCCGCGCACGCCGCCCACGCTGCGCACGCCCCGCATGCACACGCCCACGCCGCGCATAACGCCCACGCGGCGCATAACGCCCACGCCGCACATGCGCTGCACGATGAAAGGGAGAAGGAGATTGCGCTGCAGCGGGAGCGGGAGAGAGAGAGAGAACGAGAGAGGGAGCGCGAGCGGGAGAGGTACGGGTTTATGTGTGTGGATGATTTTGTATATTATTTAGTTTGTAGTAAAGTTAAAAATAATTTAAAGCTCTGTTCGGAGAACGCGTGTTTTACATTAATGGCAATAATAAGCATGTGGCGGATCTAAGTAGTTGACCAGCTAGTTCTGCCTATATTACACAGATGGCGCTTATCATTCAGCGCAGATGGTCTAAGACGCGCTAACGAAGTTCGTACAGCGCGCTGCAACTTCGAACATAACATCATTGGACTATATCTTGTGACTATAGGGGTACTGTACTCTGTTTGGTACACCGAAAATATTCTTTGGTGGTATTTTACGTCGTGTAAAGGCATAGTGTCAGGGATAGTTTTATTCTATTTCTCGCCTATATCGTCCTATTGCCGAAGAAAGGCCTCTTTTCACCTGTCCTGTCCTCACGGTCAAAAATGTATGTCCCTAATTGCAGGGAGAGGGAGAGGGAGCGCGAGCAGCGCGAGAAAGAGCAGCGCGAGCGCGAGCGCGCGGCGCGCGAGAAGGAGAGCCGCGCGCGCGAGGCGCTGCGGGACGAGCAGCGCGCGCTGGCCGCCGCGCTGCTGCCGCCGCACCTGCTGCCGCCCTACGCGCTGCCGCGCCCGCTGCTGCCGCCGCCGCTGCTGTACCGCCCCTACCGGCCCTACTACGAGCCGCGCGGCCCGCCGCCCGACGCGGCGCTGCCGCCGCCCAGCCAGCCGCGCCCCGCCACGCCGCCCCCCGCGCCCGCGCCCCCCGCCGCCGCCCCGCCGCCCGAGCCGGCCGCGCCGGCCGCGCCCGCGTCGCCGCCGCCGGACGCCGCCGACGACAAAGGTGAGCCGCCGGCCGCCGCGCCCAGCCCCGCGGCCGGGCCCGCGCCGCCCACGCCCGTGTGACCGCCGCGGGCCGCCGGCGGACCCCACCCGTCTCTCCGTCGACCGCGTCAAAGAGCCCCTTCTGTCGCGGGCGAACGGAAACATTCTTAACAAATTCACGAGTTCAAGACTTAATCAATTTTTTTATTGTATTCGTTAAGTGTAAAGTATGATTTGAACGAAGGTGCTCCCTAGTCCTTGAATCGAAGGAGCGACGAAATATTCGCGGGTCCGGTCCCGTTCTCTGTAAATTCTTCGACTGAAGTTTTAATACAAATAAAATTAAAAAGGCTGCGTTCGTTTCCAATTTTTTGACCGGAATCATTTTTTCTCCAGGCCTACATCGTAAAAATACTTTTGCTTCGCAGAAGTCGAAAAGTTGGAAACGAAAGTACAATAATGTAACTAAAGACTTATGGTGACATATTCGCATAGAAACGACTATCACGACCCGACACTAATCAGGGTGATACAGAACATGCAACAACACTGCCTAAAATCGTCTTGTGATGTACAAAACTTTGATTACTAGTACATAAGTATTTTAGTAACAAATATATTTAGATATATACTCGCTTCCGTATGGAGATACTTTTATTATGTGACTTCACATGTATGGTATTCAATTTTTGGGTCAGAAATGATCTTAAAACGATTAGACATAATAGCCACAGATAGTATAATAAATTGGGCTTGTGTCGTCAAAATTGCGTAAAAAGAAACCGTGGAAATTGTTTAAATTTATATTCACTCGATGCAATTTATACGTAAACTTTGACGCCACCGTGCAATATATATTACCTACAGTTGTTATGTTTAATTACGAATAAGTATATAATATATTTTCTCAGTTCTATATAAATAATATATAGGAAGATAAATGCCTATGAAAAGTATGCCAAAAGTGTTATGTATCGCCCTGTGTTACTGATAATAGCGATCAAAGTCGCCTGGCGCGGCGAGGCTGTTTCAAACTTATAATTTCTAAGTGTAACCAATGTATATTCCTCGATATATATCTAGATTTTATCCTAATAGATATATGGAATTGTCTAACCAACTAACGTTCTGGTGTTGTATACAGCTGTTTTATAACTTAAAAGCGATATAAAGACATAAAAGCACTGCAAAGGTTATATATAAAACGTAGCTACCATAACACCAAAGCGTTTGCTGGCTCATATAATGCAGTTTCGCTTCGTCTATAAGACAGTTGCATTTTCAATAATAGGACAACTAATTTTCAATGTTTGTAACATACTTGACGTAACAGAATGTATATTGTTGTTATCAAAATAAAAGACAATTTGACATGTGTAGAATTCAGAATAACCGAAATTAATTCTTATAGGTAATCTTATCAATTTAATAATATTATTTCAATCTAGACTTAATTATGCGTACCTCATTTCCTATGTAATATACAAGACTATTTTGTTGAATTATTTTCTAATTTATAATAAACTTTTTCTATTCTATTCTATTCTAATATTTATAGTACATTATCTATTTGATGTGCGATATCTTAAAGATGTAGCGAACTGTAAACTAGATGTATATCGAAAGGGTATTGTTTGTACGTTCGTCCGGAGCCCAGCACGTAGCCGTTAAGACATCATATTGTACCATATCCCCACTCTTGTGATAACATGCGACGCAGTATCGAGGCTCCGGCGATAGAAACGTGTTTTATAACAAAAAACCTCTTATACGTTATAGTTAGCATATAATTTTAGCTCTTAATAGGTGTTAAATAATGTTCGGTTCTGTTCGGCAGCATTTGTGGACGATATCGTCGTGTAAATATAATATTTAATAGTTAGATATGATATGGACAATACCTAACAAGTGAAAAATGATGGTTTTATTGAAATACATTCAATGAAATTAGTATGTGCATGCGAGGCCTTTGCGCGGGGACAAGGGATCTTGGGGGTCTTGGGGGACCTTGGAGGTCTTGAGGGACCTTGGGGGTCTTGAGGGACCTTGGGGGTCTTGAGGGACCTTGGGGGTCTTGAGGGACCTTGGGGTCTTGAGGGACCTTGGGGTCTTGAGGGACCTTGGGGTCTTGAGGTACCTTGGGGTCTTGAGGGACCTTGGGGGTCTTGAGGGACTTTGTGAGATCTTGAGGGACCTCGGGGGACCTTGTCGCCGCGCCCGGGCGGTAGTCGTTTTATTTTTGTTGCCCCCTTGCTTAGTAGCGCATGTAGTTAGACGCTGTGTGTTTGATATTTCGACTCGACGATGCGATATATGTTTCTGATGTGGAAGAAATTAGCAGCCGATTCGAAGTCTATTATCGCTGTTATAAACTTTACAGGGAGATTTTTAACTGACATAAAACTTGCATGCGAAAAACGATAACGTATAAAATTGGTCCTCACGCGAAAATGTATGAATGACCAAAATAATTTTACGTCGCGGCCAAATCTTACAATTGATCATTTCATGATGTGCTCGATCATTTAATGAAATAGAATATTACTCGTTGGCCTCGTCATGATGTAGTTTGGCCAGATCAATGAACACGATTTGATATAGAATATCTTCGTCAACTTCGGATATTCGATTTCAGGGTAACTGTAAATATTAATACATACATCAAACATAACATTACGTCTGTATCCCTGATAGGGTAGGCAGATGTGTATAGTATACACACCCACTCTTCGCCAGCTATGTTTAAGTCCGTAATGGGCGCGAGCCTATTGCCATTAACCGGGCACTGTATTTTGGTGGGGAAACTCCTGAGTTGAATAAGTTGTATTTGTAAAATTAAACAATAAATAAATAACGCCTAGTGCACAAGTATAATTTTGACACACGTGATAATGTACAGTCAATGAGCAATATAATATACCCACTTTAGGACTCAGTCGCACTAACATATTTGATATTTAGTGAGACTTACAGTTCAATTTGTCAAAAAAATTAATGTGACATGGTACCAAAGTGTATACATATTAATGCTCGTGACCGTACACTGCATACAAAAGGAAGGCGTTGTCACCGTATGCTCCTTACCGCGGGCGTGCGAGCGAGATAAAGTCTGCGCGCGCTCCCTTACTCCTTAGCAGCTTACGGCCATTTAGACGAAAGTAATAAAATCGGTGCGGGGCCGTTACCGTTTTATTATTTGAAAAAAAAAAAAAAAAAAAAACTACTCGGATCAGGGCGTCCCGAATGCGGCCTTGTGAGATCTATTGAGTCCCTTCCTCATAAAGACCTTTTCGTTTGATAAGATTTAGCGTCTTTTGGGAGGAAGCTCCATGACCTGGGGGTCCATGATACATACTGTTCTATACGTAATATAACATTGTATAAGAAAACCAGATATGCTCAAAACTGACAGCTAGTATTTCAAGGTTAGCCCAGCTGACGTCATCCCACCCTACGTTGCCATTTCAAATAAAAAAAAATACCCACGTCAGATGTAAATTTTGTACTTTTAGTAAAAGATTTACGTACAGTTTTAATGATTTTTGTATATGTTACAAATCATCATCGGCCCATTAACGTCCCCACTGCTGGGGCACGGGCCTTCCCTATGGATGGATAGGGAGATCGGGCCTTAAACCATCACGCGGGCCCAGTGCGGATTGATGGTTATTAACGACTGCTAATGCAGTCGGGACCAACGGCTTAACGTGCCTTCCGAAGCACGGAGGAGCTCGAGATGAAAACTTTTTTTTTGTGGTCACCCATCCTATGACCGGCCTGTGCGAAAGTTGCTTAACTTCAACAATCGCAGACCGAGCGCGTTTACCGCTGCGCCACCGAGCTCCTCATGTCACAAATAATAGTAATTAAATACATTAGTAACTATAAAGAGACCTGCCTGTATAAGCGAAATACTGATTCTTGCACGACGCGCATTTTGTACCGGTGTACGGTCACTAGCATCAATATGCATACACTTTGATACCATGTTAAGTATATGATGTTTTTTGACAAATTGAACTGTAAGTCTCACTAAATGTCAAATATGTTAGTGCGACAGAGTCCTTAAAGGGGCCCATATACGGTACGATTGGTCATAACGATCGATCATTTATTTATTTGAAACTGAAGTATAAACACGTGTTCTAATAATTCAATACGTGCCTAATAAAATGGAAAATGAACTTCTTTTCCTTACCTATGTGGCGGTAACTTTGATTCGGCTACAAAACAAAAAAAGAAAGCCTAGAAAAATGTGGTAAAGAGCCACACACTGTCGATTCATCGTTACGATATTCATGATTGCATGGGTTTTTGTTGCCATCTCCGATATCGTCTTCGATGAACGATCTCGATATACACTATCGATTCGTCGTTTTGATCGGTCTGAAGCGACGGATCGTACAGACAAATCGTACCGTATATGGGGCCCTTAAGACTTTTTGTATGACAGATAATCGGGCCGATTTTTCCTCCGACTCTTATGCCCGATTTTGTGACCGACTCAACGCTCACGTCCGCCACTTTGCCTATGGGCTATCGAGGGAGCAGCACGTTATGGACAGCGAATCTCATAAATATAAGGAGGAAGGTGAATTTACAGAGGCTCTGACTTTTGAGGAATAGAAGAGAGGAAAGAAAGTTTTAGGTTGATCCAATAATCTCTGAGAAATATTTTATGTTCGTCATGCTGATCTGAGACTTCGACCAGACAAGTTTTTTTTAAATTTATAGAATGTCCATTAATACATTTGATGAGCTAAGCTGCTAGCATTAGTAGAACACGCTATTACACATGAGCGGGCTTAGAACCGTAATCGTGAGACTCTTTCTCGCCTCGACATACGTCACCCGTCACTCTCTCACAGTGCTGCACAGAAAGAGACAGATGATCTCTGTCGCGGCGAGAAAGAGTCGAGTGCTTACGGTGCTAAGCACACTGGACACTGTAATGAGGAAGTGCATTCATCCAGAAGAAAGGCTAAGCCTAACCCTAAAGTGGGTACATTATAGTGCTCATGACTGTACCGCGCGGCGAGACGGAATTCGTGTGTTATTATTTATTCATTTTTGACGTGACTTATTGTAGATTTGCCGCAAATGGCATTAACTATTTAGTCGGACAAATGGGGAACGCTGAGGGTTCTCTACAAAATTTAGGACATCAGGCCTGAGGGCGCCCAGTTAGACGCGAACCTCAGCTCAGGGCGATTATATTTGACAGATTTAATCGACCCTGGCTGGTCGATAGCGGTAAGCTATAATGAATGAGAGTCCTGGAGTTTGCTGTCGCGTCGTCGGGATACTTGTATGAACTAGACATAAATCGTTTATAAAAAATACCGATAGAACGCAACCTCTGTAGGGACGACGACGTGTCTCAACCATAGTTTATTTTCTATACTCTTTGACAGTGCAGAGAACATTTGTCTTTATATTCTGTGGACAATGCTAAACTTGACAAAGCGCTTGACAACAACAAATCAACAATCCTACAATAAACAATTAAATAAATAAATTGGTTTGGACCACGCGCTTGCAAGAGTCCAACTGGCTAAACACAAAACGATAGCTCCAACGATTCTGTACCTAAAGGTCGGTATAGACTAGAGCATCTTTTCAAACATTGTCTCGTGTGGGGTCTGAAGTCAAAGATTGATGCCATCAACACTAGTTTCAGGGTTACTATTGAGTTCAGGGTTACTATTGAGGCGGTTACAAATTGTGTAATTCAGTCTCACGTTACAGCTTCTTCACTCGCGGTCATGCGAATCAATGGCCAAAGTAGACTACCGTGACATCAGCCAGCTCAACGAAGGAGACATCAAACCCAGGGAAAAGTCCTTCTTAGACCTCTCAATCGACAAAATCACCACTAGGAACAGCAAGGATTTGATATATGGTAATCATCATTCTCATTCCTAAGGCTGCTTTTCCACCTTTTTTTTTTTTTTTTTTTTTTTTTTGACGTGACTTATTGTAGATTTGCCGCAGATGGCATTAACTACTTGGCCGGACAAATGGGGAGCGCTGAAGGCTCTCACCCGGTACAACGTTTAAGACAACAGGCCTGAGGGTGCCCAGTTGGGCGCGAACCTCAGCTCAGGGCGTCGTCTGAGAGGAAAAATATTTGAAAGAATTAATCGACCCTAGTGGGTCGATAGCGATAAGCGCTGAATGAGGGAAATCGTCGACCACGCCGGCGGGGTCGGTATCGGGGTCCTGAAGTGTTTGGTGTCGCGAGCTGATTGGCTGCCTCTATGGCTAGAGTAATCGGGTCGTCGGGATCGTATATTACGTCCTTCGGACGCCGATACTTTTCAGTACCGTCCCTAAGCGGGATGTAATCGGAAGCCGCAACTACCAGGGGATTTGGGTGGTGCGGAGCAGAATCGAAAAAACGTTTGGAAGCTAATTTGAGCCATTGGGCAATGGTTGGCAGACCTAGGTCAATGTGCAGATTTTCATTGCGAAGGAACCACGGAGCTCCCGTGGCTTTCCGCATGAAACGATTTTGTATTACCTGTAGACGGTGGATTTGAGAGGGACTCGCATGAGCGAAAACTACCCCTGCATAGGTCATGATCGGACGGATGCAAGTCGTGTAGATTTTGACCTTATTCCTAAGGGACAATTTACTTCGCTTGTTAAGGAGACAGTGAAGACGGCCCATTACAAACGCGGCGCGATCGCGCACACGTTTGATATGGGCCTTGAAAGTAAGACGTCTATCTAAGACTACGCCGAGATATTTGACTTGCTCCTCCCAAGGGATCGGCTTGCCAAACATCTTAATGATTTTAAGTTGACGGCGTGACCGTGGCGTGTTATAATAGCCCTTTGAAAAGTACACCGCTGCACTTTTCTCCGGGTTTACCTCGATTCTCCATTTGCGAAACCACTTGCCCAAGGCATTGGCCGCGCGTTGGAGGATTCCGGTCATCATAACTCGACCACGGCACGAAGAATAGATGGCTGTATCATCCGCAAATAAAGCTAATTCGGTATTAGGGGATTTGGGAATGTCACTAGTATACAATGAAAATAGTAAAGGGGAGAGGACGGAGCCTTGTGGGACTCCGGCATGTATCGGGTGCGGTGACGAGAGCGTCCCTTCCACGCGGTAGCGAAAGGTTCGATTTGAGAGGAAGTCTCGTATGATGTGCACGAGACGGTCTGGCACTCCCAGTGAATAAAGCTTGTAGATCAAGCCGTTGTGCCAGACTTTGTCGAACGCTTTCGCCACATCGAAGAAGAGCGCTCCCGTAGCGACAGGTTTTTTTAAGTTTAATCTACTGGAGATATGTTCAACAATACGGTGCACTTGTTGAACGCAGGAGTGTTTGGTTCTAAAACCAAACTGCTCTGGTGGAATAAGACTATTGGATTCGGCGTAGTCCCGTAATCTAGCAAATATGAGCCGCTCATAAATCTTCCCCATGGTATTGAGGAGACTTATAGGGCGGTAGCTTTTCCACCAGAGCTGTGCGAGTAAAATGTGTCGTACGAGGATTTGTAGCTGTGCTGTGGAAATGTGTAAGTAGGGGTTTCCACCAGAGCTGTGCGAGGTAAATGTCTCGTACGATGAAGTGTATGTAGCGGTTCTGTCAAAATGCGCAAATGTGCGATCCTTCGCACACATTTCTCGCTAGTTTTGTATGTAGAATGACCTCGCTTCGCTAAACCCTTTTCCACCAGAGCTGAGCTGAGCGAGGCTAGGAAAATGAAGTGACTCTATTGGTGGATTTTTTCCTCGCACACCGCTTTGCTACCTCGCACAGCTCTGGTGGAAGAGCAGCCTTATTCCGGCTTAGTTAAAGCCTTCTGCGGCAAATCTACAATAAGTCACGTCAAAGAATTCCTTATTCACAAAAGCTAGGTATAACATGGCACTAGGCCGGAAAAACTCACGCCCGTATCCCTTAATGGGTAGGTAGAGCCATAACTAATGAAAGGGCAATTTGCAGTCACTTATACGAAGTCCTTAGATGGATATAATGGCCCATAATATATTATGATGATAGACGATCACCTTATGCCTATAGTATCGATACAATCCCTCTGTCGGGTTTTCCGACATCCCCGGGAAGATAAGCAGGATGCATTTTTAAGTTTTTGTTAATATTCGCTCGGTTCATCTATTAGGTACTAGATATCTTAACAAATATAAACAACCTATATACGTCCTGGTTTGGCATAGGTCTTCTTAATCAATTGGAGGGAGTATAGAGCATCCTCAACCACGCTGCTCCACTGTGAAATACCTCTAATACATAGTAAACTTCCAATTAAATCTTCTATCGTGTGGGTTCCGAGGTAGTTTAACCAACCTCATCAACCCTGGTGTCAAGGTTATTATTGACCCGCCAAAGGCCCCTGACATGGCTCATCTAACGACTACTTACTTACATCAGTAAGTAGTAACCGGGACCAACGGCTTAACGTCTCTTCCCAAGCACGGATCATCTTACTTTTTGGACAATCAGGTGATCAGCCTGTAATGTCCTAACCAAACTCTAGTTCTAGTCTATTGTGATCTCTAGATCACAAAGTGATATTTGTGATTTGTCCCCATCGGGATTTGAACCCGGACCTCTACATCGTGAGCCCAACGCTCAACTACTGGACCACGGAGGCCGTTAAATTATTCAACTAAAGAAAACTGCAAAATCGACTGTTTCTTCACGCAGGTACCTTAACAGGCTGGGTAGCAGGCGTCGGTCTAGTTAGAGTAGGTAAAGTGGCAGCATTTGGGCTAGGAGGGGGCATCATACTGCTGCACTTTGCGAGCGAGTGTGGCTATATTCACGTCAATTGGGACAGAGTGAAGGAGGCAGCGAGTAAGAGCCAGGATTGGGTGGAAACTATCATGAAGTTCGTCAAGAAAAACAGCTGTTATTCCGTCGGGTTTGTCGGCGGGTTTTTTTTCGGCGTCGCTTCGACGTGAGGTTATATTGAAGTTATAATATATTCATAATAAATCGAAACTATATTTAATGCTGTTGTAGTTTCAGCGTTTTATTTCTGATTGGATCTTGTTGTGGGATAAAAAATACTCATTAAGGCTGAGCCAACCAGGCACTGGTGGATCAATATTAATTCATGTCATGATCACGCGTATTTTAAAAGAAGTTTAATTATCTGCAAGTAGATATCTCAATATCCAACATGAATATCAACTAGATTAAAGTTAAAAGTTGCGAAACCATGGAATTTATATAGACTATTAATTTACCTGCACTTTTATCTTCCAAATGGGCCTATAATATAAACGTATTTTAATGATTCAAAATATTAAATGGAATGCTTATAAATTATTTATAATTGTAAATGTTATACAACTAATTAATTAATTTAAAAAGTAAGTAAACAGAAAAGGCGGGAACGGAAGTGAAAATTACGCGGCGAACGAAAACAAATGAAGAACGGGATTAGATTGGTTCCCCGACTTTTCTAGGGCTTTTTTTTTGGTTGTGGATTGGGTGGTGGAATTACGATGAAAATTATTAAATAATCGATAAAGTCACCTAATTACAGTGTTTTCTTGAAACAATATACAAAGATTTCATTTTTATAGTGCCCGCATAGCACGTAAGTGCGAGCGAGGCAAACAATCCGCGGGCTCCTTACCGGCTTACGCCTATTTAAGACTGAATTAAGACCCAGAGGGGGTGAGGTCGGCGCCTGATACGAATTGGTGCGGGGCGGAGAGTTACCATTGTATTTGTAATAATATCTAAATATATAAAAGGAGAAACTGACTGACTCACTGACAGACATATCAACGCACAGCCTAAACGGCTAAACGTAGGCACTTGAAATTTGGAAGGGACGTAGCTTAGGTACCGTAGAGGTGCACTATGAAAGGAATTCCCGAAATTCCCACGGGAACGGGAATTAGCGGGAAAATCCTTTTGTATGAAAAATTTAAACCACTAGACGCTTGAAATTTGGCATGCAGGTACCTTAGTAAACTTAACGCTTAGTTGCGACAGGATATTGTAAAATTCTCACGGGAACGGGAGTTAACGGGAAAAAACATTTGTATGAAAAAATCTAAACTGCATAAGTCAGATGCTTGAAATTTGACATGCACTCCCACACACACAAAGATCTCTCTTTTATAACACGCCACGCGGACGAAGTGGCGGGCAAAAGCTAGTTATTCTTTATTCTATGACTGACGTCAAGACCAGGTCAGGCTCGGTCTTACAACCGATAAGATGAATTCTAATTTCAATATCTAAGGCGCACATTTAAAGCAGATTATTATGACCACACGTCTGTCCAGGGTGGTTGGACAATATCGAAGCTCCGTGTTGCTCTATGATCTGTCTGACCTTCCATCCCGTGAAGGGAAAACCAGCCCAATACAGGTTCAGTCACATACCTCCGAAAATGTATTTCTCGGGAATGTGGGTTTCCTCACGATGTTTTCCTTCACCGCTGAGAACGTGATAATAATTTAAGACCCAAACATGAATTCGAAAACAATTTCGCAATCATTGGTTTAGGCCTATGCTGGATTCGAACCTGCGACCTCAAAGTGAGAGGCAAGCGTTCTACCAACTGGGCTACCACGGTTCACATACATTTATCTTTCACGTAAACAGAAAAAATGGAACCCACCTACAGTCGTCTTGTAACATAAGTATAAGTAAGTATTTACCTACTTAGCAGGTGTTTGCGTAAGTATAACGAAATCAAATTGATATACTTAATTAAACTGACAAAAGAACTTAGCTAAGTACTTCAAATGAATGGACCTGTGTTGTGGAACTAGTTGGCCAGCTAGTTCCGCCCACATGCAACAGTTGGCGCCACATTCAATAATGCAGTCTTCAAGTAGTCGTGAAACGCGATATCGAAGTTTACACAGCAAGACGCATATTACAACTTCCAGCATAACACCGTTGGATCGTATATCCCTAGTCACACTACCAACTTGTGGCTAGCGGGGTACTATTCTCAGTTCGGTACCCCGAAACTAATCCTTCGGCGGCAGCACATCCTCGCCGCCAAGACCATACCTTCGTTATATCTAAAATATCTAAGCGAAAACAAATGATGGAAAAGAGAATTGGCAATATACTTAGATCGAATAATTCGCATGACAGGATTAAGACGCGGTGGTGTTGTTAAGCGCTCATCCCGGCTTGACAGGGACAAAAAACTTGCGGGTTCAAGCCCCGAAAGAATGAGACTTTCGATTTAATTTTCTCTTAAAAAAATGCTATAAATCATGGAACTACATCTTACTATAAAGTATATATCTATTGGTAATGGTTTGGGCAAGCTTTTTTATATTGACCGTAAGATGGAAGTGTTGCCAAAGTTAACAGTCAGTGGCAAAATCAACCAAGAAGACTGGTTCACCCTGGCCTGAATGACGAAAATATGTATATCAAGTATGACGAGTACCCAAACAATTTATTTAGCCATTTGTTCATAGAATAAACAATTATACTACGTATAGAATGGTTACTCTTCGCCCCCCACCAATTCGTACTGGGCGTTGACGTTACCTCACCCCCCTGGGTATTACTTTATTCTAAAATGGGCGTAAGCCGCTAAGGAGAAGCTGATAGCGGTGTACGGTCACGAGCATTAATATGTATACACTTTGGTACCATGTCACATTAACTTTTTTGACAAATTGAACTGTAAGTCTCACTAAATGTCAAATGTGTTAGTGCGACAGAGTCCTAAAGTGGGTACATTATATTGCTCATGACTGTACTTAGCATGTGGAGATTGTTGCGGTATCTAGTTTCGGTGGGGGGAGTTGAGCACCCTTTCTGTAAGTAGGATAGTACTAAGTATACAGGGTGTTAATGACGTCGTTACGAAAACTTTGAGAGCCGATTCAGACCATGATTTTGGGTCGATATAAAGTGAAATTTTCCGTCGTAAAGTATGGAACTGAAAATAAATAAAAAAAACATTAAAATTTTCATGATTATTTCGACCGGAAATTCCACTGGATATTAACTTAGACTCATGATCTGAATCAACCCTCAAAGATTTCGTATTTGTTACGGTGCATACTAACACCCATATGTACTTGTATGGCTATCTGTACGTACTTGTACGGAGTGTAAGTGACATCGTATCGAATACTTAGGGGGATGATTCAGCTCATTATTCTGACTTAATATCAAGTGGAATTTTCCATCGCAAAGGTATAGAATTGAAAATAATTTTATAAAACACAAAAACAATATAATATGAATGTTGCGACGGAAAATTCCACTTGATAGCTATCAAATCATTACCCTCAGTATTCGTTACGATGTCACTAACGCCCTGAATAAATTCTGTGATTGATTACATATTATGGTAAATAACTACTACAGATAAACATATCCAATCATCTTTAGACTTCAAAACCGAATGTAACTATAAATACAAAGCAACTGTGACGTAATGTTTAATAGCCTTGACATTGTTGTTGAGGCCGGTCGTTGACCTCAGATCCCACATAGAAGAAAAACGTGATGTTCGTACATTACGAAATAATTCGGACCACAGAAGGTTAAAGCACAAAAGAGGTTCGAGAAATCATACGATTCATTTCTAAACTATGTTCGAAGGGGGTGAGGTAAACCTAACTTAGACGCTGGTGGGGAGCGTCAACTGAAACGCCATCGAACCTGGAACGCATCCCAAAATTTTGACAATAAGGTATTTGACTGGGTCAAAGATAAATTATAAAGTGCTAATCTAGAAATAGAAGCCAGTCTAACATCAAACTCATTTTACTTTTCGACTTATTTTCGAATTTTATTTATGAATTAAGTAACCCTCACAGGACAGTATTTCCATACAAACTCCATAGAAAACTTTCGTCTTGACGTTTCGTAGAAAGTATCTCATTTGACTACCTATTCCATATCGCGGTGTCACTTTGGAGACGTCGCCTAATATGCGCCTAAACATTACATTCCGATGTGATCACATCGAAAAAAAAAAAAACAAAATGGCGATTTTCCAAAATGGCGCTACGTGGTTTCTACTATAAGGCGACGAAGCGAAGTGGTTAAACCCGTGGTACGGTCACTGGCATTAATATGTATATACACTTTAAAACTATGTCACATTAAATTTTTTGTCCATTTAAACCGTAAGTCCCAATAAATGACAAATATCATAGTGCGACAGGGTTTTAAGTTGGGTACATAATATTGCTCATGACTGTATATCTTATACCAGGGTTAAACCAAAGCCGAAACGCAAGCGAACCTCAGACGTTGCCATCTGTAGAAACAAGGTTCATAGCTCTCTAGAAAGCTGCAGGCAACCAAGCGTCGGCTAGACGATACATAGATCGAAAAAAATCGCATGGACAGGAGGAGGACGCGGTGGTATAATGGTTAACACGCTCGTCCTGGCTTGACAAGAGGGTTCACGTCCCGTCCGAGTCAGAATTTTTAGTTTTGAATTTCTCTTTGTAACCGAATAGCAATCAGCGTAGGTAACAAGACATAAAAGCTAGACAACGCTTTGCTTCTAGTAGTAACGCTAACATACCAGCCATGTTACAATTTGTTGGCATATCGGTACACACTAACCCACACACTCACACACACACACCCACACACACACACACACACGCGCATATGTATGTATATATATATACTCATAGTGCTATGGGCAAAATTTGATATTTAGTTTTATTTTACTTTGAAAATCTTTAGATTACACCTACTTACTTATGTGTTTTGTTTATAGAAGTCATACTTGTTATTACTTTTCTTAACTCACAAACTGTACCTAACCCTTGGGAATTGCGAGACATTCCCGCCACAAGTATCCTAGGATTACTTAATGGGAGGTCTCGGCCACGATGTAACTAAAATTGTTCCAAGAGAAACGGCGGCAATAAGGGAATTTCCAATCGACATTCCCCAAACACACGATAGATGGCGTTATTCACTTTTAACGTGATAATTACCTATTTTCTCATTGCTGGGGTACATAATTATTCAAAAATTTAATGTAATGGCAGAAGCATATATAAAACTAGTTGCTTGATATTTAGATCACATTATGTAAGAATGATGTTGCTACCTATATTGCTTAACTTTATTTTAATCAGAATAATAATGGGTGGAAGTTGTAATTGTACCTTGGTGTAATAAAAAGGGTCATCTTTTATACCCAAAAACAAAGATAAAAGATGCATATGTCTGTTATCCATGAAATTAGAAGTTTTAACGGAGAAAAAACTTAACAACGCCATCTATCGTGTTTTTGGGGAACACCTATTGGATAGTCCCTCATTAAAAAGAAAACTGTAGGTAGTCACGAGAAGTGGAAATTTATTGTTCGAGCCCAACAACCCAGCAGCGGATAATAATGATTAGAAGAGAGAGGCAGTTAAAATCTCTCAAATATACACTGCCCAAGTGGAGTTGATAATGTAATTTTCCATATTTCCCCGTAGCATCTAGTATCAATTCTACTTGAGCAGTATACTTGAGTGTTTTAGCTACACATTTTTTTTTCAAATTTATACCGTTTATGAACAGCTTTCGCCCAGTCTCTATCGGTAAATCTTTGTTTGATAACAAAATGGAAATTTTCGAAATTTCGATGTTCTAATCATAGTCAAGTTTTCTCTCTTTAAGAGAAAGAATGGCATCAAGATTTAAAAAAAAAATGACCCAAATTTCGCCACAAGATTTTAAAATCAATCAACCCTAACAATTCACACCAACGATTGTAACTTGGCTTTTCTCACCTCATTATATGCCACCATATTTACGCTTCTTTTTTTTATTTTTGCATGAAAATCGAAAGAACTGAACATTAAGCCATCATTATTTCGAGTAATCGTATAATTAATAGTTATAAAATACGTTTCATCAACACGTTACAAAAATACTATTCTGTAATTTAATCATACAATTCCTGGTCCTAACATATCATTTTATGTTCACAGCTAAGCCGACTGCACCAGTTCCAATGGAAACGAATGAAGGAGAAAGACCTCTTGCTACAGAACCCGTTCTGCCACCTAAACTTATAGATACCTTCAAACCAACAGATGAACTACAACCTAATATGAATTTATTCGATAAACCAGCTTTTTTACCACCCAAACCTATACCCCATTCGCCGATGATTTCTCCTTCTTCAATCCCCAATCCCAGCCCAAGCGTCACGGCTAATAACATGGATCCAGGGTATCCTAATTTTGGGGGATATCTGTACAATATCCCAGGGTATTCTGCATTCCAGCCTGTCTCTTACCCCAGTATGCTTCCACCACAACCGCCAATATCCCAAGCAGAAACCCCAACCGCCGACTTCGTACCATTCCCCTCAATTTCTAAAGAGAACTCAAAAGACAAAACTATTGATACTAAAACTAACGAAACTCAAGCACCTAAAGTTGATACACAAAAAGCACAAACAGATTTTGAAGATCAGTTCACTCCTGAAATCATACCCGCCTCTGTACCTGAAAGTAATAAAGGTCTTAGCGAATCGAAAATGAGTATAACATCTCTGGCACAAGGATCAGGTGCGACTGTGACCATTCCAGCACAAGTGACCATTCCGGCACAAGTGACCATTCCAGCACAAGTGACCAATCCAGCACAAGTGACCATTCCAACACAAATAAGTAAAGATTGCAATAAAAAGAAACAGCCTGAGCGATTTAGTCTGAAAACCAGTATACCTATTAGTAAAATCGACATGAAATGTGTTAGCAACCCACCTGACACAATTGTGACCACGCCTGCAACGAAAAAACCAGCCACATTCAACCCAGCATTTCAAACCACAAAATCTGAAAATGTATCAAAAGTCGAAATACAAAGCAATATTATAATTAAAAGCGCAAATAAAGAACCTGAAATAGAAAAACAGATGACGACTTCAGCAAGTAATATCAACACTTTGATCAATGCCGCAGAAGCTGTGAACAAAAACGATGCACAATTTCGAAAACCTGAACCAAAAATAGATGTAATAAATGAAATAAAAGACCCACCGCCTGGTTACCCACCTTCCACTACAAGCGCAACCAGACCTGTATTTAATCCAGCCAATATGGAAACTAGTAAAGGACATTACCCACCAAAACCGTCAGACGGTAATTTAAATGACCAGAAGAACCAAATACTGTTCATACAGAATAATAAAAATCAGAATCCAAAGATGCTGTTAACAATACAACAGCAGAACCCACAAGTATTGTTACAAAGAACGAACTTCGAGTCAAAAAACGCGCAAGTTCCTTCACGACTATCAAGCCAAAGTAAGAAAAGCAAAGATGATATCATCGAGAATGGCACCTCATCCAAGGTGGTAGCTTTGAAGCGGCTCCATCAGGAGAACTGTGATGAGAATGATTTCGAAAATTTGATTACTGAAAATCAAATTTACGGTAACAAGATAGTCGTGAAGGAGAAATCGCAAGGAACTCTACAAGAACAAGATTTGAAGAACAAGAAAGTTGATAAGTCGACTCAAGATGGTAATGGTAAAAATGTTGTTCTACAACCAAATTTTTTATACTTGAGCAACGTGCAGTTTCCAGGCAATTTAACGATTTTTAAAAATGGTACCAAAATAAGTCAAGGTACAGAACCTAATAAAGGAAACAAAATAACTTCTAATGAAAACAAACTTACGAATGAAGCCAGCACAATGACGAACAACAATGACATCAATAGTATAAAAAACGCCAAACCACAAAGTTTAAGCAGCAAAGAAATTCACGTATTGAAATCGAGCAATAACGTATTACAAACATTATCAAACAAAAACAGTAAAACCGACTTGGTGTTTCAATCTCCGCATCAAAAGGTTTTGATGAATCCTCAAATAGTGTATCAAGTACCTATGATAGTCGACGCTGACAATAAGTTGAACCAACCTTATATGAACAGAGACTATCCCAAATTTATAGGACAAAATAAAAAGGAATACCCAAAACAGTTTGACCAAAAACCCAATGACAAACTCTACATAGCATGCCCTTACCAAATGGATTCGAAGCTACAGCCTAAAATCGTAATAACAAACATTCGACCAAAGATAACAAAATTAGACGAAGTAAGTTCCTTAGACATTTACGAAAAACGGAAAAGATTGCGCAGGTTAAAATATTTATCTAACCGAGATACAAAAGACAATCAAAAAGTAGATGTAAGGAAAGTGCCAGATAAAATAGATAGTTCGAGGAATATTATAACACCTGATAAAATGAAAGAAGAGATTTGTAAAGAGTTTTCAAACACCAAGATGCATGTAGACGAAGGTAGCAGCGAGAGTGAGAGTGACTATGATGAAGAAGAACTTAAAGAATATGAATCTATAATCAAAGAATACGGAGAAACTAAGGAGAACAACAGCGGGCAAGCGGAGTTTTTAGCAAATTTCTATCTGGGAACACGAGAGGTTTACAAAGGTAAGAGAAAACTAAAGAATGGTTATAGTAAGTTTTTCTAAACATTTTAAATTAATGTGATAAGCCCTCAGCAAAAGTTTGAACACATATAACATGACATAACAACATTAATAAGATTTACAATACTGTTTAAATATTTACCTACAGGCGAGAAGGTTAAAATTGGGAACGTTATTTCACTTATAAAGATTCACGCACTTCGTAAGTTCACAATCAAAGAGCAAAAGTGCAGTCACTGAATCCAGCGAATTATTTGTAAACAGTGGTGAAAATATTAACCATTAGTTGTTATAATTATAAAATTCATGTTTTTGTAGATGTTTTTAGTCTTATTACAGAAACGGCATGCAACCAGGAGGTCTTAAGTGCAACCAGTTAGTTTATTACTTTGCAAGAAACTGATTGGACTTTTGCACCCTATCGTACATAGTAAACTCTTTGTGGGGTCGATACGTGATTATAATATTTAGTAAGGTAAAGGCTTATGACCATATAGATTTATTTTTCCCGATGTGTAGCATTATTATCAAAAAGCTCTTAAAATTCTGTTTTCGCTTGCCGATCATGAGCGTTTTTACATTTCAAGTCTCTGTTTTCTTGGCAATTACAATCATACCACATTTTCTACAAAATGTTTACAGACAAGGAAATGGACCGCCGGGAGAGGGTACTGAGGAAGGACTCTATAGCATCGGCATATATAGCTGCAGGGCGTCTGGATCGCTTGACCAACGAGGATACTACGGCGCCTCCACCCCTGAGGACTGAGAGGAAGCGACTCAAGCTGAACAGCGGAGAAGAGGACACAGTGGTCCTGCAGAGGAAGCAAATGTTCCTGAGTCAGTTGAGTCTCAACAAAGTCGCGCCGAATTATAAAGAAGGTTAGATTTATATGCTTTTTTTTAAGATAGGTATGCTATGAAAACGAGAGAAACCTTACACCATGACGACTAAGATATTATAACCACGCAAAGACTCGATTACAATTCTTACGTTTCTTCAGCATATATTTTAGAACTGTTTTGTCTTTTTGGTAAAACGATTCCTAAAAGTACGTTATTTTTTATACGCGTATCTGCACAAACATGCCTAGATTTAGGGTTATAATCGTCTAAGATCCTACAAATTACCACCGAAACCTTAAAGTTGCTCAGTCAGTACTGACAAACGATTTCTTTGTTACAGACTATGAAAAAACATGGCAAGAAATCCTGAAAGAGAGAGACCGCCGAGACGGCGTAACGGAATCCAAACCAAATGTAAAATCAAAAAAAGTAACACAAAATCTAGAATTCGACCCGAACAGTCAACTGCAATTACTGACTGAAATAAAGAAATCCGTCAACGAAAACAACAACCTCATTAAGAAGAAAATTGATTCTTTAGACAACGAAAACGCCGTTGAAGGCGACACCATACATACTTTAGCCGAAAAGAATTTCTCTGAACTAAATCGCTTATCCAAAATGGCCGACCGGAGCGTCAAACTCATCACAGGACAAGACGCGAGAAAACGAGACTTAAATCCTGGTTTCGACAGCGAGAACATCCCTAAAGTGAGAGTGGAGCAGCCGTTTCAGAATTACTCTCATATAAATATACCGAATATTTCTAAGATTATATCGTTGAAGAGTCAGAACGGCGGGGTGTCTGCGGCTGCGACGACACAGGCGACGTCTATGGACGAGCCGGTGAACTCTGCGGCGGGGGTGGATGAGGTGGGGCCGGAGGAGGCGCGGGAGGGGAGGAGGAATGTCGCTTGTCAGGTAGATGACTTCCCCTGGTGGCCCGGTGTGCAGGGACCAGAAGCTTTGGCCAAGAGCTACCGGAAATACGACGCAGGTTTGTTATCCTCTCTTCTTGTTTCGTGCAGGTGGTAAGGTCGATGACCTCACTAACCACGGGTAATTGACAATATAATTGGGGAGTTTCCTAGGTCAAACATAAATTATAAAATTCTGATTACTCGATAAAGACAGACCTAAAGATGACAAAGTTTTCTTTTTCTAATTAAATTATTCATGAAATAAACAAAAAATTAATAATAAGTCGCAAAACGGCTCTCCACAGCCCGCTGTTCGCGTCTGCTGGGGAATAGGCGTGGCAAGTTGTGTGTCAGGATCGAAGCAAATGGAATTCTATAGTCTCTGCTTACCCCGGTGGGAAATAGGCGTGAGTTTATGTATGTATGTAATAATAAGTGCTAAATTTTGTCACGTTTTTCTGTGACATCACAGGTTGCTTTTTCATACAAGATCCATAGTAATTTCGTGTTTTGATGTTTAGTAAAAAGTAACTGATTTGGCTAGTTGGAAACTATCCTATTGATGACAAAGATATTTGCGTCATAAAAAGAAAATAAGTATGTAAATGAGAAAGTAACTGTCTGTTACCTTTTCACACTTGGCTCGATTTGAATAAAAATTGGCAGATAGATAAATTGAAATATTTGGTACACATTCGGCAAATTATAGATGGGAGTTCGCAAAGCAAAATCAACGTCTATAAAGGCATAGTACAAAACACGAACCGATTGTAAAAATACGTAACGATATTTCCCGCTTTACCTATCATATATGTACAGTCATGAGCAATATAATGTACCTACTTTAGGACTCTGTCGCACTAACATATCTGACATTTAGTGAGAATTACAGTTCAATTTGTCACAAAAGTTAATGTGACATGGTACCAAAGTGTATACATATTAATGCTCGTGACCGTACCTATTTTTACTGTAACTACTTATAGCCCTCCATCTCCATCTTCCTAGCGTTGTCCCATTTCCACATGGTCCGCTTACCTAACTTGCAGATTTGACAGGTCCGGTTTTTTACAGAAGCGACTGCCTGTCTGGTCTGAACTTCCAACCCGAACTTCCAACACAAAGACACACACACACACAACGTGGGTTTCTTCACGATGTTTTCCATGACCTGATGTGTTTGAGCTTGTGATGTAAATAATCATTTATGATATAAACATTAATTCGAAAACAAGTTCGAAAATCATTGGAGAGTCGAAGCGTTTTCCAACTGGGCTATCACGGTTTCACACTACTGCTTACTGTAACTGTAGACAGTAAACGATGTATTTTTCCAGCCCGCAAGAAGGAAGTGAACGAGCTCCACCGCCGCAACACGGCGCTGCGCGTGGCGGGCGCGCACATCACGTGCGGCGCGTCGCGCGACTCGGACCGCGCGCGGGCGCTGCTGCAGGAGCGACAGCTGCTCGCCAACGAAGAAGCTGCAGTCAGGCGGTCGCTGCAGCTACTTAAAAACACCGTACTGCTTGTTAGGAACTATTGATTCTTTTTTTATATGGGCTGAAAACGATTATTAAACTACCAAATCCACCCAAACCGATGCATCATGGTCACATCGAGATCGGGAAAATCGCCTAGCTCGAGATCGTGGTTACCATGGTAACGCCCCACCAACGAGGGAATTTCCAGGGTACGTTCACCAAAAACAATATAGATGGCGTTGTTCGGTTTAAACGTGATAATTACCTATTTTCTCATTACTCGGTTACATAATTTTTCCAAAATACAATTTTATGGCAGAATCATTTTGAGGGTACGTATTTGAATATCTAAAATTGAAATACTTTACGTAAAAATACCTACGTTCAGAATCCCTAAAATCATTATACCTAATGGTTTTTCTAATTAAATTCAAAATACCGCAAGTTTAAAATGTCAAATGGATTATGCTACCTAAGTTCATAAAGCTAAAACTTGAAATATCTACGTTTAAAATCCCTTAAATTGATGTACCTCAAAGTTTATTGACCTAAATTCAAAATACTGTTAGTATGTGAAGATCAAAAGGTATAAGCAAAAAGAAACACGACCTATTACAGTATTAAATTTTAATCAACATAATGGTTATCAAAAATAAAAGTGTAATTTTCTACTTAGTAATACAAAGGTACAGAAATAATACAGTACACTAAAGTACGATAATAACCAACAAAAATTACAACTCCGATGATAATTATACGATAATTGACTTATCGAGTGATGCATCATTTAGGTATTTTGACCACTGGGTATTTTAAACGTTGGTGTTATAACTGTAGATATTTTATTACATTAGACATTTAGTCCATTAGTTTTTTAAAATTTAGGTATTTTATAAGTCGGCGTTATAAGCTAAGGTATTATAAACCATTAGGTATAATGATTTTAGGGATTCTGAACGTAGGTATTTTTACGTAAAGTATTTCAATTTTAGATATTCAAATACGTACCCCATTTTGAAAATAATTGTTGCTTGATATTTGGATCACCTATGTAATGCTTTTCTTTTTTTTGATCAGAATAATAATGGGTGGAAGATTTGTAATGTGCTTGGATGTAATAAAAAGGGTCATCATTTACACCCAAAAACAAAGATAAAAGATGCATAATGTCTGTTATTCATGAAATTAAAAGGTTAAATGAAGGCAAATTTTGACTGCGCCACCTATATTTTTTTGACGAACGTAGCCTGGAAAATCCCATATTTCAATGCACAATCTTAAACTGTCAAAGGCTCTTGACTGACTCTACTTGTACTATAAAGCCAGCCACACTGTGTCAATTCTGAACAAAATGTGAAACATTTCATCTAAGACGCAGATATTGTAGAAAATTATTGTTTCAAAACTTGTTCTATTTTACGACCGCTAATTATGTACTAAAACATATTTTAGAACACTCGCAAGTTAAAATAAGTTAAAATAATGCGAAAAGGTTCTACAGATCAGTATTTAATTTAGTCTAGGTACTGCGACTACTGTGAACAAAGTCATTTACTTAACTTTTATTTAAAAAAAATGTATATAGTCGACACTTACAACATTAATCCAAAGAAAAGTTTCTTTTTAATGTGTAAATTCAGAATCTGTTACGATAAATAAAAAAATCTAGTCATATATTTATATAGCTCATATTTATTTGTAAAAAATATATGTTATATTATTATAATTCGTAAAACTATGTAACATTATTATATCCGAGTTGTATAGTCGATAAATAGGAATTAAAATTCCGTAGCCATTAGGCCTTTGTCAGAAAATTAAAAATAATAATGGCATATCTTTGACAAAAATATGTTTAAAATATAAGCATATTATATTGTATTTATCTGAATTAAAATAAGTATGTACACTTTCGTTATATTTGAAAAGCTTTTGGATGTTGAAAATACAGGTAATATTTTATATTTTCCATTTTTAAACTTTAAATTTATTTTGGCGCTAATCGACCTAAATCTGTTTATATACCTACTTGTGTGAAAAACAAAATACAAGATGGACGTGCAATTTAAAATTAACAAGTCATGTTGCCTCGTGAAAAAATGCATTTTTGTACAAATATTTGTTTTCCTTCAATAAATATTACTTAATCGGTAAACACAGTAGAAAACAGCTCGATTTTAATTCAATAATCAATTTAGAAAATAATTTAAGTACATAATCACAGTAATATTTTAGTGATAGACATAGTATCAAGTACCTAGTAGTGTAAATGTTTCTATTAATTTATAAATTAACATATTTTTATACTTTGCTGACTGTGAATTTTGATTTCAGTGCCTAACTTAGAATTATTTTCGAAAATATTGTGCAATATTTTTTTGCAATTGTGAAATAGTCGTAAAGGTAAACTAATAAATACTTAATCACTTGATAAAACATTGTTTTATTTATTTAAGTCGTAAGGATAATACTTTTATAATGGCGTTGATTCCAGTACATACCATCCAATTTTATTATAAGTTATACCTGTCATTTTCTTATCCGCTGAAAAGGAAAGTGACGGGTAATCGACAGGCATAAAATTTAAGGGAACACACGTCAATTTTAGGCACAAATCTAAAACAACCGCCTAAAAATTATACTTTCGCCCGACCCAGCCCAATTGACAGCACACATCAAACGATTTGCATACCAACAACCCATTTAATTCACCCACCCATAAAATTAAGTTGTCAATCATCCGTCCCTTTTCGGCGGATAAGAAAATGACAGGTATAACTTAAAATAAAATTAGGTGTCTGCAGGAATCGGGGCGAATACCTTACCTACTTCATTCGGTTTTGTCCCAACAGCACAGCGCCGTGCCCGCTACTATAAGTGCTATCCCCAGCATCGAACCTGAAACAGGCATTCATTGTAAATAATTAGTTAAACTTTGGTTGCCTGGAAGAAATTGCTGCATGAGCAATAAGGCCGCCTGTTGTGATTTTCTGTATATGCTGTCCTTATCTGTATATTTTGTGTCCATTGTGCTTAATAAAGTATTTTATCTATCTATCTATCTATTCCTTATAACAACTTTACATTGTGTTGGAAATTGGAAATAAAAATAAAAACAAGCTCAAACTACATTACAATCCAACAACAGTGGGACTATTACTTACTTACAATATACCTAACAAACTATTACAACAAACACATACAATATTCATTATCATCATAAAATATAGCAGACACAAAGATCAAAATAAAAATAAAAAATCTTACACTTTAAACTTACACTAAAAACAATGTCGATGTTGTTTATATATTCCTCAACGCTGTAAAAACGATTCTCCAGCAAGTTTTTTACTAAATAAATCAGCAATAGTTAGCATATCAATAGTTTTATATATACGAGGTATGTAACTTTGTAAAACTTCACCCACAGTTTTATACCAAACACAAAGACACAATTCACTTTAATACACGGTATCCGGAAAGATTGATATTACCAAAAATGAGAACTGAGCTTATGAGTAGAAACAGCCATGTCATGTCCGTTAGAATTTTTAATAATCTGCCTGAGTCTTTAAATCACTCCAATTTAACAATTTTAAACGCGCACTGTCCTCGTGGCTTACGGAAAAGTGTTTCTACTCAGTTCAAGAATATCTAAGTAAGAAAAATAATTGAGAGATTTCTACCCGCATCGTATTTGCACTTTGTTTTATTATTTGAACTTTGACTTAACGTTGTTGAATGAAAAATAATTTTGTTATACTTCTATTTTTATTTTATTAGTTTTCTATAATTTTTATTGACTTTTATTAATTTGAATTTGGTTTATGTGAATTAATTTAATGACATTTATTTAAATCTGTACAACAATTAATTGACACCTTTATATTTTTAATTTTATTGCATGATTTATGTAATTTAAATGCACGGTAAACTACTTATATGTTTTTGTAACATCTGTCACACACACCACACTGCATTTACTAAATTTGCATTTACACTAAATAAAGAATCTTATCTTTAAATTATTTTGGAAGACAATTAAATAATCTGACCGCTTGACACCTTACACTTTGTTCTACCACTTTTAATTGCATTCGACGACGGTAGTCTTGAAAAAAGTGCCTCTTAGGCACTGCATAAATCATCTGGAAAAGACGTATGAGGTCTGATGATGATGAGTACCACTGACCTCTATCAAGCGGCTCCTCCTTGCCGAAGGCGGCTCCCGTGAGCGCGGTGAAGGCGAACGCCAGCGCATTCGCTGCCGGCACACACAGGGACAGCGGCGCGCAACGCACCGCGAAGAGGTACGCTATCGACCCGGCCTGATTCACACACCATGGTATCACATACTGAAATGCAATAGAAAAATACCTACGTATTATTTACACATAACATAATTCTTTTTTTTTTTTTTTGGATCAACCAACAATGATACAATATGGTTTAATAATTAATATTACAATATTTGACTTGGTAATTGTACCACCAGCGGCGTTGACCGCATTTTACTAAATAAGTAAATTCTTAATTATTTATTGCATTCCATGTAGTACAATGGGGTGTTATATAGGCATAGGAACTAAAACATGGACCCTGTAGGGCACAGCAACGTTGAAGGGAAGAGAGGTAGTGTGTATTAAAATTAAAACTTATCATTTAAAAATTCGTCTACTGTATAATAGCTCTTTTTAATTAGCATTGTTTTTAGATTTTTTATAAAAAAATTGTTTTAGTTTTATCTCGTAAGTACTTAGGGAGCTTATAATATTATTTTAATGGACATTGCTAATGGGCTCGTCGCGTGTAATTTTAGCCTAGAATTTAGCAACATTAATCTGCCATGGTGTCGAAGCGAATACGGTGTAGGAAAGTCACTTCGTTTTTTTAATAAAAGTGAGGGTATGTTTTAACAAATTTGCATAGCTCCAATATGTACAACACCACGCCTGCATCATTAAAGGGGTAGGCTGAGGTATAATAGTATACAACCACTGCTCGCCTGCTTAGTTTACAACCCGAGGCGACGTGGGTGAGCCTATTGCCATTAACCGGGCGCAAATCCTGGAAACGACGTGATATCAATTATCCAAACATGAATTCAAGTTTATAAAGTCGAATTCAGTGGTTTTCTTTTTTTTTTGCATTGCATTGCATTGCACAATTTTATTTATTTTTATTTATTTATTTATTTGTTCATATAAAGTATAGTACAGTGCAATACATTGTTTCATAGGCTAATAACGTATAGAGCTTGAGGATTTCACACATAAGCTTTTTATTCAAAGGGTGGCGGGGTCACCAGGTAGCAGGCAGCCTATCACCGTAGAGAATTAGATAAAATGGGGGGTCATGATCGCCATGACACTTCATGGGCCAAGAGGTACACCCACTGCAAAATGAAGTAGGTAAGTATCCACACCTCACCGAGCTTTCTGTTAGACCAACGTGATTCATAATCATAATTATTTATTTTCTTACATAAACAGCCTATATACGTCCCACTGCTGGGCACAGGCCTCTCCTCAATCAACCGTTGGGAGTATGGAGCATACTCCACCACGCTGCTCCAATGCGGGTTTGTGGAGGTGTTTTTACGGCTAATAGCCGGGACCAACGGCTTGACGTGCCCTCCGAAGCACGGAATCATCTTACTTTTTCGGACAATCAGGTGATTCAAGCCTGAAAAGTCCTTACCAAACAAAGGACAGTCTCACAAAGTGATTTCCCGATCGTGAACCCGGACCTCCCGATCGTGAACCTAACGCTCTAACCACAAGACCACGGAGGCTGTATTCATTTGCTTAAAACATGGTATTTTAACATGGGCATGGGGCTTTAAGGGTGGTATTAATAAACAGATCTCATCTGAGACTGCCCTGAAGACTGTCACATTGATATGATCTTGAGGGCAGTCTCGAAGCTGAGATTAGTTTATTAATACCACCCTTAAAGTACCTACTCTCCAATTGCCAAGAAGGAACGCGACCTCAGCGTAGGCCTGCCCGAGCCGCGTCTTGGCGCGCACGTCGCGCAGACCGCGCGTGCCCTGCCGGATGAACGGGTTGGTGCAGCCCCACAGCGCACCCGTCAGCACTATCAGACCTACAGGGACATCAGAGAACATGAACAGCCTATACATACGTCATGACCCAGAAATAGAGATGGATAGGCCACATGCTCAGACACCTAAAAACAAAATGGACGAAATAAGTGACAGAGTTTTAGTAAATACCTAAAGGCTTTTGAAATTTTGAACATATACTTCCAACGCAATCGACATACAGGGGAGACAGTGTCGATCAACCAGATGTGGTACGGAGCATACTCCACCACGCTGCTCCACTGCGGATCGGTGGAGGTGTTTTTTTACGGCTAATAGCAAGTACCAACGGCTTAACGTGCCCTCATAGATGATCATCATCAATCATCGTACTTTTTCGGACAATCAAGAGATTACCCCGGACCTCCTAGATCGTGAGCCTAACGCTCTAACCTAAGACCACGGAGGCAGCCTACAACGACATTAGATAAAAGAGGTAAGGCTTCGAAAATTCTTTCACTAGTTTACTTCTTCTATAGTGTGGGTTGTGAAATGACCCTGGTGTCAGGGATCAGTGTTTCTGTTTGCTGAAACTCGAGTATTTCCATAGTCAGTTGTCGTACTGGAATGGTTTTATGGTAGGAGTAGGTATTTGAATTTTCGTATTTTGAGTTCTTTGAGAGAAGTCGATTGTTTTTGTGTAGAAACTGAAGCCGACGACTGAAAATACTGACTGCATACAAGTTCAAAATTAACCTAACGAAATGTTTTATGAACAAATATTATTATAATTTGAAGGATTGTTTTATTCATTAAAATAATTTAATTTTGTAATAAGTATAATTTTCAATAGGTGTTCGCCGTAGAAGCAACAAGAAGCAAATTATGATTGTATTATGATTATATTATGATTGTATAATGATTGCCTAGAAATTGTAAATAGTTTGTAAGTTTTATTTTTAAAAATAAAGAGAAAGATAGGGACTGAGCGCGGCTTCACCGCTACACACCCCCGCCGCGCCCTTGCCCCGCCCCGCTTAGTGGGCGTTTTCCTATATATACACGCGCGCGGGGACTAGACTCTCATTCTTATTAGAATCACCACACGGGTAGGAGCTCTGATTCAACTCCAATCGGTGTTTAATTTCAACGACTCCTAATTTCAACGCCTACTAGTTTCAACTTACATCGATAACACTAACATCGATCACATCGATATCTGGTATAGTCTATAAGATTTATGTGGCAAGGATCGAAGGGGCCACATAAATTCTCCTTCGAGCCGGATTGAAGAAACAGCGGATATGAAGACTAGGAGCATGAAGTCCGTAGAAACTCGCCCAACGCCGACCGCCGCCGAGTCGGCACCCGCCGCCGCCGCCGCCGTCGCCCCCGTCGTCACGACTACGTCGACCACCGCCGCGTCAACGTCAGTCACGGCCGCCGTTAGGACTGCGCCGACCACAGCCGCGTCGACGCCAGTCACCGCCCCCCCGCTGACCAGGAAACCCAGCACAAGCCGTACAGCCACGGCTACCAGCACAGAGGACAGCTCGGGCACTACCGCAACGACGACGACGGGAACCGCCACTACTACGACGACTGCAACGACGACGGAGGAATCTACGGGGGAAAGCACGCACGACACGACACTACGGCCCAAGTCGGTGAAGCGTGCACCGACAGCGCCGCGTTCCTCAGCGTCGAAGGGACGTCGCCTGGCGCTGCTGAAGGCTAAAGAAGAATTGTTGAAGAAGGAAGTGGAGCTAGCGGCGGCGAAGATCGCCACATTAGAAGCGGAATCAGACGACGACGATACGGATATAGTCAGCGTGAGCGAAATGCAAGAGCGCACCAAGACGTGGGTGGACCAGCTTCCCGCCGCCGAGGAAGACCCGTCCCCCCCGCAGCCGTCCGCCGCCGCCGCCGTCCCCCCCGCTGCCGCCGTTTTCCCCGCTGCCACCGTAAAGGATCATGAGAAGCCGAAACACAGGAGTATAGAAGAGAAGCCAACAACTTTCGATTACAGTCAACTAGCGACAGCGATAGCATCGGCCGCACGAGCAGTACCAGCCGCCATCGCCCCGCGCTCCGTGCCTGAGCTGCCCATCTTCAGCGGAGCGTCGAGTGAATGGCTAGTTTTCAAGACCGCCTATGAAGAGACTGCAGTATATTTGACGGAGCAAGAAAACTTATCAAGACTACGTCGGAGCCTTCGGGGAGCAGCAAGAGATGCCGCCCAATGTTTATTCATCGGTGCAACCACGACTGCCGACGTGATGCGATTGCTGTCTACGCGCTTCGGGCGGCCGGACGCCCTCGTCATGGCCGAACTGGAGAAGCTGCGGGCCCTACCACGTCTGACCGAATCACCGAGGGACATTTGCACCTTCGCCACGAGGATATCAAACATTACAGCAACCATCAGGGCATTGAAGAAGACACATTACCTGCATAACCCGGAAGTAGTTCGACACGTAGTGGAGAAGATGCCGTCAGCACTGCGATATAGGTACTACGATTTTGCGGCCGAACAAGATGAAGAGGAACCAGACTTGATGAAGCTAGCAAGTTTCATGGAGAGAACAGCGGAGCGGTGCGGCAGCTTCGCGCCCGTGGAAGCCACACCAGTCGTCGACCGGCGGGAGAACGCGTCCGCTCCACTGAGGCGGACAATGAGGACTCACCACATAGAAGAAAAGAAGATAAACGTCACGGCCGGTGACAATAGGAAACAATGTCCAGTCTGCGAAAAGGAAACACACCACGTCACCGAATGTGCAGATTTCAAGAAGACAGAGGTCAACGAGCGCTGGGAAACCGCGAAGAAACATAGGTTGTGTTTCCGCTGCCTGAAACGGAGGAAGTTCGGCCACACATGTCCCACGAGGAGGTGCGACGTCGGCGGGTGCAAGTACTCGCACCACCGCCTACTGCACTCCGAGCCGGAACAACGAGCGTCCATCCACGCGGGAACTCACATAGAAGAAGACCCAGTAATAGCCACTATAGCGTCGACAAGAGAAAGGAAGAATACTACAGCACTATTGAAGATTCTGCCGGTTCGTGTAAGTGGACCTAAGGGGACTCACTGCACGTACGCACTTCTCGACGATGGATCAACGTGCACATTAATAGAGGCGGCGGTGGCGGAACACATCGGCGTATCGGGACCTCCGGAGCCATTTTACATAGAAGGAGTAGCCGGGGCACGAGTGGACGCCGGCGCTTCGAGAAGAGTTACCTTCGACATCAGCGCGCCAGAGGACACGCACAGCTACAGCATCTCAGCGCGCACGATGAAGAACCTGCAGTTATCGCCGCAGAGCGTGCCGGCGTGCGCCGTGACGGGACAGAGCCACCTAGAAGACCTACAAGACCAGCTGACTTATCACCGGGGAACGCCAACCGTATTAATAGGACAAGACAACTGGCAGCTACTCCTGGCACATGAAGTCAGACGCGAGCAAGACAGCCAACTGGTCGCCGCGCGCACGGACCTAGGATGGGTGTTGCACGGAGTGCGGCACACACCGGCGGGAGGCCCCGCTCATCGAGTACATCACGCGAGGATCGTAGAAGATGATCAAGCAATAGAAAAACTGCTTCGAGACCACTTCGCATTGGAAGTCCTAGGAGTGGAACCGAAACATTTCCACACAGAGGAAGAAAGAAGAGCGCTTGAAACACTAGAGAGGACCACTCGCCGCACAAACGAAGGATACGAAACGGGCTTACTCTGGAGGAGCGACGACTACGACCCTCCTAATAGCTACGAAGCCGCCCTGAGAAGACTTCAAGCCATAGAGAGGAAGTTAGATCGCGATGAAGAAATGAAAAGGCGGTACGAGAAGCAGATGAACACGCTGATAGAGAACGGCTATGCAGAAGTCGCGCCCACGCCGCCGAAGGGAAAAACGAAGATTTGGTACTTACCACACTTTGCAGTTATGAACCCGCAGAAACCAGAGAAATTGAGGATCGTCCACGATGCGGCCGCAAAGGTGCGAGGAGTCAGCCTGAACGACATGTTACTGTCCGGGCCGGACCTACTTCGATCCCTACCAGGAGTGCTGATGAAGTTCCGGCAAAGAAGAGTGGCGGTGACGGCTGACATAAAGGACATGTTTATGCGGATCTCAATAAGGACGGAAGATCGAGACATGCAGCGCTTCCTCTGGCGCGGAAATAGAAGAGAGGGACCCCCTGTCGAGTATCGCATGAAGAGTGTAATATTCGGCGCTACTTCATCCCCCTGCACGGCAATCTTCGTGAAGAATAGGAACGCCGAACAATATAGAGAAGAATATCCGGCGGCGGCGGCGGCAATCATCAACAATCACTACGTCGACGACTACTTGGCAAGCTTCGATACGGAAGAGGAAGCAATACAAGTCTCCAGTCAAGTGGCCTATATACATAGCCGCGCCAACTACTATCTACAGAAATGGGCATCGAGCTCCAGACTCGTACTATCATCATTGGCGCCCGAGGCGAAAGAAGACATCGTCAAGCTTGCTCCCGAAAAGATACTGGGAATGATATGGTACCCAGAGCGCGACACGCTGTCCTTCAATATGAATGAAGCCCGGATACCCACCGACATACTATACGGCGAGCGCGTGCCAACGAAGAGGGAAGCGTTACGAACGACGATGTCACTCTACGACCCGCTGGGAATCGCCACGCCCGTGACCATACAAGCGAAGCGCATCATTCAGGACACCTGGCGCACCGGAATAGGATGGGACGACGCGCTGCCTACCCCCGAAGCAGAAGCATGGAAAAAATGGACGGAGCATGCGCGGCGCCTCTCACAACTAGCCGTACCTCGGTGCTATGCCTCGCTCACATGCGCCCGGTTCGTGGAGCTACACACCTTCGTGGACGCAAGCAGCTCTGCCTACGCCGCTGCGGTATACTGGCGAATCGTCGACGAGGACGGGAAAATACACATCTCGCTCATCGCCGGCAAAGGGAGAGTGGCGCCTATCAGCAAGATGACATCGATACCACGACTGGAGCTCCAAGCGGCCGTAATGGGCTGCCGCCTAGCCCGCACAGCGCAAGAGGAACACGACATCAAGCCTGCACGTCGTTACTTCTGGAGCGACTCTAGGACCGTCCTATCATGGTTGCGAACGGGACCACGAGCCTACAAGCCCTTCGTAGCTCATCGAGTCGCCGAGATAGCAGAGGAGACTAAGACAAACGAATGGCGTTGGGTATCAACGAGAGACAACCCGGCCGACGACGCTACACGAGGAACGCCGAAAGACTTCGCCTCCGAGCATCGTTGGTTCCGCGGCCCGCCTTTCCTGTATCGACCAGAAGACACCTGGCCGGCGGAGGACATCTCAGAGACTATTGAACACACAAACGAGGAGAGAGTGCACGCGACGACCGCCGCAGAAAGAACAGGGAAGGCGCTACCCGACATAACACGTTTTTCATCGTGGGCAAAACTACTACGTGTCACGGCGCGTGTCCTACAATTCATAGAAAAACTAAAGGGAAGAGAAAGGTGTGCCGCCGCTAGAAAACGCACCAAGAAACGTGCGGAGGAAGACCCGACGTGGAAGAAGGTACAGGCGCACAGAGAAACGGGACGAGGCACAGGACACAAACATGCGCCGAGACAGCAGAGAAAGATCGTGCCTCTCGCGGCACGATACTTGCATCGCGCACGGCAACTATGGATACGCGCCGTGCAGGAAGAGGCCTTCAGCGCGGAGCTAGAAGCTATAAGAAGAAAGAAGCCCCTGCCGGCCGACAGTCGACTCAAGCAACTGTCGATTATGATTGACGAAGAGGGACTAATACATCTACGCTCGAGGATCGCCGCCGCCGCCGACATCACAACAGAACAACGGGAGCCCGTCATCCTGGATGGAGACCACCGATGGACGCGGCTGTACATCAAGTGGGTGCACACGCAATTACACCACGGAGGGTTTGAAACAACGGCAAATGAGGTGCGACAGCACTACTGGGTGTTGCGCCTCCGCCACGCCGTGCGCAACGAACTGAAGAAATGCCAGGTCTGCCGCATCCGTCGGGCCACGCCAGCCCAACCATCGACAGGCAATCATCCAAGGAGCCGTCTAGCCCATCACCAGCGGCCCTTCACCTACACGGGGCTTGACTACTTTGGGCCCATGACAGTCACCGTGGGTCGCGCACGTCAGAAGAGGTACGGAGTCCTCTTCACCTGCCTAACCACCAGGGCAGTGCACCTGGAACTCGCCGGGAGCCTCAGCACCGACTCTGCAGTAATGGCACTGCGGCGCTTCATAGGCCGCCGCGGGTGCCCCACCGAGCTCTGGTCAGACCAGGGTACCAACCTGCGCGGTGCGGACGTCGAGATGAAGCACGCCGTCGAGGAGGCCATACAACAAGAAGCCTCCGCTCGCTTCATCACCTGGAAGTTCATCCCTCCTAGCGCGCCATTCATGGGAGGCGCGTGGGAGAGACTGGTCCGCAGCGTCAAATCAGCACTAGCCGTGGTGCTGCACGAGCGCGCGCCAAAAGAAGAAGTCCTGACAACGCTACTGGTGGAGGCCGAGCACACCATCAACAGTCGACCCCTCACACACGTGTCGACATCACCGGAGGACCCAGAGGCCCTCACTCCGAACCACTTCATCCTGGGAGGTCCATCACGGGTGCCGATGCCAGGCGCCTTCACGGAGGGCGACGACGCCGGCCGCAAAGACTGGAGGAAGAGCCAACGCCTAGCCGACATGTTCTGGGCGCGATGGGTACGGGAGTACCTACCTGAACTCCAACACCGGCGGGAGCCCCGAGCCAGCAAGGGTTCCATCTCCGTGGGCGATTTAGTATTGATCGCTGACGGCACGCTGCCTCGCAACTCGTGGCCGCGAGGTGTCGTCGTGGCTGCCTACCCCGGACCAGACGGCGAGACGAGGGCGGTCGACGTGAGGACAACGAAGGGGATCCTGCGGCGGCCAACGAAGAAGCTGGTCATCCTGCCAACATCGCCACCCGAGGACGGCGAACCGTAGATGGTCCAGCTGCGCGACGTGGTCATCGAGCTGCGCAGCTGCGGCGGGAGAATATGTTCGCCGTAGAAGCAACAAGAAGCAAATTATGATTGTATTATGATTATATTATGATTGTATAATGATTGCCTAGAAATTGTAAATAGTTTGTAAGTTTTATTTTTAAAAATAAAGAGAAAGATAGGGACTGAGCGCGGCTTCACCGCTACACACCCCCGCCGCGCCCTTGCCCCGCCCCGCTTAGTGGGCGTTTTCCTATATATACACGCGCGCGGGGACTAGACTCTCATTCTTATTAGAATCACCACACGGGTAGGAGCTCTGATTCAACTCCAATCGGTGTTTAATTTCAACGACTCCTAATTTCAACGCCTACTAGTTTCAACTTACATCGATAACACTAACATCGATCACATCGATATCTGGTATAGTCTATAAGATTTATGTGGCAAGGATCGAAGGGGCCACAATAGGTAATCTTCTTTTCAATGTACTAGGTATTTATTTATTTAGTTTTTTTTTATATTTTTACGCCTGCATGCAGGCCGAACACATCACAACATTGTTATGTAAATTAATTTGCACCTTTTTGCATTTTATGTGTTCTCACAAATAAACTGATTTGATTTGACGACGGCCGACGCTGGATACCTGGGGCCTGTTTAATTCAAATTCAAAAAAATTCAAAAATTATTTATTTACCAAAAGTCAATACAATACTCGTGTTTGGGACAACTTTTAAGCAAATATTTACTTGTGTTAGTAGCCCCGCTCTTCTATGTGATACATTGGTATTGGTAATGAAGTAAACATAAAGAAGTACAAAATAAATGAACAATAAAGAAAAATAAGAAAAAAATAAAAACAATAATAAAAAAAAAGAAAAAGAGGAACATTAAAAACAAGTGGGTATGTGTGTAAACTTATAAGATCTACTAGATGTCGCGTGGTTCGCTCGCAGCAAGCTGCTCGCGTGTCCTGTATTAGTTCGAAGCTTTGTATGGCGGCCATCTTGTTTTCGTGAAATCAAAAAAGTTCTAGGTGCTATAGTTTTGCCAGGCCGTAGGGTGTCTCCCTGATGCGGAGCAGTTTTTCAAGATCAAGCAGTATTGAAATACTTAACATGACGATCCGATCACATTCCTATACATCATTTTTACCCCCGAGGCATTTTCAGGAAAAACGAAAAATTTGTATGGCGGCCATCTTGAATTTCCGCCATTTTGATTTTTTTTCACGGGCGATTGAATTTGACCAAGGTTTAAATATGTCTCGTGAAAACCAAAAAGTTCTAGGTGCTATAGTTTTGCCAGGCCATAGGGTGTCTCCCTGATGCGGAGCAGTTTTTCAAGATCAAGCAGTATTGAAATACTTAACATGATGATCCGATCACATTCCTATACATCATTTTTACCCCCGAGGCATTTTCAGGAAAAACGAAAAATTTGTATGGCGGCCATCTTGAATTTCCGCCATTTTGATTTTTTTTCACGGGCAATTGAATTTGACCAAGGTTTAAATATGTCTCGTGAAAACCAAAATGTTCTAGGTGCTATAGTTTTGCCAGGCCGTAGGGTGTCTCCCTGATGCGGAGCAGTTTTCGAAGATTGAGAACATTTTCCGAACTCGACAAGCCACTCCGATTACATTCCCATACACAGTTTTTACCCCCGATACATTTTCTGTAAAAACAATTTTTTGTATGGCGGCCATCTTGTTTTTCCGCCATTTTGATTTTTTTTCACCCACGATAAAATTTGACCAAGATTTAAATAGGTTTTGCGAAAAAAAAAATTGTTCCAGGTGTGATTGTTTCGCCAGGCCGTAGGGTGTCTCCCTGATGCGGAGCAGTTTTCCAAGATCTGGAAGTTTTCCCATACTCACCGGAAGGTCCTGATCACACCCCCCATACATCATTTTGACCCCCCGGCACTCCTTCTGGGAGAACAACCCTGTCAGTGAGTCAGTGAGTCAGTCAGTCAGTCAGTCAGTCAGTCAGTCAGTCAGTGGGTTTGTAGCTTTATATAATATAATAATATTAGTGGTGTTTGTGTGTGTGTGTGTGTGTGTGTGTGTGTGCGTGTGCGTGTGTGTGTGTGTGTGTGTGTGAGAGAGAGAGAGAGTATTAGTGTGTTGAGAGTGTAAGTGTAAATGTGAATTTACATTATTCCAGTAAGGTAACAACTGTTTGAGTGTGACCATGCTTAATATTTTATGCAATCTATAGTAAGCAACTACCTTCCTACCTAAATAAAATAAAACAAACATGAGCTTACTCGCCTATCTTTAGCATTGCCTCAATCTCGTCGTAGGTTTTACTCTTGATCCAGCCGTATAGGGTAGTTTTGCAGTCACGTGTCGTTTTAGGATATATGTTTGTTTCCTTGTTTATATAGTTGTAAAGATGAGTGGACAACTTAGCAAATTGTTTTTGAGCATAAACAGTTTTAACTTCAGGTTCGTTTAATAAAACTTACAATTGTAAATTACAACGACAATTTGATGTTCATTACGTAGCTAATATGAAACTGCAAAATATTCGTGATCACACACTCCGCAATGTACATCAAATTGTCATTGTAATTTACAATTGTAAGTTTTATTAAACAGGCCCCTGGACATACACATTTTCTCTATTTGGGCTATTGATTTGTCTTCTGAGGTCCGTCAGACATTCAAAAGTTTGCTCCTTTTTTCTTATATTTACAGTCTTCTCATTATTATTATTGCGTATGGCAAGTCTTCTCATGAGGACAGGACATGGGAAAGTAAATAACTAAATTATGAATTATTCTTTATTTTATTCACTTCTACCTAATATATTCTAAATTTTATTTTAAATTGTAAATAAAAATTTAAGTGCTTAAAAAAATACAAACATCAATATGTGGCTCTTCCTTGTTATATAATACAAAAAAAAATTCTTACACAAATGTTCTTTGTTTAAAAAAATCATACCTAATATTCTTACAAAATTTTCAATTTAATAAATAATTTAAAATTAATGTCTTTGGTTAATCCAAGTTACAAATACAATTTATAGGTATGCAAGATCAATTTAAACGTCACCAAACTACCACAAAATATTGAAATTCCCTTTTTATTTTTTTAATGAATTTACAACAAAATTATACAATTCAATTAAAATAATATAAAAAACATACTTTTGAAATTTGTAATTATGTTATTGGATTGCTGCTACAAATAACTCTCAATAAAAAATATGTAAATAGACTTTACTTAAAAATATGTTTACAAACAATTATGTATAAGAGAATATAAAAGTGTTAAGTATGCTAGAAAAAAATGTTAAGGTAAAATGTAATTTGCTTTAACTAAATTCAATTGATAACATGAAAATAAAACATGTCTATAACTAAAACTGTTATTCAAAATTATTCTCCCAAAGGAACACCTATAGTCATTGGTTTAACTATAGAAAATGGCACATAATTCTCATCAACCCACTTGACGAATTCTTGGGCCAGAGCTGCAGAAACTTCTAGAGCAAGAATGCAGTCATTCTCAGCCCGATGGGCCTCTATAGCTGGACGGTTCAGAACTCTTTCGTAGATAGCTTTTAATTTATATTTTTCTGTTGGTTTTTCACCTTTAGAAAAGGGGAACCGTCTTCTTGCTTTTGATACTCTATTCTGATCTACAGCAGTCCTTATTGCAGTTGGTTTGGGTGATTGTTTCGGAGTAGTCTCATTACTCAGTTTCATAGGTAGAGTATTAGGAGCTAGTAATGTTACATCATCAATAGAAGTACCATTTTGTTTTCGTACTTGATTTCCACCATCTGCACTACTACTTGTAGTAGCTTCAGGCAAAGTTATCTTCTTCTTCTCTTCTAGAATATCGTAGAAACCATGATAGCAATCAGCACACAGTATATCATCCGAAAGAGATACATTCAACTTCTCAAAATGATTCTTGAGGATTGGAAAGTCGAAATGGAGTCCGTTTTGTGCTATCAAACACACAGGTTTCGTAAACAGGTTTATGAAACTGATGATGGGATCTGATACTTGCTTAAAAGTGGGTTCATCTTCGAGTAAAAAATTGCAGAGCCCAGTTACTTCTGTGCAGTCAGGGTGTATAGGACGTCCAGGGTTTAAGCACAAGGTTAACTTATGTAGCACGCGGGGTGTCGCCCCGGGGCGAGTGGCCAACAAGTGTTCCCTTTTCACCGCCACCAAACTAAGTTCAGTAATTCTCGTTTTATTAAATTCTTCTTTTGGTATACCAGTAGTTTCTAAGTCAATAAACACGTACGTCGCGATTGGCGCCATTTTGCGAACAAATCAAAGGCTGAGTGAAGTGATTACGCTTACCTAGGGCTTGCAACATAGCTGGTGACCCATCAAATTAAGCCAGAAAACTGGAACTTGTAGCGACAAGCAACCTTAGGTCTTTAACCTATATTTCCTCTGAAAAACTCCGCTTTTAATGTTTGTAAGATTTTTATATAACTAATAGCACAACAGAACACTTGCAAATCACACGCAAACGTTAACTTGAATAAAGTAGGCAAAAATAAGATAAAAGTTATGAAAATAAGGAACCGATTTGTGTTTATCAGAGAATGCGTTTTGTTGCTGAAAGCACGTCTCTTGAAGACGGCAACGGCACTGACGCGCCGTGCATGAACGAAACGTAACTGATCTGACTTGGCTGGCTGTATAGCCTCACACATTTTGCCTTTAAGTTGGAAATACTAAAAAAGTTCAGAGTTAAAAGGTCTTTTATGAGTGACGTTTCATAAAACATATATAAATTGCAATTAATATCATAAATAATATTACTTATATTAAAAAAGTTACTCTAACGTGCTTTAAAACCAATGCAAATATGCAAGTCGCATGAAGCCAAAGAAGGAAAAAGAAATCTTTAACAATAAAGTTTAAAATTGATAAACAAATCCAATTATCTGATTTTGTTTATTTATATCTGTCGTGGCCAGATCGTAGAATTGGTCATTTCATGATGTGTTCGACCATTTCATAAAATGATCTTCATGAAATAGCCAAGTTGACCATATCGTTGAAACGTCAACGTTTAATTCTTAAGATCTGGCCACGACATATCCATTTCGAATTTTACTCGTTTGAAAGAGGCACTTTTAAAATACCTTACGTCAACGTCACGCCGGCTGGCTGTCGACATGGAGCAGAAGTGGGATTTGTATTGTCTTTCCGGGCTTTTCTTTAAATGAAACCCGGAAAAGTATTTTATTTAAAAAATCTACGAACCGTGATTCATCATGGCGCGGAGATACCGCGACGCTGCAGCAAAACTGCAGCAAAATATCCAGCGTCACCTGCAAGACATGAAGGAACTTTCTTCGTCTGATGATGAGGACCCATACGACTCCGAGTTGCTTGATGGAGTCTTCAGGAGTTACTGGAGCGGTGGCGGGGACTCCCAGTTGCTGAATCGCACGAGATGTCTTATAGAAGAAGCACTAAGCGGTCGGTCCGTCACCTGCCTTATTTGCATCGGTTCTATCAAAAGGGCTGATGCGATATGGAATTGTGGCCATTGCTATTCCTATTTTCACCTTTCCTGTATACAGAAGTGGGCCAACGACTGTGTTAGTCTTAAACCTGAGGAGAGCCAAGCCCCCATATCTGTGGTTGTTCCCAAAAAAATAGACTGGTGCTGTCCAAAATGTCGGCATTCTTACACTAAGGAGCAGATACCGCAGAAGTATAAATGTTACTGTGGTAAGACTGTTGATCCATCCGTCCATCCATGGTTAATACCACATTCTTGTGGTGAAGTTTGTATGAAGAGGTTGTCTACAGGAAGTCACTGTATGCACAAGTGTTTGTTGCTCTGTCACCCAGGGCCATGTCCACCTTGTCCTCAGACTGTTGATGGCACTTGTTACTGTGGAAAACAAAAGAAGAAGGTCAGATGTAGCTCAGATAAATGGTCCTGTAGGCAGCAGTGTAAGAAACTACTACTTTGCAAGTCTCATAGATGTGAAAACGAGTGTCATGAAGAAGACTGCCCACCCTGCAGCTACACCAGCTTGCAGCCATGCCAATGTGGCACAGAAAAAGCAAAAAGACCATGTAATGACCCAAATTGGCAATGTCAAAAACCATGTAACAAGCCCTTTGATTGTGGGTACCACAAATGTGAGAAAGTATGCCACTCTGGCACTTGTGGAACCTGCCCTAATTCCGGCATGCGTTCCTGTCCATGTGGAGCTAATCGGCGCTTTGTCCAATGTCCAGATTTTATTGAAACCTGTCTTGGTACTTGTGGTAGGAAACATGAGGAATGTGTTCACAGCTGCCCGGAGAAATGCCACAAGGGCCCATGTCCACCATGCCAAGTCCTGGTTCAGAAAAAATGTTACTGTGGAGCTCATACAAGGTCCCTGCCATGCAGTAAGGAGTTTAAATGCGAGTCCAAATGCAGGGGCACTAGGCCATGTGGTAAACATCCCTGTGCACGTAAATGTTGCAATGGTAGATGTCCACCTTGTGAGAAGATTTGTGATAAACCTCTGCAGTGTGGTAGGCATAAATGCACCACAGTTTGTCACCACGGCCCTTGCTACCCCTGCCCCAGGGAGTCAAAAGTGAGCTGCAGATGCAAAGAGACCTACATCACTGTTCCTTGTGGTAGAGAGAAGAATGTTAAACCACCAAAGTGTACCCTGCCTTGCAAATTCAAATACAAATGTGGACATGGAGTGGAAAACAAACATTCCTGCCATTTTGGAGATTGTCCTCCTTGTAAAGCTATTTGTGATAAGTCATATCTAAAGTGTGAACATAAGTGTAAGGCTGTATGTCATGAATATGTAGCTGTAGTCTTCAAACAGGTTGAGAAACCAGCAACACCATGGGAGGTGCAGCCCCCAAAGACGAAAATAATGGCATTAGATTGCCCCCCTTGTGAGACTCCTGTCTCTGTCATTTGTTTTGGAGAACATGAGACAGAAAATCAGCCCTGTCACTCTGCGAGGCGTCGCCCTTGCGGGCGCGAGTGCGGGCGACCCCTCGCCTGTGGAAACCATTCATGTACTTTACTCTGTCATTTATACAACCCTGATCCAGATTACCCAAATGTGCCTTATAAATGTAGGCCATGTAACAGAGAATGCCTAGTTCCCCGTCCAGTAAAATGTGCACATAAATGCCCTAAACGCGAATGTCACCCAGGTGAATGCCCACCGTGTGAGATTTTGGAACGTATCCCCTGCCACTGTGGCATCACAGAACTTTATTTACGTTGCAGAGAGCTCTCTCAAACCACTGAAGAAATTCTGTCTTGCAAACAACAGTGTTCAAGGAATCTAGAGTGTGGACATCGTTGCAAGAATAACTGCCATTCAGGTCCATGTGGAAAACAAGTTTGTACCAAAAAGACAAAAGTTTACTGCCCATGCAGTAACATAAAGAAAGAAGCACCATGCAATGCTGTCAGGAAAGGAGAAGTAACAATAACATGTGATGAAAGTTGTGAGGTAAAGAAACTAGCAGTTAAACAGGAGAAGGAAAAAGAAGCACAGAGATTGAAACAGCTGGAAGAAGAGAGAAATAGAAAAGAGTTAGAGGAGTATGAGTGGAAGTTAAGTGGAAAGAAAAAGAAGTATAAGGAAAAGAAGGTTGCAGTTGTGAAAGATAACAGAAATTGGTTGCAAAAATATTGGATTCAAATTTTATCTATTTTAATTGTAATTTTTGCAGCGCTGTATTTTGTATTTTATGTGTGACTTGTGAAATTATTTAAGTAAAAATAACCGATACAGAAGAAGACATACTTTGAGTGATATTTTCTTGTCATTAAAAATGGCTTCATTCAAAATTATAAGATTTTAGAAACCAGTTGCTAGTTTATTTCAATTATTTAAATGTTTTATAGGGCCTAGACAATTAGAATTATTATTGGTGTTAGAATTGTTCAATACCATAGAGGTAGATTGGCAGACTGGTAATATCTACATGCCATTATTTGGTAGGTACCTATACATGAACTAGAATAGTAATTTATTAACTGGTAACGCCTTTGATTTGTTTAAGCAACAATCACGGTAATAAGCATATTGTGAATGCACATACGATTTTAAAATAAATAGGTATAATGCCTGTATAATGGTGCTAATTCCTGTAAATACCATCTAATTTTATTTTAAGTTATATCTGTCATTTTCTTATCCGCCGAAAAGGGAAGGGACGGGTAATCGACAAGCATAAAATTTATGGAACACACGTCAATTTTAAGCACAAATCGAAACCAACCGTCTAAAAATTTTACATCAGTCAATAACCCGACACATTCATTTACTCATTCTTCCTAAAATTAAGAGCTGTGAATCATCCGTCCCTTTCCTTTTCGACGGATATGAAAATGACGGATATAACTTAAAATAAAATTAGGCGGTGTCTCCAGGAATCGGGGCCAATGTGTATCCTAACAGTCTATAGTCCTATCTGTAAGTCTTATTATGATTCCTATTGTAATTTTTAATAAAAGACATTTTGATATAAAAGAAATTATTTTCCTCTTAACTTTTGGTTTAGTGTAGGTAAACTGCTCAATCAAGCTTGGATAGACTCCTGCTGACTAAGCAAATTACTGTTTAAGATTTGTTGAGTAACAATAAAAAATATATTCCCATTAAACATATTATTATAAAGTAGGTAGGTAAATTATTACTCAAATATTATTAAAAGTAATATATTTAAAACTACTACCTACTTACCATAACATAATTAAAGTTTTACTTTTCATAACATAATAGTTTCTTTCTGATTATTTATGTAGTACCAGTACTACTTACTAGTATTATATATTTGTATAATAATAAAAAAATATATAGGTACATGACTAGTTTAACAGTCACCTTGTACAATTTATTACTTATAAAAAAATGTCAATAGAAAGAACTTAATTTTAAATTAGTTTTAGAGCAGACTTAAGTTTCGAACTAAACTTAAAATGAATGTGTGCCCATTACAAACTACATGATTTTACAATAAGTCCTGTTTCCCAATCCTTACAGGTACAAAATAAATGATGATAAAAAGTATTCAACTCAACAGTCACAATCATTCATAAATCACACTAATAATTAAACTCTATAACTAAGAATCGAATATACATTCATTATTAGCATTTATAATATATTTATCATGCCCTTTGCAAAAATATTATCTGTTATAAAAAATATGTACTCAATAGAGATCAAAAAGCAAATTGGAAAACTAAACAAGTCCCCCTTAAACTATGATTAAGCAAAGATTAATTCAACCTTAATATCTTATTAGGGGTTTAATTTCTGACAAAGGCTTAGAATTTCTATCAGCCCAAGGCAAAAACTCATATTTTAAAGCTACTACACATTGAGCCAGCATTAGGCAATCTGCTTCTGCTCTGTGGGCATTGACTTCTTCCTTATTTAACAGTCTTTTATACAAAGTAGTCAATTTATAGTCATCTTTTACAGTGTTAGAATTTTTAATAGTAGTTGATTTTTTACTCAACACCTTCTTAGGTGTTCTATTATTACTAAACACATTTTTAATCGCTTCACTGCGTTTCTTCTGAATTGTTTTGTTGATTTTTATTTTCTTCTCCTCTTGTTCGTCTTGCTCAAAATCTTCACAGGAGATGTCGGACATAGACAGACATATATCGTCAATTTCACTCCAGTCCTCTTTGCTCAGATTCAAATCTGGCCAGTCGTCATCATCATCAGTTAATAAGTCATCAAGACTTGATGTAGGAATTTGATTTTGCAGATCTTTGTAGTTTATGTTAGTTCCTTTTAAAAGTTTTCTGAATCCCAGCAAAGAATCTACGCATAGTAAGTGGGCCGGTAAAGAGGCATTGATATCTTTGCATTCTGCCAATAAGATTTTGAAGTCAAATGCATTCCCATTGTGCGCTACTAAGCATACCGGTGGTGGTAAATCTTCGACAAATGCTACCAATTTTTTTAACATTTGGCCGAATGTAGGAGCGTGTCGTAGCATATCATTACTAAGCCCGGTCATTTGAGTAACCACCGGATCTACCGGCCTTTCAGGATTCAGAAGGAACGTAAGTTTTCTTACAGGAGGAATTTCTCCAAATAAAGCAGTCTCCAGGTCTTTTCTAAGAGCAGCTACGAAACTGAACTCGATAATTTTCGTCCGGTTTTTCTCTTGCCATGGCAATCCTGTGGTTTCTAAGTCGAAGAACACAAAACTTTCAACTTTCGCCATTCTTTTTGTAGTTTTGATCAAGAACAGTCAGCTGATGAGATCAGCCGGTTTTGACATTTCTTTTTTTTTATTTGATGTTACATTAGCAGATTACAATTACCTATAGCAAAATGTTACGTCAGTCCAATGACTTCAGTTCACCGAGATGAATTTGTTGTGATTCACTCAACGGTGTTTACTTCTGAATATTTTCTTTTGCATAAGCACACAGAAGCAGAAGGCATCGATCATCGATTACAAAGACCTCTAAAATATTGTTATCCTATTGTTTTATGTTATTTCATATTATTTGCATAGAACACACTATTTCAGACGGTTGCGCCATCTATGACCGGATAGCTTAACTTACTGCAATGCAGAATTAGTGAATCTATTCAACAACAGATGTCTCTATATGTCTACAACTTGAAATTATTTATATTTGTGAAACTTTTTATTAATATAGATTAGATATTATACCGATTGTCCGAAAAAGTAAGATGATTCCGTGCTTCGGAGGGCACGTTAATTATTAAGTTATTAGCCGTAAAAACGCCTCCATCAACCCGCAGTGGAACAGCGTGGTGGAGTATATCCATACCCCCTCCGGTTGATTGAGGGGAGGCCTGTGCCCAGTAGTGGGACGTATATAGGCTGTTTATGTTATGTTATGTAGATACTATACGGTATCAGTTTTATTACTTGAGTTTTAATACGGGTGTAAATCGCATATTAACAGTGTGCAGTTTTTAGACGCAAAATAGCTCACTGAGATGGGAGAGATAGATGAGTTAGGATAATAGAAAAAAGGTTTATTTTAATTAGATAAATTTATTTATAGTCACTCTTTATTACAATCAATTTAAACGCACCCAACAATGGATTCACTTCATAATTAATTAATTTAATAACTGTTACGAAAATGCATTTAGTAGGTATTTTCCTATTCTCAAGAAATTACAAAGCGTAGGTATCTTATAGAATACACATTTTTGACACTTATTAGTTAAAAAGCATTTCAGTTACAAAGGAAAATAAACTAAAATAATTGTAAATTTTGGCGGGCAAACCTTTTAATTTGATATCTCTAAATTCCACCCTTCACGCTTCAAAAGAATATAGGTACCTACTAGTGTTGTAACTGTCAAATTAAATTAAAAGATTGATCCGCCATAATTTACATTAAAAATATGTACTAAAAAGTATTGTTAATTGGTAACGATATTATAAGTGATCAATGGCACTCAGAGTTAGTACCTATCCGAGCCTCTAACCAAGTGACAAACATTTCTAATTCTACAATCGAAAACTTCTATCATAATTAAATAATAATTATTAGGTACTACGTATAGAACGGTAATTCTCCGCCCCGCACCAATTCGTATCGGGCGCCGACTTAACCCTGGGATACCCTGGGTCTTACTTTAGTCTTTAATGGCCATAAGCCGCTAAGGAGTAAGCGGGAGAGCGCGCAGACTGTGTCTCGCTCGCACATTCACGATATGCGACACAGAGTAAAAATGTTTTTTTTTTGGATTTTTTGGCCTGGTTACAAAGACCTTTAGGCCAAAGAAAAAAAGGTACTTTAGAGTGGCCGGGTGTTATTTTATAAAACCTAGAGCGAATCAACTAGATACCGCGCTAGTATGCAACCTTTTTGAAGTGATGTGTCTAAATGAGAATAAAGACAGCCTATTTCTCTCGTCAGCTGTCGCTACTGTTGAGTGTTCCTACATTTTGACAGATTCCCATACTATTTGAGTAAAGAAACATATTTCTTTGGTTATATTTTTACACTATAACCCTTTGCACTCAATTGCACTAGTGTCATATTTATTCCCTAAAGATCGGAAAGAAAAAAATCTTAGAAAAGGTTATTTTCAATCAAAACTGCCTTAGTCCAATAAATGACTGCTTTTCTTTTCGTAACTCATCCTTCAGACGGGATACACTCCACGTCGCCCAACATTTTATAGCAATTTATCAAGAATTTTACCTGGACAGTATGGAGAACTGTCAATATTTAGAAACAGTCAACAGTGCTGCCACCTACATTTGAGCTTCTAGTTTTATTAATCCTCATTCAGACAGTTTACCTATATTGCACATTGGTTATAATTACATGTATTCCTTAGCGATTGTAGAAATAGAAAAGTTTCCTACTTGGCTAAGGCCAAAGTGGCCTAAGCACTTACTAGGTAAGTACAGCATAAGTATTAGATATTTATGGGACTTCTAATATTTTTTTGATATTCAAGTTCCCACAAATTATTTTATTGATCCGTAAGACCACCCTAGGTATTTTATAAGGTAAATTTTAGCACCGTTTCAGGCATTTAAAAAGTTATTTAAAATGTATCTTGTGTCGTCTAGTGATCACAATGATTTGTTCTCTCAATAATGTTTTACGCATAATTTGATTACCTACCTACTCCTCAAGAACAAAATGGGTGATTTTTTCCTCAAGAAGAACAAATATGAAATCAAATAATTTATTTGTATCAAACATGGTAAGTTACCCATTTATAATATAATAATATTATTCGGTAACATTCTTTTACCGATTATGAGATCATATTTATGCAAGTAGGTATTTGCAATAATAACTTTGATGTTATATACTTTTTTTCACATTATGCGTTCCTGAACAAGGAATCTTTGTTCCTGAATTACACTCGAACTTTTTTTGATACTGTTTCAAGTGCCCCAGGTTTATTTTTCAAATCATCAGTATTTTCTAACGACGGTACTATCTTTAAACACATTACGATCACTAGACTATTCGTCAAAGCCTAAGAATAGAAAAAAATAAAGAACTTAAAAAGTATGAAGTAGTGAAAAATTATGAAATTAAAGTCAAAGTTAACGGACTCTGGTTGTCTCTTGTTTCTTCTTGTTGGACAATTTGAACCATCCGGCTTTTTTATTATTGTCTTTAGGCATCGAAATTGACCTTGAGATCCTCTCCCTATCGCTGTCCGATCGGTTTAAGACCTCATTCGATTGACTCTTTTTTTCCCTGCTCCCACTCTTTCTAGAGAGCGTAGTCCCTTGCACACTTGACGTCCTTTTCTCCGGTTTCCTATACAAAGTAGTGCTGCTACTTGTCAACCGATTATTCTGTGGTTTTCTGGTCAAGGTCGTTTGGCTGTAGGATTTATTTTTCTGTAGAGTTGCTGGCCGGTCGTCGGCCAAGTTCTTGGTCGAGGAGGACTTTTTGAATGTGTCTCTTTCTTTAGTTGGTCGTCTTGGTCGCTGGGCGTAATGGACGTCGTGTCGATCGTTGTAGAGGCGCGGCGTCCACGGCGCGAAGATTGAGAAGCTCTTCGTTGTACTCTTGACCTGAAGGTTGGAGGAGTTAACTGAGCTGACGTCGTCCCGAGAGCGGTTGCGGGAGAGATGGCCTGGATCGGGGATGTCGCCAACTGGAATTGTTGAAAGAAATTGCATTAGAACTACGCTCCATTAGTTTGGGATAGTGTGGTGGTCACCCCGCGCTTTTTTCATGCGTTATAATACAGGGTGTTCGTGACATCGTAATTAAAACTTTGAGGGATGATTCAGACCATGATTCTGAGTTGATATCAAGTGGAATTTTCCGTCGCAAAATTAATGATTTTTTCACCCTGTATATGAGCTGTTCGGAAAACGAGTGACGCATCGTAACGTATTCGACTTTATGTTTGGATCATAGAAAATTGGTTGCCAGAATATATGCCCACTTAATGGTAATAGCGTCCTCTACCTCTACCTATAGGGGCTAGATGTGATGCTATGTAATGTATTTTTAATAAACAATGCATTTACCAGTAGTGGCGTGGAGGTAGACCACGCTGCGCTGCGACTGATGGCTGGAGTCGCCCTCCGTGCTGCTCTCCCCGGAGTGGTTGGCAGGCGTGCGGCGCCGGTGTCTGCGAGGAACAAACAAACTTAAGAACGACAGTAGACCAGAGTAGACCGGAGTAGACCGTAGTAGACCGTAGTAGACCGTAGTAGACCGTAGTAGACCGTAGTAGACCGTAGTAGACCGTAGTAGACCGTAGTAGACCGTAGTAGACCGTAGTAGACCGTAGTAGACCGTAGTAGACCGTAGTAGACCGTAGTAGACCGTAGTAGACCGTAGTAGATCGAAGTAGACCGGAGTAGACCGCAGTAGACCGAAGTAGATCGTAGTAGACCGAAATCCACAGTGTTGGCTTCGTAGATTATCGCGGCCAATTAGATACGATAATGATGAAAAATACTTTGTAGTATTTATTGATATTTTTTTTTCCTACGTTGCATACACACGTTTATTACACCACTTTAAAAATAGTGCCGTCATTCTCTTACGACGAGTGCAAGACAGAGATAAAGCTGGTAAACCAAATTAAAATGAAGTTGGTGTCTGCAGGAACCAGCACGAATGCTAATTCAAAATTACATTATGAAAAACTTAAGAACTTACTTCAAATCCCTGAGCTCCTGTTTGCTGCTCCTCAATTCGGAAGAGCTTCCTCGCTCCTTCCTCCTCAGATCAGACTTACTCCCCTTTAAAGTCTTAGAACTGCTGTGGCTCCGCGACCTGTCATACGGGCTGATAGGCGGCTTCGAAGCTTTCCTGTCCAGCTGACTTTCCGTCTCAGAGTTGCTCATTTCTCGATTAATTTCGGAAATGTTTTGCAGGTTCCTGTTAAAGAAAGAAAGAATTTTATTTTATAAAAGGAAATCACAGTAACAATATATTGACATTAGATTTAATACGTAAAATGACAATTAAAAAAGAAAACAATTAAACTGCCTAGATGACGCCGCTTTCAATGTGCATTTTCTGTCCTAAATACAATAAAGTAAATATTATTGATTTCAATGAGGTCTATCCAGGCTACCTTCCTCAAAAACAATATAGATACATACATACATAAACTCACGCCTATTTCCCACCGGGGTAAACAGAGACTATAGAATTCCATTTGCTTCGATCCTGACACACTTCTCTTGCTTCCTCCACATTCATCAATCGCTTCATACACGCACGCCGGTTCAGAGTAGATCGTATTGAACCTTTTCTAAGGACATCTCCAATTTGGTCATCGTAAGTCGTTCTCGGTCTTCCTCTGCCAGCCCTACCATCAACTTTCGCTTTATATACCGCTTTTGCAATTCTATTATCCTTCATCCGCTGTACGTGTCCAAACCAACCTAACATTCCCTTCTCAATCCTAGTCACTATATCGTCTTTTACACCACATCTCTGTCTTATCACACTGTTTCTCACTCTATCACTCAACTTCACACCGCAGATGCTACGCAAAGACAAACGATATAGATGGCGTGTGTAAAGATGGAGCTTCGTTTAACCTTCTACTTAATTTTATGGATAACAGACATAGGCATCTTTTATCTTTGGGTTTGGGTATAAAATGATGACCCTTTTTATTACACCCAGGCACAATCACATCTTCCATTTTGATGGGTTTTCTCTTAGCCCTTGACTTGCCCGAAAGCATTGACGAGGCCTAAGATGGAACTCGCCCAGAAGGTGCCTGTTCACTCTGGTTTCGTCAGATCATTACATCAGAATATGTTGTTTCAAAAAGACGCTTTCGAGGTTTTCGTGGATCAAGAGTAACTCGGATACCAAGGAGAAGAACTATAAGTATTTTACCTTTTGTAGTATTTAGTTTTTGGAGATTCCTTCAGGTTGGTCAAAGAGTAGCTCTTGGCAGTTAAGTCGTGGTCGACTTCATCCAGTCCTGTGCTGGAATTTGAAACTGTTTTCCTCAAGGTGCTGTGTGTTGGGTGACTCTTCGTCTTCGTGACTGTCTGTTTGACGTTGATATCTGAATCCTGGTCGGTATCTCCGAAGAAGCGAAGGTTCTTGGCGGGGGAGTGCAAAGGTTTTGAGGTTTTCGACCAGGTCTTTCGTACTGGTTCAGCTTCTGATGTTAAGATGCTCTCTTTCTCCATCTGTGGAAGTTTGAAACAAGATTTTGAATGTGAATTGTGATGCTTTGAAGTTAGAGCTTATTTCACCGATTGCTGAAAGATCTAAGTTTATTTTTTAAAGTTTAAACTTACTTGATGCCTTATAAACGTGTCCAAAATCAAATTCAAATTCACAAAAATCTTTATTCAGGATTGGAATACCACTTTGGTATGACCTGCTACGCCTAACTTAAACTGTATAACACACTATACTATACTGCACTGCACTACACTGTACTGAACTGTACTGCACTGCACTGTACTATAAATTGGAGTCTTACAAAAAAACACTTACTTTAACATCCTTGCTGGTCTTCTTCCTGGCGAGCCTGTCGAGAGACTTGAACCAGTTACCGGCGACGGTGGCGCGCGGCGGGGGCGAAGGCGTCGGGCTCGGGGTAGCCAGGCGGCGCCGCTCGCGGTAGCGCTCCGCCTGGGGACGATACAATCAATCGACAATTTCTTTATTGCACAAATAACAGGCACAGAATGAGGAATAATACTAAATCATCATCATTACTAATTTAAGAGCCACGCTCTTGTCGGTGTAGCATTCTCCATGCTACTTTTTTAGGGAAAAATATGGCAGGTTTCCCTTTTGCCTTCCGCCCGAACGTACGCTGCGCTACGTAGGTTTACCTCATAACCCAAAATAGCCGATCATACTAAGGTTTTGAGCGTGCCTGTGATAAGAGTCTTCTTGCCTGATAGTCTTTGCCCTACAGGCCATAATGCATAACACGACCTTTTAATATACTATCGCGGAGCTCCGTGTGTCGTAAAGTTTGTGGACGATTGGAGTGCAAAGTTGAAGTATGAACTATTTGCTCATACATGTATGGCGCGCGTTTTGAACTCACTTGGCCCTTCCAACCTTTTTCTTCTATTCCGTGTCTGCAAGTCATCTTCAAACACATCAACGGAACTCTTAGAAAAAATCTAAAACCTAGTTAACTAAAAAATAGCATATCGCGTGACTGAATATTAAAATATAATGATGTATCATCAGTTTCATCGTATAAGATTACGAAAGTAGAAAAAAAACTATAACAAAAAATGTCTTAATCGGCTACTGACAGGGCGCAAAAAATCCCGAAAGTTTATTTTGGCGGCAAAAAGTATAAAAAGTTCGGTAAAAAGTCAATGAAGCGTGGATGATTGATTTTTGAAGAAATTCCTTTATTAGCTTCTTTCGTGGGAACCTTAGTTGAAACACACACAAGATATTACATGGGCCTTAAACAAAGCTGGCGAGGAGTGGGAGTATACACTATACACCTTTGCCTATCCCTTTGGGATACAGGCGTGATACTAGTAAGTCGTGATAGAACTAAGTTCGACCCATACGTGTCCCTTTTTCAGGATAACCGTCATAACACAACAGAATATAACATAACTGTATCCCCAAAGGGGTAGGCAGAGGCGCATACTTTATACGCCTACTCCTCACCTATTGCCATTAACCGGGCACAAATCCTGGAAACCACGTTATATCATTTACCTATGATACAAACATAAATTCAAATTTGAAACTCATATAGTCGAATTCAGTGGTGTACACCCCGAGCCGGCACTGCAACTCATCCCCCTAGCATTATCCCGTTTTCACAGGGTCTGCTTACCTAATCTGAAGATTTGACAGGTCTGGTTTATAACAGAAGCGACTGCCTGTCTGACCTTCCAACCCGCGAAGGGAAAACCAGCCCAATACAGGTTAAGTCACATACCTCCGAAAAGGCATTTCTCGGGAATATGGGTTTCCATACGATGTTTTCCTTCACCGCTGAGCACGCGATACTCATTTATGACCCAAACATAAATTCGGAAACAAATTCGGCAATCATTGGTTCAGGCTTGTGCTGGATTCGAACCTGCGACCTTAAAGTGAGAGGCGAGCGTTCTACCAACTGGGCTACCACCGGCACTGAAAGTTTTTTTTTTTCGACCTGACTTATTGTAGATTTGCCGCAGATGACATTAACTACTTGGCCGGACAAATGGGTAGCGCTGAAGGCTCTCACCCGGTACAACGTTTAAGACAACAGGCCTGAGGGTGCCTAGTTGGGCGCGAACCTCGGCTCAGGGCGTCGTCTGAGAGGAAAAATATTTGAAAGTGAAACCATAGTAAGTATACTATCTCACTTTAACCATCTACTTATGAAGACATAAAGTCAACAAGTTAGCAACATTATCACAATTCTTAAAAATGTTTTAAAATATTAAGTTTTAGTACTTTTTTTATCAGTTTTATCTTTGCTTAGTACAACGACCTCTTAGCGAGGATGTTTGCAGATAATCATGTTAAAAAGTTGAGCATAAGATCATTTCTAAATTTAGCATAAGGATAAAACTCAAGTGAACTTAGGTAAAAACTTGTATTTTTCCCGAACATGTCCTTTGCAAGTGATACCTAAGGCTAGTTAGACTAACAACTAGTCAAATCGGTTACTTTTTTCCTAAATGTCAAAACACGAAATTACAATACAACGTTATAAAATGTTATTACTACGTTTTCCTTTTATGAAGTAGAGGGAGGAATTCTTACATAAGTTAAGGTTTACAGGGTGAACCGGTCTTGGTTGATTTTAGTTCCCCCACAGAAAATAAATATAAAGCTTACGTGAAGCTTCATCATCATCAGCCCATTAACGTCCCCACTGCTGGGGCACGGGCCTTCCCTATGGATGGATAGGGAGATCGGGCCTTAAACCACCACGCGGGCCCAGTGCGGATTGGTGGTTATTAACGACTGCTAATGCAGCCGGGACCAACGGCTTAACGTGCCTTCCGAAGCACGGAGGAGCTTGAGATGAAAACTTTTTTTTTGTGGTCACCTATCCTATGCGAAAGTTGCTCAACTTCAACAATCGCAGACCGAGCGCGTTTACCGCTGCGCCACCGAGCTCCTCAACTGCGTGAAGCTTACTTTATGTAAAAAAGCAAAATGTAATTATAAAATTAATGATTACCTAAATGATAAAAATGTCTGGTATTAAATGTGTTCCTATAGTTATTAAATAACTTGTAATGTACCATTGATTACCATTATTATCCACCACCACCCACCATACCACCATTGTTACCATTGTTATTATTTTTTTATTGTATTTTTTTATTTTTTTACTGTTTCTTGTCATTTCTTCTCCTCAGCCATAACACCTTGCGAAAAGACGTAAATTAAGAAATGTTACATTGACCTTCAACAAGTTTATCCATGATAATTACGTTGAATAAATGATTCTGATTTCTGACCGCGAATGGAAAGAGGAATGGGAGGCCTTTGGCCAGCAGTGGGATGTTGTAGTGTAGATTAGATTGGTTGGACTCCTATCTAGATGTATGAAAGTAAGTTTTTTTTAACGTGACTCTACAATAAGTCACGGTTCGAACCAGCGCTCCCCGTTCAGGAGGCAAGTTAAAGCATTACCCGACTCCGCACTTCATACAAAACATCTCGTTTTACTCAGACGCTACACATTGATGTTATCGTACACGCGCATCTACGAGGGGAGGTCAAAAAGTTCGCGGAATGAGGGGGAAGGGGGTCGAAATTAAACACGAACCTATTTTTCCTTTTCAATATATTCTCCCTTAACCTTAACACATTTTCCGGATCTATCAAATAATTTGTTTATTCCATCATAAAAAAAAGATTTCTCTTTGCTGTCAAAATAGGCCGAAATTGCAGACTTGACTTCTTCATCATCGCCAAATTTTCGTCCACGCAGTTCCTTTTTCATTTTTGGGAACAAATAATAATCGCTGGGGGCCAAGTCTGGACTGTAAGGCGGGTGGTTTAATTCTTCGAACCCGCATCGGTGAATGGCAGCCGTCGCAACATGGCACGTGTGGACGGGTGCGTTGTCGTGCAAAAGGAGCACACCTCTTGACAGCTTTCCTCTTCTTTTTTCCTTGATAGCCTCTTTCAATCTATCCAGTAAAGAAGCGTAGTAATGTCCCGTTATAGTCACACCACGATCTTTATAATCAATCAGCAAAATACCTTCTGTATCCCAAAAAATAGTGGCCATGATCTTTCCGGCCGATTGTGACACCTTAAACTTCTTTGGAGGAGGTGTGCCTTTTTTATGCCACTGCATCGACTCTTGCTTCGACTCAGGTTCATAGTGGTGAACCCAGGTTTCATCTCCAGTAACAATCCGGGCCATAACTTCTTCCTTATTCTCTCCACAGAGCTCTAAAAACTGGCGAGAACACTCGACACGCTCGCTTTTTTGAAGTGGCGTGAGCATTCTTGGAACCCATCTTGCGCTGACCTTAGTCATCCCAAGATGTTGATGTAGGATATTTAAAATACTTGTTTCGGATACACCGACCATTGCTGCAAGCTGCTTCTTCTTCAAGCGGGTATCTTCTAATACAAGTTTCTCTACTTTTTCGATGATTTCCGGTGTGGTGGCCTCAATGGGCCGTCCGGAGCGGGGGTCATCTTCAATCGACTCTCTTCCTTGCTTGAAAAGACTATGCCACTTGTAAACCATGGTTTTACCAGGGGCAGAGTCCGCGTAAACTACTAACAGCTCTTGAAAAATCGTCTGAGCGGATTTTCCTTGCTTGGTGAGGAACTTAATGACGGCGCGGTGTTCAATTTTCTCCATATTCGCTGAGTTCTTCCCGATTCACTTGTTTGCTGGTCGATAGTTCAAACGTTAATGACCCGATTTGCTTCAAACTTGGTACATATACTGTTAATGAGGTGTGCAACTAGCGGCTACCTGTACGAGCAAACCAACCCCCTCCAACCCCTCCATTCCGCGAACTTTTTGACCTCCCCTCGTATGTGTGTGTGCGTGTGATGTCTGAAGCCCATACGATTGAAGACTAAAGTAAGAACGAGGGGTGAGGGGTGAGGTAAACCTAACTCAGCCGCTGTTGGGGGGCACAGTTGGCGTTCTATACGTAGCATTATTCCTTATTCTATGGACTAAAGATCGCACGCTAAAAACAACCGACTTTAAAACGTATAAGTACCTAAATGCATCCTCTGTCCTCCCTATATGGACCAAGGCGAGGAGACAAGTAAATACAGATGCAAACGATGATTAATTTCCAAAAATATCTCTTGAACCGATGGCGATAAGGTCACAAACCATATGGCTTAGTGGTCGGCCTTGCTCGGTGCAGCCAACACGTTTTCCGGCTGTAAGTTCTTGTGCCATTGCCTTTATTGATTTTGACTTGATTTCTCGGTTTTGGATTTTGGGATGTTTCTACATCTGTTTGTCAACTTAGATATTTTTTACTCCATTGTCGCAATAGAAAATGAACAGACGATGTGTTCGGTCACGAGTTCTAATATGTATACATTTTGCAACCATATCACATTAACTTTTTTCAACACATTAAACCGCAAGTCTCATTAAATGTCAAATATGGATAGTGTGACAGGGTTCTAAAGTGGGTACATTACATTGCTCATGACTGTTCACCATACTATAATTAATCGGTTTTTGATCGATACTCTCATGTTTCGACATAAAATACAAAAATATTGATAAAATTAAATATCAATAAAGAGGGATTTTTTACACTACGTTCCCCAAAATAAATATGTACTTATAGATGGCGCTGTACACAGTTGGGTTGAGGCGGAAGGCAAGAGGGAAACCACTGCCCTATTTTTCCCTAAAAAAGTAGCATGGAAAATGCTGCACCGACAAGAGCGTGGCTCTTAAAATGATGATGATGTACACATTATTTTAACGTGATAATTACCTATTTTTCATTGCTCGGGTATTTAGGCATATATAAAAATAATTGTTGCTTGATATTTGGATCGGATACGTATAGAATTATGTTGCCACTACCTATATTGTTTCTCTTTATTTTGCTTAGAATAATAATGGGTGCCTGGGTGTAAAAAAGGGCCAGTATTTATATCCAAAAACAAAGATAAAATATGCATACCTATATGTTATCCATTAAATTACAATTCACCCTATTAGTAATTATTATTTATTTACATTTCGATATAAACTTTCAATATAAACCATAATATAATTAGACATATTTATGAAACTTAAATGTAAATAATATAAAACATATTTAATTTCCACACATCATTCATCATCTCGCAGAACCTCAAACACTCGCGACACACATACACGAATCACAATCACGGTATGCATTGTTAAATCACGTGTCTTTACTAATTGGAAACCATCATTTTCGAAGGAAAATGGTACTTGAAAAAGTAATCCTGACGTATACCATAACGAAACTTCATAATATTTGTACAAAAGTACCGAAATGTTTTGTCATAAATTTCTCTGGTCGACGGAAACCTGATTAGACCGATTAGCTGAGCAGTTAGATGGTGACCGCTAAGTGATGGTCGATGGTCACCATTTCCTGACATTTGTATGCTTAAACTAAATACCTAGTCTCTGTTTAGTAAACAAAAACCCGTTTGAATATTCTTAGACATTCTGGCGGACCGAACTAGTTGGCCATCTAGTTCCGCTCACATGCAACAGATGGCGCCACATTGAATAATGCAGTCTTCAAGCAGTCGTGAAACGCGATATCGAAGTTTACACAGCAAGACGCATATGTACAACTTCCAAATAACACCGTTGGATCGTCGATCCCTAGTCACACTACCAACTTATGACTAGCGGGGTACTATGCTTACGAGGGGAGGTCAAAAAGTTCGCGGAATGAGGGGGAAGGGGGTCGAAATTAAACACGAAACTATTTTTCCTTTTCAATATATTCTCCCTTAACCTTAACACATTTTCCGGATCTATCAAATAATTTGTTTATTCCATCATAAAAAAAAGATTTCTCTTTGCTGTCAAAATAGGCCGAAATTGCAGACTTGACTTCTTCATCATCGCCAAATTTTCGTCCACGCAGTTCCTTTTTCATTTTTGGGAACAAATAATAATCGCTGGGGGCCAAGTCTGGACTGTAAGGCGGGTGGTTTAATTCTTCGAACCCGCATCGGTGAATGGCAGCCGTCGCAACATGGCACGTGTGGACGGGTGCGTTGTCGTGCAAAAGGAGCACACCTCTTGACAGCTTTCCTCTTCTTTTTTCCTTGATAGCCTCTTTCAATCTATCCAGTAAAGAAGCGTAGTAATGTCCCGTTATAGTCACACCACGATCTTTATAATCAATCAGCAAAATACCTTCTGTATCCCAAAAAATAGTGGCCATGATCTTTCCGGCCGATTGTGACACCTTAAACTTCTTTGGAGGAGGTGTGCCTTTTTTATGCCACTGCATCGACTCTTGTTTCGACTCAGGTTCATAGTGGTGAACCCAGGTTTCATCTCCAGTAACAATCCGGGCCATAACTTCTTCCTTATTCTCTCCACAGAGCTCTAAAAACTGGCGAGAACACTCGACACGCTCGCTTTTTTGAAGTGGCGTGAGCATTCTTGGAACCCATCTTGCGCTGACCTTAGTCATCCCAAGATGTTGATGTAGGATATTTAAAATACTTGTTCCGGATACACCGACCATTGCTGCAAGCTGCTTCTTCTTCAAGCGGGTATCTTCTAATACAAGTTTCTCTACTTTTTCGATGATTTCCGGTGTGGTGGCCTCATTGGGCCGTCCGGAGCGGGGGTCATCTTCAATCGACTCTCTTCCTTGCTTGAAAAGACTATGCCACTTGTAAACCATGGTTTTACCAGGGGCAGAGTCCGCGTAAACTGCTAACAGCTCTTGAAAAATCGTCTGAGCGGATTTTCCTTGCTTGGTGAGGAACTTAATGACGGCGCGGTGTTCAATTTTCTCCATATTCGCTGAGTTCTTCCCGATTCACTTGTTTGCTGGTCGATAGTTCAAACGTTAATGACCCGATTTGCTTCAAACTTGATACATATACTGTTAATGAGGTGTGCAACTAGCGGCTACCTGTACGAGCAAACCAACCCCCTCCAACCCCTCCATTCCGCGAACTTTTTGACCTCCCCTCGTAGTTTGGTACCCCGAAAACATCCTTTGGCGGCAGCACGCCCTCGCCGCCATAACATTATTAACATAAGCTCACGAACTATATCCCAAAAAGTAGTCAGAGGTACATCCATCGCAAGATGAACAAAGTAACCACACCTCACCGAGCTTTCTGTTAGACCAACGTGATAGGTGAGCCGTATCGCCGTCTACAATGGTCGAGCCAACTGTGTTAGTGAAAACTGCGCTTAAGAGAAATTAATAAGTCCGGTACCGGGGTACGAACCGGCGCTCCCCGATTGATAAGCAAGCCGCAGGGTCACAGAGACTTATATAAACCACTGGACTTCGGAGGCCGTTAAAAAGTAGTACTTATGTCCATTTTCGTTGTTATGTCCATTGGCGTACCCCAGTTGGTAGAACGCTTTTCACTTTGAGGTCACAGTAAACCAATGATTGGCGAATTTGTTTTCGAATTCATGTTTGGATCATAAATGATGAATGAACGTGCTCAGCGGAAGGAAAACATCGTCAGGAAACCCACATTCCCGAGAAATGCTTTTTCGGTGGTATGTGACCTAACCTGTATTGGGCTGGATTTCCCTTCGCGGGTTGGAAGGCCGGACAGGCAGTTGCTTCTGTAAAAAACCGGACCTGGGTGAATATCAAAATGTGTCAAGTTTGGTGGCGAACTGTCATATAATTTTTTCGTGAAAAATTGGGAAAATTGGGAATTGAAAAATTCCTTTTTCATGTCGGAACCGAGAATCCTTTTGGATCATTTTCATGTCGGAACCCAATTTTTCACAAAAAAATTATATGAAATTTCGCCACCAAACTTGAAATTTTGAGATTCACCCACCTGTCAAATCTTCAGGACTCTGTGAAAAACGTAATAATGGAGATGGTGAATGACGAATTCTGTCATCACTCAAGTCATTGAACTGTTGACTGTACCATGACTGTACCTTGTTTTTTCTACACCATCTTTGATCTTTACTGTGCTAATGTATGGAAAACATGACACGTGCTGTCGAGATGTATAATTATTTGATGAGCTATGAATGGGCGGTTGCAGTTGAAAAAAAAAAAACTATTGTTTTACTTCTGCTTTGGACGTTGACATCAATCACGAGTTTGATTCCCGGTCGGTTCAATTTATGAAATAATCTTTATCTGCTGTTATTAAAATCATAGAACGCGTTCAGCTGCTTATCTTCTCGGGCATGTCGGAAAAACCGACAGAGGGATGTTCTTATCGACATTATGGACCATATGGTCAGGTACCTAATTTGGTCCTTATCCATATATAAAATATTATGTAAGTACAACATTTTCGGATCAAGTCACTAGCCTGTGTTACACCGGCTTGCTTCTCAAACGGGGAGCACCAGTTCGAACTCCGGTACCGGACTTGCACCAATAAGTTATTAATTTATTTTCACTATAGTTGTCTAGACCATTATAGACGGCGATACGGCTCACCACCTATCACGTTGAACGGAAGTCGTCTACAGACTATTCCGAGCCCCGACATCGAACTGAGGTAAATTCGAACCTTCCGAGCCGTGATGCACGCGTTAAACGGTACGCACCGATCTCGGAGATCCAAATGGGCTTCGACGTCGCACCTTACGAATAAAGCGCGACTAGTAAAGTCACATTGAACAGAAACCTCGGTGATGTGTGGGTACTTAGAATCAAATTACCCCTTCATTCTTCGTTCGAAAACTGGTCCAAAAAAAATTTCATGAATTTTCCGACAGGAAATTCCACTTGATATTAACTCAGAATCATGGTCTGAGTCACGCCCCTCAGTATTCGTTACGATGTCACTAACACCCTGTACATAATATAATGGTAACAGTTTTTCAATAAAGTTATAATAATATAATAAAATCTAGTCATTTCTCATGTCATGGCGAGTAGACTACAAAAAATCAAAATACTGTGTTAACTGGCCCGCAGGCCATATATTCAGTGGCCGATTTGCAACAACAGGATTTTTGTGTGTCATTAGGGGTCAATGAACAGACATGACAGCTCACAGATATCATATCAGGTGTTAGCATCACGACGCGATGTCGTATCGACATGCGCAGTATGATTGAACGATACAACGCAGCGTTACGTGGTATGAATTGTAATCCATTTGGGATCGGCGTATGCGCAACACTTATTTTGAATGACTTGCTTGTAGTTTGTAGATTTTCTGATGGTAATTAAGCTTCTATTTTTGACGTAACTTCTTGTAGGTTTGCTCAGATGGCTTCCCTCAATCAGCGCTTATCGCTATCGACCCACTAGGGTCGATTAATTCTTTCAAATATTTTTCCTCTCAGACGACTCCCTGAGCCGAGGTTCGCGCCCAATTGGGCACCCTCAGGCCTGTTGTCTTAAACGTTGTACCCGGTGAGAGCCTTCAGCGTTCCCCATTTGCTCGGCCAAGTAGTTCTGATACCATACGACTCAAGTCTAAACTGTGTTCGAAGAGGGGTGAGGTAAACCTAGCTCAGACGCTGGTGGGGAGCGGAGAGTTGCCGTTCTACTAAAAATAATAACAAGTATTTACTCTTTGATTGTACCCGGCGCATGCGCATACGGCGAGCTTCCCGTGAATTGACAGTCACGCAATGATAACTCTAGAACAGTGACTAGTGACATTGTCCGACGCCCACGCCCACACGTGGACTATATTCGTCACAGCATAAAGTTCCCATAGACGCATAAACTCACTGTCTTCTTCTTCTATCGAGTGAGGTGGATTACCTGCCTTATCAACCCTGGTGTCAGGGTAATTATTGACCCGCCAAAGTCTCCTGTATGGCCGTGATAAGATTCAATTTGGTCATTGAAAAATTCTTTATTTGCGTTGTAACACTATAGAAAAAGTACAATAATAAGATACAGCATGTTCACGGTAGTACTATAGGCATACCATCGGACGAGTATCGGCGTCCGAAGGACGTAATATACGATCCCGACTCCCGACGACCCGATTACTCTAGCCATAGAGGCAGCCAATCAGCTTGCGACACCAAACACTTCAGGACCCCGATACCGACCCCGCCGGCGTGGTCGACGATTTCCCTCATTCAGCGCTTATCGCTATCGACCCACTAGGGTCGATTAATTCTTTCAAATATTTTTCCTCTCAGACGACGCCCTGAGCTCAACATAAAATTAATTAAAAATACAGTGTAAATTAATTCACATGACATTTGGACATGCAAAATGTGTTTAAAGTTAGTTACCTAAACAACAAAAAATATATGTGAATATTTTATGTTTTATTGAGACCCGCAAAAAATCTACAAAAATCACTTAAGTAAGTAAGTATATTAATTATTTAAAGAACGTAAATGAACAGCTAAAAATTAAGTCTTAATTCAACAAAACGTACAAATTACTTAAGTCTTTATTGGCAATCGGCGTGAGAAAATCTCTTTGACTTGATACAGAATAAGTAATTGTTTGCTTTAAAATGCATTTAAGTGTTATTAACACCTCGTTTTAACATGTTTTACATTGTTTAAACTACTAATCATATCTAATATTGAAATAATTAAAACACATAATAACGGGTTCTTACCGCGTTTAAAGCAGGAATATGAGACTCCCGATATTTCGACACTGTTGCAAGTGCCATGATCACAGGATGACTGATGAGATTGGAGTAGAGTAGAGTAGGTAGATCCATAATTTTCTACCGATTTTTTTTCTTTTTTTTCCGTTATTATGTGTTTTAATTATGATAATAACCGCGTAAACTTAAAACAATGTCTAATATTGAATTTAAGATTATGACGAACTAATCAAATAATCCGAATTCTGAACCGGCCGCGGCGTGCGTGTATGAAGCGGTTGAAGATAAGTGTGTCAGGATCGAAGCAAATGGATTTCCACAGTTTACATTTCTATGTCATCATCATCATCATCCAAGCCGTGTCCGGCGACGGCGACTCCTAAATCTCTATCCCAGGTCGATGTTATGATAGGCTCTAATATGGCTAGCAAAACCGAACTTCGATTTGAAGGTTCGGCCACATGGCGCACAGAATAACTGGCCAGCAGAATTAAATGTATAGTTGTAGGAGGGCTTGTGTCGAGTCTTCCGTATTTGGCGTTTTACGTCAAGATCTTCTAAACGCTTCTTTTCGTACAGTTCCACGTTTTTGTGGACAGTGTAACGCCATTCCGGTCTACGACGAGCTCGCTCCACCCAACTATCAGGTGGAATATCACAAGCCACAAGGTTGCGCTTGAGCACGTCTTTGTAACGCAGGTATTGCCCGCCCTGCTTCCGTTTCCCGCTAGAAAGCTCGGAATAGAAAACTGCTTTTGGCAATCTGCTGTCATCCATTCGCAAGACGTGCCCACACCATCTCAGCTGGTGCTTCATAATGAGCGCTTCTATCCCGGACAGGCCAGCACGACGCAGCACTTCTGTATTTGGAACTCGATCTTGCCACTTGATGCGCAGAATAGACCTTAGACATCTGAGATGGAAGGTGTCTAATCGTCTGATGTCTGCCTTATAGCAGCACCAAGTCTCTGCGGCATATAGTAATGTGGGCAAGATGATTGCTTTGTAAACCAATATTTTAGTTTGCAGCTTAATATCGTGTGAGTTCCAAACACGTGCCCTAAGTTTTCCAAAGGCCGCCGCCGCACTTGCTATCCGGGCCGGTATCTCCGATGCCAAGGTGTTATCACTACGTATTCTAGTGTCCAAGTATTTGAAGTTTGAAACTTCCTCCAGCACTGCGCGATCTAAAGTAACACTGGAAGGATCCCCGTGGCATCCTCGTGGTGGTTGTTTCAATACTTGGGTTTTGCTGATGCTTATAACCAACCCAAACCTGCGGCATGAAGTGCTTAAGGATGTTACGATACTTTGGAGAGACTCAATAGAATCAGCCAATGCCGTAAGCGTGGCCAATTATTGGTCAGCAAAAATTTAGCTTCGATCGCCATCGACTCGCAAAGAAGAAGAAGATCAGCCATAAGAGCAACGTCGTCAGCGTACAAGATATCCGTAATTGGAAGTTTGGTTACCTGTCGCTTAGATCTAAGACGAGAGAGATCGAAAATGCTCTTGTCCGTTCTGGACTTGATTTCTATTGAGCCATTGCAAGTCCTCGAAGCGTCACGCATAACAGAGGCAAAATATAAGGAGAACAGAGTAGGAGCCAGGACACAGCCTTGTTTCACGCCGCTGGTTACAGGAAATTGGTCTGAAAAGTCACTTCCATGGCGAACTCTCGCTATCATATCGTCATGAAATTGGCGTATCAAGTTTAGTAACTTTTCAGGACAACCAGCTTTCTTAAGCACAATCCACAAGGCCACACGCGGTACTCTGTCGAAGGCTTTTTCTAAATCAACAAAGCACATGTAGAGAGGACGGTATTGTTCCAGGCTTTTTTCCTGAATTTGTTTAATAACAAAGATGGCATCCACCGTACCTCTACCCGGACGAAATCCACATTGGGTCTCCGGGAGTATAGTTTCTGCGTGGCGGGATAAACGGATGTTGATAATATGGGCCAAAATCTTCCCAGCTGCTGAGAGTAGAGAGATGCCTCTGTACGAACTGCAATCGGCTATGTCACCTTTGCCTTTGTACAACTTGCAAATGGAAGCATCCCTCCAATCTTGCGGGACGATTTCACGCTCCCATATCTTCGAGATGAGGTCGAATAGCGTTTTGTTAATGTGTAACATTTCTATGTAATACAATAATTACAACACATAATAAAAGCTCACGACTATATCACAATTGGGGTAGTCAGAGGTACCCATACCTCACCGAGCTTTCTCTTAGACTAAAATGATAGGTGGTAAACTATATCGCCGTCTACAATGGTCGAGTCAACTGTGTTAGTGAAATAAATAATGACAATACCGGTACGTGATTGAAGCGAACTTGATTTAACACCTTCTGCTCGCCCCATTACGGATTACAGGCGTGACTTTTTGTATAAATTATGTTGGCTTAGATACCCAGTACCTTATGAAAGACTCTCCAAGAGTCATTGGCAAACGTATGCTAAATTATTTATTCATAACATGTATTATACAATTTACATTTTCTTACATAATTTACCTTATACAGGAGTTATTTTGTAAAAAGTTTTCGTAACTTTAAAGTTATAGGTAAGTACTAAGTAGGCGGCAGTGGGTGATCATTATGGCAGTTTTGTAAACACTTATAAATTGGGTAAAAGGCGGCAAAAGGTTAAATAATTTGGCCAGGGTCGCGAAAGATGTTTTTATAATATCTAACGCTGGCGTAAACGGGCTACTAACCACAGACATGTCGTTTTTTTACTTATTGTAAGTTTACCTCACACGGCATTAACTACTTGACCGGACAAATGGGGAGCGATGACGGCTCTCACCCGGTGGCCAGCAACAAGCTTATTTTTACATAACTTACTTACAGTCATGAGCAATATAATGTACCCACTTTAGGACTCTGTCGCACTAACATATTTGACATTTAGTGAGACTTACAGTTCAATTTGTCAAAAAAGTTAATGTGACATGGTACCAAAGTGTCTACATATTAATGCTCGTGACCGTACATAGCCATTCGCCTCGCGTCAGACAGAGTACTGCGGCGCGGAAGGCAAGAGGGAAACCACTGCCCTATTTTTCCCTAAAAAGTAGCAATCATGCTTCACCGGCAAGAGCGTGACTCTTAAATTAGTGATGATGACACAGCATCACGGTTATATCCCTGAAGGGGTAGGCAGAGGTGTATAGTATACACACCCTCCCCTCGCCAGCTGTTTGAGTCCTACGTACAGTCATGAGCAATATAATGTACCCACTTTAGGACCCTGTCGCACTTACACATTTGACATTTAGTGAGACTTACAGTTCAATTTGTCAAAAAAATTAATGTGACATGGTACCAAAGTGTATACATATTAAGTAATGCTCGTAACCGTAGTAAGGGCGAGCATATTGCCATTAACCGGGCACAAATCCTAAGTTTTCTGTTTAATTTTTGTAGATACTAAGACAAAATCACAGGCCATTTTAAAGCAAAAGCTATTTATTTTATAGGTGTTATAGATATAAAGCCAACAGGAGCGCCGGCCGTGCTTCGACTTTCACTTTCGTGTATTGGCCCTAAATGGTTGGACGGTCAAGTTATGAGCGATCTACTTAATAGAAATTGAAGCTTATTTTAGTTTCAGATGAGAATAGTTCAGTGTCAGGTGAAGTGTTTGGTGAAGTGTTTGGTGAAGTGTTTGGTGAAGTGTTAGGTGAAGTGTTTGGTGAAGTGTTAGGTGAAGTGTTTAGTGAAGTAACGGTGTTGGAGCTGGACTGCGAAGTTCTGTGCACTAACCGCGTGTGTCGTGTATAAAACTCATTCTCCTTGGAACGTTTGTTTCCTTCTAATCCAGAACCTACCTAACCTACTTCCTTGAAATTACGTCACGTCCGGGAGGATAAGCAGCTGAATTGTACATCGGCCAATAACCCGACAGAATTAAGTAGACAGCACGTCAAACGGATTGCATACAAGCGAGATGCCTATTCTATTCGCCCGGCTTATTCATTCGTTTTAAAATTAACTTGTTGACAATCATCCGTCCCTTTCCTTTTCGGCGGATAAGAAAATTGACGGGTATAACTTAAAATAAAATTAGGTGTCTGCAGGAATCGGGGTCCATGTGTTCGTACAAAATAATCCTCCTCGCAGCGCTCTATAATTGAACCACAGCGTAAAACAACAGTTGTGACGTCAGTCTGCCTATCTGTCAGTCCATGGCATCAGTTTAATTGTATATTTTATACCCCTATCTTGAAGTCTACAGTCGCTAAAAGCTTCCTAGTTGCGATGTGTTTGCGACATCGGGTGGACTTCACTTCGATGTGTTATTTATTTATGCTGAATGGTTCAGTTAGTTAAGTTTTTAGGAGTATCAAGGCTTGAGATGTGATAAGTAAATAAGTTCTAAAAGTGGCTTCTACAACTTAAGATAATTAATTTTATACAAATTGGGAACAAATAAAAAAGCCGTCCAGCCGCCTATTTTCGTTAAAACCGACGGTGTTATTTTGCTCTTTCCCGTGGTCCTTATATTATGGGCTGATCACCTATACAAGATGTTAGTGACATCGTACAGAATACTGAGGGGAATGATTCAGCTCTGAGTTAATATCAAGTGGAATTTTTTCGTCGGAAAATTTATGAATCATTTTTTTGTTTTTAAATGAATTATTCAATTCCATAGTTTTGAGGCGGACAATTTTGTACACATCTTAAAACTTCGTATGAAAAGTAGCACCAGATACGATTTCAACTCGAAATTGGTTCGAGAGTCAAAAGTACCACGCCACGGCGACGACCTTTGCTCAATAGGTCAGGTGAGGTGAGAGTGTCACTCAGACAGACCAGATCATTTCCTTGTTGATCCACTGCACTATTAACGAAGGTTTCATACCATGGATTTGAAACAATAAAAAAAACATAAGCTCGGGACGATATTCCAATCGGAGTAGTCAGAAGTACATCGCAAGATGAACTAAGTACCCACACCTCACTGAGCTTTCGATTCTTCTTCTTCTTCTTCTATCGCGTGGGTTGTGAAGTGAATTACCAACTTCATCAACCCTGGTGTCAGGGTTATTATTGAGCCGTCAAAGGACCCTGACATGGCTTATGTAACGACTACTAACTTACAGCAGTAAGTAGTAACCTGGACCAACGGCTTAACGTGCCTTCCGAAGCATGGATCATCTTACTTTTTGGACAATCAGGTGATCAGCCAGTAATGTCCTAAGCAAACTAGGGATCACAAAGTGATTTTTGTAATATGTCCCGGGGTTCGAACCCGGGACTTAAGGATCGTGAGCCCAACGCTCAACCACTGGACCACGGAGGCCGTTAGCTTTCTTTTGTGACCGGCGTGATAGGTGGTGAGCTGTATTACGTAATTTTGTCTTTTCAGTGACAATATACAAGTGGAAAGTAAAGCCTTCTCATTTATATAAACAGGGTGCTAGTGACATCGTAACGAATACTCAGGGATGATTCAGACCATGATCCTGAGTTAATATCAAATGTCCTGTGTCAAGTGTCATGTTTTTTTTTAATTATTTTCAATCCTATAATTTTGCGATGAAAAAAATCCACTTGATATTAATTCAGAATAATGAGTTCATTCCATAATCCACTCACCATAGCTGGAGAATCCAAGGGCCGAGGCCCAGCAGTTCTGGACCTGGTCTTTCTCCGCTCACTCTCAGCGTCAGACCCTCGCGGCTCACTGTCGCGGTCCGTGGAGCCAAGAGGAGTCGTGTACTTCCTCACCGCTGTCCGCTCCTGGATACGATCCTCTTTGAATGTCCTTTCGTGGTATCTGTTTGGGATAAGTTTTAACATGTTTATGGCTGGAAATCTTCTTTAAAATAAAAATACTTTTTAAATAAATACTGAATCACTGTGTTCCTGTGGGACATACACTTTTTCTTCTATCATATGAATTGTTATAACCTTATCAACCCTGGTGTCGGGGTTATTATTGAGCCGCCAAAAGCCAACATGGCGCATGTAACGACTACTACCTTACATCAGTAAGTAGTAACCGGGACCAACGGCTTAACGTGCCTTCATCAGTAAGTAGAAACGGATCATCTTACTTCCGGACAATCAGGTGATCAGCCTTGAATGTCCTAACTAAACTAGGGATCACAAAGTGATTTTTGTGATATGTGGTACACTGGGTTGCTTCTTAAACCGGGAGGGATTTTTCACCAATGAGTTATTAATTTATCCTAAGTGCAGTTTTCACTAACTCAGTTGGGTCGACCATTATAGACGTGGATACGGCTCTGCACCTATCACGTTGGTCTAACAGAAAGCTCGTTGAGTGAGGCTTGCGGTGTGGATACTTCGTCTTGCGATGGATGTCAAATAACATCAATGCTTTTTTAGGTGAATTGCTTCAATGTGCTTTAGGATTGACTTGTACAGATATCTGGGGGGTTAAAATGGCCACATCGAAGCAATTCATCTAAGAAAGCAATATTGCAATTTGACGTATGTGCATATAAAAGTAACTGCGCAATGCAAACAAATTTCAAATAGCAATATTGCTTTCTTAGATGAATTGCTTCGACGTGCTCATTTTAACCCCCTGTACTTTATTATTTATTTATTTACTAAGGTAAATAAATGGGTTAATAATGGGTTTTGGTTTACTTATTTAGGTAATAATGTGACCAAAATCTTATTAATACTCGTAGGTATCTCCCACCACCTATGAGACATACCTGCTATCGAAATCCGTTTCTCTATACTTCCTCTCCACATCACTATCTCTTGGATCCGGACTCCTATACCTCAAATCTTCTCGAGAACTCTTGTACCTATTAAGATCTTCCTTAGAACTCCGATATCTATTCAGATCTTCCTTAGAACTTCTATGTCTACTGTCTTCTCTACCATTGCGATATCTATCATCATGAGGCCTGTGTCTATCTAGGTCCTCTCGGGAACTCCTGTATTTATCGTCTTCTTTAGGAGTTCTGTGTCTGTCTTGTTCTCTGGAAGATCTGAGCCTTCGTTCTTCAGGGTCGTAGTCTTTCTTCTTCACGTCGATGTCGCTTGGTTCGGGGTCTGTGTACCTGTAGAAGTGGAGAGGAACTATTTTGATTTGTATCTTTTGTTGAATATTTATATGTAAAAGATTTCATGTATCTTGAAGTTAAATGAAACCACTAGATATAATAAGAGTTGAAGCTTTGAACTTTATTTGTTTAGAGCTTTTTTTGCAAGTTAATAGGTACTGATAAACACTCGTCCACTTTATTGATATAGGACCCAAGACTGTTAATGATGGCCCATTAAATAAAGAAGAGTGCAAAAGAAGATACTTCATGTCTGCAAAAAGGACGCTTAGTGTGTAGCATTCAAACAAACTATACCTCTTTCGCCAAGAAACTGTACCCCTTAGGCGAGTTTGTTTTTTAGATTATTTTTTCATGAAATAAAAGAAGACTCTTTTTGTATAACTATGTTTTGTTTTGTGTGCAATAAAGATGATTTAATTTGATTTAATATTGTTGATGTTATTGATGTCAACTATGATATTGATGAGAATTATAATAACATTGATATTAGATAAAGCAACCCACCGTCTGTAATCGGAGTCGTCTCCAACAAGATGTTCAGGGCTCTTGAGCACCCGCGTGCGAGCCTTCGGAACTACTTCCTTCTCTTTCTTGCTCTTCTTAGAAGAGTCGCGAGAGAACAGCTGTTTCACCTGAGGATCAAAAATGTAGTGTGAGTTTTTCAAGACATTATTCCCCTGTTTGAGCGCTCACTATTTGTCCGGCCAAGTAGTTAATGCCATATCCGGCAAATCTACAATAGGTTACCTCAAAAAAAGGCTTACTAACTGGAAGTTATTAAAAAGTGTGCTTTTTACAACTACAACAACATCATCGTAGCATCAGGCCTGATCCCCAGTAGGCGAAGGTATATTAGTAATACACCCACTCCCCGTCAGCTGTCTGGTTTCAAGACGTTGATGTGTCATACCTGACCGTATAGTTGGTTTACTTCTTAAAATACAAAGACGATTAATATAATCATGCCCGTTAAACAATTTTTTTTCGGCCAGGAATCAGGACAATTTTAAATTAGAACCACACTTACCTTCTCAAGCCCAGAAAGTTTCTTGGTAGCCTTCGGCGGTTTCGCACTAACTTTGTCATCAATTGGACTCTTATCATATCTGTCACCCTTCGGGTCTAAGTTTGACCTATCATCACTTCTATCCCTTGAGTTATATTCCTTCATGTACCCATCATTAAAGTCCTTAAATCTTGCCATATACTCTCCATTGGCGTATATCTGCTCACTTGGATAATTATCTTCTGTATGCCTTCTTTCACTTGCTAAAAACAAGGAAGTATCACGTACGTCATCATCGCTTTCATGCCTCCTGATTTTTCTATGTATTTCTCCACTTGAATCCTTGCGGAAATCATTCTCAATACCAGAGTCGACTAGACGATTGTCAATATCAAAGCGACGTGGAGACCTATCATCGCGATAGTAATCTCTACTGTCTCCTGAATCGTGACGTCTTATACCGTAGTCTTCTTTGTATCTGTCTTTGTTCTTCACACGACGTAAAGAGTTATGATATGACTCAGCGTGCTTTGCATCATATCGTATATTGGCATAATCGTCTTCACGTTCCTGAGCGATTTCAGGATTAGAAGCGTAATGACCCTTTCTTTTACCAAACCAATCGTCTTTGCCTTTATATTTATTCGTTTGAAGAACATCTTGACTAGAAGTGAAGTGTTTCTTCACTTTGTATTTCTTCTCTTTGTATTCGTCTGGAGTTAGCACGTGCTTGGCAGTATTAAACTCAAGGCTTGGAGGTTCATATTCTGGTTCTGGTGGGAAGACTTTGCTGTCTTTGTATCTTGGCTCTAAAGTGTCAATGAATTCACGTCTGTCCAGTTCTCCTTTGGGAACCTTCTGGAAAGTTCTGCTCTCAGTATTGTATTTGATTTTTTGACTGTCTGAATCATATCTGTTATAATCTTCAGTGATGCTGTTTTCAGCGAAACCGTCTCTTTCTAGTGTATGGCGAATGTATCGTGCTGTCTCATTTACGTATTTTTCCGTAGCTTTCATGCGCTTTTCTGCTTCATATATTGGGTCTGTTTCGGCCAAGTACCTGGATACAGGTTCTCCTACATTTCTTTCTCGGTCAAACTTACGAGCGTTCAATCGAGATTCTAATAGCTGACGTCTATGACTGAGTTCATTGAAATCTAAGTCTAGTTTGGTTTCGGGCTCAAATTGTTTTTTCTTAGTATCCATTCCATCAGCTCTTCCTCTGAAAGTATCAATGTAATCATGACTCTTATCTTTCGTCGAGGGATATTCATTGGCATAAGTAGGCTCAAAATCATCGAAGCTAGTTAGCTTATATTCTCTGAACTTCGGCCTTATAGGCGAATCAGTAATCTTAGGTCCTTCAAGACTGTTATAATTGTCATCAGTTTTGTAGTTATAATTATACCTGTTAGCTGAATATTTGTGTCTATCTTCGTAGCCTAAGCCTTCATCTTCATCAGACATATTTCCATATTTTTCTCTGGATGGTGAATAAGTTTTATGGACGGTCTGTTTGCCAAGATGACTAGATGTAGTGTCACCGGCATCTCTCACCACATGAGCATAGACGACTCCTTTATCCGCCATTTTATTTACAGGAGACGGCACTCTATCTGGACTTGTGTTTCGCGCAAATAGATTAGGATCAGGACTTACACTGGGTTTAAGGTATGAGAAAGGTTGGTTCACATTTGTGCCATTCGGCGGCGATATTAAATGAGCCTTCGGAGGTGGAGACTGCTGGTCTTCCTTCAATATTCTAACGATTTGGTCAACAGTGTGTCCTCTAGTCAACGGTGGCTTATCAGGCGGCTGCTGACTACTATGTATCATCTCTTTGTCACCATAAACGTTCTCCTCAATCTTCCTTATGCTTTCTTTTATTCTTTCTTTTACTTCAACTGGGTTTAAATCTTTCGCCTTCGAATCGATTTCGTCGACCAAAAGAGTCTTTTTGACATCTGTCTTACGTTTTGGAGTGTCTGCAATGGGTGGAGATTTTTCTTTCTCTTTTTCTAAAGATTTCCCTCTTTTTGTTCTCGTTGGTGGTTTCGGTTCCGGTTTTTCAAGAGTTTTGAATCTTGGAGGTTTTTCTATTGGATTGACTTTTTTTTTGTCTTCTTTTGCGTCAGTAGTAGAATCGTCTGATTTTATACTTTCTTTCTGAGCTAATTTTTGTTTCTGAAATATTTCTAGAGGAGGGGTTTTCTTAAAATAATCGTCTCTTGGTGAACTTTCGATGATGGGTGACAGTTGTGTCTTTTTATTTCTTAATGACCTGAGAAACTCTTCAGTCTCGCTTCCAGATCTCTTTCTGATTGGCTTGGAGTTCGGGTTAAGGTTCGTATTTGACTTCAAGTCTGAGACATCGCTTTTACTTCTTTTTACTGTCACTACAGGTTTAGTAGTGACTACAATTGGCTTAGCCGGTGAACTGGGTTTTTTCTGCGCTCTTCTAAAAAGAGTAGAAAGAGACGTTCGTTCTCTCCTCCTCTGACTCGCGTCACTCGTAGATCTTCCTAGAGGGGTTTTTCCCTTCTCTGTCACACCAGCGTCTTCGCTGTTTCTTCTGTCTCTGTCGTCTTTCAATTTCCTTCTGTGTGGGAGGGAGAAGAACTTCTCGGGAGGGTGATCAGCTGTGCAGGTAATGTTAGATGCTTGTGCTATGACTTTGTTGGCTTCTTCTATCAGTTCCTGTTCAGACAGATGAGTGAAGGGTTCCTTTCTAACGGCGGGTTCTGTTGAGGCTCCTCGCAACTCTCGCGGTTTACCTGTAAGTTAAATATTGAAGTTATTATGTGCGATAGAGGGTAGTATAGCAAATGTACGACCTATGTATTGGGAAACTTTCTTATCAACATCATTGATAGCATATATATTTATAAATTTTCGTTAGAAGTAGAAGTTACAACCTTAATAGTATAAGATTATGTCACCATGCTATAGTGTGTTCGAAGAATGTTTGTTATACTTAGTTATAGCGAAACAGGTATTAGATACTGTTAGTCAATAAAATGTTTTAGTTAGATTCTAACAACAAATAGAAGTTTTACTTGTACATAATATTAATATAGAAACAGACAACCTTATCGCTAAAACAAAATCCTAATAGGATGGAGATACTTAAGAAAGTGTCGGAAGACGATATATTAATACGTAACGTGTTTTGAAAGAAAAAAAAACTGAATTTTTTGACCGGCTTTGTTTACGAAACAAAAGGATCTGTCAGTGTATGATGTTTCATTTTTTACGAGAATATTAATGTAAAAAATAATATTATTGTAAGAGCACAATGACCTCCGGGTCATTGGAAGTTTATGGGTGTTGCAGACAGATTCGTATCTGAGACAACCATAATGATTGATCGTTATAAAATACTATACCAAGTAGACTTTTGATATGTTTTGAGTTTAGTAGATGTTTATAGTCATCTGTTTCCCTGCTCGATCGAATCAGAAATGAGGAGATCCGCAGGAGAACTAAAGTCACCGACATAGCTCGGAGAATTGCAAAGCTGAAGTGGCAGTGGGCAGGACACATAGCGAGGAGAACCGATGGCCGCTGGGGCGGAAAGGTTCTAGAATGGCGACCACGCATCGGACGACGCTCAGTGGGTAGGCCCGCTACAAGGTGAACCGACGATCTGGTGAAGGTCGCGGGAAGCCACTGGATGCGGGCAGCGCAGGACCGATCGTCGTGGGTATCCTTGGGGGAGGCCTATGCCTAGCAGTGGGCGTCGTACGGCTGATAATGATGATGATGAGATGTTTATAGCCACTGTGGTCCTGTGGTACACCGATTAGCTTCTCAAACAGGGGGCGCTCAGTCGAACCCCGGTACCGGATTTGCATCAATGAGTTATTAATTCATTTTAAGTGCAGTTTTCACTAACACAGTTGGCTCGACATTTATAGACGGCGATACGAACCTATCACGCTGGTCTAACAGAAAGCTCGGTGAGGTGTGGGTACCTAGTTCATCTTGCGATGGATGTACCTCTAACTGCTGTAGTTGGGATATAGTCGCTTATGTTTATTGTTTATGTGTCGTAAAACCTTAAAATATTTTTCTCTCAGACGACGCCCTGAGCCGAGGTTCGCGCTGGGCACCCTCAGACCTGTTGTCTTAAACATTGTACCGGGTGAGAGGCTTCAGCGCTCCGCATTTGTCCGGCCAAGTAGTTAATGCCATCTGCAGCAAACCTACAATAAGTCACGTCAAAAAAAAGTGTAAAATGTCGCTGTGGAGCCTTAAAATGACGTCACAGCCGCAGGTTGCGGTGGTCATACTTATTTTTAGCAACTTTCGAATAAACAACTTTTTGTTGGTAAGTTTTTTGTTCGTGTTGCGAATTTTTAGTCGTATTGTAGAGAGTCTTGATAGAACCTTTTTTTGTACTTGATGACCGTGGTCGTGTGGTATATTGACGGAAATAAGATAGGTTTTTAAAATTTCTGACTCGGACGGGATTTGAATCCGCAGCTCTTGGCAAGCCAGGACGAGCTTGTTAACCATTACACCACCGGGTTCTCTTCTTGTCCATGCGAAGTTCTTTCGATCTTTGAAACACAAATTTAATCACGCTATATACAATATTTTTTCCACTGAAATAATTGCATTTTTGGTTCATTTTCGTTTTATAATATTTTTGGATACTTTCCAGCCTATTTTATAAATGCAGTAAACTTATGGAATTTAATACGTGATACATTCACACACATTACACATTCTAACCATACTATACACATACACACACAGTCTCTCTCCCTCTCTCTCTCTCACACACACATACACACACACATCCATAGACAATAGGAAGAAAGAGTGACACACAAAAATGACTTGTGTTAACTAAAGTAGGTACTTTTCTCACTTTTCTTTTTTTGTTCCTATTTTTCATTTTGTCAAACCTAGTCTTAAATATATAATAAGCTCCCTAAGGACTTAAGAGATGAAACTAAAACTAATTTATTTATAAAAAATCTAAAAACAATGCTAATTAAAAAGAGCTATTATACTGTAGACGAATTTTTAAATGATAAGTTTTAATTTTAATACACACTTCCTCTCTTCCCTTCAACGTTGCTGTGCCCTACAGGGTCCATGTTTTAGTTCCTATGCCTATGTAACACCCCATTGTACTACATGGAATGCAATAAATAATTTTGAATTGAATTGAGAATTAATTAAAAGGAGTATTAACCAAAATATTTGTTAAGAAATAAACTATTTTTGTTTATTTTTTTATTTATTTTATTTTTATTCACTAACACTCGTACAATACTTGTCGTCTAAGAATTAGGATCTAGTTCTTTAAAGCATATAAAATGTCTAATTAACGGTGATTTGAACAACCGCTAGCAAACAGGTTCGGCGTTTTGAATACGTGTTTTGCTAAATAACGACAGAAATTTATTACGCGACTGATTTATTGTAGGTAAATATTTATTTTTGTTTTCATTGCCAAGATTTTTCAGATGGTACGGCATTTAATGAGGAGGTAAAAGGCATATTACGAGGAAAGTCATGAGAATGAATGTGGATGCCAGGGGTAGGAGATGACCCAAACAATTGTGGATGGATTGTGTGAAGAAGGATATGTGTGTGAACGGTGTGAGTACTACGAGGCTAAAAAAACCACATCGAAGCAATTCATCTAAAAAAGCAATATTGCAATTTAACATTTGCGCATATAAAAGTAAGTGCGCAATGCACATAGATGTCAAATAGCAATATTGCTTTTTTAGATGAATTGCTTTGATGTGACCTTTTAACCCCTCTGATATGACACTGCCAAAGATGAATGAAAGATTTTAACGGTTTTAGCACAGACATAGAATAAATACTACGTATTGAACGGTACGGAAATTCTCCGCCCCGCACCAATTCATATTGGGCGATGACCTCACCCCCTCTGGGTTTTACTTTAGTTTTAAATGGCTATAACCTGTTAAGAAGTAAAGGAAAGCGCGCGGCTAATTGTGTAGCGTGCACTTACGCGCTAGGCAGCACAAGGCAAGAATGAAAATTCGCTTGTATAGCTTCCCTTTGGTTTTGGTTTCATACAAGACCATTAACCCGGCCCCAGGGGAACAGAGACATCTTCTCTGCCCTCCACTGGGGCAATTCCTCGGCGCATCCTTGCCGCGGGAGTGGGGGCCTCTTACTTCAGTAAGCCGGAGTGAGATGGTGGCTGTATTCGGATAGAGACCCAGACCTACAGGGTATAACGTAGAACCCTTGTCCAGGTATATGGGTGAAAACCTCAACGGTTGCAGAGGCGGAGATGGGAGCCATCGGTTCGGCAATGCAGGACGGAAGGGGCAAGTCACAGGGACTGTAACCTGGAATATGCCGCCAGATTGTACTGTATCTATCATCATCTGTTTTAATTTGTTTTGTATGTTGTGTGCAATAAAGTATATTTGATTTGATTTGAATATGATAGAGGGTAGCAGTAACTGTCAGTACTATTCACAGGCGTAGGATAGGGCTAGTACGGCTTTGAAATAGACTACTTAAGGCGCCATCCCACTCGCGTCAGACAGAGTATTGCGGGGCGGAAGGCAAGAGGGAAACTGTCCCATTTTTCCCTAAAAAGTAACATGGAGATGGAAAGCTACACCGAATAGAGCGTGGCTCTTAAAGTGATGATAATGTTACGTGTGGACTGGCAAAATGTCATCATACAGTTTCTCTATCATGACACCAACACCGAAAGTGTTGCAAGTTCCCCGATGTACCTCTGCCCACCACAGTAGGGGTCTATATGCGTCAGTTTTTTGTACGTTAAGTATAATAAAGAAACTAACAGAATGACTCCACATTGTCATTCATCAGTGCGTCAGTACGTCAGTCATTATGTTTTTGTGAGCTGTCTGAGGTGACTGACTTGCGTGGGCGCAGGTTCTGTACTTAAATTTGGAAGTAGGATTGCATTGATTTTAACGTCTTTACTTAGTCTCCCTCTTCTATCGTGTGGGTTGTGAGGCGGAGTACCAGCCTCATCAACCCTGGTGTCACGGACGGTTACTATTGAGCCGCCAAAGGCCCCTGACATGGCTCATTTATCAAATACTTAGTTGATAAATGAGCCATGCCATGTAAGTAAGTACTTACATCAGTAAACGACTACTTACTTACACCAGTAAGTAGTAACTGGGACCAACGGCTTAACGTGCTTTCCGAAGCACGGATCATCTTACTTTCGGACAATCAGGTGATCAGCCTGTAATGTCCTAACCAAACTAAGGACCACAAACTCACTACAGTATCGCATGATACAGTAAGTACCTACTTTTTCATGTCGCCATATTTATTAATAGTGGAAACTGCACATAAGATACTTTTTCCGGTGCTGGGTATCGAACCGGCGGACCGCTTCCTTTTCAGCGGATAAGAAAATGACAGGTATAACGTAACATAAAATTAGGTGTCTGGGGGACACTGAGGGCTCTCACCCGGTACAAAATTTAAGACAACAGGCCCGAGGGTGCCCAGTTGAGCGAGAACTTCGTCCCGAACCTAGTGGGCCGATAGCGATAATCGTTTACCCGGCGGGGTCGGTATCGGCGTCATGAAGTGTTCAGTACATACATAGTCAGCATCATGAGCCCATTAACGTCCCCACTGCTGGGGCACGGGCCTTCCCCATGGATGGATAGGGAGATCGGGCCTTAAACCGCCACGCGGGCCCAGTGCGGATTGATCGTTATTAATGACTGCTAATGCAACCGGGACCAACGGCTTAACGTGCCTTCCGAAGCACGGAGGAGCTCGAGATGAAAACTTTTTTTTTGTGGTCACCCATCCTATGACCGGCCTTTGCGAAAGTTGCTTAACTTCAACAATCGCAGACCGAGCGCGTTTACCGCTGCGCCACCGAGCTCCTCAGTACGTACGGTCACGAGCATTTAATATGTTTACACTTTGGTACCATGTCACATTAACTTTTTTGACAAATTGAACTGTAAGTCTCACTAAATTATGTTAGTGCGACAGAGTCCTAAAGTGGGTACATTATGTTGCTGGGTATAAGTATTACTGTTTATTTTATGCTTATGAGTATAGCTATAAACGTTCATTATTTTCAGAGCCCACACAGATTGCACGGAACAAACTCAATACATAATGGCGCTATAGACAAACATACTGTTTAGTAAGTTTAGACCTGTGATGACATCATCATCAGAAGTTTACACAAGTGCTTAAAGCGAGGTCTTCGACTCAGGCTATCTACACTAATATTGTAAATGCGAAAGTATATCTGTCTGTTACCTTTTAACCGCTGAACCAATTTAGATGAAATTTGCCTGAAAATCACCCTCTAAAATATCTGTTTTCACGCGTCTTTTCAAATGAAATCAAATCAAATATACTTTATTGCACACAACATACAAAACAAATTCACACAGATGATGATAGATACAGTACAATCTGGCGGCCTTATTGCTAAGCAGCAATAATAATTAGTCTTTTCAGTGGTTTAGAGCCCCAGCCGGGATTCAAACCTGGGATACCATGATGTAAGTCACGTGTTCTTCGAACTGGGCTATCGCGGATATATTAAAGAGATAATATTATGTTTCGGAGTAGGAATACTACTACTACTGTTGTACTGATGACATTGGAGTGGAGTGGCAGACATATGTGTCTAACCACTTTCTTTGCCGCTTGTTCATCAGTCATCCCGTGATCATGGCACTTGAAACAGTGTCGAAATATCGGGAGTCTCATATCCCTGATTTAAACGATAAGAACCCGTTATTATGTGTTTTAATTAGTTTCTGTAGGAAAAAAAACTGTGATTTCAATTTTACCCGAATTGAAATCAATCGAAAGAAATAACAATAGTATAATAATTATGAAAATATTTATTCAGAAAAAAGTACAAAATTTTTGAAAGTAAATTGAAATGAAATCGAGATTTTGTTGAATAAAATCACATTAGAATGTAATTTTTATAAAAGGCGGTTAAGTACGTAGTATTCACTATAAGACAACAATATGACGACTCGCACACACACATACACACACACACACACACACACACACACACACACACACATACACACACACACACACACACACATACACACACACACACACACACACACACACACACACACACACACACACACACTCGCACAGGAACAGAACTTTGAAATTTTGTTTTGTTGTTTTTTTTTTCTTTTTGCAACCTCCGTATTTTTTACGAGTTTACAGGATCCTTGTTAATCTTACCAAGTAATATGTAGATAGCTGTAACTGGTCTCACATATTATTGTAAATGAAACCAAACATTGTACAATTAATATGACTGATGCTATCCCAAATGAAAAAAAAAAATAGATATGCAAAACGCGAACGCAGTCGCGGCGCGGGCGCTATGCTCGTGAGTAATATGTAAAGTGATCGCTAACTTGAATATTTTGCTAAAAAAGGTGATAACGGTAGTGTTTCTAAGATATAGCATTTGGTATAGAATGACCACTTTATTGGTTACAGAGATAAGATCAGCCTACTTATGCGAACTCACGACTGGTGTGAGGACACAAGTAAACGGAAAATAACTTGCAGCCAATTTTGATTCGGAGGACATTGTTCACACAATGTTCCCAGAGTGGGAATGTTTACGTTGTAAAAACTCTTTAAATAGTAAGGACTCTAGCTGCTTTTCTTCTTCAAATTGTTCTTTCTTGTACTTTGGTCTTATCTACCTAAAAGTTAGGTAACTAAGCTCTTTATACACAAGTTTTGTTGGGTACGGCACATCACTGGTACCGACTACTAGTGTTGATCCCAGTACACGTCATATAATTTTATTATAAGTTATACCTCTCATTCTTATCCGCCGAAAAAGAAAGAGACGGAAGATTGACAGACAGCTCTTAATTTTAAAATTAATTGGTAACGAACAATTCTTCAATAAAATCAATCAACACGGAATAAAAGAACCTAATTTATAAAAAATAAACGACGAATTTAATTGCTTCATTACACTAAATACAAAACTCAATAGACCAGGTACACTGTCAATAATTTACTCTACGTCATTTTAAAATGAAACCTGTTAGCAAGGTCAGTGTGAAGAATTTGCTATGTGGGATGAATGTCAGACTGTTATGGCATTCAATGATGTGACATCCTTGTGGTATAATCGTGCAATCACAGCGTTTAATTCTGTTGTAGGGCCCATAAGATGGGTGGTGATGTAGGCTGTGTTTATCTGTACATAATTGAATAATATAATTTGAGAGCCAGGGTCTTGTCGGTGTAGAAGTTCAAATCCCAGTACGGGCTTAAACCAATGGCTATGTGGTTTAAACAAATTTAGGACATTCTTTATTTACATATTTAAAAAGATTATAAGTACTTCAAGATTGTTTTTTTTTAAAGCTGATTATGAGATCCATAGGGCAGAAGGCAAGAGAGAAACCACTGCCCTATTTTTCCCTAAAAAAGTAGCATGGAGACCGCTACACCGACAGGAGCGTGGCTCTTAAATAAGTGATGATGAGATCCATGAGGAAGTCATAGACTTATCTATAGATTTTCCTATTCAAAATGGGACAAATTGGAATGTCTCCGAAGATTGTCACCTATATTTGTTTTTGCATTTTTTTTTATTAATTACTTATAAGAATAGTTGTGTACGTTAGACCAACACGCATTGATTCCAAAAGTTTCAATTCCAGTCATAAATCAATTAACCTTACCCAATCAGAAATCGGACTCGATTAACTTATTTAAATTAAAACATTTCTCGGAACAGGCCGAGGCTTTCGCAAGAGTCGATCACAAAAGGCTCGAGTCCCAGGTCAATGTCGGTCCAGAATAGGCTTGTACAAAGCTTGTATGAAGTTGATATCGTCATCGACCGCCATTTTAGGCCTGTCTGAGTGAAGTCAGATTCGTATCTCCTCGCCGCCCCCACGCGAAGGCCTAATGACTGCCCCAGGGTGTCAATCTCGGACCGCTAGTATTTATATTGCATACGAGATTTGTAAATTGATAATGGTTATTGGTGTCTCATTAAGCCCGATGCAGTTGTGTCCAAAACGGTACATGATTGTAGAATATCGGTGTCGGTAATTTTGATTTCCGAAATTAGATAAACTGAGAAAGGTTTTTTTTTTCTTTCGTGTGGGTAGTGAGGTTAATGATCGTCCTCATCAACCCTGAAAGAAATTATTATTATTATTTATTTATTTAAAAATATACACTGCAGTTTTACAAAAAATATGTTTTGCCAAACTGCAAAACAGTTTGTTGGCGAGTTTAAACACCCAATACAAATTAAGCAGTTTATCTATACTTACTTTTATAATATATCTAGTCTATTCTAAAAAAAAATATATTAATATTATTTTATAAAAAGGTAAATTTTGTGAGGTTAAGTAAAGTTTGTTTAACAAAAAGGTCTTGAAAGATTTGAAGGATTTATGTTTAGAGGATTTTATACAAGTTGAAAGAGTTCTCACTTCACATTTTAGACACTTCTTCCGTTAGGTGTAATTAGGAAACTAACTTTTCAAAACTATGTCCACTATGGAGTAGCATGGTGGGTATGATGTATCGTAGAGTGGATGTCTGTACTATATACTATTAATGATTATTAATTGCTATATCAAATCCCCTAAAGATTTTTAACGTTACACATAGTAGCTCGCATGGTCACTACATGGTCGAACAAATGGGGAGCTCGCAGTGTTAGGTTTGTTTACATTTCATCAACAACAAATTACCAAAGCATGAATCATGTCGTCTCTCTTATTAACATACGCAATTCCAACATCATGCGCAGGAGTCGCATCTTGATTGTAAATGTCAGATTTTGACGCAATATTGACCGCCAGTAACGAAATACTTTTTATAATGTCTTCCACAGAGTATGAAACGACATTACGCTCAGTTGCTACTAGAGGCGCGAACGTATGACTTGTCACTAACACCCATACGTACTCGCACGGCTACTTGTACGTACTTGTACGGGGTGAAAGTGACATCATAACGAATAATGAGGGGAATGGTTCAGCTCATGATTCTGAGTTAATATCAAGTGAAATTTTCCATTGCAAAAGTATGGAATTGAAAATAATTAAAAACAAATCACAACAAAATTAAGAAATTTGCTGATATTAACTCATAATCATGAGCAGATTCAACCGGAACTATTGTCAAGTATGAATATTTTTTGTGCCGCGTCTAGTAGCTACCAAAGGTTGTCTGGAAGAAATTGCTGCATGAGCAATAAGGCTGCCTGTTGTGCTTTTCTGTATATGTTGTCCTTATCTCTGTATTTTGAAAAATAAATATTTTTGAATTTTTTTTTTTGATTTTTTTTGTATTTTGTGTCCATTGTACTCAATAAAGTATTTTATCTAAGTATCTATCTATCTACCATGGCGGGTGGTACCGTGCTCTGTGATGTCTTCCGTTGCATAACTGCATGTTACTGTAACTGGACGTGCATCGAGATTAGCAGTAACTTGTGCTTGTACCTTGTCATATATGTCTTAGCAGGTTTTGATGTCTTTAGATGAATTCGATAGTATCTCTGTATCTTGAGGTTTTTTTGCATTCAGTTTAAGTTTGACCGCTGGTATGATATCGAAGTAAACACCTTTTAAGCAGCCCGCGGCTTTGGTGACTCGGGCCGGTCTCATGTAGCTTATTTTTATGTTATCGTCTTTCGAATCTGTTACTAATATTAGGATAAGCTTTCTGTTACTAACATAATATGGACTAGTTTCCGAAATAAATATTTTGAATTTGAATTGTGAATTTAAGGCCTGTACGGTCACGAGTACTAATGTATACACTTTGAAACCATGTCACATTAACTTTTTGACAAATTAAACCGTAAGTCTTATTAAATGGGAAATATGATAGTGCGACCGGGTTCTAAAATGGGTACATGATATTGCTCATGACTGTACCCACTACACCGTATCATACTAGGCCTGCTAGGACCGTGTCAGGCAAGGACTGGCGCGTGCCGGACCCTACTATGCCCACTGGAACGAATTAACCCCGTTCTATCCGCATATGTACCCGGAATTCTGGCCGGTCCGTGCAGGCTCGCTACGGTGTTGACCGGTGACGGGACGGTTAGTTAAAACTCATTGGTGCAAGTCCGGTACTGGGGTTAGAACCAACGTCTGTCTTTCGGTTTATGTACGTACATACACACACATACACACACACAAACACACAAACACACAAACACATACACACACACACACACACACACACACACGCGCACGCACACACATACAGTACATTGCTCACTCATAATATTAAGTATATAGTTTAAGTAATAATGCACTACAGTATTGTTATTGCGCTGTTTTTGTTAATTCTTAGTTTTAATTTCTCTGTTTATTTTTTATTACATTTAAAACTAGTCTTCATGGAAGAGCGGTGCCTCCCAACACAAGCTATTATATGCTTAAAGGGAGACATCGGTATCCTGTCAATGTATTATGAAACCTTTTAAAGAAAATAAACATATATATTTTGTTTACGTCTGACCATTATTAAATTTATGTATGATTGTAATAAAAACCAAATTAAGTATTCCATTGGTACAATCAGCAACATAAATCATTACATAGTTGCAAACACATTTAATAATTATGTAACTGGTTGCCGACACTAAGCAATGCCCGCTGGTTGTGGTTAAGAAATTGACCCTAGCAATATGAATACTTGTTTCTGGTCACACTGTTAGGTCATTTCTGTTATTGTGTTATGTATGAGTGGCTTAATCAGTAGTGTGACAGAATTGTTGTATCATAACGTTTAAATAACATACATAATGGCGCCGATTCCTCCACCTCCTAATTTTATTTTAAGTTATACCTGTCATTTACCTAACCGCCGAAAATTTGACCGAAAAGGACGGTACGGATGACTGACAGCTCTTAATTTTAAAAAGAATGAGTGAATGAATCATCACCACTAATTTAAAAGCCACGCTCTTGTCAAAGGCCAATTCTTTCACTTCCTTATAAGACACGACGTTCACCTTCTCTTTGATCTGTTCCATGTAAGCTCTTCTTGGTCTTCCCTTTCCTCCCTTTCCTGGTAGCTTCACTTCTATGATGTTTTTAATAAATTTTTCATGTCTTATTAAGTGTCCAATCATCTTACTTCTTCTCTCCTCAATAACTCTCACTTTTCTTCTTTCCGATCTTTAGGGAATAAATATGATTTTTTGCGCAAAGGGTTATAGTGTTAAAACATAACTCAACAGTAGCGACACCTGTTGGGCGAAATGGGCAGTTTTTATCCCCACCAAAGTTGCCTTTTAGATGAAACGCTAAATACCCCACATTGAGTATTACCGAAAGTCGCCACGCTACCTTAAAACAGATTTTTTTTAATTTTTAGCTGTCAAGTTAGTCTTCACGCCAAAAAGCGTCGCAGTGGCGACAGGACATCAAAACAATCCGTCAAGCGAAAACCAGTTTGACCAAATTAGTCAAAACTGGGACCGAACCGGGTCCTAATGAGTCTGCCGAGTGTTTTTTATCACGTGTAATATTATATTCAATTAATTTCGCGGTTTGTTTTTCGATGGCGTTTGGTTACACATTTTTTACCGTAAGAATCATTATTTTAAACGCAATTCAGAACTCAGTTCCGAATTCAAATTCTGATGAACGTGAAAACTTGCATTAATTTCGTATTTAGTCGTTGCCAATTTAAAAGCTCTTGTGATTGGCCACCTGATACAACACGATTCATTTACTTATAACAAACATTATAGAAGGAAAAATTGAAGGGAAGAGAGGAAGGGGTAGACCTAGGATAACATTTATGAAACAAATAAAAGAGAAGGTGCAGGTCGTGTCTTATCGGGAGGTGAAGGTTTTGGCGGGAAGAAGAGAGGAATGGCGATTACTCCACCGACAAGAGCGCAGCTCTTAAATAGAGAGAGAGAGTGTGTCGCCTTCACAAAATTTATTTTTTGTCAGGATCGAATAGTATTTTGCTCCTAAAACATTCAGTACAAACTCTTACGTAAGTACGTAAATATAAATTATCTTTTAATATTTTTAACACACAGTCATACAAAAAAAATCAGGTGGAAGTTTTTTTTTATATCTGTAAAATTGATCCGGTTGCACATAATAGATTTTAAATTGGCAATGACGATTTGGAAATGCGATGTTTGCCGAGGGAGTCTTTATAGGCATTGATGTAGGTATAATTAATTATATCCTCCTAAGGCCCACGGCCCTACTAGTAGTACTAATCCCATTGTTTAACTATTGTGTCTGGAAATCCGGGCCTTAGGAGGATATAATTGGACTGTGGCGAAGCAAAAAGTAGGGTTATGTGTTTCACCGCTATGTATGTATGTACGTATGTAAGTATATATTTGTGTGTAAGCATGTCTGCTCCAACCTGTCAGAATTTAACAAATGAGGTGTCTCTCTCTTTATTTAAGAGCTACGCTCTTGTCGGTGGAGTAATCGCCTCCATTTTCATTACTCCATAGATAGGGCGTGTAGAACGGTGGTCAAACGGACGAAATGAACGAACGGTGGAAATGAGGTGTCACTAGAAGTGTATTGATTATCCGATGGTTAATATACTTAGGCTATGTGACGTCACGATAATTTTTATGTGGCGTATGTCAATCTGTTCTAAGAGTTTGCTTACCAGGGCATACGACCAGAGCTATAGCCGTGTTTCGGAAGACTTTCAGTGAAATGTCTATTTTCTTGTTTCATGCTTTTTAGAGCGTGATTTTTCCGTAGTCGGGTTTTAATTTTTAGACTTATTTTTTTATACCTAAGTTGAGGCCAGGTTCACGATAGCTATAGGCAGTCCGTCCTGTAACCTCCAGCTAGGGATGCTCATTTTCAGGAACACTTGTATGATTTGTCGGTATTACTGTTCTGCAATATAAACACTAACCGTCAATTGGCGTTTTATGAATCTACCTACCTTTACACTACTTATATAGGTAAGTAAGTCTTTGAAACATACTTACTTATATTAAAAATACTTAGGTAAGTATATAAAATTACTTATATCTTTAAACTATAACCGTGATAGTCTCGTTCGAAAAATGCGCGACTTACCTACATCGTAGGTAGTATCGTGATACTACGATGTAACTCACGGGTTCGAATCCCAGCTTATGTTAACTAACCATACACTTGATTTCCTATCATCATCACCAGCTCATTAACGTCCCCACTGCTGGGGCACGGGCCTTCCCTATGGATGGATAGGGAGATCGGGCCTTAAACCACCACGCGGGCCCAGTGCGGATTGATGGTTATTAACGACTGCTAATGCAGCCGGGACCAACGGCTTAACGTGCCTTCCGAAGCACGAAGGAGCTCGAGATGAAAACTTTTTTTTTTGTAGTCACCCATCCTATGACCGGCCTTTGCGAAAGTTGCTTAACTTCAACAATCGCAGACCGAGCGCGTTAACCGCTGCGCCACCGAGCTCCTCACTCTGTTTTCCTATCATAACATATCAATTGTCGCAAATAATTCTCACGACATATTTTCTAAGTAATTATTACGTTTCTATTTTTATTTATAGATCAACTTTTCCTCAATATTTCCCATGGTGTTTTCTTCCTTAGTGTGGTGTATGTGTTCATTTCCTAATGAATTAATAGGCTACTTTCAAACTAGTCAAATCAGTTACTTTTTACGAAACGTCAAAATACGAAATTACTATGGAATTTGTATGAAAAAGCACACTGTGACGTCATAGAGTAATGTGATAAAATGTCGGGCTTATTATTAGATTTTTCTTGATTAAAATTCATAAATAAGTTAGAAAAAAGAATTTGTTTTCAAAATACTTCCACCATCCGCCTAGCATTATCCCGATTTCCACAGGGTCCCCTTGTACCTAACCTGAAGATTTGACAGGTCCGTTTTTTTACAGAAGCGACTTCCTGTCTAACCTTCCAACCCGCGAAGGTAACACCAGCCCGCAGGCTAGGTCACATACCTCCGAAAATGCATTTCTCGGGAATGTGGGTTTCCTCGCGAAGTTTCCCTTCACCGCTGAGCACGTGATAATCATTTATAATCGAAACATGGATTCGAAAACAAATTCGACCATCATTGGTTTAGGTGTGTGCTGGATTCGAACCTGCGACCTCAAAGTGAGAGGCAAGCGTTCTACCAACTAGGCTACCACGGCTCACGGCTCATAGGCTTTGTTTTTAAAATAAGTACTTATTTATCAGAGAACTGCCATGTAGCCAATTAGGATGATTACCAAAAATCAAATCAAATCAATTTATTTGCGAGAACACATGAAATACAAGAAGGCGGTTAAATAATTTAAGTAACGATTTTGTGATGTGTTCTCGCTGTATGCAGGCGACAGAGGTGTACAAATATTACTATGCTTATGCTCATTCAAGACTAAGTTATGGTATTATTCTTTGGGGTAATTGCACAAATATTGATAAAATCTTCATATTACAAAAAAAGATTTTAACAAATATAGATAAAATGGAGCATTGCAGACCTTACTTCAGAAAGCATGGCATACTCACCTTAACTTCTCTATACATTCTAGAATCTTGTAAGTTTGTTATAAAACATATCAATCTGTTCTCTCCGGTAATCCGGTAAAATACTATAAAAAGAAATAATCGCACTGAAAACAAATTACAAACCCAATTCTCAAAATTAAACCTAGAAACGGAAGGCCCCCATTGTATGACAATTAATCTCTACAACAGTATTCCAAATACTATCAAAAAATAGGATCATTAGTTTAGAAGATAGGTGGTAACATTACTTTGCACAAAGGCACACACAAACATCTCTCACCCTAAACGTATATACCTGCTCCGTTCCGTCGTGGGTATAAAACAGAAAATTTAAAGTCTTTTATAACAAAAAATATTCCTACTAAATAAAAGTTATTATAATATTGATGAGTTTTTTAGTCTCTGCTTACCCCGGTGGGAAATAGGCGGGAGTTTATGTATGTATGTATGTTTTTAATGATAAACTGATTGATGGATAAAGTGGTAAGTATATAATTATGTATTGTTTATTTACTTGAGTACTTTATTTAACTTGGTATAGTTTTCAATATTATAAGTTAATAAATAATAAAAACATATATATTTTAGACTGTGATGTATATTATTAAGTAATATTTTTTTAGGTGTATAATAATTTTGTTACCTTTAACTTGTTTAATTCATAATTAACTATGTTACTTACTAATATTGTTATAATGAAACTGCTGTTACCTCTTACGTTGCTGTGCCCTTGCAGGGCGTCACATGTACCTAATACCATGTATGTAACACCTAACTGCTTGTAACTTTGCAATGAATAAATGAATATGAATATTAAAAAAATAAAGAAATGGTACATACATTGAAAAGAAGATTATTGAAAAATTACAAAATAAAAAAAAAAAAACACTACATCCTCGAACGGTTCCGTAAATCGCAAAAAACAATAACAGCAAAACAATTAGTTATAAAAACTAATCAACTGAACTATGCTGAGAACTGATACAGATCTATATTGTTAGAGTGATACGATTATAATTGAGTGTCGATAATTTTCACGGGTTTTTGCTGAAAGAACAATAAGTGAATCACCACGTTGACTAGGGTCGTAAAAAGATATATGATAGCGCAAAAGCGAAATATTGAAAATCTAAATATCATATTCTTCTTATATCGTATGGATTGTGAGGTGGATTACCAACCCCATCAACCCTCACAAATCACAAAAATCACTTTGTGATCCCTAGGCTTTGGTTAGGACATTACAGGCTGATCACCTGATTGTCCGAAAGTAAGATGATCCGTGCTTCGGAAGGCACGTTAAGCCGTTGGTCCCGGTTACTACTTACTGATGTAAGTAAGTAGTCGTTACATGACGCATGTCAGGAGCCTTTGGCGGCTCAATATTTCGGGTTGGTATGAAGAAGATTCGAGCCACGCAATTGGCTTGCAGACCTTTCTGGTGCCCAGTTCAGTAGACCAGTCCTCATAATGTAGTCAGTGGCCCCGATTCCTGCAGACACCTCCTTAATTTACTTTAAGTTATACCAGTTATTGTCTTATCCACCGAAAAGGAAAGGGACGGATGATTTACAGCTCTTAATTTTAGGAAGAATGAGTAAATTAATGAATAAACCGGGCAAATCAAAAAGGTATCTCGCTGGTATGCAAACCGTTTGACGTGTGCTGTCAACATAATTATGTCAGGTTGGCCAATGTAAAATTTGTAGACGGTTGTTTTAGATTCGTGCTTAAAATTGACGTGTATTCCATAAATTTTATGCTTGTCGATTACCCGTCCCTTTCCTTTTCGGCGGATGAGAAAATGACAGATATAACTTAAAATAAAATTAGATGGTGTTTACAGGAATTAGCAGCAATAATGGTATAAACCTTAGTTAAGTGGCTTAGTGTGAAAATAGGTATAGTGAATAAAGGCATTACCGATTATTATCGCATTTGTAAAGTTTTTTTTAGTTTGTTGTCAGTTCATGTTCGTGGTTCGTGGTCGACGTGGCCTCGAAACCTATATGTTCCGTTAAGCGTTCATCGAAATATTTAAGTATTTATCAATAATACTTACTTACTTTAAAGTTTTGTTGACAAAATTGTTGATAAAATCTGCTTTTTTATCAAATTGGATATGTCCTTAGAAAAGGTTTAGTACGATCTACTCTGAACCGACGTGCATGTATGAAGCGATTGATGAATGTGGAGGATGCAAGAGAAGTGTGTCAGGATCGAAGCAAATGGAATTCTATAGTCCCTGCTTACCCCGGTGGGAAATAGGCGTGAGTTTATCAATAGTCAGTTTCAGTAGAGACTTATTAAGTACGAGTATATTCTTCTCATTAAACAACTTTCGCGGCCTATTGGTTAGAGAGTTAGGCTCGCGATCTAGAGGTCCGGATTTGATTCCCGTCAACATGGTCGATTTTATGAGACTTTTTTGGTATGGACAAATTGCAGTTTTTGCACGAATGGTATAACTGAAAGCGTTGAAACTGCGTACCGAGTGTAAGAGACCCCCCACACTAGCGTCTTTCGAGCGCCGTCGTCGTGCCAGCGTCTACGCGACGTCAATGCGACATCTACGCGGCGTCTGCGTGACATCTACGCGACATCTACGCGACGTCTACGCGACGTCTACGCGACATCTACGCGACGCGTCGCGACGTCTACGCGACATCTACGCGACATCTACGCGACGTCTACGCAACATCTACGCGACATCTACGCGACGTCTACGCGGCGTCTACGCGACGTCTCCGCGACGTCTACGCGACGATTACGCGACGTCTACGCGGCGTCTAAGCGACGTCTACGCGACGATTACGCGACGTCTACGCGGCGTCTACGCCACGTCTACGCGACGATAACGCGATGTCTACGCGGCGTCTAAGCTACATCTACGCGACGTCTACGCGACATCTACGCGACGTCTACGCGACATCTACGCGACATCTACGCGGCGTCTACGCGGCGTCTAAGCGACGTCTACGCGATGTCTACGCAACGTCAGCGCTGGCTGGCTGCCGAACGCCGAGCGTGCGCGGCGCTGACGCTCGATAGTCTCTAATCTAGATAGATTGTAGTTACAATAGACGTAGTAACTACAATAAAAACTCATTAGATTATTTGATAAGTTAAGTGCCTACCTACTGTAAATATGTGTATAATAATTTAAGTTTATATTTATGTGTCTAAGTTACCGCCTTCAACATGTGCCTGTAAGGTAAGTTATAGTTGTAATTATTAGATAAGTAAATAAATTAGAGCATTCGGTCAGTCAACCGCACAAAAACTGCACCCAAGCTGTATTTTTGTGACAAGTTTGTCAAGTAATGTTTGTGGCAATGCAGTCCGTCGGTAAAAATGTACTAAAGCGATAGATCTTTTAGACTTCATGATTTCATCATTTTCCTAGCATTATCCCGTTTTTCACAGGGTCCGTTTATCTAACTAGAAGATTTGACAAGTCCGGAATACAGATGCAACAGCTTGTCTGACCCCCCAACCCGAAGGGAATACCAGCCGAATACAGGTTAGGTCACATACCTCCGAAAATGCATTTCTCGGGAATGTGGGTTTTCTCACGATGTTTTCCTTTACCGCTGAGCATGTGATAATCATTTATGATCCAAACATGAATTCGAAAACAAATTCAGGCCAAACCTTTTAGACTTATCAATCAATAATAATTCGTCAGTTGGTCATGAGGAAAGAAAAAAAGTTTAGTAGAATCAACTACATAATTTGCAGTGGATGCTTAGTATTATTGCAAACAATATACATTAGTATTTTCTAAAGGCAAGAAGGAAGAATTATAAATATTTATTTAATAAATTATATATATAAATTTAATCAGTTCTTAGTAAATCAAAATTCACAGAAAAGTTATTTGTAAGGTATTCAAGTTAAGTTCTACAATAAAGATAAACAAATATAATGTCAGTTGACAGATTAGTGACGTAATGAAGGATAACCGGATTTATGCAATTAATACCGAAAAATACCAATGCAATTTTATTTTTGTTACTGGAATTAGTAGGTCTACACCCATAGTCTAAGATGTTTACTCGACTCTTCCACAACCCGACTCGTCCTCAGCCGAGCATTTTGGTACTTTAAATTGACATTTACATCCTCGACTTGAGGACTTTACTCCCTGGAGTCAAGCATATCATAATGGCCCCGATTCCTGCAGACACATCCTAATTTTATTTTAAGTTATACCTGTCATTTTCTTATCCGCCGAAAAGAAAAGGAACGGATGATTGTCAACAAGTTAATTTTAAAACGAATGAATAACCCGAGCGGCTAAAATAGACGAAAACGCTGGTATTACAAACCGTTTGACGTGTTGTCTACTTAACTCTGTCGGGTTATTGTCTGATGTAAAATTTTTAGGCGGTAGTTTTAGATTTCCATAAATTTTATGCCTGTCGATTACCCATCTCTTTCTTTTTCAGCGGATAAGAAAATGACTTAAAATAAAATTAGATGGCTCTTGAAATGGAAAATGGCTCCGCTTGAATTAGCACCATTGCCAACATAATAATACGAAATTAATGACGTCATGCTTTACTGGGGTAAATTCGAGTTGAGCCGCCGTCTAATAATACTAGAGCTGATTTCGAGGAAGACCTTGAGGTCGCCTCAGGAGTCTAGGAAGATCTTAGAATACGGGTGTTTGTCATTTGACCACATTTATACCATACAAAAGTACGGACACGAGCATTAATATGTATACACTTTGGTACCATGTCACATTAACTTTTTTGACAAATTGAACTGTAAGTCTCACTAAATGTCAAATATGTTAGTGCGACAGAGTCCTAAAGTGGGTACATTATATTGCTCATGACTGTACTTCATGTCAATGAGAGTATTATGACCGAGGTACCGATATTTTAAATGTCAAATTAGTGTGTTAAATCTTCCGCCTTTTTCACTCATGTAAGGTTTTGTATTAGTGTGAGTGAGAGAGAAGACCGATTAGGCGACTCACCGAATCGTTTGACGTGAACGTCTCTGTTGAAAGACACCGATCGGGGTTTCGGTTCCTTTTCGGTCCCGGAATTATCGGTCTTGGTACCGGTACCAGGTTCGTTGGTACCGTTATTTGTCAGCTTATCGCCGTCTTCGGCAGTTTCGGTCTTGAGTTCATCGGTCATTTGGTACGAGGTACCTGATATTCGGTACCCTTCGTTTCGGTTTTCGGTATCGTCAACTTGGCGGTTTGCGTTTCGGTATCATCGGTATTTTGGCTTATCTGGAAAGAGTATCGTTGACTTAGAATGTCACTGGACATTCGTTGAGTAACTAAATACCACTAAGTATTTGTAACTAACTAGTTAGACCCTATATACTCGTACTTTTTAAACCTTTGTTTAACAGTGTCAAGAAAATGTGGTCTCAGAAAATCCTGTAAGAAAGGCAAAATCACAACCAGCCCTCGCGGCTCGGCAACCGGTGCGAATTGTATCGAGAGCTTCGACCAATAGCCATTCGACGTGTGTCTATGTGGATAGCATACGCTACGTTTATTGGTCGAAACCCTCGATATAATTCGCGCAGCGCGCGGCGTGGTTATCGTGCAGACCCTGCTTTGCAATTTAAAACGGCCACATTTAAACAATTTACCTAAAAAGGCAATATTACAGTTCGTTATTTCTTCATACTGCCCTCTCACTAATGAAAAAACTGCCCACTCAAACACTAATAATAAGCTGTTGGTTTCGGTTACTACTTACTGATGTATGTATGTAGTCGTTACATGAGCCATGTCAGGGGCCTTTGGCGGCTCAATAATAACCCTGACACCAGGGTTTTTTTTTAATCTTTATTTATTTGGGAGTTTTTGTCCTACAGGACATGGCAACTCCATAAAACTTACTTTTTACACTGCTTATAATAATGTTTGACACCAGGGTTGATGAGGTTGGTAATCAACCATAACCCACATAAGAAGAAGAATGAAAAAATGAATGAATTATTTTTTTACATGCGCAAATGTCAATATGCAATATTGCTTTTCAGATGAATTGCTTCGATGTGGCATTTATAGACACCCTGCATTGTTTCAAACTCTTTTAAAAAACTGTTCCTATACATTTTCTCCGCTTTTTTTTTCATAATTTTGTACAGGGTTTTGAATGGCAATTAATTCACTCACCTTCTTATGTACTTGCAAATCATGAGGTCTATGTTTTCCTCCCCATCAACAGAGACACCTTTGATAGAGTCTCATTTTGTGAATCTGTAACAAAGGAAATGTAAATTAGATATAATAATAATAATAATAATAAATCTGCAATAGTCCTACACGAACCGGGAATTGTCTTTGGGGGTCACTCCCATAGTGCATACAGGGATAATCGCCGGTTGATGTCACACAACATTTAGATTAAATTGTAAGGGGCCTCTACGTGTTGGCTTTGGCCCCACGCACGCCTTCCAAAAGTCCGGGACTCCATAGTCCCGAGTTATGGAAATGACAAACATAATAATAATAATAATTTATTTCAGAAATTAATTCCATACATTTTACAAATTATAATAGTTAATATTTAGGTCAATACAAACAAATTCTGTCATTTAGAAATAATCAACAACATAATAAAAATAAGTAAGTAAGTAAGTAGTTGAGGAGTTCGGTGGCGCAACGGTAAACGCGCTCGGTCAGCGATTGTTGAAGTTAAGCAACTTTCGCAAAGGCCGGTCATAGGATGGGTGACCACAAAAAGTTTTTATCTCGAGCTCCTCCGTGCTTCGGAAGGCACGTTAAGCTGTTGGTCCCGGCTGCATTAGCAGTTGTTAATAACCACCAATCCGCACTGGGCCCGCGTGGTGGTTTAAGGCCCGATCTCCCTATCCATCCATAGGGAAGGCCCGTGCTCCAGCAGTGGGGACGTTAATGGGCTGGTGATGATGATGATGAAGTAAGTAGTAATGTCATAATAAGTCACGTCAAAAAAAATTACAAAATCAAACCGAAAATCAAATCAAATTATCATCAGGAATTACGACCGTGAACTAATAGTTCTTACACCCAATAAGGCACAGCAATTTCAATAATAACAACAGATTTATCAAAATTATCTCTCTAACTAGATCTAACAGACCTCATTAAGACATTCTAATATTTATTATTTCGTAACGCAAATAAACTAACGAGTAATAGTTGTTAGAGGTACTCTGAACCGGCGCGCGGCGTGCGTGTATGAAACGATTGATGAATGTGGAGGAAGCAAGAGAAGTGTGTCAGGATCTAAGCCATACATACATAATTATTCACAAATGTAATGTAATGGCAGAAGCAAGATGCCTGACTTAAAGAGTTGCCTGGAAGAGATTGCTACTTAGCTATAAGGCCGCCTATTGTACTCATTCTATTTCTCTTTTGTTTTTCGCTCAACCACTGGACCACAGAGGCCGTTTCCTAGGGTGAAAGATAAATTATGAAATCGTGATTAGTAAACAAAGACAAATCTGAAAGTGACAGAAAAAGTTTTCCATTTCATTCGACATTTATTCTGTGAAAAAACTTTTACTTTTAACACTAATTCTGCATAAAGTTCGCATTGTGACAGTAAATTATCGGCATAATTAACATTTCGACGGAAGAATGTGGCCTTGAGAGATCGCATTTTTCGCGTTTCGCAAAGTGTAGACCAGTGTAGCACATTTTGAGCATGTGGTCATTCCGCAAGTGGACCAATTGCGACACCGACTGGTAATCGCTACTGGACAACGGTCCAAGTTAAAAGATGTAGTGTTCGCAACTTTTCTTCAATAAAAAGGATTATACCTAGTCCACACTAACATTAAATATGCCAAAGTAACCTCACACTAATTTAAGAGCCACGCTCTTGTCGGTGTAGCATTCTCCATGCTACTTTTTAGGGATTATAAGGCGGTGGTTTCCCTCTTGTCTTCCGCCCCGCAGTACTCTGTCTGACGCGAGTGGGATGCCGCCCAGTAGTCTATTTCAAAGCCGGGAACTCCTGTTCTCCGCCTTTGAAAAGTACTGACAGTTACAGCTGCTCTCTGTCAGGTTCCAAGTTACAATCTTTGTGACTTGCCCCATTCGTCTCCGTCTCCCATCTCCGCATTTGAAAGCGTTGAGGTCTTCACCCGTATTCCTGGGAAGGGTACGTTACGTTATACGTTATACCCCGTAGGTCTGGGTCCCTATCCGAACTCAGCCACCATATCACTCGGCCTACTGAAGTAAAAGGCACCCACGCACGCGGCAAGGACGCGCCGAACAAGAATTGCCCCAGCGGAGAGCAGAGAAGATGACTGTCCTCTGTCCGCCCTGGGGCCGGGTTAATAATCTAGTATGAAACCGAAACCGACAAAATCGACTATGATGCAAGGCGATCCCTTATCACAGAAAAGCTAAAATTCTTAGTATGATTGTCTATTTATCAAAAAAAAATAATTGTATGCAGTCTCTTACGAAAAGAAATGATAAAGTTGCAGCCGATCACATAAAATATACATTGCCGGTAAAGTGGATATATGGAATTTGAGAAGCAGTAGAGCTATCGTAGTCTGTTTGCAGGAGTAGTAGTGAAAGAGAGTGGGGTTGGGGGCATTATTGCGCATGACACACAAAAATAAAATTTCCTGCGTGGATCATATATTCAGCTTAAGCTCCCCTAACCAAGTCTCTGCCGCATCCGTCACACAATGCAGCCCGGCTATGCCACCTGGGAACCGGTACAGAGGGCACTCGAGTGGGGTTGAACCGGAGACAGCAGTTCTCATACAAAATGCGTGTTATGGCCTTTCCATCTTCTTCTATTTCGTGGTCTTAACTGAGGACGAAGTCGGGAAGGGCTGGAGTTAACATCTTAAAAAACAGGCATATCGCGACATGTTCCAACTCAAACCAAAAGTGATACTTAGCTTTGCTCAACACAGATTTGAACACCTCATTACTATAGATTTATGGTTTGTGTCAACAAATACTTAAGATACGTGACTTTTACGTATATAAGTAGTTAGTAGGCTACTTTCCAACTAGTCAATTCAGTCTTCTTCAATCGTGTGGGTTGTGAGGTGGATTACCAACCTCATCAACCCTGGAGTCTTGAGCTGGGTTACTATTGAGCCGCATTAGACCCTTAACGTGGCTCATGTAACGACTGCTTACTTACATCAGTAAGTAGTAACCGGGACCACCGGCTTAACGTGCCTTCCGAAGCACAGATCATCTTACTTTCGGCAATCTGGTGATCAGCCAGTAACGTCCTAACCAAACTAGAGATCACAAAGTAATTTTAGGTGATATGTCCCCACCGGGAATCGAACACGAGACCTCCGGATCGTGAGCCTAACGCTCAACCACTGGACCATGGAGGTCGATTCCTTATTAAATGTATTTTAAATTAAATAAAAACTGATTAATGCTTTTGTTATTATCTTTATTATAATTTATGACAGAACTTGGGACCGATTACGTCCCACTGCTGGAAATAGGCCTCACCTTAATCAGCCAGAAGGGGGAGGGGGATGGTCATATGGAGCATACTCCACCACGCTGCTCCATTGGAGGTTGGTGGAGGTGTTTTTAACGAAAAGGAAAAAGAAATAGGCTCGGTTTAAAAACTGTTAATTCAAAGGATTATCCACTTAAAGTGTTATCACTATACATATAGTATAAAAGAAAGTCGCTTTTCTGTCCCTATATCCCTATGTACGCTTAAATCTTTTAAACTACGCAACGGATTTTGATGCGGTTTTTTTTGATAGATAGAGTGATTTTAGAGGAAGGTTTATACAGGGTGTTAGTGACATCGTAACGAAAACTTTGAGGGATGATTCAGGCTATGATTCTGATTTGATATCAAGTGGAATTTTCCGTCGCAAAAGTATGGATCGGAAAATAATTAAAAAAAAAAATTTCATGAATTTTTTGACATTAAATTCCACTTGATATCAACTCAGAATCATGGTCTGAACCGTCCCCCTCAGTATTCGTTACGGTGTCACTAACACCCATACCTACTTGTATGGCTACCGTATGTACTTGTACGGGGTGTAAGTGTCATCGTAACGAATACTGACAGGGATGGTTCATCTGATTATTCTGAGTTAATATCAAGTGGAATTTTCCATCGCAAAAGTATAGAATTGAAAATAATTTAAAAAAAAAACATGAATTTTGCGACGGAAAATTTTACTTGATATAACTCAGAATCATGGTCTGAATCATCCCCCTGAGTATTCGTTACGATGTCACTAACACCCTGTATGTATAATAACATCTATTAAATACATTGTTTTAAGTTTACGCGGTTATTATCATAATTAAAACACATAATAACGAGTTCTTACCGCGTTTAAAATGGGGATATGAGACTCCCGATATTTCGACACTGTTGCAATATCGAGAGTCTCATATCCCCATTTTAAACGCGGTAAGAATCCGTTATTATGTGTTTTAATGCATTATATAGTGGTGAAATACTGATATTTTTGAGGTTTTTAATGTGATGTCGTAAATAATTTAATTGTTTCCTTAGCATTGCACCTGAGCGAAGCCAAGCGGGTTATTAATAAGAGCGATACTGCTTTAAAGTACCTGATATTTTGGTGGTGGTGGGCGGATTGCCTCACACCGTAGGCCGCACCAAGGTGCCACTGGCCTTACATTGCGCATATCTTCAATAGTTATAGTTTCCTGGTACTCTTGAAATTGCATTCATACATAAATTCACGCCCATACTCTTATTGGGTAGATCAGTGAGGGCACAAGTCATCAAAAAGAATTATTACATTTTTATGTTTCGGTTTAGATATTTGTATATCAGTAACAGAGTTGAAATAACAGCCTCCGTGGTCTAGTGGTTAGAGCGTCAGGCTCACGATCTGGAGGTCCAGGTTTGATTCCCGATGGGGACATGGTCGAAATCACTTTATGAGACTGTCCTTTGTTTGGTAAGGACTTTTCAAGCTTGAATCACCTGATGGTGTGAAAAAGTAAGATGATTACGTGCTTCGGAGGGCACGTTAAGCTGTTGGTCTCGGCCGTAAAAACACCTTCACCAGCCTGCAGTGGAGCAGCGTGGTGGAGTATGCTCCATATCCCCTCCGGTTGATTGAGGGGAGGCCTGTGCCCAGCAGTGGGACGTATATAGGCTGTTTATGTAACTCAGTTGACTCGACTATTACAGACGGGGATACGGCTCACCACCAATCACGTTGGTCTTACAGAAAGCTCGTTGAGGTGTGGGTACTTGGTTTGTCTTCCGTTGGGATTACCACAATGACTATAAAGTCGTGAACTTATGTTATGTTATCTTTGTGGCTTTACCACCCCAAAAGGCATTATAGTCATGAGTAGTATCTGTCTTTTTTGTGTTTTTTTTTTTCGGTATATCAGTTAAGTCCCTGGCCAGGCAAAACAGTTGTGTCTGTCTTGTTGTTAAAATAACAAAACAGGAAAATAATACCTTAAAAAAATATTAATCAGTTAGTGCTAATCTGTTCTAAAAATATTACAGGTAGGACGAACACATTTGAGTCGTGTTTAGGGATCCGTAGCCATAATCATAATTACGTATTTTAACTATTAAGGCCAGGCGCGCACTACGAGTTTTTCGCCGCGCGGCAGAAAAAAGCAGCGGCATAATATCGAACCCGGGACCTCCGGATCGTGAGCCCAACGCTCAACCACTGGCCAACGGAGGCCGTGATAATGATTTTGATAATTGGACATCTACAGAACCTTAAGGTCAAGATTGTTCGACATGCACTTGGCCGCTTGTATTCTGCTCTCTGTTTGCCCTTCACAGACGGATTTCCATCGGGGTAATAAACTCATACATTAGATTTGATCAAAAACAACTATTGTAAAGTGCCTACCTAAAATAATAAATTTTAATTAAAAAAACAATTTCGACACATCGAGGTTTTCGTCCAATGGCTGTACGACATTTATCTACGTACTCGTAGATACCATTATCTACTGTAGATTACATACACGTGGGGTAAATTGATAACGTATTTTTTTCTGAAGTTGGTTAAAAACAGTCTAAGATCAGTCCATCCGCTTGTAGGTAACTTTTTGCAAAGATTTCTAAATCGCTGTTCATATCTTCTCAAACTCATTATCATAACCAAACTGAGACTAAGAGAATTATATACTTCGGTTCCATTGATAGCGAAAACGCGATAAACAGAAATTATATCGCTTAGAAATTTCAAGCTATATCTCCCTAAGTTCTTAAAAAAATTTGCTTAGATACCTAACTTTAGACCTTAGCCAAATTGCAAACGATTATGTTAGTAATTATTTAGATGATATTAATGCATGAGATTAACTGTCTAGGAACTGATATTAGGTAGCGATTACTATTTTTTTTAAGATCTCGAGCCCGATCTCGCGAGATTTCGTCTAATTTTTCGAAACAATCCCGAAGTATAATATGACGAGATTATATGACGAGATACCATTTGAGATTGATGGGATTGGGTGAATCTCCTTGATTTATAATTTTTGTTTTGATTATGCTGATTTCTAAAGAAAGCTTATTTCTTTAGTTAGTAATATTGAAGAATAAAGGTTTTCGTTTTCTTTCAAAAAGTATTTTGTTTTTATTAACCTGTCCATCATAAACAAACAGTTTTCATTGTTTTCAACCATCGTAAGCGCGCGACTCTTTCTTACGTCACCCGTCACTCTCTCACAGTACTGCACAGAAAGAGACAGACGATCTCTGTCGCGGCGAGAAAGAGTCGCGTGCTTACGGTGCTAGGCCCGCTGGACGAGATCCCGAACATTTCGGGATCTCGCGGATTGATATTTCCAATCGCGATATCTCGAATTTGCGATCTCGAGACGGGACTGCATTTCCTATTCAGAGTACAAGAAAGAACAATTAAAAAAAAACGCAGCCAGTGCTTGCTATCAAAGAGATTTTACAACTGGAACATTACCAGTCCGATAACAGCACATAACTGGTTGGATCAGTTGGATGAGGTATTTGTATACAGCGCCCAGGGAGTGCCAATAGCGTAAAACTTTGTCCGCTACTCGCCAACATTCGGCCATAAATACGATATTTTCGTCCACAAAACCTTCTCATGAATTATTGACGTCGCGTGCTATTAAAATTCTGCGCCCGGGCAACATTAAAATATCAGGATTGTTCATTCTGTTCTCGCTTTTGGCAGTTTAAAAACCTGTTTATATTATTTTGTAGGCTGTAGGTCTTTGACTGGACATTGGTTGGAGAAGTCGCTGTGGTCCTGTGGTACACAGCTTTATCCCAACTGGGGTAGTCAGTGGGACATCTATAGCAAGATGAACTAAGTACCCACAGCCCAGCTTTCAAATACACCAACTTGATAGGTGAGTCGCACGCGCCGGCTATAATGGTCGAGCCAACTATGTTAGTGAAAATTGCACTTAAGATGAATTAATAACCCGTTGGTACAAGCCGGTGGATTACAGCGCCACAGTGACTATATCAGAATCAGAATCATTTATTCAACGTAATTATCATGAATAAACTTGTTGAAGGTCAATGTAAAATTTTTGAATTTACGTCATTTCGCAAGGTGTTATGGCTGAGGAGAAGAAATGACAAGAAATTGCAACAGCAACACATCTTTTAAATCAATGTTGGTATACATTTTAAGTAATTTAATAACTAGAGAAACACATAACAGACATTTTTAGGTAATCAATTAATCTTACCTCTATAATAAGCTTTTTTACATATAAGCTTCACATGAGCTTGAAATATATTTTCTGACAAATTCAAAGTACTGTCTGGAATTTTATTTGATTTTCTTTAATTTTATTTTTGATGGGATAAAATTTACGTATACTACTCATTTATGGCGTATGTTACTCAAATACAAGCCAAATGGTCATTTGAGTGTCCCTTTAAGGTATTCCCTTCAAATTGACACCCTATGTGACCATAAGTCCATCTGTCGCTGGCGAGATTGTAGTTTGTACTTATAAGGAAGCAAGGACATTCGACTAACGAATCTCTTCACATATACAGACTGACACAAGTGTGTCCTAAATAGGAGCAACTGTTTCTTTTTAGTTCTGACGTAGACTTATTGTTGATTTACATCGGTACCTCTGTCTACCCCAATTGGGATATAGTCGTGAGCTTATGTTGTTATTGGAGGAAACTTATGCTGGTCCACATTTGATGGAGTTTCTATCTAAAAGCATTACATATATATTATCAACCGCGCATTTTATTTTGTGCTAACTATCTGTTCATTTGAACTTGAGCGATAAATTCTCGGTTTTAATAAGAACGTCTTAACCAAGATGGTTAGCGATATAATAAATTTAAACTGCTAGTTACATTTAACTATTAGTTGTTAACTAACTAACTGATACGGGATCTGATTGGTATGATTTACGATTTGAACGCGGTCGCGCTTGTTTTAAATTAAAATTGTCGGGGAAGTAAATCATGATACGACATAACTTGCGTTGCAGCCTGTACTGTTACTGGCTGCTTTTATTTTTCAAATAAAGGTTTTTTTTACATAAGTTTTTGTGTCAGGAGACTCCGCTCTTCCATAAAAGCAACTTGAACACAAACAAGCTAGATAAGATATAAAAAAATAATTTAAATATTACTAAACATTTTTTTAACATGTTTTTATAAGTAATAGTGTGTGTGTGTGTGTGTATGCGTGTGCGTGTGCGTGAAGGTGTGTATGTTTGCATGTGCTGCAACGTATATCCTATCGTTTTATTGTGCTAATTTTAGAAAAGCTTCTATTTGGTCAGCACAGACCAATGATTGTCGAATTTGTTTTCGATTTCATATTTGGATCATGTGTGAGGAAACATACCCGAGAAATGCGCGCGTTTCGGAGGTATGTGACTTAATCTATATTGGGCTGGTTTTCCCTTCGCGGGTTGGGAGGTCAGACAGTCGCTTCTGTAAAAACCCAACCTGTCAAATCTTCAGGTTAGATAAGCGGACCCTGTGATGATGACCTCTGCTTACCCTTTCTGGGTGCTATGCTTTATAGCTATTAGATATTTAATATAATCCGCACACCTACCAAGCGTGTTTGACAATAATAGTGACTGCCTGACCGGAATGGAAATGATTCATTGTCGCGGCGAATATTGAATGAGTGACGTCATAACCATTGAAGTGACACTATGACGTCATACGAGGAACAGACGTGGGGTTACCAAATATGGCGACCAATGCAAGCGGTTTGTGAGGACGGCAAGTGAAGGATTTTTGTAGGAGGTGACCCATTCTTTTTGTATGACTATTACCAATTTGGTGAGCCTTAAGTCGGTCGACGATTTCCCTTTATTCATATAAATCGCTATCGGCCCACTGCGTTGATTAATTAATTCAAATATGCTCCTCTACAAGTACTTGGCAGGACAAATGAGGAGCACTGAGTGCTCACATCAGGTGCAATATTTACGATAACAGACCTGAGAGTGCCTAGTAGGGCGCCAACTTCGGCTTAAGGCGTCGTCTGAGTGGATTATATTTGAAACAATTATTCGACCCTATTGGCTCGCAATAAACGCTGAATTAGGCAAATCGCCGACTGCGCCGACGGGGCCGGATTCTGAAGTGTTTGTTTCGCCAGCTGATTGGCCGCCTCTATGGCTAGAGTTGAGGAGCTCGGTGGCGCAGCGGTAAACGCGCTCGGTCTGCGATTGTTGATGTTAAGCGACTTTCGCAAAGGCCGGTCATAGGATGGGTGTCCACAAAAAAAAAGTTTTCATCTCGAGCTCCTCCGTTCTTCGAAAGGCACGTTAAGCCGTTGGTCGCGGCTGCATTAGCAGTCGTTAATAACCATCAATCCGCACTGGGCCCGCGTGATAGTTTTAGGCCCGATCTCCCTATCCATCCATAGGGAAGGCCCGTGCCCCAGCAGTGCGTCCCCACACATCCACTTAATGGGCTGATAATGATGGCTAGAGTAATCGGGTCGACAGTGACGATGATAATAATATAGAATGAATGAAAGAAAAAACATTTATTTCCATATTGGACGCCACATTAACAAATAGACGGAGACAGAGACAAATATAACATTAAAGTTAAAAAAAAATACTTTGTGGTCCCTAGTTTGGTTAGAACATTACAGGCCGATCACCTGATTGTCCGAAAGTAAGATAGTCCGTGCTTCGGAAGGCACGTTAAGCCGTTGGTCTTGGGTACTACTTACTGATGTAAGTAAGTAGTCGTTACATGAGTCATGTCAGGGGGCTTTGGCGGCTCAATAGTAACGCTGACACCAGGGTTGATGAGGTTTGTACTCTACCTCACAACCCACACGATAGAAGAAGAATATAATAGTTTGTTATGCCACTTAATGTCACCTTATACAAAATACACAATTCTTTATTGCACAGAAGGAACATTAACTTTTTTTTTGACGTGACTTATTGTAGATTTCCCGCAGGTGGCATTGACTACTTGGCCGGACTAATGGGGAGCGTTGAAGGCTCTCACCCGGTACAACGTTTAAGACAACAGGGCTGAGGGTGCCCAGTTGGGCGCGAACCTCGGCTCAGGGTATCGTCTGAGAGGAAAAAATATTTGAAAGAATTAATCGACAATAGTGGGTCGATAGCGATAAGCGCTGATTGAGGGAAGTCGTCGACCACGCCGGCGGGGTCGGAATCGGGGTCCTGAAGTGTTTGGTGTTGCGAGCTGATTGGCTGCCTCTTTAGCTAGAGTAATCGGGTTGAACATCAACACAGGAATGTAAATTAAAAAGAAAATATCACTGATACGACACTGTCGCTTTTCGAAATCGTTTGCAACTTAGCTAAACCCCAATTGCAACTGTGTCACAGTACTAAGTACCTGTCATTGTAATAAGCACGATATCATTTGCACAGGTAATAGCTAACCGTGCAGCCAAGGCGAACTGGTCGGCTACAGATTAAATAATACTAGCCGGGTAGAGATAGCAACGCAAACGAAAAAAATCACAAGAAAATCTATGGACTTAAAAATATTTTTTTTAATATTTCATTGAAAAAAGTAAGATGATTCTTTGCTTCAATGGATACGATAAGCTGTTGGTCCCGGCCTGTAAAATACCTCAACCAACCCGCAGTGTAGCAGCGTGGTGGAGTATGCTCCATACCCTCTCCGGTTGATTGAGGGGAGGCTTATGCTTATTTTATTTTCAATTCCATATTAATTTTGCGATGGAAAAGTCTATTAACTGTGAATCATGAGCTGAATTATGCCCCTAAGTATTCGGTACGGTGCCGGTGTTACTGACACCCTTTATGAGATGTATTATATTATAGGTAATATAATACCACATCCATACATCTCATAAAGGGTGTTAGTAATAAAACAAAGTCGCTTTTTCTGTCCCTATATCCCTATGTTCGCTCAAATCTTTAAAACTACGCAACGAATTTTGATGAGGTTTTTTTTAATAGATAGGGTGATACAAGAGGAAGGTTTATATGTATAATAACATCTATTAAATAGTGGAAAAATACCGTTATTTTTGAGGTTTTTAATGTGATGTCGTAAATAATTTCTTTTTTCCCCAACATTGCACCCGAGCAAAGCCGGGGCGGGTCGTTAGTTACCTATAAAAAGCTGAATGCCACAGCTTTACTTTTGATGCTGACTGTACAAAACAATTGAATGGACACAGAATTAATTTTAATTAACTATCGATAATGGCGCTAACAGCAACCTTAGCGGTTAATATTTCAACTAAGGCTATTCTCATACGACACTGCGCATCAACTCGGTTGGCGGTTAGGTTACGTGTTATTCCGTGTTTTGTTTTATCTGTTCTGTGGTGTCCCCTACGAATAAATAATAAGTCAGGAAGAGTAATTATGAACAAACGCCGCGATTTAACTTAAAATCAACAATATCATCATCATCACCCTAGCATTATTCCATTTTTCACAGGGTCCGCTTACCTAACCTGAAGATTTGATAGGTCCGGTTTTTTTCCGGACCTTCCAACCCGCGAAGGGAAAACCAGCCCAATACAGGTTAGGTCACATACCTCCGAAAATGCATTTCTCGGAAATGTGGGTCTCCTCACGATGTTTTCCTTTACCGCTGAGCAGTTATGATTCAAACATAAATTGGAAAACAAATTCGACAATCATTGGTTAAGGTTGGATTCGAACCTGCGACCTCAATGTGAGAGGCAAGCGTTCTACCAACTGGGCTACCACGGCTTCCATTTAACAAAAAAAAAATCTATAATCGTCATACGCAATTGAAAGCAAAACGGTCACTTGTTAAACAAATATTCTATCGCACATTTGTGATTCAAATGTCTCATTCTGTATTCGTGCTGCAAAAAAATGTGAGAGGGATTCTTGTAACTACAATCTACGTTTGCAGTTTTTTTTTTGCTGTGGCTTTTTGTACGTTTGCCTCAAATGACATTCATTACTTGGCCGGACAAATGGGCAGCGCTAAGGGCTTTCACCCGGTAGAAAAATTTAAGCAAAGTTTATTCCCCACAAAAAGTTATCACATACAAAAACACTCAGTTTGAAGATCGTGGCTGATTTTGCAAACTGACGTACTTATCTGGAATATTTTGCTAAACTAATTTGGTTTTATTAATTTTTTTTAATTTTTCAGTTTCATTTCAGACTTTTGCGACGGAAAATTCCACTTGGTATCAACTCATAATCATGGTCTCAATCATCCCTCAAAAGTTTTCGTTTCTGTGTCACTAACACCTTGTATACTGGTAGTATATTACTTTAATGGGTTTCCACTATAAGCATACATTTTTATTACATTTTTTTAGCGCATTGACCAAATTGGAGATGTCCTTAGAAAAGGTTCAGTACGATGTACGGTCACGAGCATCAATATGCATACACTTTGGTACCATGTCACATGATGTTTTTCGACAAATTGCACTGTAAGTCTCCCTAATGTCACATATGTTAGTGCGACAGAGTCCTGAAGTGGGTACATTATATTGCTCATGACTGTACTCTGAACCGGCGTGCGTGTATGAAACGAATGATGAATGTGGAGGAAGCAAGAGAAGTGTCAGGATCGATACAAAAGGAATTCCATAGTCTGCTTACCCCGGAGGAAAATAGGCGTGAATTTATGTATGTACATTTTATTTCGAGATATGCATACAACATACAACTTCATGAAGTTAACTTTTTGTTGTAAGGGCATTGTTAAGTATGTCTGTACTTACCGAGACTAAGAATGTTCTCAGTACTGTGAAAGACATTTTAAAGTAAGTACTTCAGAACAGTGTTGGCAAACTATATTAAAACTAAACCATCTATAATGGATTGCTTGAGAGCTGTTGAAGAAATTTGAATGGCTTAAATGTGAATGGCTGGATGGTAAAACTGGTCAGGTCATACATTTACTGTATGAAGCCAATGTTGTTGATGAAGACTCATTACTAGAATGGTATAAGGATTTAAAAGAGAATGAAAGCCCTGTTTTGAAACAGCCTGCACTAGTGAAGTTCTTTGAATGGCTAGAAGAAGCTAGTGAAGAAAGTGAAGATTCAGATTTAGAAAACAATGTGATATATTTGAAGAAAAAAAATCTCTAACGGACTCTCTTTTCTTTATTTTCAAACCATTTCTGTACTCCATTTACTATTCGAATTGCACTCCCAACACAGTCATGCGACTATGTCACGCAACTCCACATAACTTGTATACTTAATTTTAATAATTGTCTTCAACTCCTCACTAATGATCTCGTCCTTCTGAGAATACGGTACGATGCACGCCTGTAATCCCTAATGGGGTGGGCAGAGCCTCGAGTAATCAGAAGACAACTTGCAGCCAGTTCTGATATGAAGTCCTAAGATGGATATAATGGTTAGGTTAGGTTATGTCTGAGTCAAAGATAATTATCACTATAAGAGCCACGCTCTTGTCGGTGTAGCATTATCCATGCTACTTACTACTACTTTTAAACATGTTGCTTTGTTTGTTTGTTTTTTTTTTTCAAAAGATCGTTTTGTGCAAGCCAAAAAATCAAAACACTAAATTATCAATCAATCAATCAATAATACTTTATTGCACAACGACATATACAAAGGACATAAACATACGAATAAATACAAAAATAAAAATAATAATTAAATAAAAAATAAAAAATAAATAATATTTTTTTTATTAATTATTTATAATTATTTTTTATATAATAATTATCATGTACGAAGATCCCTCCTTATCACAGGAAAGCTAAAAAAAATAGTATGATCGGCTGTTTATCAAAATATTACTTTTGTATGCAGTAGGTATCTTACGAAAAGTAATGATTAAATTGCAGCCTACCACATAAAATGTACATTGTCGGTAAAGTGGCTATGGAATTTGAGAAGCAGTTGTCGTGAACCATACATAATCATGTAAGGTCACGAATTATCTGAATTCTGAATCACATCCCAAAACTGAAATGTGTCATAGTTATATGAAATACACAAAATACCCACAAATGGGCAACGTCCATACCTGTGTGAATATAGGGTAAAAAACCCACGATGTTAGAATATGGGGTGAAACCCCGCGAATGGCCTCCAACCGCCCCTTACAGCCATCCCTGTCCACCTGATTGCTTTGATAAATTCATCTGATTACCTCGTAAATCACCACAATGATATTACCTACTGCAATGTTTTACTGTTTGTTTAACTATCCGATTTACTGTTTACTGTCTGGTGTTCTCTTTATCGATTTGTATCGGATAATACAAATATAGCATAACTGATATCTAAGTAATTAGGAAAATATATCAGTATTATAAGACTTAACTGAATATTCTTCCTGCGCATCGACAGGAAGTCAAAACTGTTGTTGATTGTTATATCTGAAAATACACTGTTTTTTCTGCTCTGATCTATTTCTGAATAATCTGAATATTGACTGATTTCTGTTCTCTGATCTAATGCACTTTCATTTGTTCTCTGAAAATTACTTAGTTTTTTCGTAATGACAGCCCGCCAAAAGTATCAACTTTTTTCTGGCCAGTATTGTTATGACATAAATAACCTACAAATCGATTACTCACTCGAGTAAAAATGAAATCGATATGATGCATTTGACTATTATTTTGAATTTGATTATTTAAATTCGAGATCTGATTACAATTCGAGACAGCTGTAGAGCTATCGTAGTTATCTATTTGCAGGAGTAGTGAAAGAGAGTGGGGTTGAACCGGCGACAGCGGTTCTCATACAAAATGCGCATTAGGGCCTTCCCTACCTCTCTATTATTCCGTGATTCTAAACACACTTATAATTATCACATACCAATGCCAACATGGAAATGCATGTTTCAATATACATTCCCAAGCTTTCATTAGAAAATGTATACATATTAATGACGTATTTTCTTCTGTTTGCCATTTAAATTAATTTACATAAATACTATTTGTTCGGTTACATTTTGCAATCAAATTTTGCTCCTCTTGCACTCAGGAATAATGTTGCTTTCTATTGGTGAAAGAATTTTCAAAAGGCTCAAACATAACATAACATCAGCCTACGAATACATCCCAATTGGAGTCGAGGTACATCCATGGAAAGATGAAATAAGTACCCACACCTCACCGAGCTTTCTGTTAGACCAACATGATAGGTGAGACGTATCGCCATCTATAATGCTCGAGCAATTGTGTTAGTGGAAACTGCACTTAAGATAAATTGATAACTCATTGGTGCAAGTTCGGTACCGGTGTTCGATTGAGAAGCAAGCCGGTGTATCACAGGACCGCAGTGACTATATGCTTCTTCTTTTTATCGTGTGGGTTGTGAGGTAGAATACCAACCACGTCAACCCTGGTGGCAGGGTTATAGTTGAGCCGCCAAAGGCCCCTGACGTGGCTCATGTAACGATTACTCACTTGTATCAGTAAATAGTAACCGGGACCAACGGCTTAACGTGCCTTCCGAAGCACGGATCATCTTACTTTCGGACAATCAGGTGATAAGCCTGTAATGTCCTAACCAAACTAGGGATCACATGTGATTTTTGTGATATGCCTCTACCGGGATTCGAATCCGGGACCTCCGGATCGTGAGACCAACGCTCAACCGCTGGACCACAGAGGCCGTTATGTATATGTATACTATATACTATGTATTTGTAATAACTTTAATAAACAGCCTATGTACGTCCCACTGCTAGACTCAGGCCTCTCCTCAATCAGCCGGAGAGGATATGGAGCATACTACCTATCGCCGTATCGCCGATTATAATGGTCAAGGCAACTGTGTTGCTGAAAAGGATTTATTTTAATATAATGCGCATCGTTCGATAAAGTTCACAAGTAGGGCTAACATGCCCAACGTGATAAAATTTTGTCACGGTCATTTTATCGATTGAACCGATATAATTATGTCGTTTTGTCGATTGGTTCTAATATGTAAATCAAAACCAACAAAAACATTTTCATGTAAAATGTTGCCAAGGCGAGATCATATCGATCACAATGTCAAAAAGTCATCAGATCTCATAGCGCCAAGTTTCTAACTCTACACGTCCTAATTATACAAACTATAAGTTCACAAACTCTATACATTAGGCAAAATATGGGGCTTGGCCGTTTCGTTACTATAAGAAGCACGTTATAACGACCGGTTATAACGAACTTTTAAAACTTACATAGATCAGGTCAAGAAGGTACAAACGAGGCTCATTAAGTACTTGGTAAACAAGAAAATAAAAGACGACTGCAAAGGTGACTATAATAAGTTGTATACATACCTAAAGATACTACCAGTGGATCTAATGTCAACCTATAAAACCGCACTGGACAATTACTATAGCGATGAGTACAAAATTCGAGTAACCAATAAATACCGAACGAAAAGAGTACGAGAAAATAAACTAAGCCAACTTACTGCGACAAATTACTATGGTCGACGTCTAAATAAATATATAGTACTTACCTCGAATCTTTAATGAGCAACCTATTCTAAGGAAAATACCCAAACTGCCAAAACAAGCAATTAAATCAAAATTAGTAAAAGCACTGCTTGGATTTAAAATGTCATCGTAAAGTGTGATGATACATAATAATATAATTATGTTGTAACCAAGAGATAAAAATTATGGTATTTATGTACATAGTATAGTCAAACCAGCGCGAAAGTATAACTGTTTCTTTGTGAGACTATTCAGCGTCGTGCAGACTAGGAGTCGAAGTGGTCGCCATGGCCGAAATCGGTCGGAGAGAGAGAGAGATCATAGTCAAACATTGCTAGAGCGTACTCGTCAACAAACTGGTGTCAGTTTGGCGAGAGAATGTTATGTGCAAAAATGTATAATTTTATGGTTCAAAAAAATTAAAAAAAAAAAAATAGAATGACAATGAACAGTCAATTTTGTTACCTATGGTGGCGATAGCGAAATAGTTTTTTCAAAGTTCATGTGCTGGTAACGACAAAATTGATTAAATCGAATAATTTTCGTGCCCTGCTGTTCGTATCTCACGCCCTTTTAAACCTTTATAAGTTAATTTTCTTGCAACATTTTTAAAAGATTATAAAAGCGTATTTTTTCGCGCGTCTTATATATTCTGTTTTAAAACTTCAATTTAGATTACGATGTGTGATAGGTTCGAAACCAGTTTTAAAAGGTTGTTGTAAATAATATGAATGCCTTGTTTATGGGTGTTTTAAGCTTCATATTTATAAAATGTTTCGGTTTAAAAGTCGCAAGGTCGTATAGTAATATTATGGAAAAGAAAATGCATACAAGCGCGAAAGTATAACTGTTTCTTTGTGAGACTATTCAGTGAGTGAGGGAAGGAAATTCCCAGTAGTTCAACTGGTAAGACTACTTGGGAATAGGGGGAATTCATTTGGTATTTTATAATGGTGTGGGCACTTCTGGGCAATGGATAATTTATTTCTTTTCATAGTAAGTATAACAAACAATTGGGTAGTTTCTTAGGTCATAGATAAACTATGAAATTCTGATAAAGTACTAAATAACGACAGATCTAAAGGCGACAAAAACCTTTTCATTTTTCTATTGAACATATTTAAGAATTTTAATCAAGAAAAAAGTAATAAATGCGACAAATTTATCTCTTTTTCTATGACGCCATAGTGTGTTTTTTCATACAATTTATAGTCATTTATTGGTATTCTACGAGATACAAACATTTTATTCTAGATTACTTATTGGAATTTAAAATACCGGACTTGCACCAATGAGTTATTTATTTATCTTAAGTGCAGTTTTCACTAACACTGTTGGCTCGACCATTATAGACGGCGATACGGCTCACCACGTTGGTCTAACAGAAAGCTCAGTGAGGTGTACTTAGTTCATTTTGCGATGTATGTAGCTCTGGCTAACCCAATTGGGAAATAGTCGTGAGCTTATATAGTATAATTTCAAAGTCCACGACATTTTTATGTTACAAGAGTATAAATTAGACCGGTTTTGCAAGTATAATGTCCGAGACTTCCTGACTTTTATAGATCGCCGGCCAGTCCAGTTCACTTGAGTAAAGTCATAAACTTTAGGATTATGTAGGTACTCTACAATACCTACATTAGATCTGCTTAGTCGGGAAATCCAACGACCTTCGTCCTCCTCCTCGATCGACACGATACCGAGGTCCTGAGTTCGAATCCCGTTGGCGACATATCAGAAAAATCACTTTGTAATCCCTAGTTTGGTTAGGACATTACAGGGTGATCACCTGATTGTCTGAAAGTAAGATGATCCGTGCTTCGGAAGGCACGCTAAGCAAGAAATTCAAATTCAAAAATATCTTTGTTCAATAGGTAACATAGTTACACTTTGACGACCGTCTCATCCGCCTAAAACTACTGCCGCTTCTCACAACCTGTATAGCCGGGGAAAAGAAGCTGCGAGAAAAACCTTGGCACACGGCCCTAGACTTTCTTAAAAACATACCTAATACACCTTTGTTGAGCTTAAGATCAATATTATGCAGTACAAAGCACTCCTCGTCCTCGGAAACCACTGCTTCCGAGAACAACTTAACTAAAATTAAGTAAGTATTCATTCATTTATCATTATTTATAGGATAATAGAATTGCAAGCAGTATATAAAGCGAAAGTTGATGGTAGAGCTGGCAGAGGAAGACCTAGAAGGACTTACATTGATCAAATTAGAGACGTCCTTAAAAAAAGGTTTAGTACGATCTACTCTGAACCGGCGCGGCGTGCGTGTATGAAACGATTGATGAATGTGGAGGAAGCAAGAGAAGTGTGTCAGGATCGGAGCTAATGGAATTCTATAGTCTCTGCTTACCCCTGTGGGAAATAGGCGTAAGTTTATGTATGTATGTATCCATTATCTAATCGTTGGCAACTATTAAATCAATATTAAAGTTAAATATCAATCACGTGTTAAATTAGTAGATCTAGGGCGAATAATATCGTTAGTAAAGCGCCATTCAAGGTCATTATTACCTTCACCTCTGCATTTACAGACTCAACGGCCATAGTCCGAACCACGGTGAACAGCCACACTTAGTTTTGAAGTCGCAAGGATATGATGATCCGTATAGTGCTGTAGCAGAGTTCCTTTAAGGCATAAGAATAATACTACGTATAGAACGGCAACTCTCCGCTCCCCACTAGCGACTGAGTTAGGTCCACGTTACCCTCCTGGGTCTTACTTTAGTCCTCAGTCGTATGGGCGTCAGACGACACACACACAGATGTGCGTGTACGATAACGTCAATGTATAATAATAATAATAAAAATAATTTCCGAATACAAACGAATGCTAATTTCCATGTTCATCAATTATTACATTTATTATCAGAATTTGAATTCAGAACTATGTAGGTAAGTACTTTATTGTGGTGTTTTGTATCACAATTTGAATTCAGAATTAAGTAATTGTTGTTTTGTTCACTAAAAACAACAATAAAGTACTTAATTCTGAATTCAAATTCTTATGGAAGAGCGATAGTAGATGTGTTTTGTTAATTTACAAAAATAGTATGCCATGTAGGAACTTAACGAGCCGAGATTGACTGGATTGGGCGAATCTCCTTGAGTTATACTTTTTGTTTTGATTATTTTTTTTTTTGGTTAGTATATTGAAGAATAAAGGCCTCACTATCACAAGCAGTTTTCATAATTTCATCCTAACTTTTGGTTTTTTTTTTAACTAGACGAGATCCCGAAAATTTTGGATACACATGTTTCCAATCCCGCGGGATCTCGAATTTATGGCATTCCCTAGTTTCTATACACTGAAATAAGTCTATAGACTTTCAAAGATGGTTTTAATAAGATTTATGAGTCAATAAAAAATATAACAATACTTAAATTAGTGAATGTCTCCACCCAAGGTTGGTACGACTACCTGTTACACTATTGCAAAATATAATAACATAATCGATGTCAGAATTGATATAAATCTTAAATTGGGTTGGCGATAGTGCAAAAATTTACTTACATTTTACTATTATTTATATTATTATTATTATTTGTTATTATTTTTTATGTTTATTATTTCTACTCTGGGCGCTATCCCACTCGCGTCAGACAGAGTACTACGGGGCGGAAGGCAAGAGGGAAACCACTGCCCTATTTTTCCCTAAAAAAGTAGCATGGGGAGTATTTTAAATACTACACCGACAAGATCGTGGCTCTTAAATTGATGATGAAGATATTGTGAACTGTGATTAGGTTCGATCCCGGTTGAGTTACTTTAGGCAATGACTTATGGATGATAGATCTCATCATAAACATTTTCATGTAAAATGAAGTCAAGACGAAATTATAATGATCGCAATGTCAAAAAGATATCAGACCTTATGTAGAGCCAAGCTCTACACGGCCTAACTATACAATCTCTAATTTTAGTTAGGCAAAATATAGGCCCGTTTCGTTACTACAAGAACTATGTAACAGAATGGCAAAAAACAGGTTAAGCTCATTACAGGTTAGGTCACATACCAGAAAATGCATTTCTCGGGAATGTGGGTTTCCTCACGATGTTTTCCTTCACCGCCGGGCACGTGATAATCATTTACAATCCAAACATGAATTCGAAAACAAATTCGACAATCATTGGTTTAGGCCTCAAAGTGAGAGGCTACGTTCTACCAACTGGGCAACCACTGCTCACAAAATTCGACTTTACGAGTTTGAATTCATACTTAATTGTTATATTTTTTTAAAGACGTGAATGTCGCTTACCAATCTAAAGCAAGAAAATATTTAATAGGCTGTTGTTGAATTTTGGCGTAATTCAAAGGCCACTTGAAGGCTTCTGCATTCAAACACGCCAACACCCACAGTCAAGAATTTTGTAACAACACACTCTAAGGTTATTTATTTTTTCGGAATATCCATTATCCATACTAATAATATTATATATGGGAAAGAGTATGTGTGTTTCTGAATGTTTGTTTGTCCGTCTTTCACGGCAGCGGCAAAACGGATCGACGAATTGACGTGTTTTATTTAAATGGAGATAGTTGAAGGGATGGATAGTGACGTAACTAATGAAATAACTCATAAACTGCCTATATACGTCCCACTGCTGGGCACAGGCCTCCCCTCAATCAACCGGAGGGGGTATGGAGCATACTCCACCACGCTGCTCCACTGCGGGTTGGTGGAGGTGTTTTTTACGGCTAATAGCCGGGACCGACGGCTTAACGTGCCCTCCGAAGCACGGAATCATCTTACTTATTCGGACAATCAGGTGATTCAAGCCTGAAAAGTCCTTACCAAACAAAGGATAGTCTCACAAAGTGATTTCGACAATGTCCCCATCGGGAATCGACCCCGGACCTCCAGATCGTGAGCCTAACGCTCTAACCACTAGACCACGGAGGCTGTTCATGATGAAATAACTAGTGAGTGATCTTCTTCTTTGCGAGTCGATACTTTTTAAGTTTAAGGCTAAGCTGCTTTTTGTCTCTTTCTAACCCCCCACTTCCCCACTTTCCTTCCGGAGGTTCTGGGTTCGATTTCCGGTGGGGACATATCACAAAAATTACTTTGTGGTCCCTAGTTTGGTTAGGACATTACAAGCTAATCACCTGATGTTCCGAAAGTAAGTTGATCCATGGTCCCGGTTACTACTTACTGATGTAAGGTCATGTCTGGGGCCTTTGGCGGCTCAATAGTAACCCTGACGCCAGGGTTGATGAGTTTACTCCATCTCACAACCCACACGATGGAAGGACTTCCCTAAAATGGAGGGTTGAAGTTTGTATGGAGCATTCCGCAATTTTTAAGGCAGAATGCTAAATCTTAGTATGCGGACTAACGGTAACACTCATGTAACACTTACTTCATCAAACGGCTAGCTGTTGGAAACACCAACATTACCAACGTAATTTTGGCTGTCAATTTGACAACCAACTCCTTTTTTATAGCTGTCATAATTTTTTCTATATATATCGAACATCGTTCGCATTGTACTAAAAATTACTTATAAAATTATACTTGAAAGTGCTAGTAACAAATCGTTGTTTTCTTCCATCGTACTTCCACCACACATCAGCCCTTCAGCCCAACAGAAGTTGTACACTAGCAAAGGCGGGTTTTCATAGGATTGAAAATACTGAGTATGAGTTTCAGCAGATTAAAATCAGACAGTGCCAGGAGATTTCGCTAGTAGTAGTGTAGGGATCGTGAAGGTATTTCAATCCTTCAGAATTTTAACGACATGTTTAATATATTTATATTCGGCCAAAAATGTCGGCTGTTTAGTAATATTATGCTAACTATTATGGAAATTTTGGCATAGGCAACTATTTCAAAAGCAGGTGAGTAAATACAGGGTGTTAGTGACATCGTAACGAATACTGAGGGGATGATTCAGACCATGATTCTCAGTTAATATTAGTGGAATTTTTCGTCACAAAATTCATGTTTTTTTTTTTTCAATTATAATTTTCAATTCTTTACTTCTCTTCTTCTTCCAGTGCCTGTCCATTACTGGACGTTGGCCGTCAGCTTTGAGAACTCTTCTCTGTCAGAAGCAAGACGAAACAGCTGTTGTAACGCCGGTCCATTCGCGGATGTCTTTACTATTGCGATGTAAAATTCCACTTGATATTAACTCAGAATAATGAGCTGAATCATCCCTCTCAGTATTCCCTGCGATGTCAATTACACCCAATACAAGTACATACAAGTAGTTTATACAAGTAGGTATAGGTGTTAGTGACACCGTAACAAATACTGAGGGGGATGATTCAGATCATGATTATGAGTTGAAATCATGTGGAATTTCCTGTCGAAAAATTCATGAAATTTTTTGGTTTTTTTTTTAAATTAAGTAATTTCATTGTTTTAAGTTTACGCGGTTATTATCATAATTAAAACACATAATAACGGGTTCTTACCGTTATTAAGTAATTTCAGTTCCTTACTTTTGCGACGTATAATTCCACTTGGTATCAACTCAGAATCATGGTCTGAATCGTCCCTCAAAGTTTTCGTTACAATGTCATTAACACCTTGTAGTCATTTTTCATTTTATCTTGGCCTATTGTAAATGTTTAAGGAATAAGTACCTATTTTTGTGTCTTCTAAAAGACATTCAAGTAACCAATGATTGTCGAATTTGTTATCGAATTCATGTTTGTCTACCCACCCCATAAGTATTTTGCATGTGAGTTTACGCATGCGTTGTCAACTCGACGCAGTGACCTTGTCATCTGGTGTCACCTCAAATTGTTTATAATTGTTTCTATGACACGTTAGGTCTAGATGGACGTCGGTTCAAGGTCATAGCGAGGTGAACTGGTAGCGTATTGATTAACAATTGAGTTCAGATGTCAGGTACAGGTTATAATCTGCATGTAAGAAGGTGGTGGTACGGTCACGAGTACTAATGCGTATACACTTTGCAACTATGTCACATTAACTTTTTTGACAATTGAAACCGTAAGCCTCATTAAATGTCAAATATGATAGTGCGACAGGGTTCTAAAGTGGTTACTTACATGATATTGCTAATGACTGTACAAGTATCAGGACTGTGGGAATATCCATACTAATATTATGGATATAAATGGGAAAGTGTGTGTGCGGTCTGTTCTTCTATCGTGTGGGTTGTGAGGTGGATTACCAACCTTATCAACCCTGGTGTCAGGGTTACTATTGAGCCACCAAAGGCCCCTGACATGAGTCATATAACTACTACGTACTTACATCAGTAACCAGTAACCGGGACCAACGGCTTAACGTGCTTTCCGAAGCACGGATCGTCTTACTTTTTGGACAATCAGGTAATCAGCCTGTAATGTCCTAACCAAACTAGGGATCACAAAGTGATTTTTGTGACATGCCCCACCGGGATTCGAACCCGGGACCTCCGGATCGTGAGCCTAACGCTCAACCACTGGACCGCGGAGGCATGGTTTTAAAGTGTATACATATTAGTACTCGTGACAGTACATGTTTACGCACCTTTCCCGACGTACTTGTAAACATATTTTTAGACGTACTGTACATAACACCTTTTAAAAATCAATCAATAGACAATACATAATCATCGACAATTCATTAACATTGTTAAAGCGGCACGTACCGACTTGACAGGTATTGACAGAGTCGCGCAGTGACCTTGTACTGGCGCAGTCACAATACATAGCTAAACTAAACAAGTTTATATAACACCGTTGTGGTTTTTCCTCTATTGGTCATCGTAGTCGGTTAAGCAGAACAGGTGACAAATAGTCACGAATTGTAACCAGTGCCGTTCCCGGGAATGTTTCCAGAATATTCCCGTTGTAAACTCTTTAATAGTAAGGGCACTGGCTGCTTTTCTTTTTTCAAATTGTTCTTAGATAGATACTTACAAAAATCCCTCACTCTCTTATCTCTTTGTTTAGAGATAAGCTTACCTGTACTATCTGTTTTCTTTGTATGTTCCTTGTTCTGTTTTATTGTATACAAATAAATAATAATAATTAAACACTTTATTGCACACAAATTTACAAAACAATAAATATATTTAAATAACAAAAAATAAATATCATAAAAAATATAATAAATAATATTTTTTTTATTATTAAAAAATTGTGACCTGTTTTAAAAATTAAATGTTTCAAAGTAGAATATTTAAATAATAAAACAAACTTTATTGAGCACAATGGTTTCAAGATACATTAATAAGGACAACAGATAGAGAAAAGCACAACAAGCGGCCTTATTGCTCATGCACCAATTTCTTCCAGGCAACCTTTGGGTACAGTAAAATTTTATACATTGTTTTACGTTTACGCGGTTATTTATGGATCTACCTACTCCACTCCAATCTCATCAGTCATCCCGTGATCATGGCACTTGCAACAGTGTCGAAATATCGGGAGTCTCATATCCCCATTTTAAACGCGGTAAGAACACGTTATTAAAGAAGAAAGAAAGAAAGAAAGTGTTTTAATTACAGTAAAAAAGCGCCTTTTTACTGCCGGGAATGTTCCCAAAGCAGGAATATTCCTGGGGCCGGCACATCTCTAACTGTAACGTCTTGAGATGGATTCGTAATGGCCTTGGTTGGACTTTGGATGTTTACTTTTTCATTTAATTTTCCATCTAGTATTTAGATAATTGTCTTTTTTTCTCTTGTATTAGAAGTAAATAAAAGCCATGGTGGCCCAGTTGGTAGAACGCTTGCCTCTCACTTTGAGGTCGCAGGTTCAAATCCAGCACAGCCCTAACCTAAACCAATAATTGTCGAATTTGTTTTCGAATTCATGTTTAGGTCATAAATGATTATCAACGTGCTCAACGGTGAAGGAAGTCATCGTGAGGAAACCCATATTCCCGAGAAATGCATTTTCAGAGGTATGTGACCTAACCTGTATTGGGCTGGTTTTCCCTTCGCGGGTTGGAAGGTCAAACAGGCAGTCGCTTCTATAAAAAACCGGACCTGTCAAATCTTCAGGTTAGGTACGCGGACCCTGTGAAAAACAGGATAATGCTAGGAAGCTCTAGGAGTAAACAAAAAAAGGATCTAGTATGCGTTCAGTTTCTTAAATAGAAAAATATAAGGTGTTAGTGACATCGTAACGAATACTTTGAGGGATGATTCATGAAAGTTTTGTACTCATGTGTTACGTCTGATTGTAGAAATTTAGTTCTGTGTGATAAAGTACTTAGATTTGATTTGATTTGAAAGTTATAGTGTCTTTTTTCATTATCTTCACTTCCATACTTCGGCGACGGAAAATTCCAGTTGATATTATCTCAGAATCATGGTCTGAATCATCCCCCTGAGTATTCGTTACGATGTCACACAACCTGTATATCGTTGTTTTATATTGAAAACCTCAAAAAAGTGCTGTTTTGAAAAAAAGAACACTTTCTACTGGGAATCTTAATCTATTTACAAATCTTACATTCGATGGGGTGGTCCTGAAAGCATAACCAAAGAGGCTCTCATTACCACACAAGGAATCGAACCAGTTGTGTGCTACATGCGGTAGTTTAATGTGTAGCATTGCATATGCAAGCATACGCCACCCATGCCGGGTTGTGCCAGATGCACACCGACCGACCGATTAAAGGCCCAGCCGGGTGTGACAACCGCGCCGCGCGCGACGCGAATTATATTGAGCGCTTCGACCAATAGCCGTCTGACGTCCATCTACGTAGATAGCATTCGTATCGTTTATTGGTTCAAGCGCTCGATATGAATCGGTTGTCATGCAGACCCGGCAGTTGCTATTACGTCAATCTAAGTGCACAAAAATGTCTCGACCCTGGGCGCAAGAGAGCCGTATTTAACATACATACATACATCACACCTATTTCCCACCGGGGTAAGCAGAGACTATAGAATTCCATTTGCTTCGATCCTGACACACTTCTCTTGCTTCCTCCACATTCATCAATCGCTTCATACACGCACGCCGGTTCAGACCGAGAAGGACTTACGATGACCAAATTGGGGATGTCCTTAGAAAAGGTTTAATACGATCTACTCTGAACCGTATTTAACGCTTGATTTCGGCACATCACTAATCACGAACGAACCTTCGTCCGACTTCCCCCTGTGTGAATCACGCGCAACAAAGCAAAACTCATTGTCTGTATGTCATTGTAATGTGATGAGTCGTTTGCAGATGCACGATGCAGGACTGCTTCCTACATTGCTAATGGAGGAATGCTAAGTATGCGACTTGTTAATTATACCTACAACAGTTACTTAAGTCATTGTGGTTCACCGGCTTGCTTCTCAAACGGGGAGCGCCGGTTCTAACCCCAAAACTGGACATGCACCAATGAGTTATAGATATATGTTGACATTGACATTCAGAATTTGCCTTTCAACAGTTTTAAGACAGTAGTCAAACAAAAACTTTACAAAAAAGGTTATTATAAAGTTAGTGATTATTTAGAAGATATGAATGCATGGGATTAACTGTCTGAGAACTGATATTAGGCAGCTAAATTACTCAATTGTATATCTATATTTTATGTTTATTTTTACTTTTTTTAAAGAACGTCTAGGGCCCTGTGCCGAGGTTTTTCTTGCAGCTTCTTTTCCCCGGCTGAGAAGGTTCTGAGACAGGTTCTGAGACAGGTTGTGAGAAGCTGCAGTAGTTTTAGGCGGATGAGACGTTCGTTATGTAAAATTGACGATTCAAAGTGTACTTAACTATGTTACCTATTGAATAAAGATATTTTTGAATTTGAATATGTGGGATATGGAGAGTGTTGCATCTGACAGAATACTGCGGGGCGGAAGGCAAGAGGGAAACCACTGCCCTATTTTTCCCTAAAAAGTAGCACGGAAAATGCTGCACCGACAAGAGCATGGCTCTTTAATTGATGATGATGATAGAAATAACACGTGATGTTTTAAATATCTTTACTCCTTATGTTTTAACAGAAGCCTCTAACCCGACCGACATCGCACCAAAGACTCGCTTTTCTTAGTTTTTATAAACTGCCTTACGTCCCATTCATTAACCATCCTCCTTTCATACCATAAACAATCAAATCCCCATTCATTACCCTTCCATAGTATGTTCACTTTCCTACATAATATATTTTGTTTCAACTAACCTCTGTTCATTTTGTAGAAGTTATTATAACTATTGTACCCTACCTCAAACATAATTATGCCGTCTTTCTTTTTTTTATATAAGTATTATTTCTGATATAAAAAAAAAATTTTGATTATTTTTTGAACACAGTTGTCTCGACCGTCATAGACGGCGATACGGCTCACCACATATGACTTTGGTCTAACAGAAAGACCATATCTGATCCAACTATCAAGCAACAATAATTTTTATATTATATTTCTGAATAACAATTACGTACCCGAGCAATGGAAAACTAGTAAATTATCACGTTAAATCTTTTACAGCGCCATCTATAAGTTTCTTGTGGAACTTAGACTGGAAAGTTCCTTATTAGAATAACTGAAAAAAGTGTGACAATGGTGACATTCGTTCAATTTATTAATATTAATCTAATATTGGCTAAAAGAACTCTTTTCCAGGCCATAAATACTTTAAAAAAATAACGCTGTAACTAACGCAATGATACCGAAAAACAACTTATGATTAAATATGAAATTTTTGGCCTATACTTCCGGATCTCCTGTAAGTAGGTACACTGAAAATGTATATTTTTCAACCTTGGTGCTGGCAGAATTGTCCCTGTTGACAGAAGCCATCATTTAATAAATAAAAAAATGAAATTGACGCCAAAACAAATCGATGGCAACCTTACTCTCCCACGTACCCTCACTATACATATAACAACAAACATTAAGTAATGTAGGTATATAGTATGGCGGCGCTGGCGCAGGTTGCATGACGTCACCGCGTCACCTTGCGCCCACGCATATGCACGGTTGTTATTGCTGTTTATTGAATTGCGAGTGAGTGTTTTACTTTGGAATTGTATTATTATTGAAGATTTTAAAGGAGTTTCATTGAAGTAACTTGGTGATGTGAAGGTTTTATGGATGAATGAACCATTTACACAGGAAAAAATTACCTCTGTGGTGCAGTGGTTGAGCGTTGAGCTCACGATCCGGAAGTCCCGGGTTCGATTCCCGATGAGGACATAGCACAAAAATTACTTTGTGCTCCCTAGTTTGGTTAAAACATAACTGGCTGATCACCAGATTGTCCGAAATTAAGATGATCCGTGCTTCGGAAGGTACGTTAAGCCGTTGGTCCCGGTTTCTACTTACTGATGTAAGTAAGTAGTCGTTACATGAGCCATGTCAGGGGCCTTTGGCGGCTCAATAGTAACCCTGACACCAGGGTGAATGAGGTTGTACTCCACCTCACAACCCACACGATAGAAGAAGATCTACAAAGGCAATATTGCTATTTGATACTAAACCTGTTTGCATTTATTTTTGTAACCATTAATGCATTTTAGAAGAATTCTTAGACCCCGGGTTCTTTCATTGTCAAATAAACTTTAGACTATCACCACACCCCGGACACTTCATACAAACAGCCTCGTTTTACACAGACACCACACACTGACGTTATCGTACACGCGCATCTGTGTGTGTGACGTCTGACGCCATACTATTCTAGTCTAAACTATGTTCGAGAAGGGGGGAGGTAAACCTATCTCAGACGCTGGTGGGGAGCGGAGAGTTGCCGTTCTATACGTCTTACCTAGTATTATTCCTTATTCTATGCTATCACTTAAGACTAACAAAAGTGGATACTTAGTAAAAAAAATGTAACACCTAATTGCTTGTGACTTAAAAAAAATAAGAAAAAAGTTTTCTAGACTCACCTCTAAGGCACTGTCTTCTTTGATCCTGAAACAATAACGAAAAAATAAATAACAATTGTAATAACGTTAAAATACTGCATTGGGCTGGTTTTCCCTTCGCTTGTTGGAAGGTCAGACAGGCAGTAGCTTCTGTAAAAACCCTACAAATAAAGAAAAAAACCGGATCTGTCAAATCATCAGGTTAGGGGCTTTTCGGCGGGAAACGGGAACGGGACAGTTGCTTTCTTCATTGAGTAATCTAAATAATTAATACGAAGTGGTGTTTTGTGGTTAATGATCGCATTAAGTTAGTCGGAAGACATTCGCGAGTGTTATTATATTGGAGTATTCAATAAACAAAGTGTATCTGCCTATTTTCGCTTCGTGCCGGGAAGCCGCTTCATAACTCAAAAGTTTATGCGGACTTTTGAATTAATTCGTTTGGGGTTCGGAGTAGGAGTCTACTCCGAGGGTGGGAGCTTAGGTTTCATCATCATCACCTTTCATCATTTCATTAATCATCAAGAAAAAAAATACGTCAGACATGGCTGTATGGGCATAGTTCCCTTTGCCTTACCCTTCGGGGAAAACCAAGACAAAAATCAGGTTAGGTAAGCGGACCGACCCTGTGGAAACGGGATAACGCTAGGGAGATGACGAATAACGTTACAAATTATTGCACAGATGATGTAATTTGCTTAGAACACAATTGCTAGTAATTCTTTATAAATTTGAATATTTTCAACACAAACATCTAAAAACTAAAACGCAATAAGTAATGACAGCTTCATAACAATTCTAGGACATGAAGTTTTTATTACGACGAAACACAAATGGACTTGATAGTGTAAACATTTCCTATATTAAGCACATTACAAAAAGGAGATTGCTTGCATTGAATAGAAAAATAAGAAAAAAAAACACAGGTAAAAAATAACTTCTTTAGTCGCGTGGGCTAACACGCGCCAAGGTGACGGTTCCAGCCAATCAGATGGCTCTATATTTGTGACGTCACAGTCGCTCGCGCATGGAACTGAGATGACTAACATGTGTATTGAAGTGAACTATGGACATTAAGTAGTAAAGTTGTTATTCTTAGATTTTATGGTGCTAGGTAATGTGCAAAATTTTTAAAATGTAAGTATGATTTTAGCCAATATGGTACGGTCACGAGTACTAATATGTAAACCCGCATAGGGTCTGCGTGGTGGACTATGCTCCATACCCCCTCCAGTTGATTAAGGGGAGGCCTGTGACCAGTAACGAGATGTAGGTATACATGTATATGCTGTTTATGTCTTATGTAATACGTTACCTATGTTACTGATAGAAAATAACTTTTCCTAAATATGATGCATCATAGCATAGCCATATAGAACTCTACCCAACACGATAGGGTTTGTAGGCGTGAGTCACATCTGTCCTTAAGGAGTGTACTTAAGGAGTGGCAGTCTGCGCCTGCACATGTGTACGCTATCAGCATATCATCTCATTTATCAGGCGAACAGGTTGAGGTGAATTCATTAGCATTACAATTTGAATGTTGCATGCATCGCATACCGGACTACGTTAGAAAGGTGAGGTGTGCGTTGTAGCGGGAAGCTTTTTATGTGTTCACTATTTGGTTGAATAAATAGGGAATGTTTCTCACCAGGAAAGCAGAAAGGGATTATCATAAAAATTAAAGACAAGACAAGAAACAGTTTATACACATAAACTAACTCTCGTAATCGCTTATGGGGTGGGCAGAGCCTCAATTAATCCCATGTATTTTTATCACTGTCACTGTTTAACATAACATAACATGCAATACGCCTGTGTATAAGGGGCAGGCAGATATAGCAACTCCTCGTCAGCTATGTTTAAATCACATGTGGGGTCTATATTAATATCCATAATTGAAAATGCCTATATTGAAAATCCGTAATCATTTAAACATCATTAAAATCTATAACTTTAAAATATATACGTATATATAAAAAGTATATCTTTAATATACATAATTTCAATATAAATAACGATTCAAAAATATATAACTAACACCCTTAATTTTAATACTCATAAACCTATACTCTTAATATAATATAATGCAAATAAAATTACAAAGTGCCTGACAAAACGTTAAAAGCAACCACCCACATTTAAAAGTTGTGAATGCCTGATAAATTTCAGGAAATAAAAACATCTCAATGGAAATGCAAAAACTTATAAATGGTTGCCCTCCAGCACAAAAGAAACGAAAATACACTTAAAGATCAGATAAAATAAATCACACTACAAAACAAACTAAAAAAAACTAAAACTAAATAAAACTGAATTTTAACAGCTATTGCTGCGAACTTAAAATTATTTTAAGCCTCATTATGATTTGTGAGTTCGACGTAAAATAAATAATAATTATAAATGATTTTGTAAATAAATGTTTATTGTACCATTACCACTTTCAATTCATAAAAATCTTTAATGCTATGCTCTGTTCAGAGACAGGTATTAACTACTTACATAATATGTTAATATTATGGATTTTCAGATTTATTGCTTTTTATGTTATGAATTTTAAAGTTATAATTTTTAAAGTTGTGGATTTTCATTAATATGCTTAATAATGATATATATTTTTATGTTATTCATTCGAATTGGTATGCAAATACAGTTATGTCAAGTCTGTTATGGATTTTCAAAATAGAGTTATTAATTTTATGCAACTTAAGGGACACCCCACATGTGGGTAGGGCGAGCCCAAGTACATCCCACGCAAGATGTTTACTGTGTGTGTTAGTGTGTGGGTGTGTGTGTGTGTGTGTGTGTGTGTGTGTGTGTGTGTGTGTGTGTGTGTGAGTGTGTGTAGTGTTTTCACAGCATATTTTCCCGCTCTCGCTGAGACCACACCTTACCTCGACTGAACAAATAGCGAATTCGTGATGTTGTACAAAGCACATTAGCTCAAACAAAAAGTGTACCACATACGACGACAGTTGCTTAACCCAATGTAATGTGGTGATTGCTGTGACCAAGGATCATCACGACTGCTGTCACGCAGGTTAAACAGTGAGATTTTTACCAGGCTGTAGTGAGCTCGGTGAGGTATGGGTACTTAGTTCATCTTGCGATGGATGTACCACTTAACAAAGTTATGTTATGTTCGTAGCAAAACACATAACATAAACAGCCTATATACGTCCCACTGCTGGGCACAGGCCTTCCCTCGATCAACCGGAGGGGGTATGGAGCATACTCCACCACGCTGCTCCACTGCGGGTTGGTGGAGGTGTTTTTACGGCTAATAGCCGGGACCAACGGCTTAACGTGCCCTCGGAAGCAAGGAAACATCTACTTTTTCTGACAATCAAGCCTGAAAAGTCCTTACCAAACAAAGGACAGTCTCACATAGTGATTTCGACAATGCCCCCATCGGGAATCGAACCCAGACCTCCAGATCGTGAGCCTAATGCTCTAACCACTAGACCACGGACGCTGTTAACAACATAACAAAATAAAATATTACATAAATTCACGCCTATAACCTAACGGAACAGGTAGAGCTACAACAAGAACTTGCAACCACTTGTAAAGCCAGGAAGTTCTAGAACAAAGAATAATATACTCATACAATGATAACACCCCGCCCCGCACTAATTCGTATCGGGCGCCGAGCTAGATTTACCTCACCCCCTCTGGGTCTCACTTTAGTCTAAATGACTGTCGCGCGCGATTTGTCTGTCTCTCTCGCACTTAACCGTTAGACGGCATACGGTAAGAACGAGATATTGTATGGAGTGTCCGATTTGATGGATAAATTAAACCTACTTATTGCAACAAGCAATAAGGCCAAGGCCGGTCATAGGATGGGTGACCACAAAAAAAAAGTTTTCATCTCGAGCTCCTCCGTGCTTCGGAAGGCACGTTAAGCCGTTGGTCCCGGCTGCATTAGCAGTCGTTAATAACCACCAATCCGCACTGGGCCCGCGTGGTGGTTTAAGGCCCGATCTCCCTATCCATCCATAGGGAAGGCCCGTGCCCCAGCAGTGGAGACGTTAATGGGCTGGTGATGATGATTGAAACAAGCAATCAGCTCTAGATAGAGCTGATTGCTTGTTTATAGATTATACAGTCAATGGTTCGTCTCTTGGCGAACACTCCCTCTGTCGGATTTAACGACATGCCCGGGAAGATAAAGCAGCTGAACGTGTTCTGTTTTTAGTGAGATTTATAGAGACCATTCTGTAGATTTTTTTTATGTTCTCTACAATTATCTACGGTTGAGATCATTCACGTGGACGTAAAGATATCTTCTACATAATAATGTTTCGTTTTTACACATACATAAATAATCTCACGCCCGTAATCTGAAATAGAGTGCGCAGAGCCACAAGAATCCATCGAGGGAGTTTCTCAATGTTTGAAAGGGAATTTTTCATTGTATGAAGTTATGATCGTCGTGGAGATCCTTGGGGGAGGCCTATGCCCAGCAGTGGGCGTCGTACGGCTGATGATGATGATGAAGTTCGTATACGGCTAAGTTTGTTTGATGTTTGTGTATGCTAAACAAAAGTTTTTCTCGTTGATGAAACATTTTAAAAATGCTTATCTTTAAGTTTACATAACATACATACGGACTCGGTCCCGAAGTTCTGTCACTGGCACATTATTTTTAAATTTCAAACATGATTTTAAAAGAATTTTATTGCATTCCATTTTTGAATGTTTAAGAAAGAAACAAAATACATGTTTAGTGGACTACCAAAATTAACAATACTTACAGCTGTAGCAATATTATGGCGCTGATTTACAGCTGCAGCCGATTTATCAACAAAAACAATTGAACAAACTGGGCTCCTAAATCTAAACTCATTTTGTTCCTATGTTTAATAAGGCATCATCGAAGTAATTCTCCTAAAAAGCTATTATATGCTATTTGACATTTGTTTGCATTGCGCACTTACTTTTAAATGCGCAAATGTCAAATTGCAATATTGCTTTCTTAGATGAATAGGCTTCTTGACAACATAGGCAAATGAGACACTTTTTACGAAACGTCAAAACGAAAGTTTTCTTTGGAGTTTGTATGGAAATACTGTCCTGTGACGTCATCAATAAAAGCGGTCAAATGTCGTACTCCTTGTTACTTGATTCATAAATAAAATTCGAAAATAAGTCGAAAAGTAAAATGAGATTGATTTTTGATCATCTTAGATTGGCTTCTTTTTCTAGATTAGCATTTCATAATTTATCTTTACCCCAGTCAAATACCAAATTGCATCGAAATGGCCTTTTTAACCCCCATGAATAATGACTGTTTTTGCTGACTAGTAGCTCATCTCACCATAATTGTATTTGCCGATCTATCTATCTACGTATTTGAGGAAGCAAATAGACCCAGAAGCCAGCTATTACAGAAAAATAAAAAAAGCAAACAATACAATGTTCCGGTCTACTGAAACTGACTCGTTCAAGGCCAGTACTATTGTAGGTGAAGATTAAGTAGTTGGAAAACACTTATAATAAAAAAAAATATATCCGCGATAGAGATGGGAACCTTTTGAAAAGTTGGTTAATAAAACTATTCATCACTAATTTAAGAGTCACGCTCTTGTCGGTGCAGCATTCTCCATTCTTGTCTATCAAAGACCAATTCTTCACTTCCTTATAAGACACGACGTTTGCCTTCTCTTTGATCTGTTCCATGTAAGCTCTTCTTGGTTTTCCCCTTCCTCTCTTTCCTCATCTGAATACAGAGCAAGACAACTCACGGCGCATTGGCGCTTCTGCACTGTAAAGTCGCGAAATGTAAATAAATAAATAAATATATACTTAAATAAATAAATAAATAATTATAAATAAGACAAACAGTCGGTCAATGCAGGGCAGCGTTGCCAGACGTCCCGATTTTGGCGGGACGTCCCGATTTTTAAATCAAAATTTAATGTCCCGCGCGGGACAGACTCAGTCCCGCTTTTCGGGAATAACTCGACCGTGCGTGCAACGTACTGAGAAAGCGCGGGCGGATGGCACAGACAAGCGTGGACTTGCCGTCTGGTTGGCGGTAGGGTAAATCTGATTAAAAATATCATATTTTTCATCATCAGTCGTACGACGCCCACTGCTGGGCATAGGCCTCCCCCAAGGATCTCCACGACGATCGGTGCTGCGCTGCCCGCATCCAGCGGCTTCCCGCGACCTTCACCAGATCGTCGGTCCACGGTCGGTATCATATTTTTATTAAAATATATTTTCTATGAATATTTTTGCTATCTAGGTATTATCACGTAAACGTGACAATAGATATTAGAAACTTTTGAGTTCAAATTAACTCAAATTAAAAGATAAATATTCAAAAACTTTTTATTATATAAGTACGTTTTTTTTTACTATGACCTGCTTTCGACGAAAGAATCCCGCTTTTTTCACTCAAAAAGTTCCAAAATCCCGACTTGGCAAAAAAAATATCTGGCAACGTTGATGCTGGGCGGTCTGCCTCTACAGAGTGATAGTTGGCGAGCCAAATCATGGCAGTATACAAAAGTTGTACTCGACAGGCGACACCAGGGTTGATGAGGTTGGTTCTTCACAACCCACACGATGGAAGAAGACCTTACCACCTACCTACCCTCATTACCTTCATTGACTTCATTGGTAAATGAGTCATGATAATGAATGAAACTGGCCTTATGACCATACGAAGTCGTTCCGGGTAGCTTGACATCATCGCGTAGGCGGCCTTAGTGCGAAAAACGGGTCTTTGCACACCATGCGAGCATTGTCATTAATATATGACAGCCTTTTGGTTATCGCGAGCGAATTGTTCTTGGAATTATTGAGTTTCAAACAATTCTTTTTTTCTTATGTCAATTTAGTGATACCGATATACACACAATCCAAATTTATTTTAAGTTATAAGTACCTGTCACTTTCTTATCCGCCGAAAAGGAAAGGGACGGGTAATCGACAGGCATAAAATTTATGGAACTCATGTTTTTACAATATTTACAATGGTCAATAACCCGATATAATTTAGTTGATAGCAAACGTCTGACGGGTTGCATATCAACGAGTTTGACGTGTGCTATTTGATTCGCCCAGGTTAATCATTGATTCACTCATTCATTTTAAAATTTGTTGTATGTTGCATCAGTAGTAGTTTTTATGCCTAAGATAAGGTTAAGATCTATTTACCTAGTTTAGGCACCAAAAACTACTCTCAAGTATCATTTTTTATATATTTTGTATCTTTTGTCATCATCGTCATCAATTTAAGAGCCACGCTCTTGTCGGTGCAGCATTCTCCATTCTTGTCTATCAGTGACAATTCTTTGACTTGCTTATAAGACACGACGTTCGCCTTCTCTTTAATCTATAGAATAGAATAGAAAAGAAAAAGTTTATTATAAAAGGACGCCACACACAAAAAAAAGTCAACAACATCATATCAAATAACCACTAAAACAATTACAAAAAAGCAAGACGGATGTTTGTCGAAATGACCATAAGGTGGTGGTGGACGTCCTGAGATAAAAGGAATCTGTTCTATGTAAACTCTTCTTGGTCTTCCCCTTCCCCTCTTTTGTTCTATGATGTTTTTAATAAATTTGTCGTGTCTTATTTAATGTCCAATCATCTCGCCTCTTCCGTCCTTAATAACTGTAAAAAATATTTCTCTCTTTTCCCTTACTCTTACTAACACTAGCTCCTTCATTAGTAATTCTCTTCCAACTTATTCTTTCCATCCTCCTCCAACAAAACATTTCCAAGACGTCGTTTTTTTTTGTAAAGTATAGCCACATCACATACATTAAAACATTTTACATTTAGAAGGTTACGGTATTGTGACTAATATATATGACAATTACGGCGTACATAACTTATATACGTACAATTAAAAGTAAGTATTTAAAAGTTTAAGTTATATTTAAGCCGTTACCGCGTTGCCGCCGTTTGTTGTCGTGTGTCTTTGGGCACGTTAAGCCGTTGGTCCCGGCTATTAGCCGTAAAAACACCTCCACCAACCCGCAGTGGAGCAGCGTGGTGGAGTATGCTCCATACCCTCTCCGGTTGATTGAGAGGAGGCCTGTGCCCAGCAGTGCTATTTATGTTATGTGTTATCTTTTGTACTGAAATAATTTTATCTTATCCGTCCCTATTCTTCAGTGGATAAGAATATTAAAATGTGTACTGGAATTATGATCATTATGGAGCCTATGGAGGTCAAAGAGCAATACGGGAAAGAAGAAGACATACTCAGGGGTTCCCCAAGTGGCAGAAAATGTTGTATTCAAAAATTAAAAAAAAAAAAACAACAAAAAATATTATTAATATTATTATTTTATTATTAAGTTTTTAAAATTAATTAATGAATATTAAAAAATATTTATTTTTCAAAATTGGCTTACATAGTCAGCGCTTTTTAAACGTCAAAAATTAAATAGTGGCCCCGATTCCTGCAGACACCTTATTTTACTTTAAGTTATACCTGTCATTTTCTAATCCACCGAAAAGGAAAGGGACAGATGATTGACAGCTCTTAATTTTAGGAAGAATGAGTACATGAATGAATAACCCGGGCGAATCAAAAAGGTATGTCGCTGGTATGCAAACCGTTTGGAGGAGGATACTAAAATAAAGGCAGGTTTCTAGTGCAAGTAGTAGCTTATAACGAACTACTAACGAAGATTCACCATATGACGTGTAGTGAGTAAAGGCTGGTAAAGAGGCCATCCAGTGACCTCTTAATCCACTATAGATGTTCAGAAACAATGTGTGTTCCGGTCAACTGACACGCAAGGTTGGAAGCGAACAGGTGTACTTAGATGGGAGCACTTAGATAAGATCGATTGTTTGAGATTTAAATGAGTATTCTGTTTTGTTGTTGGAATATCTTTGGATTACTCAGTGTACCCTGACACCAGGGTTGATGAGGTTGGTATTCCACCTCACAACCCACACGATAAGAAGAGAAGAAGATAGTCAATGTAGCTTAATTAGTTAGTTAGTGGGCTCTGTTTTCCGCATTTAGACTCTAAGATGGCCCGTTATGCGTGCTAAGCGTGCCTTCCAGAAGCTCAGAAGCCTCTTGGGGTTTCCACATATATTTTATTCTAAAGCTTCATTAAAAAAAAGTCTTAGCCAAACAAAGGCCAGTCTTACAAAGTGATTTCGACAATGTCTCCATTTGGAATCAAACCAGGACCTCCTGATCGCGAGCGCAACTCTAAACATTAGACCAGTGACGCTGTTAAACTATGTTATTTTAAACTAATTATATACGGTTAATGGCAATAAATCAATTCCCTACTCTATTTGCCATGTACGGTCACGAGCATTAATATGTATACAATTTGGTACCATGTCACATTAACTTTTTTGACAAATTGAACTGTAAGTCTCATTGAATGTCAAATATGTTAGTGCGACAGAGTCCTAAAGTAGGTACATCATATTGCTCATTCATGACTGTACTTACTTAAGAGTCTTTTTTGTAATTATTTCTTTTTATTTTGGTGCAATAAAGTGTAAGTATTTGTATTGCATTGTCTATTTAAATGGGACTTAGACCCCAGCTATGGCTGGCGAGGAGGTGTATTATAGACCTCCTTCCCTTCAAGGATACAGGCGTGTTGTCATGTTATATTAAGTACCTTAATACCGAATTTATAAAAGCAAAAATATTTTTCCACTCATATTATTAACAGCGATCGCGTGGAGGTGTATTGGCACGTATAAGTTGCGCATGCGATGAAATTATGCAAAAATGACACAGTTTCTCAAGGCCCATTTTAACTTGACCCTTATGTAGGCATGTATTTATAATAACGATCAATAACTTACGAAGGTAGTCTTGTTTCCATCTTTAATGGACAAGTTACGTTATGGGTTGGTAAAGCGCCCATTCATAATTTAATAAGGCATGTGTTTTCTTTTTTTATTAATTGATTTGAGTGCGTTTGGCCACGATTCAGCCTGGTATAAAGCAGCGATGCAGTGGAGCATAAAAATTACACTTGATATCAACTCAGAATCATGTTCTGAATCATCCATCAAAGTTTTCGTTACGATGTCACTCTTCCCTTCTTCTTCTTCTATCGTTTTTTTTTTTATTTATTTATTGCAAAGCGACAGGTTATAAAAGGTGTTAATACATAATTAATAAAGTACAGTCATGAGCAATATAATGTACCCACTTTAGGACTCTGTCGCACTAACATATTTGACATTTAGTGAGACTTACAGTTCAATTTGTCAAAAAAGTTAATGCGACATGGTACCAAAGTGCATACATACTAATGCTCGTGACCGTACAAGTGACACCCTGCAAGGGCACAGCAATTTAAAGTGTAGAGAGGCTACAAGATATAATAAAAAATAAATAATATTAGTATTCTATTCTATGTTAGTAAATTATTTATATAGTGTTAGTATGTTAGTTAGTACCTATTATCTATAATATATATTTTTCTCTACAATTAATCAATAATAGGAACTTTACATATTTTCTTTATCATTATAAAATTCTGAAATCGTATAATAACACCTATTTTCTAGGGATTGTTTTAATTTTTTGATAAATAAAGAAGGATCGTATGGGTTAGGAGGTGAATTACCAACCTCATCAACCCTGGCGTCAGGGTTATAATTGAGCACACAAAGGCCCTTGACATGACTCATGTAACGACTACATACATCAGTAAGTAGTAACCAGAACGAACGGCTTAACGTGCCTTCCGCAGCACGGATCATCTTACTTTTTGGACTATCGGGTGATCAGCCTGTAATGTCCTAACCGAACTAGGGATCACAAAGCGACTTTTTGTGATATGTCCCCACCGGGATTCGGACCCGGGACCTTCGGATCGTGAGCAGAACGCTCAACCACTGGACCACGGAGGCCGTTGTTCGTGGGTTGGCCACGATGTCACTAACACACTGCATACACGTGGTGATATTTTATGCTTTAGCATATCATGGGAGCAAGCTACAAAGGCAGCTAAAAGATCGTGAGGAGCAGCAGGGGTTAACAGGATTAGAAGAAGAAGAATAAGATGGTATTTATGCTTAACTCGTGATTGCTCCGTCTAAAGCAAACTTGGGTTTGCAATCACCGATGACTAGAATTTTAAACCAATACAATTTCGCCAATGGTCGCGCTGAAAACCTTGATGTGTTCCATGACACTCATTCAAGTTTTGTGAGAAATGTCCTAAAAATACTTAAGTCCAAATTCTAAACTATCTAGTAAGTAATAAGTAAATTCATATAGTTTTTTTTATTCTACTTTAATTTCATATTTGTCAGTTAAGGGTAAATAGAGACTGCTTTGTTCATTTAATTACTAATTTGTAGATGCTATGTACACTGTAATTGTCATATAAGTCTTAATTTTAGTAATTGTCTTAGTTGTTAATGTTTTATATATATGATGTAGTAGTACTTAATAAATAAATAATAAAATTGCTCCGTGATAAATTTTAATGGTGTGGTTTCCTAAATAACGACTAACAAGAAACAGCAGTTGAATCTTCATTTTCTCACGACCTAAAGGCTCTATTATGTAACTAGAATCAACTTGACTTCACTTACAACCAGTTAGTTTCATTGCTACTTAATACAACGAGACGTCAGTAAATTAATCGACCCTGGTGGATCGATAGCGATAAGAAATTAAATGACGATGATGCTCGATTTTAAATGATGCTATTGACTTGGTGCCTAGTTGGGCGCGAACCTCGGCGCAGCGTCTGAGAGGAAAAATATTTAAAAGAATTAATGGACCCTTGTGGGTCGATAGCGATAAGCGCTGATCGAGGGAAATCGTCAACCACGGCGGCGCGGTCGGTATCGCGGTCCTGAAGTGTTTGTTTCCGCGAGCTGATTGGCCACCTCTATGTTGGCCGTTTTAAGGGTCAAGGGTGGCTACTGCAATTTTATCTAATCTTCTTATCGTGTGGGTTTTGAGGTGGAATACCAGCCTCATCAACCCTGGTGTCAGGGTTATTATTGAGCCACCAAAGGCCCCTGACATGGCTCATGTAACGATTACTCACTTACATCAGTAAGTAGTAACCGGGACCAACGGCTTAACGTGCCTTCCGAAACACGGAACATCTTACTTTCGGATAATCAGGTGATCAGGTAGGTTAAAAAGGCCACATCGAAGCAATTCATCTAAGAAAGAAATATTGCTATTTGACATTTGTTTGCATTGCGCACTTACTTTTATATGCGCGTATTGCAATATTGCTTTTTGAGATGAATTGCTTCTTATTTATTTATTAAAGTACATACAACATTACAGTATGGCCCAATGCGCTGTATGACGAGAAAAACAATATACAAACTAATACAATAAAAATAAACATTGAATTTTAAAAAAAGAAACAAAAACAAAAATAAGACTATAAATAACATGAAAAACAATAAAAGAAATTACAATTTTAAAATTAAAAAGTAAACTAAGTATTACACAAAAAATAAAAATCACATAAAAAATAAAAATAATAATAGAAAAAACAAAACAGTAAATCATTAAGAAATCGTCTCGCAAAAAGCCAAATGTGACCATTTTAACCAACCTGATTTGACTGGTTGGAAACTACCCAATTGTATAACGTAAACAAAAACTATGGGTAGGTAGTACCTACTAGGTACGGTCATGAGTACTAATTTGTATTCACTTTGATACCATGTCACATTAACTTTTTTGACAAATTAAACCGTAAGTCTCATTAAATGTCAAATATAATAGTGCGACAGGGTTCTGAAGTGGGTACATGATATTACTCATGACTGTACATACTTCTTCTACCAAACTAACTACCACCTAACAAACAACAACATGGCAAATAACAATGTCCAACAAAAAACCCAAAGTGCCGATACTGTCGCATGTTTTTTTCTCTCAAAGCACTCGGCACGTATCGACACATACAAGGTCGTCCACTTTCCCTTAGTTAGAGGTTGTCACGTGAAAAACCGGAGCTTTTAAGTTTGATTTTTATACGTGTAGCTCAAATGGCATTAACTACTTGGCCGGACAAATGAAGAGCGGTGAGGGCTTATACTCGGTACAAAAATTTAAGTCTATATTCATCGTCTCCCTAGCATTATCCCGTTTTTCACCGGGTCCACTTATCTAACCTGAAGATTTGACAGGCCCGGTTTTTTACAGAAGCGACTGCCTGTCTGACCTTCCACCCCGCGAAGGAAAAACCAGCCCAATGCACAGATTAGGTCACACACCTCCGAAAATGCATTTCTTGGAAATGTAGGTCTCCTCACGATGATTTCCTTCACCGCTGAATACGTGATAATCATTTATGATCCAAACATGAATTGGAAAAAAAATCAACGATCATTGGTTTAAGCCTGTGCTGGATTCGAACCTGCGACCTCAAAGTGAGAGGCAAGCGTTATCAACTGAGTTACCACGGCTCTATATTTTATGTATATATCTTGATGGAGCGAATTGCTGTGCTTTATTACGTCACAACGGCCATCATAGCGAAAGGACTTAGGATGATAAGCAATACTGATTTGTTTAAAAAAATAGTATTCCAATTTGAAAAGACCGAGATGACAAGGCGCAACATAATTAGTAAAATTTCCCAATAGACCATAAAAGCTCTTCAGTAGTGGGCATTAGCATTAACAAAATAATTGTTTCGACATTTCATCGGCATCCGCACCACTCATAGAGCGCGAAATAAAAAACAAAGTGGCTAAGAGCGAGTTGTATTGTGGGTTCTGAATGTCCCTTTCTTAAAGACTTTATACTTGTTACATTCGGAATCCTTTCACTACGATAGTGAGACATATTCCAAAGAACAAATATTTACATGACATAAAAATTAAGGAATAAAAAAATACTGGTAAGTTATCAACTTATGTATCTTACGTAAAAAAAAAAACACAATTTTCGGTTAAAATGATAGATAGATACTTAGATAAAATCTTTATTTAGGTTTAAGACGTTACATTAACTAAATGATATTCAGTCAAAGGTTTATAAGGTCAACGTAATAGACAATTTATACAAAGTATGAAAAGAATTGTAGTGTGTGTGTTTGGTTGACTGAAGGCTGACCTGTGCCCAGCAGTGGGAGTGGGACGTGTACATATAGGCTGATTATGTTTCTTACGAGTATGTTATGTAGAAAACATTTTTACATTTGAAATGCAAGCCAGCGCTAATAAAATGTGGAAATATTATAATGCGATTTTGTTTTTCATCTTGTATTATCCTCATTTCTAGTATTATTCCGTTTTCACAGGGTCCACTAACCTAACCTGAAGATTTGACAGGTCCGGTTTTTTACGGAAGTGACTACCTGTTTGACCTTCCAACCCGCAAAGGGAAAACCAGCCCAATACAGGTTAGGTAACATACATACATAATATATATTATGTTTTGTTTTTCATCTTGTATAAAAGACTATAATGTACCCTACCTCACTTATTATATGCCTCCTGTCTTTTTTTCTATTACTTCTGATAATAAACATATATATTTTTTTTATTTTCGTTTTCTCTTATCTATGAAAGACGTAAAAGATGCCTAGGGCCTACGTTTACATATAATTACTTTCCACTATCGATCCACGGAACCCTAATAAAGCCATCAAGTGGACATTACGTAACGCCACAATAACCTGAAGATGACTGGTCACAGGTAGAACGACGTGGGAATGTGTGGTGTACGCGGCCATGTCACTCACAGATAAAGGGTAGTGCACAATGTATTCAATTGCCCCGAATCCTGCAGACTCCTCCTAATTTTATTTTAAGTTATACCTGTCATTTTCTTATCCGCCGAAGAGGAAAGGGACGGATGATTGACAACTGTTAATTTTATGATGAATGTCTGAAAGGCGAATAAAATAGACACCCGGCTGATATGCAACCCGTTTGACGTGTGCTGTCAACTTAATTATGTCGGGTTAATGGCCATATAAAATTTTGGGAAGGATTTTAAATTTTAGCCTAAAATTGACGTGTGTTCCATAAATTTTATGCCTGTCGATTACCCGTCCCTTTAACGTAAATAAGAAAATGACAGGTAAGTATAACTTAAAATAAAATTAATGAATCATCACCATTGACCTTATAAGTAATCTTATTTTAAGTTAGGTATCTGTCATTTTCTTATCCCCAGAAAAGGAAAGGAACGGGTGATAGACAGGCATAAAATTTCTAGAACACACGTCAATTTTAAGAAAAAAAAAAAACTATGTTGGCCAAAAAATATTTTACATTGGCCAATGAGGATAAGTGCAGCCGGCATTACTGTTGAGTGTTCGTAAATGCGTGCTATAAATTGCTTTATTTTTTCATTTTAAATTTTTTTCAAAAACTTTTAAATTTTTTCTTCTTTCCAATATTTAGGGACTAAATATAACATTATGATTTTTCAGTTAAACGCCGCGCAAAGGGTTATAGTGTAAAAATATAACCAAAACAATATGATTGTTTAGTCAAATAAATGAATGAGAATCTGACAAAAACTAAGAACACTCAACAGTAGCGACACGGGATGGGAGGAACAGGCAATTTTTAAAGCAAGAGAAGTGTGTCAGATTGATGCAAACAGCTTACCCCAGTGGGAATTAGGTACGTATATATGTGTACCTAATAAGCAAAATAGAAACTTTAGAAATTTAGTTATTCTGCACTAACCTTAACGTCAAAACCACAAGTCACCTGAGTAAATACCTCCGCACCTCATATCCCACCGCGGATAATTTGAGCTTTTGCTCCGATACAACCATCTTGCATTATGGCCGAATTGTTAGAGGTTAAGGCCAAAAAATGTAGAATTGAAAATAATTTTAAAAAGCATTCTTACCTCAGAATCGCGGTATAATCATACCCCTCAGTATTCGTACATACTTCGATATAATATTGTTTTTTGTCCGTTAAGTTATCCGTTATGTTCTGTTTATGAGCGATAAAGCGTTTTATATTGTTTTGAGTGGGTGTATTTTATACTATACGCCTCCGCCTACCCTTACAGGGATAGAGGCGTGAAGCTGCTATGTTATGTTTTTGCATAAAAAAAGTAAAATGATATTTCTAGTCTGAATATTTGACCTTCTTGTTAAATGAGACATAATGTAAAGCGCTGTCTCTTTTCTTGATTGTCTATAGTTCTATTTACACGCTTCTGAACCCGTTAGGCCAGATCCCTCAGTGCTCCTTATTTCTCCGGCCAAATAGTCTATACCATTTGCGGTAAATTTACAATAAGCCACGTCAAAATAAGATAATAACCCGTTGATGTATTTTTTATAAGAGTAATCATTATTTCTCTAAGTACTTATAGAAGAAAGCAAATTATTTTCTAATCAAAGGTAAAAAAAAATCAGCAAGTAATAAGTAATTTAGTCGCAAATTTAATCAAGCAATGTCATTAAAACACAAAAAACACAGACCCAAACATTGCTAAAAGTGTTCAGAGATATTTTTTACTTCTTTTTTATCGGAACCGTGCGGGCGTAACGTAGGCAGAGGCTACCGACCGAACTGACGTCACCGGCAAAAAAAGAAAAAAGCACTGTGACTTTAAGAAATTACGTCCTTGTTAGGCGCGATTAGTTTCCTAAAACGATGATCACAGGTTTTGATGAAAAAGCACCATTTTCAACAAGATGGCGGTAAAATAAAATTATTTAGGCGGGAAGTTTTGTCTTTTTTATTTTGTGTTTCATAGACTATTATTATGTTATATGTATTAATTTTTTTGTGTTTTAAGGATTAAACACGTAAAACTAGCACATAGGATTCTTTGGCTTTCCTTGGTTTTAATCCTCTATCGTGTGGGTCGTGAGGTGAATTACCAACTTCATCAACCCTAGTGTCATGGTTATTATGGAGCCGCCAAAGGCCCCTGACATGCCTCATGTAACGACTACTTACTTACATCAGTAAGTAGTAACCGGGACCAACAACGGCTTAACATGCCTTCCGAAGCACAGATCATCTTACTTTTTTGGACAATCAGGTGATCAGCCTTTAATGTCCTAACCAAACTAGGGATCACAAAGTGATTTTTGTGATATGTCCCCACCGAGATTCGAACCCGGGACCTCCGGATCGTGAGCTCAACGCTCAACTGCTGGACCACGGAGGCCGCTCTTGGTTTTAATGATCTCTTGGGATTCAGATAGAGAGCTACTATAGACTGCGATACGGCTCACAACCTATCACGTTGGTCTAACAGAAACCTTGCGATTTCTGTATCTTTGACTCGTGGATATAGTCGTGAGTATAGACGTTAGGTTGTTTTAATGTCAAGTATAATTGAGCAAAAGAAAAAGTCGTTAAACACGACCCAACATTACAAACTGCCTAATAAAATTTTGGCTTTTAAACAAACAAAACCGAGTCCAAATTATTGGTGAACTCATCGGCGGCTTTTGACTTTAAAATAAAAAAATTAAACTCATAAAGTGCCATAATTATTGTATGTACAGTCAGCTACAAATGCTGCAATAAAAGCTTGGTCAACTGACTTATACTGTTCTGAATTTCACACGTATGAAATGTACCATTTTTGTTTTTAGAGTATTCATTCGTGCTTAGGGAAACTCACAAAGAGAAAATCGATTTTTATTTTTTCTGTCTAGGACGGGAATCCGCACTTCTCGGCTTAATGACGATATCGAAGAATTTCGCATGGATAGGAGGAAGATCCTGAGGTGTAATGGTTCCTCGTTGACAAGAGCTGTGGGTTCATTCCCAGTCCGAGTCAAAAAATAAAATGGATTTTAATTTGTCTATGTTATGTAATATTGCAGTATTAAAGTTTTCATCTCGAGCTCCTCCGTGCTTCGCAAGCCGTTGGTCCCAGCTGCATTAGCCATTCCGCACTGGGCCCGCGTGATAGTTTAAGGCCCGATCTCCCTATCCATCCATAGGGAAGGCCCGTGCCCCAGCAGTGGGGACGTTAATGGGCTGATGATGATGATGTAATATTGGTGGAATTGCACAATATTCGTATATTTATTATGTTAGTCTATGTGGACTTCTAAACACATCGTGCTTGACTTGCTGACTGACGTATCTGTATTTTTTTTGCTAAAGTGATTTATGCCTTATCGACAATTGCAAAAAATGCAAATCAGTTATTTTTTTTATTATTTTTTTCCGAAGGTGTTTGAATATTGTGGGCATTATAAATAAGCTTCTTCTGTGACTTATTGTAGATTTGCCGCATATCAGAAATAAATCTAAGTAGGTAGGTATCTAGGTATCTACTTATAAATTCTCCTTTCCTCGAACACTGTACAATTTATTCGTTTTCCTTAAATAATATTATGCAACATGAGTGTAACTTTTGTGCGTGACTGTTCACTGCTTCGCATAAAGGTCTCAAATTAAGGACGATTTGATTTCATCTTTGATTGCTCTGGCTGCGAGTTATGGCCCTTTGCCGAATGCCGAGATCGTATTAAAAAACATTCGTTTTGGCGGCAAATTGGATGCTTAGAGGCTGTGTGGCATAATGTTGCGTGTTGATGTTGGCCAAACGGTCTAACGACTATTAATATAAGTACGAAGAAAAAAATACTTAAGTAATTAAATAATTTATTATTATTTTTTTTAATCTTTATTTATTATAGTAAAGCAGAATCGGAAATTCTTATTTCAAATTTATTAGTAAGTAGATGTTTTAAAATGAGTCTCACAGTGCAACAAAGTATTTACCATTTTCAGACCCGCTTAAGAAGAGCGTAGAATCACGCAAGTGTTTTGTTGTCAATCCGTGATAGCCCAGTTCGAAGAACGCGTGACTTTACAATGTAGTGTCTCTGGTTTGAATCCCGGTTGGGGCTCTAAACCACTGAATTCAACTGATGAGTTTGAATTCATGTTTGGATCATAGGTAATGTATTGTATGGGACTTAAACATAGCTAGCGAAGAATGGGTATACTGTACACCTCTGCCTACCCCTTCAGTGGTACAGGCGTGAAGCTATGTTATGTTGTTCTGCTGTCAAACGAATCGAGCTATATAAACGGACCGTGAACAAAATGTCCACGATAACTTAAGGTCTATAATACGCTAGGGTCTTACGCAAAAACAATAGTGCAGCAAAATGCCGATGGTAACATTCTAAGTTGCGATAACTGACACTTACTCGCTTGCTTAGGTTACACAATGCGAATGGACGTCGTATCGATATGGATAGCTTGGAATTAAGTTATTTATTTTATTAGGCACGATTTTTTTTTCTTGGCCTTTGCTGGTTTTAAATGCGAATGCTTTTGAAATGAGAACGTAAAAAAGTAAGTTTACTTTTTGCGAAAACGGATGTTGGAAAGATTTTTCATTGTACTTACTTAAGTATTTTTTTGTAAAAATCTACTTTTACAGGAAATAAACATTTTTTTATTTATTTACATTGCACATAATAAGTAGGTAGGTAAGTTATAAGTGCATAAGTACCTATAACTAAAGATAAATTATGTCTGTTCGGTGAATATAATTATACTTAAGTACCGGATTGTTAAGAAGTTATAGGTAAATAGTTTTAAAACTATGAAATTGTATTAAACCATAAATATGTAACACAATTTTAAAATAGAGTATACACGCGGAAATCCTTAAGTTGATGCTAATTAAATTGAAGCTACTTCAATCCTTTGTTCAATATAAATTATAACACGGATTAGGAAATGCAACGCAATAAAATTATTTCCGCGCCATTTTTAAAACCCAATTAAGAGTAGGAAACAGAACTTACCGAATTAATCCTTTCCGGGACAGTTCGAAAAGAAGAGAAAAACACACACTTATCACAAGATCAAACTAAATCAGATACACACCTTATATAAAATCCAAATTTTTGAACGAATAACTTTTTAAAACTAAAATTCGAAATTCTCCCGATAAAGAACCTCACTGAACTTTTCAAAAGCACTTTTTTTATTTTTAAAGTTATTTTTCACTGCACTTGGCGCGTATTTCGAAGTTTAACAAGATGGCGCCGCGGCCCACCCGTTCACCGCAAGTTGCCGAGGTCGACTGATCGCAAGTTTAAAATTGGCGAGTGAGAGAGAATTACATGGTCTAAAAAGGCAAGAGGCCTTAACGCAAGGAAAACGGCTTGGATTATTTTATTTGGGCCGGATTTTGTCACATGTGCAATTAAGTACCTATCAGGACGATTATGGCGTCTGTTGAAATGTGCCCCGTACGGTATTTACGACGATTAATTTTGCGACAACTTACGTGAAAGGTGGTCTAGTCGTTCTTTATCAATTATAGTGAACTAGAATAAATTTAAAATAAAACAAATCGTTTGACACATGTTATATTTACGCTGATCGTTAGGTACAGTTGACTCTACCAGTTTTAAGAATTCAATAATACAAAACAATAAATCATTCGTTTTATCCTGTTATACCTATGTGTTCATAATCGATTTATATTTATCGATTTGAGTTTGAAACTACGTTCTGAAAGTGAAAAAACACTTATTATGGCTGACCTTTATCTTAAGGTTCTATATCTTTGCCAGTTGTTGTACCTATTTGACGCGTGTTAGGCCAAGTTGGAGGCTTTCGGGGCATTCAATATGTTACGCCAATACTTTTCCTGATTAAACCTTCGAGTAGGAAAGAAATAAAACTAGGTAAATTACTTAAATAGGTATAACTTTTTATGTTTGACCGGAGAGCTACTTTTTTGTTGTCAAGCCAAAAAATAAGGAATAATACTTCATATAGAACGCTCTCCGCTCCCCACCAGTGTCTGAGCTAAGTTTACCTCACCCCCCCCCTCGGACATAGTTTAGTCTTCAATCGTATGGCGTTAGACGTCACACACACAGATGCGCGTGTACTGTAATGTCAATGTGTAGTGTCTGTGTAAAACGAGGTTGTTTGTATGAAGTGTCTGGGGTGTGGTCAAGCTACGATCATAAGACCATGCTGCCAGATATTCAGTCGTGCATTTTTAAAATATTGCAGTTAAATATGTCTTTTAGTATCTAACATACGCTACTTACATAAAGACCTGAGTAAAATTAATAAAGATTTCTATTTAGCAATTAGGTCGCTTTATTTATCTATGTTTCCCTGTGTGTGTCTAATAAAGTATTTGTTATGTTATTATAATGCGCTTCTAATACAAATATTGCCCATAATATCAGCACTGGCGATACTAGCAACGGGCGTAGCCCTGTTTTGTCACCGGGCCCTCCCACGGCATGTCCTCAATGTAATGTTGCTGATTAGAAAATAGACCAGGTATACAGATTAGGTATTAGAAAATTTACATTTTGAATAAGTAAATTAGGAAACAGGATCAGTTTATTATATTCGAATGAGAACGAAAAACCTGTTCAGTTTTTTATCTTCGCGGGTTTGTCGTACAAACCGACCGAGAGATTTAAAGTGCAGCATTGTAATATAAAACCCCCCTGTCATACAATACAATACAATACAAATACACTTTATTGCACCAAACTAAAAATAAATAATTACAAAAAGTCTCTTAATGAATGTCATTATTATGGTTCATCACCATCATATCATTTTAGGACTTCACAAAAAAATTGGATGCAAGATTTCTTCAGATTAGGCTCTGCCTACCCCTTAGGTATTAGCATTGATTGATTTAAAAGAAACAATTTTATTTTTTATCAAATTAATACTTAGTGGGCCATCTAGTGTCGAATAGCAAAACTAATGTTGTAGCGTCATCTAGCGGGAAATAAACTATATAATTATGTCCAGAAATTTGAATGACTTCGCGCATAATGCTACTATTTTAAAAAGGTGAAAAATGTGGGTTTGCGATAAGTGAGACATTGCTTTTTAATTTTGCAGGATTATAAATTATTATAATCCCATTGACATATTTAGCGTCAAACATTTACATCCGAGATGTAACATCTCGGACGAATTTTTATGATCTAACAAACCAATTATTTAATTTATGTGTAGCAATAATATAGTGGTTGTATGTGTTTTGAAAATTGTGCAGTGAAAGTCAAAAATAAAATGCGTTTATTCTGTCGCGTTAAGAAAATCTAATATTCTTAATCTTATTATAAATAAGCTCAAACTTGTATTAAACTCTCATTTACACAGTATTTAATACCTACTTTTCCCACCCGTAGCGGCCTACCTGATTACAACTGTTAGTGCTATCCAAAGATTTAATAAAACCCCAAAAATATTTTTTATTCAAATTATTTCTGTACAACTGTTAAATCTATATTCAAATTTTATTATTGTCAATTAAAAGGATAATAATTATTCACAATGTCGTTCGTAAAGTGCTGTTTCGAGGCGGGAGAAGGCCACGATTTTTTGGATTCCTTCGTGCAAAAATGTACAGACCCTGGATGTAAGTAAAAATAAAAATGTTACATAAACACCTAAGAATAAGAAAACTTGAATTAATTACGGCGCACATATAACATATTGTTTTCTTCTTGGCATTGTTTCAGAAATAAATTTTCTATTATTATTTTTCATTTGCATTATTGATTACCGCGAGCAACTGGCGCCAAAGTTCAGTCAACTTCCTGGTTTCGTTCGGAAACATAATTTTCTTAAGTAATTTTAATTTTATTTTATTGTTTGAAGATTATTTTTATAACATGGCCAATATTAGTTGAAATGACTGGAAAATAAGTACCTAATTCCACAATTCTTATTTTACACTATTATTAAACGAAATGTGATTGGTTTTTATTACTCAAAGATATTTGTAGTCCATGTGTCAAAAGAGTATTCTGCATCGCTGGTTGGCATCGCGTTATCTCTTTTCCGCATAATGTTAACTGCATCAAATTTCGCAAATAAGCACAACGAAAAAAAATCGATCGACTGATTCACACATCAACGCCCAATTTATTGTGTTATTATGTGATATTTCTTATTACAAGTGAAATAAGATAAGTTTATAACATAATAATGTCGCCGGGTGAGTCCTGTGTTTGTAATTTCTTTATATAATTTGCTAATTATTATTAATTTTGTTTACGAAGTTGGACTTGACATCTGTACAGTAATGTGGCGCCATCTTGCTCGGTTGTCATTGTCATTTCTGAGCATTTTTCTTCCGTGTTGAGTTATGTTTTCCCGAGAAATGAGAATCAGCTCATTTATATTTGAATTCTTAAGTTTTTTAAATAAATCTGTGTAAATAGAACAATATTCCGAAGAAGTAAAACGTTTTTATTGAGTGAAAGTGAGTGATTGCAAAATGACGGCCACGGTCCCGCCGACGATTACCAAAACTAACATTACAACGCCTGCTAAACCTCAAAAAACGTATGGAAAGATAATTCTGACGTTACACAATCTACTTCTACCTGAACATGTCTTCAAGGAGACACCATCTCAGGCGGATGGGCTTGACATCGAAACCGAGACTGATTTGCGTATTCTCGGCTGTGAGATGATACAAACCGCTGGAATCCTGCTCAAACTGCCCCAAGTCGCCATGGCAACAGGTCAGATCTACCTCCAAAGATTCTACTACTCGAAATCTTTCGTCAGATACCCTATGGAAACTATGGCAATGGGTAGTATTTACTTAGCGTCCAAGGTTGAGGAAAAACCGTGTAGAATTAGGGATGTCATCAATGTCTTCCATCACATCAAACAAGTCAGGGCGCAGAAGACAATAGCACCATTGATAGTTGATCAGAATTACATAGAACTGAAGAACCAGGTTATCAAAGCTGAAAGACGGATTCTTAAAGAGTTGGGCTTCTGCGTTCACGTGAAACATCCTCATAAACTCATTGTAGTCTACCTGCAGCTCTTACAGTTAGAAATGAACCGTCAACTCATGCAGATGGCTTGGAACTACATGAATGATGCTCTAAGGACAGACGTCTTTATGAGATTCCCTCCAGAAACAATTGCTTGTGCCTGTATCTACTTAACAGCCCGTAAAATAGGTTTGCCGCTTCCAAATAACCCGCACTGGTTTCAACTTTTCAAAGTGCCCGAAGAAGACATCCGTGAAGTCAGTGTAAGGATTCTGCAGCTGTATAAGCGACCAAAAGTTAACCCGGAAGAACTAGAGGCGAAAGTAGACATGCTGCGGAAGATATATCAAGCTAACAAGCACATGCAAGCTCAGAAGGAAAGAGAAGCAGCTAAAGCGGAGGAGAAAAAGGCTGAATCGCCTTCAACATCGACGTCTAAGGATACAAAAAGAGAAACTAAGAAAGAGAAATCACCGAAGACTCCACCACTTTCTTCTAAGTACCACTCTTCCCACAAAACTAAAAGAGAGAGGAGATCTCGGTCCCCTTATGACCGTAAAAGGGAATATTCTAGTAGCAGTAGTAAAAGACACAAGTCTCGTTCGAGGGACCGTGAGTTGGATCGGTCGAGGGAGAGGAGGTCCGACGACAAAAGAGGACGGAATTCTAGAAAATATGATGATTATGATAGATCTAAATCTAGCAGAGATAGTAGGGATGAGAAAAGAAAACATTAGTTTTAAGTATCTGTGATTTATTGGATGAATAAATGCTTTGCTATATTTCATTTGTTTTATTGTTTCATTTACTTTTTTTACTATTGTTTTAAGACTTTTAAATTGACTTTATTATAAGTAGATAACAAATATCAGATCCTAAATAAACAAATGGCCAATTAGAATCTAGGGCGTCCAAATCTCGCGCCGATCCGACCAACTTATGCTGGATAACTCTACAAACTTGTTCATCGCCCAGTGTAAGTTGGTCCAAAAGACCGCGCGCTGTTCGATACGTGTGATCAACTTCACTAATGTCATAGAATAAGGAATAATACTTGCTGATGTCCAACAACTATGTTAGTGAAAATGGCACTTAATATAAATTAATAACACATTGGTGCAACCCTGGTACCGGGGACCGAACGACACAGGCTAAGACATTCTTAAATTATATTTTTTTTTATTTAAATGAAGCAGAGTAAAATATGCTTCATAATATTATAAGCTTACAAACTAGTAAGCAATTTATCTTTAACCTAAACTACTACAAATAAAATATTTTGTTCTTAAAAAAATATGTAAAAGAATTTCAGTAATTTGTTGTTAGCTGCCCAATATTGGTTCTTAGACGGTTATTCTCAAACATTCCACTGCTAGATAGCCTCCTTTTGCACCATCCTTCCCATACAAAAATCTCATTCGTGAGCCGCCTAACACGTAAATGCGAGCGAGACAAGTTCGCGCGCGACCCTTTACCCCTTAGCAGCATACGACCATGTATTTAGTAAGACGCAGAGGGGGTGAGGTTAGTGCCCGATACGAATTGGTGCGGGGCGGAGAGTTGCCGCTCAGTTGATGGTCTGCCCAGTGACCTATATATGTATAACTACATACTGACTTCTATAAGTAATATAGGTTTGTAATATAACATAAGCTCACGGCTATATTCTAATCCGTGGTCTAGTGGTTAGAGCGTTAGGCTCACGATCTGGAGGTCCGGGTTCGATTCCCGATGGGGACATTGTCGAAAACTTTATAAGACTGTCCTTTGTTTGGTAAGGACTTTTCTGGCTTGAATCACCTGATTGTCCGAAAAAGTAAGATGCAGGCACGTTAAGCCGTTGGTCCCGGCTACTAGCCGTAAAAGCACCTCCACCAACTCGCATTGGAGCAGCGTGGTGGAGTATGCTCCATACCCCCTCCGGTTGATTGAGGGGAGGCCTGTGCCCAGTAGTGGGACGTATATAGGCTGTTTATGTATGTATGTATATCCTAATTGGGGTAGACAATATGTATAAGAAACGCGACCACGTACCTATCTCGAGTGAAAATTATCAACCTTGTGACGTCACATCTATTTTCATCCCTTTTCCTTTCCAGTGGGCATAGTCAGTTGACGTGCCAGACGCCAGTTTATATTTAGCGCGCGAACCGTTCAGTAGCGTTCTACGTGGCTCGACAGTGCACTGTGCCCTTTAAAGTATTTATATTTGTAACTGTTCCAATCAATACTGGTTATTTTATTTAGGGTTTAAAGGCTTAGGTTGGCTTAGGCAGTTTGGTATTTGATAATGATGTTATCAAGTGTAAACTTAAAAAAATTCCAAGTTTAAATCTATATTTCGATATTTAATTGTGTCATAGTAAATATCGTTTATGAATATTGATTCATCGTAAACAGATAAGTATAAATTGGTAGATACTGTTGATAGAGGAATCGAAGTAAACAAAAAAACAATAGAATTTCTCCAGTATTTTATAATAACAAAAATTGTGGACCTCCCACTAAGCAATTTGGTATGCTCCTGTTAGTGTGACCACGCAGCTTCTGGGGTTGCAGTTTAAAAAATAATTTGTTTAAAAAAATAATGTAAAAAAAAACAAAATAGGGAAACTGAAATAAACGTAGACAATATATCGTAAATATAGGCGATAGATTATACCTACCTAGATATCTAAACATGATATAATTCGGTACTTCGTACGTATATAAAATCGCGTGATTCCGAAAGGGGTGGGCAGAACAACAAGTAATTAGAAGGTAACTTGCGGACGCTTGATACGTCCTATGATAGATATCATGATAATGATGGACCATATGGTGATAGGGAATCAAGCCCATCGCCCATACATACATACATAAACTCACGCCCATAATCCCAAATGGGGTGGGCAGAGCCACAAGTAATCAAAGACAACTCGCCCATAATAATGGTTTATCACTTTGGAATGGACTATCCATTTGTAATATTCCATTGTTTTTTAACGATTTATTGTATGTAAGTACCTATTTATTTTTTTACAACGAAGATTGATAACCATCAATGTAATAACAATATTTGAATTGAACAATGTTCGTATTTAGAACGATTATTATTTCAATGTACATGTCGTGGCCAGATCTTACAATTGATCATTTCATGATATGCTCGAACATTTCATCAAAATATGGTCATATTTAGGAACTCCAGTGAGTTCCATTTGCTTCGATCCTGACACACTTCTCTTGCTTCTTCCACATTCATCAATCGCTTTATACACGCACGCCGGTTCGTAGAGAGAGACTTAGAGATTAAACGGGAAAATAAAACCAACAGCATATAAATATCCTACTTGGTGATAAGTAAATAATAATTAAAATAGGTATGTTCTCATATTTCAGTCATTGCTTTATTTAGATAGAACCATAAATAATTAAATACTGGCTGTGTAAAAACCTATTTAATTCAAGTAAAACAATTTAAAAATAAACTATGTTTGGTTCAGTAATGTTTCGTTAGATTGCAGCACTAGTTTTTTTTAAAACAGACAAGACTAGATTTATTTATTTATTTAATAGTTAAGTGTACACAGAACAGAATATAAAACAATTAGACTACAGGCTGATCACCTGATTGTCCAAAAGTGAGATGACCCATGCTTCGGAAGGCAAGTTAAGCCATTGGCCCCGGTTATTACTTACTGATGTAAGTACGTAGTCGTTACATGAGTCATCAGGGGCCTAAGGCGGCTCAATAATAACCCTGACACCAGGGTTGACGAGGTTGGTAATTCACCTCACAACCCACACGATAGAAGAAGAATTGTTATATCTCGTAATTGTATATCTGAAGATTTCGGAATACCAAATGTGGCTGTAAAGGCTTCGGACATCTAAAGAAAGTCAGAAGTAGCACAGTTTGAGTGCGCGTCCTTTTTGCCGCACTACTTGGCCGGACAAATTGGGAGCGCTGAGGACCCTCATCCGTGTGCGAATCCCTAAATACAAGAAACTATAATGAAGCTCTCATCAAAGTACTTTTTATAATGCCTTACTTTAAAACATCCGTATTTGATAGCGGTATGTCGCCTGGGCATTCTATTTATTATTATTATTTTTTTCTTTTTCTGTTTTAATGCGACGAATGGGTGCCGAGACAAACCTCTGTGGTTTACCGGCATCATTCAAACCAGGTATTTAGGTTAAGGATATAATGAAAATTAAATAAAAAAATATATATTCCAAATTCGAATCCAAATAAAATAAAAAAGTAGTAATTAATTAATTTGTTTTCTATGTATATGAAAATAATTTCTTGTATAACGACATGCGCGGATAGTGTGCCGAAGCTAGTTTTGTTATCTATAAGTCTAGTCTATCTTCTAATGACTTGTGGTTCTGCTCAACCCGATAAGATTTCTAAGCGTGTATCTGTTCTCAGTCAAAGTGTGTCACTGTTTTCTTCAGTACGAGTGAAGTGTTATCTTTATACTTCTCCTTATCAGAGAATCAGAGTCCAGTGTTCATCATGCCACCATATCGTACGGATCTCGTCACGTTATGCGGCAAAACATGTCGTTATTATTATAATAAATATTATTAATAAATTAATAATAACAATAAGTTTTATTAAAGTGAAATTCAATTGAAGTCTGAGAAGTAATGTTTGATCAAGTGTTAAGTTATTAATTATTAATGAAGTTGAATCAATATTTTTTGCAATAAATAAGTGTAACATTAAATAATAATGGTTATGCTCCGTTCTTGTTAAGTATTTTTATTATTATTCAAATCAAATGTACATATAAATATAATATGTTGGAATAGTGAAATAATAACATATTAAAAAAGTGATGTAAATGAAACACGTGTGTACATAAAATAGTATCATTTCTTATCGACGTTGATTATTAGAACTAATGTTATACGTACATAGTCCAGTTAAAACAATAAAAAGAAAATACATATAGTATTCTTCTTCTATCGTGTGGATTGTGAGGTGAATTACCAGCCTCATCAACCCTGGTAACATGGCACATATAATGATTATCATATTGTAATGTTTGATGTAGCGAGTAGCGAGTTTACTATTGTTAAAAAAATGTGTTAAGTGTTAGATTAGTTAATTAATTAATTAATTAATGATAATGCTACCAATTTAAGGAAAAGTGTAATAGTGTATTTTACAATACAACAACATACACTTCTACAATAGTGTATTTTATTAAAATTATTCTTTTACGTAAAATATGTGACATGATTAAAAAAGTATGTAACCCAAATTAATGTTATAGATAAAGTGAAGTTTTGAAACTGAAGATGTGCAGAAAGAAATAGAAAAAAAAAACATTCAGTTAAACATAGAACCTTATGCTTTTTGAAGTCGGTTAAAAATGGTGTTCCTTTCTAGTAACTATAAGTTTAAAAACTGCCGATTCTAAATGTCTAGTCGTTACTCTTTTAAACTATCCCTTAGAGGGTAGTCAGTGAGGACAATCAAAACTTGTAAATGTGTGAAGTGTGTGTGAAGTGTAAGGAACCATGATTCCCCTAAGCAAGGTTGCTCATCGTGCTTGCTTCTTTATGAGCAAAACTGTTTACATGACATGTAAGTTAACTTTGTAATATTTTTAAAACAAGGTCTTAAGCCCTGTGCTTGCAGCTTCTTTTCCCCGGCTATACAGGTTGTGAGAAGCTGCAGTAGTTTTAGGCGGACGAGACGTTCGTTATGTAAAAAATGACAAATCAAAGTGTAACTATTTTACCTACTGAATAAAGATATTTATGAATTTTAAACAAACATACGAACATAAGGGCCTCTCGTAGTTTCGCTCTTCCTTTTTGATGAACAGCGAAGGATTGGAACTGCCTGCTGTAGTCTGTTTTTCCAACTCGTTATAATCTTGCAGTCTTCAATGCTAGATCCCACTCTAGACCACATCGTCACTTACCATCAAGTGAGATCATGGTCAAACGTGAGCCTATATTATAAAAAAAAAACACGCCTATTTTCCGTTGGGGTGGGTAGAGACCACGGATTTGAAAGAAAGAAAGTATTTATTAGTACGAAACGAAAACGAACGAAGGTGTTTTTTTTTTGTTTTTAGTTTGTTTGCAGATTTTCACTACTTTAAAAGCCACGCTCTTGTCGGTGTAGCATACTCCATTCTTGTCTATCAAAGGCCAAAGGCCAATTCTTCCCTTACAAGATACGACTTAAATGTGTTCAAGTCGCATAACATAAACAGTCTATATACTTCCTACTGCTGGGCACATACCATGCAGTAGTTTTAGGCGGATGAGACGTTCGTTATGTAAAATTGACGATTCAAAGTGTAACTATGTTACCTACTGAATAAAGATATTTTTGAATTTGAATTCTTAATTAACTGGAGGGAGTATGGAAAATAATAATAAAAATCTATAAATAAAAAATTTCCTCACCACATCGAGGTCCACAGAATACTTTCACGTTGCCTCTCTGCGCCACCAAACTGACCCATGACTGGTAATTTATAATTGACCAATACGACTTCAGTTTACGAGAGCAGTATCTAATCGGCGTCAATTATAATTGGACCCATAAACGATATAAAACGGAAAGATAAACTTAGAAGCGTTCATGTTTCAGGCGGCCCATGTTAGTTACACGCTTTAGATAGGTATGTTACGGTCTCCTTAGTGCTAGAGCGTTGGGCTCACGATTGGAGGTCGGGGTTCGATTCCCGATGGGGAAATTATCGAAATCACTTTGTGAGGCTGTCCTTTGTTTGGTAAGGACATTGCAGGCTTGAATCATCTGATTGTCCGAAAAAGTAAGATGATTCCGTGCTTCGGAGTGTACCGTTGGTCCCAGCTGTAAAAAACACCTCCACCAACCCGCTGTACAGCAGCGTGGTGGAGTATACTCCAGACCCCTACCGGTTGATTGAGGGGAGGCCTGTGCCCAGCAGTGGGACGTATATAAGCAGTATGTTATGTTGCTCCCTCATATCACATATCTGCTTCATGCATATCTTTTACATATTTCTTCGCCTTATGGTTGTCTAAAGAAATCCTCTCTTTTGTAAATATTTCCTTTTATTTTGGTCCAATAAAGTATATTTGTATCTGCTGCTCCCTCGACACGTGTTGGGTGGCACATAGAGTCGTTGACTTTTGAAAGACCATTTCAATTTATTAGCATCATTCTAGTGCGAATGTACCTATTTGGTCCCTAAACAATCAATGAGGCGTATTGACGGAAATCATTAGACCATATTGAGGTAGTATAATGTTTTGAATACGCACCTATTAAAAGTGCCTTCACGTTGCTGATTGATAATGATTACATTATCAATCAGCCCGCATCAACCCACTGCTGCATCACCTTTTCCGGATAACCTAACCTCTGGCAAATGACGGTTCTAAGTTACGGCAAAGGATAGAAGCATAGGAAAGTGCGAACCCTAAGCCTCCTGAAGGCCTCTAACTGGACTTATTGACGACGAAGCTGAATTTTGTGTACTACTTACTAAACGGCCTCCCATCCAATGACTGACCACATGAACTTAAACATTATTTATCTGTATCAATTCAATCAACTATCGCCTCGCAATATATTATCCACCCATGAGGAGCTCGGTGGCGCATCGGTAAACGCGGTCGGTCTGCGATTGTTGAAGTTAAGCAACTTTCGCAACGGCCGGTCATAGGATGGGTGACCAGAAAAAAAAAGTTTTCATCTCGAGCTCCTCCGTGCTTCGGAAGGCACGTTAAGCCGTTGGTCCCGGGTGCATTAGCAGTCGTTAATAACCATCAATCCGCACTGGGCCCGCGTGATGGTTTAAGGCCCGATCGTCCTATCCATCCATAGGGAAGGCCCGTGCCCCAGCAGTGGGGACGTTAAAGGGCTGATGATGATGATATTATCCACCCAAATAGTCTTTATTGTTTGAATATACGTGGATGGACTATAAAATAAATATGTTTTTAACAATATTCTCCATTCTTCCAGGTTGTTGCGGTTGCTGCAGCGCGCTGCGCCCACGCTACAAGCGTCTCGTGGACAACATCTTCCCCGCGTCCCCGCAAGATGGCCTGGTCAAGTCCAACATGGAGAAGCTCATCTTCTACTCGCTCTCCAGTCCTGAGAAGCTCGACAGGATTGGAGAATACCTCTTCCAGAAGGCTTCTAGAGATATTTACAGGAGACGGCATGGGTAAGTGTTGATAAGCACATTATTTCGATCTTATTTATATACAGGGTGTTAGTGACATTGTAACGAATGCTGACGGGGATGATTCAGACCATGATTCTAAGTTGATATCAAGTGGAATTTTCTGTCGGAAAATTCATGGTTTTTGTTGTCTTCTTTTTTAATTATTGTCAGTTCCATACTTTTGCGACGAAAAATTCCACTTGATAGTAACCCTGATAGTAACTGAATCATCCCTAAAATTTTCGTTACGTTGTCACTAACACCCTGTATTGGACTACTGGGAGGTTAGAAAACACTTTTAGCAGAATCAAAACAAAACAACATCGAACTTACTTCTGGATTCAAATTCTATTCCGTGGTACATACACCCACTCCTCATCAGCTATTTCTAAGTTCCATGTAATAGATTTTATTATTATATTTATTTTTAACTCAATATTAATTATATTTTTATTTTAATAAATATGATTTTAATTTTAAGTTTTGATTTTAATAATTTTTAACTTTATTTCATTATTATTATTTTTTTCATTGTAATAACTTTTAATTTTAATATATGGGACATAATTATATCTTACAATATGGGTACCTACCTGAAATAAATGCATTTTATTTTATTTTTATTAATAGGAGTCTTTCTTATATGTCATGTACGGAAGTAATAAACCTATAAGTATCCACTTAAGATTAATACTATCGATTGCGTAAAGATACCATATCTATGGAACCGTAGAATAAATGCAGTCTTTTATAGTTATCTATAGTGTATAGATAACATAAAGTCATGCACGCAATCCCTAAATTATTACCCGACTGCGGCGAAGCAGAAAGGAGGGTTATGTGTTTGACCGCTATGTAAATAATACCGAAACCCTTCTATAGCTACACACTCAATTCGTTAGGCCAGCTTTATTGTGTGCCGTGTGACCGGATCTTCAAATCGAAGTTCGGTTTCGCCAGCCACATCAGAGCCCACCACAACAACGACTCAGGATGGATATTAAGGAGTCGCCGTCGCCGGATACGGTTTGGACGACATGATGATATAATACAGGGTGTTAGTGATATCGTAACGAATACTGAGGGGAATGATTCAGACCATAATTCTGACTTGATATCAAGTGGAAAATATATAGATATAGTCGTAAGCATATGTTATGTTCTGACAATGTACCGCATTGGACTACCATGGCTTTGTGTCTGTCAGCACCAGTAACTCCTGACACCCCTTTCTTCAGGTTTGTGATAATAGCAATGGAGGCGATGGACCAGCTTCTACTGGCGTGCCACTCGCAGACCCTCAACCTGTTCGTGGAGAGCTTCCTCAAGATGGTGCAGAAGCTGCTCGAGTCCACCGACCCTCAACTTCAGATCCTTGCCACCCAGAGTGTGAGTATAACATAAGCATACAACAAACATTATCACTAATTTAAGAGCGTGGGCTCTTGTCGGTGTAGCATCCTCCACGCTACTTATTAGGGAAAAATAGGGCAGTGGTTTCCCTCTTGCGTTCTGCCCTGCAGTACTCAGTCTGACGCGAGTGGGATGGCGCCCAGAGTAGTCTATTTCAAAGCCGTACTAGGACTCCTGTTCTCCACCTCTGAATAGTACTGACAGTTACTGCTGCTGTCAGTTTCCAGGTTACAGTCCCTGTGACTCGCCTCTTTCGTCCTGCATGGCAATGCATCCGTACGGCAGTACCGATGGCTCCCATCTCCGCCTCAACCGTTGAGGTCTTCACCCGTATCCCCGGGCAAGGGTTCTACGTTATACCCCGTAGGTCTGGGTCCCTATTCGAACTCAGCCACCATTTTTCACCGGCCTACTGAAGTAAGAAGCGCCCGAGCTGAACAGGAATTGCCTCAGTGGGGGGCAGAGAAGAAGTATGACACCAAAACCAAAGGCTTCAACAACAAACGAAAAATTCAATATTATTTTGGCGGCGAGGGTGTGCTGCCGCCAAAGGATGTTTTCGGGGTACCGAACTGATCACCCCGCTAGCCACAAGTTGATAGTGTGACTAGGGATCAACTATCCAACGGTGTTATGTTGGAAGTTGTATATAAGCGTCTTGCTGTGTAAACTTCGATATCGCGTTTCACGACTGCTTGAAGACTGCATTATTGAATGTGGCGCCATCTGTTGCATTTGGGCGGAACTAGGTGGTCAACTAGTTGGGTCCGCCACAATATAATTATTCTTCAGTAGGTACTGTGAATACGGGGTAACGCTAGGGAGACAATGAAGTGTGTTGGGAAATAATAATTGTACTCTGCTTCCAGTTTGTCCGTTTCGCGAACATAGAAGAGGACACGCCGTCGTACCACCGCCGCTACGACTTCTTCGTGAGCAAGTTCTCAGCCATGTGCCACAGCAACCACGCCGACAGGGCCACTAGGGACAAGATACGGTTGGCCGGGATACAGGGGTTGCAGGTATTCTTATAGTTTATCTACAAATTAAAATATAAAAGGCATCACGCGTGTATCTCCCGATATATAGTAATATACCTCTGTTTATTCCTTTATTTCCTCTGTCTATTATTTATTCCTGAGAGTAACTTCATACAAACAACCTCGTTTTACACAGACGCCACACATTGACGTCATCTTACACGCGCGCCTGTTGTGTGACGCCCATACGATTGAAGTCTAAACTATATCGGGGGGGTGTCTTTCTATGCTTAGTATTATTCCTTACACTACGGTTTAAGTACCATGTAATAAATAGGTGGCGCGCCTAATGCCATTAACCGGGCACAAATCCTGGAAACCGCGTGATATCAATTATCTATATTTGCGCATAAGTAAGTGCGCAATGCAAACAAATTTCAAATAGCAATATTGCTATCTTTGATGTATTGCTTCGATGTGGCCACTTTAACCCCCCTAATGACGAATATACGAGAGGACGAAAACCTACGTAAAACATTCTTCATATTTTGTTTCAGGGTGTGATCAGAAAGACGGTGTCTGATGATCTAGTGGAGAACATCTGGGAAGCGCAGCATATGGACAAGATAGTGCCCTCGCTTCTCTACAACATGCAGGTAAGTTACACATTTGAGTGCAATCCATACTAATATTGTAAATGCGAAAGGGTATGTGTGTGTCTGTTTGTTTGTCCGTCTTTCACGGCAAAACGGAGCGACGAATTGGCACGATTTTCTAAGTCGAGATTGTTGAAGGGATGATTATTTCATACGTCTTGAGGCAAGAAAAACGTTGTAATCGTCCAATCGCCCGTGTGCGCTCCCCAAGGAAGTGTAAGCCACAGTCGTAGCACACAGCCCGATCAAACAGTTTGCCACCAACATTATTGCTCGCAGTCACCCAATCTGCTCGCGAGCGGCTCGTTCTCACGTCTTTGTTCCGCCTCCCTGAGCACCAAACGAACCACCAAGTACCAAGAAATTTTCAACCGTTTCAAGTATTTGTTGACCTACTTCGTTGAGATTGATTTTCTTGTTTAGGTAATTACATGTTATGTGTGAGGTGGGTCGCTTATACAGTTTAAATTGCTTTCTATGTTGGAGTTTCTCAATTTCCAATTAATCCGTGTGTTTGCTTAATTACTTTTTTACCACATCGAAAGTCTGTTTGTTTTTATTTTAATTAATCACGCACGATTGCAACGTTATTGAAATTTACGCTTAACATATTTAATTTATTTCTCGAGTAATCATTATCCATATTCAAAGAAGTGCACTTAAATACTTATTTCCATTCGAATGCGAAACGTAACGTCACCTAACTATTTTTATGCAAATCATGCCACGGATTCTTATAAAATCATTTTTCTCTTCTACTCAAACAGCTCAATGCTTTCATTACCATAAGTTCGATCAATCAAACACACGAAAAGACTTCCGATTTATATTCCGTCCCAACTAACGTCAATTTTGGATTTAGAAAAGGGGAATCGTGTTACGCCTAATTTAACGCGATCGAAGCCGCGGGCAAAAGCAAGTATAGTTTAGCTCAGTATATTTGTAAGTTTGATGCCGGATTACCAAAGTAATGGATTCTCATACACTAGGAAGTGTAGTTCCTCATTATTTGGATAACAGATTTTTTTTTGTTTATTCTTAGAGGACGCCACAGTAACAATATAATACAGTAGAATTTACCATCGCTCCAACAATTTTCCAATAGTCCAGTTTTACACTTTTATAGGCTGATCACCTAATTGTCCAAAAGATGATCCGTCTTTCGGAAGGCACGTCAGGGTCCTTTGGCGGCACAATAACTGACACCAGGGTCTGATGAGGTTGGCCCCACACGATAGAAAAAAGAGGTGCAGCTAGTCCTTGTTATCGCAGACGGCTGAGAAGTACGAGACAGTGTCGTGTATGGACGCGGACGCCCGCGACGGAGACGAGGAGGCACCGCCGCGGCTGGCGGAGGCCTGCCTGCGGGAGCTGGTGGGCCGCGCCTCCTTCGGACACATCCGCAGCGTGCTGCGGCCCGTGCTCACGTGAGTGACGCCGTGACGAATACTAAGGGACATTTTCATGCTGTCACTAACACTCGCACGTACCAAAAGTACGTACAGGAAGCTGTGGGATGTAAGTGACGTCATAACGAATAACGGGGGGGGGGGGGGGGGGGGGGTTATAGAGCTCGTGACTCTGAGTTAATGTCAAGTGCAAAGAAAACTAAAATTTTCATGAGTTTTATAATATTTCATGAGATATCAATTCAGCATTTCAGTATCACGGTCTGTATCACTTGCTTGACATATATTTTAACAGCCGCTGTTAACGTGAGGTCATCGCAGTTGGCTCGACTCGTTGACTCGGTGGTGGCCGTCTATAATGACGGCGATGCGGCTCACCACCTATCACGTTGGTCTTACAGAGAGCTCGGTGAGGTGTAGGTACTTGGTTTATCTTAATTAAAGCACATAATAACGGGTTCTTACCGCGTTTAAATGGGGATATGAGACTCCCGATATTTCGACACTGTTGCAAGTGTGTGTGTGTGTGTGTGTGTGTGTTTGTGTGTGTGTTGGTTTATCTTGTGATAGATATTCAATATTCTTTATTTGCATACTATGATGTTAATGTTATCAGTATTATTGTATTGTTCCAGCCACTTCGACCGTCACGAGCTGTGGGTGCCGAATGATTTTGCCGTACACGTGTTTAAGATCATCATGTTTTCCATTCAGGTAAATATTGACTATTTTAATCTTTAACTAGCGACTCGCCCCGGCTTCGCTCGGGTGCAATGCTGAGGATAAAATGAAATTATTTATTTAAAAGTATTTCTCCACTATTTAATGGATGTTATGATACATATAAACCTTCCTCTTGAATCACTCTATCTATTAAAAAAAACCGCGTCAAAATCCGTTGCTTAGATTTAGAGATTTAAGCGTACATAGGGATATAGTCTTTGACCAGTGCGTGTTGCCAGTGATGACCTACGGCAGTGAGACGTGGCCGCTTACTATGGGTCTCGTGAGGAGGCTCGGTGTCGCTCAGCGGGCAATGGAGAGAGCTATGCTCGGTATTTCCCTGCTCGATCGAATCAGAAATGAGGAGATCCGCAGGAGAACTAAAGTCACCGACATAGCTCGGAGAATTGCAAAGCTGAAGTGGCAGTGGGCAGGACACATAGCGAGGAGAACCGATGGCCGATGGGGCGGAAAGGTTCTGGAGTGGCGACCAAGTGTCGGACGACGCTCAGTGGGTAAGCCCGCTACAAGGTGGACCGACGATCTGGTGAAGGTCGCGGGAAGCCGCTGGATGCGGGCAGCGCAGGACCGATCGTCGTGGAGATCCTTGGGGGAGGCCTATGCCCAGCAGTGGGCGTCATACGGCTGATGATGATGAGGGATATAGGGACAGAAAAAGCAACTTTGGTTTATACTATGTAGTGATAACGGCCTCTGTCTCGTGGTAAGAGCGCTTGACTCTTGATCTGACTTTCCTGAGTTCAATCCCTAGTTTGTTTGTGACATTGCCGGCTGATCACACGATTGTTCGAAAGTAAGATGATCTGTGCTTTGAAGAACAAGTAAAGCACTATTCAGGATGTTAGTGACATCGTAACGATAACTTTGAGGGAGGATTCAGACCATGATTCTGAGTTGATATCAAGTGGAATTTTTCATTGCAATAATATGGAACTGAAAATAATTTAATAAAACACTAAAATTTTAATGAATTTTCCGGTAGGAATATCCACTTGATATCAATTCAGAATCATGGTGTGAATCATCTCTCTTAGTATTCGTTACGATGTCACTAACACCTTGTATATTCTGTATAGTTTCTGTTTATCGAAGTAGGAAATAGCTCTAGCTATACGGGCGACCAATCAGCTCGCCACAATAAACACTTCTAGACCCCGATACCGACTTGTCGGCGTGGTCGATGATTTCCCTCATTCAGCCAGCACTAACCGCTGTCGACCCACTAGGATCGATTTATTCTTTCAAATATAATACTCTCGGACGACGCCCTGCGGGCTTAGCACCGTAAGCGCGCGATTCTTTCTCGCCTCGACATACGTCACCCATCACTCTCTCACAGTACTGCACAGAAAGAGATAGATGATCTCTGTCGCGGCGAGAAAGAGTCGCGTGCTTACGGTGCTAAGCCCGCTGAGCCGAGGTTCGTGCTCAACTGACTACCTTCCAAATAGTTGTGGAATATGTATATGAAATAGGCGTGTGTTTAATGTATGCGTGTTTGCGCCCCCCAGGCGCAGTACTCGTACAGCGTGGTGGAGGCGCTGATGCAGCACCTGGACGCGGGCGCGGCGGGCGGCGCGGGGGACGCACGCGCCCGCACGCGCGTGCGCGCCGCGCGCGCCGCCGTGCTCAGCAACATCGTGGCCATCGCCGCGGGGGACAGCGTCGGTCGGTGCACTCATGAGTCTTGACCAATATCAAGTTCCCACTTTAGAACCCTGTCGCACTATCAAATTTGACATTTAAAAAGTTAATGTGACATGGGTTCAAAGTGTATACGTGATCGTACATATAAATGATTTATTGCTCCAATGTGCATAAGAACTTTTGTTCTTATAGGTACAGTAATATCCAGTGCACATGGACCCTGCAAAGGCACTGCAATACTTACGTTCTAACTTACATTCTAGTTATTAGATTTATTAATAGCACACAGCATACAGTTATATAAGAACTTACCACAAAAAAATATATATTTTTTTTTTCAAATAAAGAACTTTTCAAAATGAGCATTTCACAATGAAAACTTCGCAAATAAGCAATTATCTTTTTATTTCTCAAAATGAGCACTTTTCGAAAAAAGCATTTCTCGAAATGAGCACTCACAAAACGTGCATTTTAAAAGGAGCATTGTCATCCATCAACCTATGAAGTATATACGGAAGCCCAGCAATAACGATTTACTTAAATTTTAAATTGTTAATATACATAAAAACAGCATAACATAGCATCGTGGCTGTATCCCTGAAGGGGTAGGCAGAGATGTATAGCAGTGTTTAAAGTTGTTAATATATTTTTTTTCATTTCAGGTCCGTCAGTACTCGAAATTATCAACAACTTGCTGACCAACTTACGGGCATCTGTTGCTAGAGATTCCGAGGTAACTATTTTTTTTAAATTTAAAACGCTTTTTGTCGAGTTTTTTAAACCCAAATAATCTACAAAACTAGTACAGAGTTTTATAACATTTATTCGACTATCTCTAAACTACTTCAGTGGATACTAAACTTTATTTTAACTTAGATTTTTTTTTATAAACTGCTTTTATGTTACACTTTCATTTATGTTATGCATGGTAAAGAGGTATTAAGATTGTCATTCATTTACTTTGTTCTTTCCAGCAAAAAGAAACCGACGAGAAGCTGTACCAGGAAGCTTTGATAAACGCTCTGGGCGAGTTCGCGGACCACTTGCCGGACTTCCAGAAGATAGATATCATGATGTTCATCGTGAGCAAGATCCCGAGCCAGAAGAAGATAACGCGAGCCGACGCCATGCTGCAGAGCATACTGCTCAAGTCATTGCTCAAGGTGAGCTTATAATAGTATACAGGGTGTTAGTGACATCGTAACGAAAACTTGGATAAACTAGGCTATCATAGCAGGTACACGTAGGTAAATGAGACAGATATTTGTAATCAGTAAGTAAGCCCTCAGCTCAAAAGGCACGTCCGCACGTCACGAGTGTCAGGTAAGAAGTGAGCGGCGGGTGCGCGTTGGTCAACGGAATTACATTTATTATTCATAAGTATGTATATCACAGTGTGTTCGGTACTTTTCAGGATGCGATTCATACTTTTCATAATAGGCATTTTTCAATTAAAGAACTTTTCAAAATGAGCACTTTAAAAACAAGTACTTTTGAAATGCCTTTGTCGTATTTCTAAAAATGAGCACTTTTCAAAACGAGCATTTCTCAAAATCAGCACTTAACAAAATGTGCTATACTAATAAATGAGCCAGAAGAAGATAATGAGCCGACGCCCTGCAGAGCATTTTGCTTTAGTCACTGCTCAAGGTATTCTTCTCTCGTATAAGTTGCAAGGTCAATGGCCGACGTCATAAACACTGGTGGGAGTGTCATTCTAATATCTGTGGAGTTATTAGAGCGGTAAACTAGTCACCGATTACAACGGTCAACATAACAACAAATTACTTTTTTGCTCACGTGGAAAGTACTAAAATACAAAACAAAAGAGAAATAGACAGAGTACAATAGACGGCATTATTGCTAAGTAGTAAGTAGTTGGACCTGTGAGTCTAGACTCAAAGTGAGATATTCCTTATCCCCCCCCACCGGTTTCCCGATCCTAATTGTAAGGGATCCTAGTAATCACAAAGTATTTTTTGTGATATGTGCCCTTACCTTAAAAAGGTTTACTAATAGGAACTGCGAGTAGTAGTAAGAGTAAGGGAAAAGAGGCAAATATTGAGAGTTACTGAGGACGTCCTTGATCCCCGAAGGGATGGGCAGAGCCACAAATAATCAGAAGACTATTTGCAGCCACTTTTGATACATAGTTCTAAGATGGATAATGATGAACCGTATGGTGATAGGGGATCAGCCTATCGCCCATATAGATTTATCATTTTTGGTAGGAAGCTTAATATGACACGACGAATTTATTAAAAACATCATAGAAGGGAAGCTACTACGAAAGATAGGAAGGGGAAGACCAAGAGCTTACATGGAACAGATTAAAGAGAAGGTGAACGTCGTGTCTTGTAAGGAAGTGAAAGAATTGGCCTTTGATAGACAGGAATGGAGAATGCTACACTGACAAGAGCGTGGCTCTTAAATTAATGATCACGATGTGCCCCTATCTTACAGCCGACATGAAATAATTCCTACCTTCATTTTCCAGGTGGGGACAACCTACAAGACCACAGAGCTCAGCAAGGCGTTCCCGGCAGCGTTCCTGGAGTCTCTCCTTCGCTTATCAGGCGCCGGGGAGCCCAGCACGCGACTGCTGCTGCAGAGGATCCTGCATACCTTGCTCGACAGGCGAGGGAACGCTTGCCATCTCACCACTCCCACGTGAGTTATTATTTGGCAATATCTCGTACACAGATTGTCGCAGATGGAATTAATATGCCGAACAAATGGGAAACGCTGAGGGCTATCACCAGGTACGCGAGGGTTGATGAGGTACTCCACCTCACAACCCACACGATAGAAGAAGAAGACCAGGTACAAAATTTAAGACAGGCCTGAGGGTGCCCAGTTGTACGCGATCGTCGACTCAGGGTCGATTGAGGGCATTATATTTAACACGATTAGTCGACCCTAGGGAATCCACTCTCAAATACATAAAAAACAATCGTGACTTTATTCTCACTGAGTCTTTTATCCGTCCTCACACTTTAAGTTCTCCAATTATCTTTATCTCTCTCAACACTTGTATGAACGACACTTACACACTCACCCTCACACACTTTCATAAGCAACCTCACTCACGCACACAACTTACATACCCACACTCCAACACTGAGATGTAACCTATTCTTATTCAATTTTGTTGAGACCAATGTCCACTCATCCAAAACCTTTAAATTATATAGGCTGTACTTTATGGCACTTTACTTCTATAATATAAAAAAAAGTGATTGTCTTTGGTTTTGCTCTCTCTCTGGAAAATATTATAGAACGTGGTTGTAAGATTTTTAAGAAGAAGTATTATAATAAAAGAACAATAAGTAATATCGAGTTTTAATGAGAAACATATAGAAGAAATATCCCGGCATCCCCAACAAATTTTATATTTTGAGTTTACTGTGGTTATTATTTTCGTTGGCAAATTTTGCGCCAAACTTACTTGTACTCTCATTGTCCACGGGAAACTTGGGAAACCCCAAGATACAAGATCCGCCTAGTTTGGGAACCTCTGTTCATTTAGTAAAACTTATATTTATTACCCTACTTCAAACATATGCCTTCTCTCTATTTGTATTATTTCTGGTAATAAACTCATTTTTTTTTTGATAAAACACTAGCTTTCTGCCCGCGACTTTCTCCGCGTAGACTTCGGTTATGATTATAAACATGGTATAAAGACCAGGTTTGCTCAAAACTGACAGCTAGCATTTCGAGGTTAGCCCAGCTGACGTCATCCGACCCTACGTTGCCATAAATTACCCACGTCCAATGTTTTTAATTTACTTTGCAAGGAAATTTTGAGGAAACTTTTAGTAAAAGGTTTTAATGATTTTTATATATGTGACAAATAATATTAATTAAATACATTAGTCAGTAATTCACTTAATTTTCAATAATAAAATTTACGTCCTTGGAATGTTGGAGATACTAATTGAATGGTAACACTTACGTCATCAATGGGCTAGCAATGGCGGCTTGTCATAGGATTGAGCATACCTGGTTTTCTTATACCATATTTATAACGATAAATTGTTTGATAGCGTAATTTCCGTTGCAGTGTGGACTACGCCGAGCTTGGCCTGACGGTAGAGAAGTGCTCTCGACCTGACCTGATATTCATCAGCAAGCATGGATACGCCATCTTCAGCTCGCTGTATGAAGGTAAGTCATAACATAATATAGCATCACTTTTGTATCCCCGAAGGTAGACAGAGATGTACAGTATACAGGGTGTTAGTGACATCGTAACGAAAACATTGAGGGATGATTGAGACCATTATTCTGAATTGATATCAAGTGGAATTTTCCGTCGCAAAATCGTGTTTTTTTTTTAGTTTTTTAAAATTATTTTCAATTCTATACTTTTTGCGATGGAAAATTCCACTTGATGTAAATTCCGCGATTTCTCTAACAGCCTGTAAACACCCACTCGTCGCCAGATATGTTTAAGTCCCCTGTAATAGGGGGCGAGCCTATTGCCAACTCCATATTAAACAACAGGTTTTTTTAGACGGTGGAACAGCGATACATGTTGAATGTAACTCATTTCCAGGTCTGCAACTGGAATCGAACACTGTTGAAAACATCGAAGCGATCTACACGACCCTCGCGCTGCTGTTCATAGAGCTAGCCTCCGAGGAGACCGTCTGCGACATGCTGCAGCTGGTGCTGGCGTAAGTTACACACACACACATTTCACACACACTTCACACACATTTCATACACACTTCACACACATTTTACACACACTTTACACACATTTCACACACGCATTCCACACATAAACACATACAGTGGCCGAATTGACACTTTTAATTTTAAAATATTTCTCACTGATGATTCGGATAACAATAAAAAAGCCGTGTGGTTCTGTCATTTTTATCATTTAGGTAATTACATACATACATATACATACATAAACTCACGCCCGTAATCCCTAATGGGGTAGGCAGAGCCACAAGTAATCAAAGACAACTTGCAGCCACTTGATACGATGTCGTAAGCTGGATATGATGAACCTTATGGTGATAAGGGATCAGTCTATCGCCCATAACATTAGTCCATCATGTTAGAGGACACAATCCCTCTGTCGGTTTTTACGACATGCCCAGGAAGACAAGCAGCTGAACGTGTTCTATGTTTTTTATTTGCTCCCAGAACAGCATAGAAGCAATTTAGGTAATTATTAATCTTATAATAACCTTTTATACATAAAGTTAGCTTCACATGAGCTGAATTCAATCCTGGAAACAAAAAAACCTGGAAAACGAAAAACACCTGGAAACTACGTGATATCAATTATCTATGATCCAAACATGAATTCAAACTCATAAAGTCGAATTTAGTGGTTACTTATGTTATGTTACATCTTGTCCACAGTATCCAGCAGTCAGCGATATCGAACCCCGTGCTCTCAGTAGCTCAGCAGTGCCAGGTGCACAGCATCGCCATCGCCCTGGCCGCGCTGCTGCCGCACGTCTGCATGCTGCCCAGGCTGGCTGACTACTTCCATAAGGTAATAAGATCTTCACGGTATCATAACTCCTGACCCCTTTATCCAGCTTGACCTCCACTGTATCACAGCTCTTGACCAGTATGTGCCGTTCCCGGGAATTTTCCCAAAGTGGGAATGTTCCTGTAGTCATCATCTACCTAGCATTATCCCGTTTTTCACAGGGTCCACTTACCTAACCTGAAGATTTGACAGATTCGGTTTTTTACAGAAGCGTCTGTCTGCCTGACCTTCCAACCCGCGAAGGGGAAACCAGCCCAATATAGGTTAGGTCATCACATACTTCTATGCTGTTCTGGGAGCAAATAAAAAACATAGAAAAGTTCAGCTGCTTGTCTTCCGGGCATGTCGTAAAAACCGACAGAGGGATTGTGTCATCTAACATGGTGGACTAATGTTATGGGCGATAGGCTGATCCCTTATCACCATAAGGTTCATATCCAGCTTACGACATCGTATCAACAGTGGCTGCAAGTTGTCTTTGATTACTTGTGACTCTGCCCACCCCATTAGGGATTACGGGCGTGAGTTTATGTATGTATGTATGTGTCATCACATACCTCCGAAAATGCGTTTCTCGGGATGAAAAGTAAACATGAATTCGAAAACAAATTCGACAGTCATTGGTTTAGGCCTGTGCTGGATTCGAACCTGCGACCTCAAAGTGAGAGGCAAGCGTTCTTCCAAATGGGCTACCACGTAATGTTCCTGTAGTAAAAACTCTTTAATAGTAAAGACACTGGCTGCTTTTCTTTTTCAAATTGTTCTTTCTTGTACTCTAGTCTTATTTGTCTAAAGGTTAGGTAATAATTTTACATAAGTTTTCTCAAAGTGGGTACATTCCGGGGAATGGCCCATCAGTGCTCCTGACCCCCTTGTCCAACTTAACTTCTGAACTTTATGTCTATCTACTCAGCCTGTATCCACCCACTGATGGGTATAGGCTACCTCTCTTTCACGCCATCCTTTCCGGTTCTGTGCAAGTCTCATTCATTGCTTTCCGGCATACCTCATAATGTCATCCGACCACCGGGCACGACATCATCAGCCCATTAACGTCCCCACTGCTGGGGCACGGGCCTTCCCTATGGATGGATAGGGAGATCGGGAATTAAACCATCACGCGGGCCCAGTGCGGATTGATGGTTATTAACGACTGCTAATGCAGCCGGGACCAACAGCTTAACGTGCCTTCCGAAGCACGAAATGAAATGAAACCGGCCTTTGCGAAAGTTGCTTAACTTCAACAATCGCCGCTGCGCTTACGAGCTCCTCCCCGAGCAAACTTTAATGTACTAATCTAAAATGTTTCCTTCCAGATAATACAAGCCCGCCGCGACGAGGGTGGCCACATGGTGCCGCCGCTGCTGGAGGACTACGAGCACGTCACGGCCGCCAAGATGCCCTCCAAGCTGCCCTACCTCATGATCGATCAGGTGACCATACGCTGAGGGGTCTTCTAGACTAGCAGTAGACCATCATCTCCCTAGCATTATTTCGTCAGGGTCCGCTTACGTAGCCTGAAGATTACCTATCTGACCTTCCAACCCGCGAATGGAAAACCAGTCCAAGTTAAGTCATATACTTCCGGAAATGCATTTCTCGGGAATGTGACTTTCCTCACGATGATTTCCTTCATCGCTGAGCAGTTGATAATAATTTATGATCCAAATATGAATTCGAAAACAAATTCGACAATCATTGGTTTAGGCCTGTGCTGGATTCGAACCTGCGACCTCAAAGTGAGAGGCGAGCGTCCTACCAACTGGGCTACTCCAGCTCTTGATTAAAATTTATAAATAAGTTAAATAGAAAAAAGAAAATGTTTTTCGTTAGATTTAGATATGTCTTTATTTAGTAAACAGAATTTCATAATTTATCTTGAACCTAGTACAGTCATGAGCAATATAATGCACCCACTTTAGGACTCTGTCGCACTAACATATTTGACATTTGGTGAGACTTACAGTTCCATTTGTCAAAAAAGTTAATGTGACATGGTACCAAAGTGTATAAATGCTCGTGACCGTACACAAGCCAATTGTCTTAACGATGGTTGTCCGCCCGCAGCTGGCGCTGTGTGAGATGCTGAAGGCCAGCGGCGTGGAGGCGGCGCGGCTGCAGTCGCCCTCGCCCTACGCCAGCGGCGGGCTGGGGATGCAGCACCGCCACAGCTGGGTGGAAGCCGGTGAGATATACATACACAATCAGAATCAGAATCATTTATTCAACGTAATTATCATGGATAAGAGAGGAGCTCGTTGGCGCAGCGGTAAACGCGCTCGGTCTGCGACTGTTGAAGTTAAGCAACTTTCGCAAAGGCCGGTCATAGGATGGGTGCCCACAAAAAAAGTTTTTTTATCTCGAGCCCCTCCGTGCTTCGGAAGGCACGTTAAGCCGTTTGTCCCGGCTGCATTAGCAGTCGTTAATAACCATCAATCCGCACTGGGCCCGCGTGGTGGTTTAAGGCCCGGTCTCCCTATCCATCCATAGGGAAGGCCCGTGCCCCAGCTGTGGGGACGTTAACGGGCTGATGATGATGATGATCATGGATAACTTGTTGAAGGTCATAATTAAAACACATAATAACGGGTTCTTACCGCGTTTAAAATAGGGATATGAGACTCCCGATATTTCGACACTGTTGCAAGTGACGGGATGACTGATGAGATTGGAGTGGAGTAGGTGGATCCATAATTTTCTACGGGCAGACATATCTGTCTATCCTCTTTCTTTCTTTTCTTTGTTGAAGGTCAATGTAACATTTTTGAATTTACGTCATTTCACAAGGTGTTATGGCTGAGGAGAAGAAATGACAAGAAACTGCAACAGCAACACATCTTTAAAATCAATGAGGGTTACAAGTTATTTAATAACTAGAGGAACACATTCAATACCGGACATTTTTATCATTTAGGTAATCATTAATCTTATAATAAGCTTTTTTAAAGTAAGCTTCACGTGAGCTTTAAATTTATTCTCTGACAAGTTACATAAAAACGTATACATTACCCCAAAAAAGATGAATTTAATTTACTTAACCCTACCCTATAACTCTTTCTGTCGTCACACCCCGGACACTTCATAAAAACAACCTCGTTTTAAACAGACGCCACACATTGACGTTATCGTACACGCGCATGTGTGTGTGACGTCTGACACCATACGATTCAAGTCTAAACTATGTTCGAGGGGGTGAGGTAAACCTAGCTCAGCCGCTGGTGGGGAGTGGAGAGTTGCCGTTCTATACGTAGTATTATTCCTTCAGTACAATACAATACAAAAACTCTTTATTGCACTAAAATCATATTAAAAATACATTAGGTATTGTAATGAGATAGGTAGTACAACAGGCGGCCTTATTGCTAAGGTAGCAATCTCTTCCAGGCAACCTTTAGGTATAAGGAAATGAATTTAATAAAATGTGTAGCGGGATAGACAGTGCAAAATAAAAAAAAGTTCAAAAATATAAATACTTATACCTAACTAAACTGTGTGGTGTCTGTGTTAAACGAGGTTGTTTGTATGAAGTGTCCGGGGTGTGGTCATAGTCTAGCTACAGCTAGGCTGTGACATTTGCTGAGCTGAAGCCGTTTCGGCATTAAGTATAATAATTATTAAGTAATTTAATTACCCCCGCTCCGGCTCGTGCCTGGTCCAAAGGCTGGCCATTGCCATTCAGCGCGGAAATGCGGCTAGTGTTGCTAGTGTTGTGTGGGCACCTTTGCTCCGGGAACAGTGAGGGGGGTTAGTTTTTAAGTTTGTATTTGTGACGTATTGTTATTTTTCAAGAATTTTATTTTTGATTTTATGTCATAAGTAATTTGAATAGTTCAAAAAGACATTCACTTTGGAAAGGACAATTCGTTTGGTGACCTATTTAATTACCTTTAAGTAAGTTATGTTTATTTATGTTATGCCGAATATTTTTCTTTCTTTCTGTTTATCTATTGAATTATGTTTTTTTTTTGCATTGCAGGAGCGACCCAGGGCCGCGACAGCTTGGCCGACATCCCGCAGGGCACCGTCGCTGAGCTCGACAGCGCTAACAGCTCCCCGGGGGTGCAGAGGGTAAGCTGGAACATACAATCATATTTGGTGTATTTTTTACTGTATTACGGAACGCTACGGGGGCTTTGGCCGGTCAAATAGTTAATATCATTTGCGGTAAATCTACAATAAGGCATGGTATAAGAAGACCAGGTGTGAGCTACAGTCTTCTTCTTCTTCTTCTCTCGTGTGGGTTGTGAGGTGGATTACCAACCTCATCAACCCTGGTGTCAGGGTTACTATTGAGCCGCCATAGGCCCCTGGCATGATTCATGTAACGACTACGTACTTACATCAGTAAGTAGTAACCGGGACCAACGGCTTAAAGTAGCACACAACCACATAACGTCTCTGCGACACGTCGTCCGCTGCTGCCTCATGTCGTCCGCTGCCAACTCGTACCTTTATCCGTCCGTGTCTTGGCGGCGATAGTTTGGCCTCTCCCTAACCTAACCTCTTTCCTCCCCATGTTTCATCCTAGCCGGCGGTACAACTGGACGATCTAGACGAAGAGTACCGCAAATTCGTTGAGAAATACAACAAGAATCACAGGCCCTCCTCTAACAACTTTGCAGTCTATGTAATATGATTGTTTCTTATTCTTGTAGATCTGTAACCATAGAGTCGTCACGTCAAAACTTTTTTGTTGTTTTTTTTTTAAGAACGTCTAGGGCTGTGCTGAAATTTTTCTTGCTAATTTTCCCCTGCCATACAAGTTATGTGAAGCTGCAGTAATTTTAGGCGGATGAGACGTTCGACAAAAAATATGTCTATATAATTAACTTAAAAAAATATCTTTATTCAATTGGTAACACAGTTAGTTACTCTTTGAATAGTCAATTATTACATATATATATATTTCAATTACCTATATGTAAGTACAGTTAAATGAAGCTACATGATTTGAATTAAAAAATCCCCATAATAAGTATAATCAAATAAAAAATAATAGTCAAAATCTACCATCTTGTATTCTTATATCGAAAACTGCATTTTGAAACAAAATGCTTATTTATTTTTAAAATTAGAGTAAGGCTTTAGGGATAATACTAGACCAAAACTCTCATACAAACATGAAACCCTTCCTCACCAAAACCTCCTTTAATCCCATTCCTATCCTGTCTAGAAAACCGACAATGAGTTCTGGCAGTGGGGTCTGATCATGCAGGACGCGCGCTCGCCGACCACAGTCGATGACAGTCGGAGGAAGTCTGTGACTCTTCCGGTACTATTTATAATTACTAGAGATTTTGTAGTGTGCTCTGGGTTAGTTAGGCTCTAGGTATGTTATACTGGGTGTACATAAACTGCCTATATACGTCCCACTGCTGGGTACAGGCCTCCCCTCAATCAACCGGAGGGGGTATGGAGCATACTCCACCACGCTGCTCCACTGCGGGTTGGTGGAGGTGTTTTTACGGCTAATAGCCGGGACCAACGGCTTAACGTGCCCTCCGAAGCACGGAATCATCTTACTTTTTCGGACAATCAGGTGATTCAAGCCTGAAAAGTCCTTACCAAACAAAGGACAGTCTCACAAAGTGATTTCGACAATGTCCCCATCGGGAATCGAACCCGGACCTCCAGATCGTGAGCCTAACGCTCTAACCACTAGACCACGGAGGCTATACTGGGTGTAATGAGGGATTTTCCAGGTTTAGTTCCCCAAAAAATACAGATGGCGCTGTACAGATTTCACGTGATAATTACCTATTTTCTCATTGCTCGGATACATTATTATTCAAGTATATAATGTAGTCTCTGTGACTACATTACTTTCTTATACATTTCTTTACTTATAGTTAGTACATACTTATATTGATGATTATAGAATACGTTTATGTCATGAAAAGCACATTCAACAAGCCATTCTCTTAGTTTATTCCCAATCGCTTTCACAATTTTTTATGTGGGGTTTTTTCCTCTCCCATCTTGTCGTTTTGTACCCCTACGTGAATGTTGCCCGTGTGTCGCTCACCGTGCCGTGTGCAGCACCAGACGCAGGCGGAGACGGTGAGCCTGGAGGCGCTGCGGCGCGCGGCCACGGGCCCCAGCGAGGCGGAGCGCCGCGAGAGCGAGCGCCGCGCCGCCACGCTCAACAACGCCTTCAGGACCGCGCCCTTCGACCAGCTGCTGCACCTCACGCAGCCCAAGGTGAGCTCGTTATCTGCCTAACGTCTTATTAATATTCTCATCTTCTTCGTCGTTCCCTCACTGCTGAGGATAGCGACCACAGGTTATGGTTTTATGTATGGTGGACCGCCCTCTATATGCTATCGCCCACCGTCTTCTTCTGGATGTCAGAGCACCTCGTAGGCGCCCTTCCTCGCGCACGTTTGCCATCCATTTGCCCAACGATGGTCTGCTTCTTCAGACTGTGCTTCGGAGACCGCATAATATGTCCGAAGAAGCTTAGGGCACGATTCTGGCATATTGAGGAACCGGCATATTGAAGAGGAATTGCTCTAGAGCAATAAAGCATATTCAAGTGTTCTGTGCAATGAAGTGAGTTTGATTTGATTTGATAAGATAAAGATTTTATCTATATACCGAGTGTTAGTGACGTCGTCCCGTTGAGTAGAAAATTCCACTTGATATTAACTCAGAATCATGAGTTGAATCATCACCTATATATTCAGTACGGTGTCACTAACATCCTGTATATAAAAGCCACTGACAGATTGACTCACGTCACGTCAGAATCATCTTAGTTCATCAGACAATCAGGCGATACAAACCTGAAAGTCCTTACCAAACAAAGGACGGTCCCACAAGGTGGTTTCGACAAGCGATACAAACCTGAAAGTCCTTACCAAAGGACAGACCCACAAGGTGGTTTCGACAATGTCCCCATCGAGAATCGAACCAGGACCACCAGATCGTGAGCTCGCTCTAACTATTAGACCACGGAGGTTGGTGGAGGCCCATACATTCATATCTTCTAAATAATCACTAAGTTTATAATAACCTACAAGGACATCTCCAATTTGGTCAATGTAGACTTACTGGAGATGTCCTTAGAAAAGGTTTAGTACGATCTACTCTGAACCGGCGTGTGTGAAGCGATTGATGAATGTGGAGGAAGCAAGAGAAGTGTGTCAGGATCGAAGCAAATGGAATTCTATAGTCTGCTTACCGCGGTGGGAAATAGGCGTTAGTTTTTGTATGTATTTATAATAACTTTTATTACAACTGTTCCAGTATGAGATCAAGGACAAGCTGGAGGAGATCTTCAACTCGATCCAGGAGGAGCCGCTGCTGCCCGCGTCGGGCGCGTGCTCGCCATCCCACAAGCCCTTCCAGCACAGCCAGTCCAAGTATTTCCCGGAGCTCTTCCTCTATTAGGTGAGTTCATTCATTTTGTTTTGCATCATAAATGATCATCACGTACTCAGCGGTGAAAGAAAACATCGTGAGGAAACCCACATTCCCGAGAAATTCATTTTCGGAGGTATACATGTGGGATATAGAAATAACGCGGGATATTTTAAATATCTTTACTCCTTCCTTTTATATTTTAGCAAAATTCTCTAACCCGACCGACATCGCACCATCGACTCGCCTTTCTTCCTTTTTAAAACTGCCTTACGTCCCATTCATTAACCATCCTCCTTTCATACCATAAACAATCAAATTCCCATTCTTTATCCTTCCATAGTATTCTCACTTTCCTACATACATGTGACCTAACTTGCATTTTGCTGGTTTTCCCTTCGCGGGTTGGAAGATCAGACAGGCGGTCGCTTCTGTAAACAACCGGACTTGTCAAATCTGCAGGTTAGGTAAGCGGACCCTGTGAAAACGGGATAATGCTAGCGGGATGATGGTTGTCTGGAAGAAATTGCTCTAAGCGATAAGGTCGCTATTAGCCATGTACCTAGTGAAGTCTCTTTTGTAATTGTTTTCTTTCAGTTTCGTGCAATAAAGTATATTTGTATTTTAAAGCGGCAGAGAGAGCGTGTTCTTTAGTACATAATGGGGTAAATAATCGATTAATAATCGATGAACTCCTCTGCTGGACTGGGAGTAAAGAAAAAAACATAGAATGCGTTCAGCTGCCTATCTTCCCGTCCATGTCGTAAAAGGCGACAAAGGGACAGCGTCCTGTCGAACATGATGGATCATCTGTAAGAGCGATAGGCTGATCCCCTATCATCATACGGTTTATCATTATCCACTTTAGGACTATGTATCAAAAGTGGCTGCAAATAGTTGATTATTTGTAGTTCTGTCAACCCCTTCGGGGAATACGGGCGTGAGTTTATGTATGTATGTATGTGGGTGAATATCAAAATGTCAAGTTTGGTGGCGAAATTTCATATTATTTTTTCGTGAAAAATTGGGTTCCGAGATGAAAAAGATCCAAAAGGATCCTCGGTTCCGACATGAAAAAGGAATTTTTCAATTCCCAATTTTCCCAATTTTTCACGAAAAAATTATATGACAGTCGCCACCAAACTTGACCACGTGTATAAATAATCGATTAATCTATAATAACTCCATTCCATCAGCAGGCATTCCATCCTTATGTTGTGGATATACCACTAATCCGCACTAAACGTTTCGCCTCTTCCTTTTTAGTGCAAACAGCAAAGGACTGGAACTGTCTGCCGTTGTCTGTTTTTCCAACTCGTTATAATCTGGGAGTCTTCAAGGCTAGAGTGAATAGGCATTTGATAGGTAAGCGTGATCTACCCTAGATCACATCGTCACTTACCATCAGGTGAGATTGTGATCAAACGCGAGCCTATTTTATTAAAAAAAAAACAAAGAGACATCGATTATTCGGCAACACTACTGTACTCCATATGAAAGTTTTGATGCATCGTTTTCTTTGGCCATACACAACATATTATATCATCATCACCAGCCCATTACCGTCCCCACTGCTGGCACGGGCCTTCCCTATGGATGGATAGGGAGATCGGGCCTTAAACCATCACGCGGGCCCAGTGCGGATTGATGGTTATTAACGACTGCCAATGCATCCGGGGCCAACCGCTTAACGTGCCTTCCGAAGCACGGAGGAGCTCGAGATAAAACTTTTTTTTTTGGTCACCCATCCTATGACCGGCCTTTGCGAAAGTTGCTTAACTTCAACAATCGCAGACCGAGCGCGTTTACCGCTGCGCCACCGAGCTCCTCGACATATTACGTATATACTGATAACTTATTTATTTCTTTTCCAGCCTTACTCTCAACTCGCAAACACGTAGAGGCTTCCATATTCGGAAGTAGCGCGCCACAACTGCCTTCGCTAATGCAATTGTTACTAAATATTATCCCAGTAGTACTTAATGTTTGCTGTTATATGTACTAACTTTGACTGTAAAATTTTGTTACACCCGAGACACTGCAAGTAACAGCCCCATTCTTACCGCTTAAGGGTCGAATCACATCTGTCAACAAAAAAGCACATTTTTTAACAAGATGGTGTGACTTTAAGAGGTATAGAGGTGAAACTTGTACTGATAGAAAGCATATTTCACACAAATACCTACCATACTGTGAGATTTTTTTGACGTGACTTAATGCAGACATGCCGCAGATGGCATTAACTAATTGGCCGGACAAATGGGGAGCGCTCAGGGCTCTAATTCGGTACAAAACATAGGACTGTTGTTTGAGGGTGCCCAGTTGAACGCGAACCTCGGCTCAAGGCGTCGTCTGAGAGGATGGTATTTGAAAGCATTAATCGACCCTAATAGTCGGTAGCGATGCGCGCTGGATGAGGAAATAGTCGACAACCACGCCGGCGGTCTTGAAGTGTTCATTGTCGCGAGCTGATTGGCCGCCTCTATGGCTAGAGTAATCAGGTCGTCGGGATCGTATATTACTTCCTTCGGGCGCCGATACTTTCAGAACCGTCTCTAAGCGGGATGTATTCAGACTTATTTGTGCTTTTCATGACATAAACGTATTTATTATTTATTGAGCAATCAATAATAACCCTGACACCAGGGTTGATAATTCACCTCACAACCCATACGATAGAAGAAGAAGCAATGCAATCTATACTGCATACGCGTGCTATCGCCTCGTCCATTCTGCCTTATGCGATCGCTCTCTCTCGCTCTAGCAAATGACAGTTCTGAGTAACAGAAAAGGATAGAAGTATAGTAAAGTGTGACGACGATGTGGTTTGACCCATGGTATAAGAAGACCAGGTATGCTCAATCCTATGACAAGCCGCCATTGCTAGCCCATTGATGACGTAAGTGTTACCATTAAATAGGTATCTCTAATATTCCAAGGACGTAAATTTTATTATTGAAAATTAAGTGAATTACTGACTAATGTATTTAATTACTATTATTTGTCACGTATATAAAAATCATTAAAACTGTACGTAAATCTTTTACTAAAAGTACAAAATCTCATTTCAAAGTAAATTAAATACATTGACCGTGGGTTTATTTTTTAACAATGGGTTTATTTTTTATTTGGCAACGCAGGGTGGGATGACGTTAGCTGAGCTAACCTTGAAATGCTAGCTGTCAGTTTTGAGCATACCTGGTTGTCTTATACCACGGTTTGACCCTAAAGATACCCCCAGTTGACGATGAGTGGGTGTCTATACTACATACACCTCTGCCTACTCCTTCCGGGATGCAAGCGTGATGCTTCGTTATGTTATGCTGAATAATGACAAAACATTCCAATTCCTTATGTTTTAATTGACTTATTGGTATCGATTTGGTTAGAATCTCTTTGTATTAATAATTTAGGGGCCAATTGATTAAATGTTGCATCATTTATGATTAATTACTATTTAAAAATATTGTTTGTTGAAAATACTTATGAAATCTGTAGTGAAAAACGCCTAGTTTATTCTATTTTACTGGATAAAAATTTATATCTTCAATATTTAAGCTTCTAATACTATATATAAGGCATTTGTCTCACTGTCTAAAAGCAAACTATAATAATAATAATTATTATTATTAGCCTGTGTGATCCCACTGCTAAGCAAAGGCCTCCCCTATAATATTACACATAAAAAAATACTACAATACCGAAAAATACATAAAAATTATAGGTAGAAAATCGATCCATAATTTAAAAAAATTAAAAGTTCGAGTTTTGAAATTTAACGACTCATAAAACACCGGTAAATAGTTTTTTTGTTAATTCAGCGGGACAAAAGCCTACATCATTGATATAAAACTTCATACCTATTCGATATTCCAAATAATGTTTTTCGTCAATTGACTTCAATAATAAAATTGCTGACTTTTGTAGAATACATAATAAAATGGTATTATTAAAGACATTTAAAAATGACATTGCAACAATAATATTCAATATAATACAATAAATAAAATATAAATATTAAAAAAATGTAACCGATATTTTCTTTAATATTGTGATAATATTTGTTATATAGGATGGTGGTTATAAATATCATTGAATTGTTTTGTAAACTGTGTATAAGTATTTATAGAAAGTGTAAAGGGAGTATTTTTTTTAAATATAGCAGCTGATGGACTCTTTCAGCGATCAAAATTAATTGCGGAAATCATTATAGACGGCGATACGGCTTACCACACTACCACGTCGGTCTAACAGATAGCTCGGGAAGGTGTGGGTACTTAGTTCATATTACCACTGACTAGCCAATTAATATGAGTAATCATATTAATTCAAGTGCCCCTGTATTTTCGTAGGTATGTGGTGTGTCCTAACCTACATTGGGCTGGTTTTGCCTTCGCGGGTTGGAAGGTCAGACAGGCAGTCGCTTCTGTAAAAAACCGGACCTGTCAAATCGTCAGCTTAGGTAAGCAGACCCTGTGAAAAACGGGATAATGTTAGAGGGATGATGGTTAATTCAAGTTGATATTTAAATACACAAATAAATACTTGTATACAATTTCCGGCTTACTAATAAAAAATAAACAAGATGTATAACTATTTGAAAATATTTTACTTATCTGTCAAGGGGCCGTCCATTAATCATGCGAGGCTCGAGAGGGGGGGAAAATCTATGAAAAAATCACGAAATATCATAAGGGGGTGGGGGGGTGTAATAATATATCACGAGTATTTATTTTACGAACCGAAAAGTCGGCTCGTGCAATTATTTTGGTAGGTACTAAAAATACACGTGATATTGGTATGGGGGGGTAGTCTTGAACCTCACCATGTATCGCCAGGGGGCGGGTTTAAAAATGACAAAAAAACATCACATGATTAACGGACGGCCCCCAACTACTTGTTAGCCATTGTGGTCCTGTGGTATACCGGCTTGTTTCTCAAACGGGAAGAGCCGGTTCGAATCCTGGTCCTTTACTTGCACTAATGAGTTATTAATTTATCCTAAGTACAGTTTTCACTAACACAGTTGGCTCAAACGGTGGTCTAACAGAAAGCTCGGTGAGGTGAGGGTACTTAGTTCATCTCGCGATGGTTGAACCTCTATCTACCCTGTTGGGATATAGTCGTGAACTTATGTTGTTACACGTTAACTGCTTGTTTATTAATTATTGGTAACGCGATTAGGGATGTGACATTTTTGGGAATGAATCGATTGTTTTTACCATATAAAAATCGATTAATCGTTGCCTGGGTCGCATTCCTAAACGCGGTAGGATATGAATGTAAAGGGGATGGATACCTTACCTAAATGTATTTCATAGTATCGAAACGATCCTGTTATTTTGTTGTACTTAATGTTATTCTATCTATAATTATGTTAGGTTGTGGTTAATGTTAATAAATGTAGTTCTGAAGATGTGAGTATTTTATTTCTATAAAAATGCCGAAGTGTGAGTGAATACAGCCGCGTTTTCCACATAGCAACATTTGGCGCGCGACATGTTGAAATTTAGCTCGGAACTTTTGTTTCACAACGTTGTCTGTCTACGCATCTAATACAAGTCCCTTGTCGACAACATGTAGCCAGAGGAACTAGTGTTGTTGTGCGTCACGTCTCCACTCGACAACAACTGCTGCTCAACTAACGATGCTCTCTAAACAGTGTCGCCAACTTTATTTTTACCAGCCCACCAAATGCGGCCGTGCAAACCACCAGAAACCACTAAAACTGAGTGGTCTCTGAAACCACCAGAATTTCACTAGATAACCCAAAGCCGAATCAGTGCAATGAGATCGTGGGTTGTTTTTTCCCCCTCTTTAGCGCCGCGTCGTAGGTAAAGACGTGCTAGAGACAGGGTAAATTATTCAATTATTATTAATAATGATTCCTTAATAATATATCACATAATTTTCACTTAGCAACTGGACCACCAGTGTTTTCGACTATTTGCAACCAATCCTTTAAAACTGGGTCACGTAACCAACAATCACGAAACTTTTGGGTGTACTTATGGCTTAAGCATCTTGATCTTACTCAATATGAAACTAATTGTATGTATTACTAATAAATAAACATCATATTGGTTCTTTCGCTCAAGTAACTCATAAACCATATTCGGTGGTTAAATTCGTCACTTACCGCTAACTGGAAGGACTCTGATCCACTAAAAAATCCACTAACCACTAAAACTAATATTTTTTCCACCTGTCTAACCACATGTCTAAACCACCAGATCTAATGGAAAATCCACTAAGTTGGCAACACTGTCTCTAAACAAACAACAACCCGCGCGACATGTTGCGCTTCAGCTGGCAACGTCGCGCGCTGTTGTGCAACGTTGCCGTTCATGTTGAGCATTACGTGTTGCGCGACTTGCGCGTTAATTGTTGCCTAGTGGATACGAGGTTAAGAAACGGTCGCTCTCTCTCGCTCTAGCAAATGACGGTTCTGAATAATGGAAAAGGATAGAAGCATAGGAAAGTGCAATCCTTTGAACCTGTAGTTCTTCATATCAAAGCTTGTGGCCACACATAGTGATATAGACTTAACTTCTTGTAGGCATGTAAATAAAATAACAAGATTTACAACAACAATTTATTTTAAAATAACACTATATAATTACCTATCTACAATTATACATTAGTTACATATATTCTGACAGTTCGGACAAGTGACACTGCTTTTTGTTAAACTATGTACATTTTTTATACATATATATTATGAGCACCTAGTTAACAGTGGCATAGCTAGGAGATTTACGGCTTTCGGACTATAAAATTTAGGCCCCTACCATTCAAATTCATTCAATATGAGGTATTTCACCTCGTTGTATTTTGGGTAGATTTTCTAGGAGTTGTAATAAAACGGGAGCGGAAAATAAAAGGTAGCGTAGCCGTAACAAGATGGTGATTGTTCAGTTTATACATTGTTTTAAGTTTACGCGGTTATTATCATAATTAAAACACATAATAACGGGTTCTTACCGCGTTTAAATGGGGATCAGTCATCCCGTGATCATGGCACTTGCAACAGTGTCGAAATATCGGGAGTCTCATATCCCCATTTAAACGCGGTAAGAACCCGTTATTATGTGTTTTAATTATGATTGTTCAGTTGTATGAAAATGTTACAGCGACATCTAGTGGTACTAACAAGTAATAACATAGGTTACTTTCAGATTCATAGAGAAATGCGCTAGATTGCGCTGTTCTAATGAGAGTGGAAGAAAATGATGTGTCAAGATTCAAGATCGTAGTAAGTGGAATTATGTGGTCTCTGCTGTGTAACTATTCTTAGCTAAGGGCCCTGGGTTCCGTGTATGCTACGCCACTGCTAGTATTTTTTATAAAGTTCAATATATCTATGTACACTATTTACAGATCTGTGGATTTACAATTAATTTGGTACAGTCTTTGATTTTATTACATTTGTGACGGCTGATGGGTGGTAACTGACAAAAAAAAATTTAAATATTTAATAAATATCTGTTATATACAGGGTGTTAGTGGCATCGTAACGAAGAGGGGATGATTCAGACCATAATTTTGAGTTAATATCAAGTGGAAATTTCCTATCAAAAACTTCATTTTTTTTTTTTAATTATTTTCTGTTCCGTATTTTTGCGACGGAAAATTCCACTTGATATCAACTCAGAATCATGTTCTGAATCATCCCTCAAAGTTTTCGTTACGATGTCGCTAACACCTTGTATAGAATAAACAAAATATTTTTTTTTTAAGTTTCCGTTTAGCTACTGCTTGGAGCAGCGTAGTGGAGTATGCTCCAGACCCCTTCCGGTTGATTGAGGGGAGGCGTGTGCCCAGCAGTGGGACATATATAGGCTCTTCATGTTTTATGTATGTATGAAAATACTTAAGTTCTTACACAAGGTTTGACTTCATTTATCCTAATATACATAAACATTTTCTATTATGTTTAGCAGATTAGAAGATAGATAATTATCTTAGAAAGTTGTATATTTGATACAAATTATTTTTTAATATATCAAACTTTATTTGTTACTCAATAAAGTATATAATCTGGCCGTCAAGTTTTAATTTTACCTAATAGTGTTTTGAAAACCCATAGCTACGTACAGTCATGAGCAATATAATGTACCCACTTTAGGACTCTGTCGCACTAACATATTTGACATTTAGTGAGACTTACAGTTCAATATGTCAGATAAGTTAATATGACATGGTACCAAAGTGTATACATATTAATGCTCGTGACCGTACTACTATACCCAGAAACTCCATACAAAAATCTCATTTGTACCATGCGTTGCCTAACACGTAAGTGCGAGCGAGACGCACGCTCTCCCTTACTCCTTACGGCCATTTAAGACTTAAACACACCCGGACACTTCATTCAAACAACCTCGTTTTACACAACACCACACATTGACGTTATCGTACGGTCACGAGCATTAATATGTATACACTTTGGTACCATGTCACATTAACTTTTTTGACAACTTGAACTGTAAGTCTCACTAAATGTCAAAAATGTAGTGCGACAGAGTCCTAAAGTGGGTACATTATATTGCTCATGACTGTACACGCGCATCTGAGTGTGTGACGTCTGACGCCATACGATTAAAGGCTAAAGTAAAACCGAGGGGGTGAGGTAAACCTAGCTCAGCCGCTGGTGGGGAGTGGAGAGTTGCCGCTCTATACGTAGTGTTATTCCTTACTCTATGATATAGGTTAGTATTTGAGCTTTAATTTAGACTAGATCGTATACTAAGGGAACCGAATCACCGTAGTGCCTATCGCGTCTTCGCTGCACGCGTGGGCTAGCGCACTCTCGAAGTCTTGAGGGAGATATACCTGGAAATATAGGAAACAATTATAATACTTTACCGAAGGTTGTCTGGAAGAGATCGGTTTTAGCGTTAAGGCCACATAAAAGTTATTATGTGTTTGACTTCAGAAATCAGAATAATTATCATGGATAAACTTGTTAAAGGTCAATGTAACATTTTTGAATTTACGTCATTTCGTAAGGTATTAATTATGGCTGAGGAGAAGCAATGACAAGAAACTGCAACAGCAACACATCTTTTAAAAACCAATGAGGGTATACCCTCATAAGCTTTTTTACATAAAGTAAGCTTCACATGAGCTTTAAATTTATTTTCTGACGAATTTAATGATAATAACCTCAAACAAAGTATAAATAAAAAAAAATACCTTGTCCAAGACGGGCGCGACGTGTCCGGAGTCAACTAGCTGCCGCAGCGTATCCAGTCCCGCTGTCAGTCTGTATTTGTCTTCCAGCCAGTCTGTATGCGTGCCGCCGCCCACAACCCACTGCACAAGCAAAATCATTTTGCGAAAAATACATTATGAGAAATAGGGTATTTGACTGGGTGAGAGATAAGTTATAAAATTCAGATTACTAAATAAAGACACGTCAGTATCACTGTAGCTTAATTAACTCTTGCTTAAATTGTCCGCCGCTCTTCTATTCCTAATGGAACTCTCTTTCTTTCAAATAATAGTTATTTTCTATTTTCAGAGCCAGCGTTTTTATTGTCTATATATAAGAATACGACTAAAATAAATTTAAATTCTGCTACATAATCATACGTATAATATTGAGACCTACCTCTTCCTCCTGAACGTTTATAAAGTTTACATTGTGGTGCGTGGATTGTAAAATAAACTTGATATTTTGAAATATCTTGATATTTTACGTCTAAAGGTGACAAAAAACGTTTCCTTTTTCTATTTACCTTATTTATAAATTTAGTCTATGACGTCACAGGTTGCTTTTTCGTACAAACTCCATGGTAATTTCGTGTTTTGACGTTTAGTAAAAAGCAACTGATTTGACTAGTTAGAAACTACTGTATTGCTTAAGTTGCAGATTTTCGCGTTGTAGTGAACAAGTAAAGGCGACGCTTTTCAAAGCGTTCTGCCAGTCGTTCTACACGTGCGGTCTGTGGGTCAGCTTTACGCAGCGAACTTATGGAGCTCTGCGTGTTCAATATAATAACGCATTCAGGATGCTGTTCGGACTGCCGCGTTATTGCAGCGCCTCATTAATGTTTGCAGAGGCGCAAATTAATTGCTTCTATACCATCATGAGGAAACGTTGCGCCTCCTTGCTGCGCCGCGTGCGCGCCAGCTCGAACAGTATCCTGAGTGTGTTAGCAGACCGGTGGGACTCCCCGCTGCTGAAGCGCTGGATGCAGCTGCACGCTACTGTGCCAAGGGTCGCGCGTGTGTATTAGCTTAAGTTGTATAAGTTGTTACTAACATTAGAATATAAGTTGTTTGTTACTAACATATATGGATACAGTCCGAATTAAATAATTTGAATTTGAATTTAAGTGTGACCTTTTGTCCTATCTCATCTTGTTGTTACAGACCGCTCCGTCAATGCTGTGTGGCTTGTTCACTATACACCCTCTGTTGGAAATTACCCTATTGTAATTGACATCGACTTACCCTCAACAACCTGTAGGTGTAGAAGGAGGCGGCGAATATGAACGCGAAGGGTGTGGGCAGCCGGTCTGAGACCAGCGCCAGCGGCCTCAGGTCCAGGATGGCGTTGCGGGGCGCTGTTGCTCTGGTGAAGATATTAATTTACTTATTACATGCTTCGAGGCGAGGAAAACTTTCGCAAAGGCCGGTCAGAGGATGGGTGAGCACAAAAAAAAAGTTTTCATCTCGAGCTCCTCCGTGCTTCGGAAGGCACGTTAAGCCGGTGGTCCCGGCTGCATTAGCAGTCGTTAATAACCATCAATCCGCACTGGGCCCGCGTGATGGTTTAAGGCCCGATCTCCCTATCCATCCATAGGGAAGGCCCCAGCAGTGGGGACGTTAATGGGCTGATGATGATGATGCTTCGAGGCCCCGAATGAATCCCGGTGGGGACATGTCACAAAAATCACTTTGCGATCCCTAGTTTGGTTAGGACTAGGCTGATAACCTGATTGTCCGAAAGTAACATGATCTGTGCTTCGGAAGACACGTTAAGCCGTTGGTCCCGGTGACTACTTACTGATGTAAGTATGTAGTCGTTACACGAGTCATGTCAGGGGCTTTTGGCGGTTCAATAATAACCCTGACACCAGGGTTGATGAGGCTGGTATTGCACCTAACAACCCACAAGTTAAGAAGAAGACTTATTACATGCTAAACCAACAGCTTACAAAAGAAAATAGTCTTCAAAATAGCAACATAAAGTATCTTCTTCTATCGTGTAGATTGTGAGGTAGGTATCGACCTCATCAACCCTGGTGTCAGGGTTTATGACTGAGCCACTATAAGCCCCTAGACGGAGATGGGAGCCATCGGTACGGCAATGCAGGAAGGAAAGGCAAGTCACAGGGATTGCAACCTGGAACCTGACAGAGGGTAGCAGTAACAGTACTATTCAGAGGCGGAGGACAGGAGTCCTAGTACCGCTTTGAAATAGATTACTCTGGGCGCCATCGCACTCGCGTCAGACAGAGTACTACGGGGCGGAAGGTAAGAGGGAAACCACTGCCCTATTTGTCCCTAAAAAAGTAGCATGGAAAATGCTACATCGAAAAGAGCGCGACTCTTAAATTAGTGATGATGATATAAATATCGCCATTCTAGAACCTTTCCGCCCCAGCGGCCATCGGTTCTCCTCGCTATGTGGCAACCACGTGTCGGACGACGCTCAGTGGGTAGGCCCGCTACAAGGTGGACCGACGATCTGGTGAAGGTCGCGGGAAGTCGCTGGATGCGGGCAGCGCAGGACCGATCGACGTGGAGATCCTTGGGGGAGGCCTATGCCCAGCAGTGGGAGTCGTACGGCTGATGATGATGATATAGATATGGCCGACGTCTTGAAGGATTGCTAAGGATCGACAAATCTGTTTATGCGGGTGGGTGTAATATGTGACTAACTTGAGCAGCGCCTGCGTGTGGCGCGGGCTGTGCGGCGGGCCCGCGGCGCCGGCCGCCAGCACGGCGTCCCAGGGGCCGGCACGCGCCGCCTGCGCCTCCAGCGGCAACCACGACGACAGCGCCGCGTCGCCGTCTATGTCCACGAACTCCTGCGCACCTGGGAACGTGCAAAACATGAGACGGCTTGGGCAAAAGTTGGATTAACAGACGGAAAGTTTAAAAGCGATGTCCTTAGATGTTGCTAATAATCTCTAAAGGGGTAATAAGGTGCACAGCTGAAACATAACATAACGTAAACTCAAGACTATATCTCAATTTGGATTGTCAGAGGTACATCCATCACAAGATGAATTAAGTACCCACACCTCACCGAACTATGTATTAGACCAATTTAACAGGTGGTGCACACACCACAACACAGTTGAAGATTTAAGTATAAATGGGCAGGACACTTGGCTAAACAGGGCGATAAGAGATAGGCTAAGCCAGAGATATGACTTCCAGTGTTCTTTTTTTATATTATTTTCCGTGTGGTTGCTGTCCAAAAATAATGTAATATAATGTTAACTGTAATGTAACCTGTCTGTCTGTGTTTGTGGTGTCCGAAAATAATAAATGTTTCTTTGTTTCTTTACTCCACCACGCTGCTACACTGCGGGTTCGTGGAGGTGTTTTGTGGCTAATAGCCGACACCAACGGCTTGACGTGCCTTCCGAAACGCAACAGCCAATGAACTGTAAAACCTTGTCATACCTAAGTCTTGTAGGGTGAGTGCAGCGTGTCTCGGCGCCAGTACGGTGAGGTGCGCGCCCCACGAGCTAAGCAGCTGGATGAGCACGCAGCCCTCGCCGCTGGACGCACCTGATATCGCCACCCTGACACACAAGACAATGATGATGATGTAATAGGGTAATGGTAAGCTAATGAAATGAGACGGAGAAGCGTTGTGTCTCAAATGCAAATATATCTTTATTCAGTAGGTAACATAGTTACACTTTGAATCGTCAATTTTTACATAACGAACGTCTCATCCGCCTAAAACTACTGCAGCTTCTCACAACCCGTACAGCCGGGGAAAAGAAGCTGCAAGAAAAGCCTCGACACAGGGCCCTAGACGTTCTTTTAAAAAAAATAAACATGAAATATTGTTATACAATTGAGTAATTTAGCTGCCTAATATCAGTTCTCAGACAGTTAATCCCATGCATTCATATCTTCTAAATAATCACTAACTTTTTGTCTGATTATTACTCGTCAAAATATCAGGTTGGAAGGTCAGACAGGCAGTCGATTCTGTAAAAAACCGGACCTGTCAAATCTTCAGGTTAGATAAGCGGACCCTGTGTAAACGGGAAGACGCTACATATAGACACACCCCTGACACTTCATAAAAACAACCACATTTTACACAGACATCACACATTGACGTTATCGTACACGCGCGTCTGTGTGCTGTACGGTTGAAGACTAAACTGTGGGAGTGCTAGGAGGTAAACCTGTCTCAGCCGCTGGTGGGGAGCGGAGAGTTGCCGTTCTATACGTAGTATTATTCCTTGTTCTATGCTAGAGAGTTCCCCCACGAAATAGTGCCCAAGATATGGGCAATCGCCGCCAAGCCGGGGAAGAATGCGAAGGCGTCCCTACTGCTTTGGCATTACGGCGGTGATATGAACACCCGAGGGGTTCCACAGTATATACGGTAGGCATTTCATCAACTTCCTAGCATTATCCCGTTTTTCACAGGGTCCGCTTTCCTAACCTGAAGATTTGATAGGTCCGGTTTTTACAGAAGCGACTGCCTGTCTGATCTTCCAATCCGCGAAGGGAAAACCAGCCCAATACAGGTTAGGTCCTCCGAAAATGCATTTCTCGGAAACTGGAATTAATATGATTACCCATATATTTGGTTAGTCAGTGGTACATCTTCGCAACATGAACTGTACCCACACCTCGCCGAGCTGGTCCTCCGAAAATGCATTTCTCGGGAATTTGGGAAAAACCTTACCTCTTTCCCTTACAGCAGTCAGGTGAGAACTTCAATCGTTCGAGCGCTGACAGTGCGACGGTGCCCGCCCAGGGCAAAGACGCCGCACTATCCGCTGCCAGCGTTCGAGGTCGCTTGCTGACTCGCGTGCTAATATGGAAAGGATGCTTAACAATAAAAAAAATATTTGAAAAATCTCTACAGAAGAATTGTGTCTAATTGCTATGGGCGATAGTCTGATCCCTTGTCACCATCTCTCTCTTAATTTAAGAGCTGTGCTCTTGTCGGTGGAGTAATCGTCATTCCTCTCTTCTCTCCGCCAAATCCTTCACCTCCTGATACGAGACGACCTTCTCTTTTATTTGTTTCATAAAAGTTTTCCTTAAGGGGTATACCCCTTCTGGTTTTTATGGTGTTTTGTCACCATAAAGTTCATTAAATCCATCATAGGATTTCGTATCAACAGTGGCTGCAGGTCTTAGATGTCTTGTGGCTCTGCGCACGCCCGTAATCCCTAATGGGTTGGGCAGAGCCACGAGTAATCAAAGACAACTTGCAGCCACTGTTGATACTTACGGTTTAATTTGTCAAAAAAGTTAATGTGACATGGTTTCAAAGTGTATACATATTAGTACTCGTGGCCGTGAGTACTCACCTTCTAACAGTAAGCAGCTCACTGGCAGCTCCCCCACTCCACTCACTGACGCATCCCCACACCTCGTCACCCAACTCCAACTCACTCACACCATGCCCCACATCCAGGACCACTCCTGTGGAAACACCAGATTCAGATAAGCTCACGCCTATATCCCAATTAGGTAGTCAGAGGTACATCCATCGCAAGATGAACTAAGTACAAACCCCACCGAGCTTTCTGTTAGACCAGCGTGATAGGTGGTGAGCCAGATCACATTGGTCAGAAAATAGAAATAGAAATACTCTTTATTTGCTTTTGAAAAGGGTACATTAATAGATGGATGCTCATAAAAGTCTCTCCTTATCAGCTATCAACAATAGCATGGAAATATTGTTACATAAACATTTCCAATAATTATCATTTATATCATTTACACCACATTTTTCCAATTCAATATTTCAGATCAGATTCCTTTATTTATTTTGCAGCATAATAAACTGCTGGGCACATGTCTTCCCTTAATCAACCGGAGGAGTTATGAAGCATACTCTACTATGCTGCTCCATTGCCTGGTAGAGCTCAGATAGTTGGGAATAAAAAGCTGTAATCAAGTTTAACGGTGAAGAAAACATAGTGAGAAAACCCGCACTACCGAGATATGCGTTTTGGCTGGTTTTCCCTTCGCGGGTTGGAAGGTCAGACAGACAGTCGCATCTATAAAACAACGGGATAATGCTAGAGAGACGGTTGAAAGGGGGCAGTCAATATCAACAGCGTTGATCCGTCTTTGCTGCATGACGAATGTTTTTCTGACTCTTCACAACACAACATCCTTATCTTCTTTACTTCTTTTTCTGTAGTGCGGGTTGTAACGTGGATAATCTGATATGTCCCCACCGGGATTCGAACCTGGGACCTTCCGATCTTGAGACCAGTGCTTAACTACTGGACTTCCTTCCTTCTTTATAAAACTATTTGTCATCAGCCTATGGTATCTCTGGTGTACTCACCAGCGAAGGCCCGTCCGACAGTGAGCTGTGTCCTGGTGAGCAAGGACCGCAGCATGGACCCCCGTCCACGGAGCACCCAGCGGTCTACAGGACACACGCTGAAAGCCTGCACCCGGATTAGGACTTCCCCCGCTGCCGCACCTGTTACCAAGGAGAAGATGCGTAAGAGCACTGACGTAAACAAACAGACTCACACTCAAAAAGCGTCCGAGCCGTGCTGTAAATACATGTACGTTAAGTTCTGTACATACATAAACTCACGCCTATTTCCCACCGGGGTAAGCCGAGACTATGGAATTCCATTGTAGTGTGTACCTCCACACCTATATTATATGCAAGTGCTCTATATCTCTCTATGTTATATACCACATTAACAGGCAGACAATAAACGACCGTCTTAGAAGAAACACGTCTCTTATTTAACTCCACAACTCTGGTGTCCCACAGTGCACCATTTGCTTCGATCGTAAGACACTTCTCTTGCTGCCCCCACATTCTTCAATCATTTCATACACGTCCAATGAGAGGTCCGTTATATACAAAGTGTATTATGTTACCTACAGAATAAGGATATTTTTGAATTTAAATTTGGAGTTTCGTTAGCGCGTTCTAGGCTTGCATTGAATGAATCGCCATCTGTTGGTTATAGGCGGAATTAGCTCGTCAACTGGTACCCAGTCATACCCCGGTCACTTCATAGAAATCACCTCGTTATACACAGACACTAGTTGACGTTATCGTACACGCGCACCTGTATGTGTGACGTCTGACGCCATACGATTGAAGACTAAAGTAAGACCGAGGGGGTGAGGTAAATCTAGCTCAGACGCTGGTGGGGAGCGGAGAGTTGCCGTTCTATACGTGAGCGTCCTCCAGCCTGCACTCACCCGGCGCCACGGCGTCCTCGACCAGTATGACGCTGTGGTCCGCGTGCGTGTGCAGCGCCCGCGCATGCGGCCCCGCGGGCGCCCGCGCCGCCAGCCGCAGCCCCAGCGCCAGCCCCGCGCCGCCGCCCAGCGCCGCGCCGCACACGAATATTATCATACTGCGGCGCCATACTGCGGAAGGGATATTACAACTTTACATCCCAATAGAACAAAACAAAATCAGAATCAGAATCAGAATCATTTATTCAACGTAATTATCATGGATAAACTTGTTGAAGGTCAATGTAACATATTTGAATTTACGTCATTTCGCAAGGTGTTATGGCTGAGGAGAAGAAATGACAAGAAACTGCAACAGCAACACATCTTTTAAATCAATGAGGGTACATTACAAGTTATTTAATAACTAGAGGAACACATTTAATACCAGACATTTTTATCATTTAGGTAATCATTAATCTTATAATAGGCTTTTTTACATAAAGTAAGCTTCACGTGAGCTTTAAATTTGTTCTCTGACAAATTTAAAATATTATCTGGTATTTTATTGTAAAAACGTATACATAACCCCAAAAAAGATGAATTTAATTTACTTAATCTAGAATTTTGAACAACAATTTTATTTTTATTCCTTGTATTGTAAGTATGCCTTTCTCAGTTTCTCGGAAGGAGAGATACATTTTTACGCACATACATAAAGTGTATAATAATATTTAATAAATTACCGGATACTTTCAAAGACTGTGAACTCAATAAGTTTCGCGTAGCAGTTAAAACTCTGGCTCTGAATACACAAATAACAGGATTTAGTTTTAAGTGTATAATTGAAAGAATGTATTATGTGTGTAGAATATTTCATTTCATTTCTTCGAACAATCAGGTGATTCAAGCCTGTAATGTCCTTACCAAGGGGCAGTCTCACAGAGTGGGCCAGAGTGGGTGAGTGGGACATAGTCGTGATAGGCAAATAGTAGTAATAGGCAGTCTAACTATGGATGCTTACCTCGGTCCTTGAACAGTGCGACAAGCTCCTCATAGAGCAGGACGGGCGACAATGGCGGCGCGCCTTCCTTCACCCGTCGTATAGCCTCTCTCGCCCACACCCCCGCCCGCGCCCTACTCTCCGCTATAAACTCGTGGTGCCATATCTCGTGGAATGCTTCACGAACCTAGAAGTTATCCATACATACTGTTAGGTACAACGGCCTCTGTGGTCCAGTGGTTGAGCGTTGATCTGACGATCCTGAGGCTCCAGGTTCAAATCCCACATATCTCTGCTTTAAACGCGGTAGGAACCCGTTATTATGTGTTTTAATTAACTACTTGGCCAGAAATGCTGGTACGACCGAAATATGCACAAACGCATTTATGTCGCACGTACTTAAATGACCTAGTCTTCATGAGAACAAAAGATTATTTAATTAAACCAAACATGACAGTAGGTAAATTGACGTCATGAAGAATATTAGTAGATATTTTATTATCTGTGATATTATTATTTACTTACATAGGTTTACGCTAAAAAGTCTATTACACGAGCAAGCAATGTCAAAAGCCTTTGTCATTGGTAAAGTCGGTAATTGACTTTACAAGTTATCTATCCTCTATCGTGTGGGTTGAGAGGTGGATAACCAACCTGAGCAACCTTGGTGTCAAGGTTATTATCAGGCCGCCAAAGGCCGCTGTCCTGGCTCATGTAACGACTACGTACATTAGTAAGTACTAACCGGGACCAACGGTTTAATCTGCCTTTCGAAGCACGGATAATCTTACTTTCGAACAATCGGGTGATCAGCCTGCAAAATCCTAACCAAACTCTCTAGTTTTGTTAGGATTTTGTGAAAACAAAAATTACATTTGTGATCTCTATCACAAATGTAATTTTTGTGATATGTACAAGTTTACAAGTTATTGAGAAGAGGCAAGATGATTGGACACGATGAATTTATTAAAAACATCATAGAAGGGAACAGGAACACATTACATGGAACAGATTAAAGAGAAGGTGAACGTCGTGTCCTATAAGAAAATTATAGTCAAAGAATTGGCCTTTGATAGACAAGGATGGAGAATACTACACCGACAAGAGCATGGCTCTTGAATTAATGATGATGATGACAAGTTATTGAAACCATCACCTCTACAAAACTAAGCTATATTTCTAATAACACATACCTACTTTATTTTGAACAAGGGGGTTAAAAAGGCCACATTGAAGCAATTCATCTAAGAAAGCAATATTGCTACTTGACATTTGAGGACAGAGAGAGACTCGAGGCCTTTGAAATGTGGTGTTGGAGGAGGATGGAAAGAATAAGTTGGACAGAAAGGGTTACAAATGAGGTAGTGCTAGTAAGAGTAAGGGAAAAGAGACAAATACTGAGAATTATTGAGGACAGAAGAGGCAAGATGATTGGACACCTAATAAGACACGACGAATTCATTAAAAACATCATAGAAGGAAAGCTAGAAGGAAAGAGAGGAAGGGGAAGACCAAGAAGAGCTTACATGGAACAGATTAAAGAAAAGGTTAACGTCGTGTCTTATAGGGAAGTCAAGGAATTGGCCTTTGATAGACTGGAATGGAAAATGCTACACCGACAAGAGCGTGGCTCTTAAATTGATGATGATGATGACATTTGACTGCATTGCGCACTTACTTTTATATATGCGCAAATGTCAAATTGCAATATTGCTTTTTTTAGACGAATTGCTTAGATATGGCCTTTTTAATCCCCCAGGTTTTTACGTGATATAGCTACGTATAATAATTACATAAATGGGATAAGTACCTAATTACGGATTTATGCTACGAATTACGGCGTCTTCATTCAAAACTGGGCTAATACTTTTGAATATTAACTAATGAACGAGGATAAATATCAACACCCGTTTTCTAATATGTTAACTCAAACATTCTTTGACTCCATCGGTTGAGCCAACCATAAGGAACACCTTGAACTCAGCTCAAAATTGGTATTCGAGTTTATTTCAGTGAGGTTGAGTGCAGAAAAGACGTCATTATTTCCGTATTATTATGTTGGCAGTATGACATGCTCATAGACGAGGATATATATTTTATGTCAAAAACATCTATATAACACACACATTCCCGAGAATATTTTTTTTAATTAATTGAATTTTGCATTTCCGAAGGTATGTGACCTAACCTGTATTGGGCTGGTTTTCCTTTCGCGGGTTGGAAGGTCAGACAGGCAGTCGCTTCTGTGAAAAACCGGGCCTGATATATTTTCAGGTTAGGTAAGCGGACCATATGAAAAACGGGATAATGCTAGGGACATGATGATGAGGATATAGATGTTCTCTCCATCTTAGGCCTCGTCAATGCCTTCAGGCAAGTCTGGGGCCAAGAGCAAACCCATCAAAGGTAAAAAAAGATGTCAACTTAAATTACCGAAATGCTCAGCGGAGGCCGAGTCGAATGGAGGAAGTTTGGAGTTAACATTTTAGAATACGGGTGCAAATTTTTCCGCCTTTTGTCTGGACTCCTAAAGTTTCGAACTACATAATATATTGAATGGTAACCTGTACAGCCAAAAAGAAAAAGTTCTGCCGCAGCTTGAATCTGTAGCACAGGTAATTCTGGCACAAACAAGAATAATACCACAGATTAGGTAATTACTACGTAATGGGTGAATATCAAAATTTCAAGTCTGGTGGCGAAATTTCATAGTATTTTTTCGTGAAAAATTGGGTTCCGACATGAAATAGATCCTAAAGGATCCTCGGTTCCGACATAAAAAGGATCCTTTTGGATCCCAATTTTTCACGAAAAAATTATGACAGTTCGCCACCAAACTTGGCACATTTTGATATTCACCCTAATACAGTATGGTCAGTGACTCAGTGGGTAGGCCCGCTACATGGTGGACCGACGATCTGGTGAAGGTCGCGGGAAGCTGCTGGATGCGGGCAGCGCAGGACCGATCGTTGTGGAGATCCTTGGGGGAGGCCTATGCCTAGCAGTGGGCGTCGTACGGCTGACAATGATGATGATGATGATGATGACTGTATGGTCGCCTTCTAGTGATAACCTCGTAAGCGCCTGCTAGAAAAATCACTTTCAGATGTGATTTTTCTTAACAAAACCACGCGAAAGACAAGCCACTTTTAGGTAATCCAGGTAAAAAATTGAGGACTCAATTTTTACGCGAATTGAAATTAATTGACAGAAATTGAGGTTTTTTGTGAGGAAAATTCTATATGAATATGACTTTTCAAAAAAGCACTTACGTGGTTTTTCCTACGAGACGATGATATAGAACGGACACCCTCCGCTCCGCACCAAGTCGGATTGGTGCCGAGCAAGATTTACCTCACCCCCTCTGCTGGGTCTAACTTTAGTTTAAACGGCGCAAGACACCACGCTTCACCAAGATTTCTGTTAGACCAACGTGATAAGTGCTGAATCGGTGTCTACAATGAACCAACTGTGTTCAATATTCTTTATTTGCATATAACGAGGGTGTGTTAATTGAGGGGAGGCTTGCGCTTAATTATATTCCATTCTATACATTTGCGATGGACCATGAGCTGAATCCCCCCTCCCCCGCCCCACCCTCAGAATTCGTTACGACGTTACTTACACCGCGTACAAGTACGTACGGTCACGAGCAATAATATGTATACACTTTGGTACCATGTCACATTAACTTTTTTGACAAATTGAACTGTAAGTCTCACTAAATGTCAAATATGTTAGTGCGACAGAGTCCTAAAGTGGGTACACTATATTGCTCATGACTGTACCCGTTTGGCTACCTGTGTCCCTCAATATTTGGTATGATGTCACTAACACCCTGTATAGGCTGTTTATGAATGAATGTTAAGATGGTGATGGTGTGTTAAGTTGAACACGCACCTAGACGCGCCACAGGAGCAGAAATCATAGCATTTTGCGGCAAAATGCGGGTCGTGCGGGTCGTGCGGCTCGGGTAGGTGCGCAATGTTGCATACTATGTCATAAAAAGATTTATAAAATGCGATAACTTCACCGCGTGCGGGTACTGGGGTGCGTCTAAATGCGCGTTCACCTTTAGTGACATTAAATAATGCCCTGTATAGTTAGGTATAACTTTATTTACCTTTCTGAACGCATCCACAGTTTGGTTTACGATGTCCTGGACTCTGGATTTGCTACTACCTGCAGCGGATTTTGCTGCTTCCTTGAAAAAAAATTATATAATAAATAATTTAACCTAATTACTGATAACGCGGCAGTATGGTCTGTGATCTTAGCCTGTCCTGAGTGAAAGACAGATAAAAAAATTAAGGATTTAAAAAAATATATATATTTATGCAAAAGACTACATACCCCGTCAGTACAGACAATTTTGTGTCATTTGGAAATTAAAATCTACTAGAGGACTAAATAGAGGACTGGTTTGTCGAAATGTTTTTTATCCTATTTAGTTTTTTCGGAGAAGTTCTTACCCTCCAGATTATCCCAAACAAACAGAAGACAAACAATCTTTTATATACTATAACTTGGTTTATATTTAACCTGTGATATAGGTTTTTGCATGCAGCACTGAATTTTACTTTATGACTTTGAATTCATGTTTGAGTTATTGATACTTCACATCACGACATGATTTCCAGGACATGAATTTAATTTAGATATGTGTGGGTTTGAGGAAAGTCTTATTGGAATTGTTAAACATAATTCATAATGACAAGTTTATTATTTGGCAAATGTATTGAAAGCATAAAATCAATGCAACAGATGCACTTGAGTTTTAGTTGTAGTAGTAATGAAACTATTTTAAACTTATTATGTAAGTTCAGGGTCATTACAGTACTAAATAGGGCAATGATGCCAATGACGTTTGGGTCATGAGAAAAAAAGCAGTTTGTATATAAAAAGGTTTGTTTTGTCAAATAAAACGAATGTGAAGGAACGAAACGCGCGCGCGAAAGTACTAGGACAACATAACCTAATAGCAGTTACTTACTTGTAAAGCATCGAATTTTTCGCCGGCTCTTAGCTTCAGTTCATCCATATCAGGGCACCACGAGGTACTAGGGGTCCAGCCTAAACCATACTGACAATTAATTCGCAAGAAAACTTTAACCTTTGGACGGAATTCGTCCTAAATACGGGCACTCCTAAAATAGACCGATATGTCATTCAAAGTCGGTTATTAAACTTTCAATGGAAATAATACTAAGCTGAAACGATTTAAAGGTTATTTTATGTGCGTTTTGTATGAAAATACTGAGAAATATTACAATAAAAGTCATTTTTACCTTATCCAAACATAACCCCTTTTCGTTCGAACGATTTTGACAGTGACGTTTATAAATGTCAGCTGACTGCTAGGTGTGTTTTTGATGCAATGTTGGCGTAGAAATAACGTTATAATTATATAACATCGTTATTTTGATGTCAACGTTTCATTTACTGTCGTTATTAAGTAGTATTATTATGTTAAGTAAAAAACACTGTTTGGAAATCACGTGAATAACGCACACATAATACTAGAATTTCCAGACTACGTTCCCAAAAAAAAAATGTAGATGGCGCTGTACAGCATGGATATTAGACATATTCATCTTTGTTTTGGGTATAAAAGATGACCCTTGTTATTCAATCCGTGTTGCTCTATGACCCAGGTACAACACATCGTCCACCCATTATTAAATTGATTAAAATAAAGAGAAGCAATATAGGTAGCAACAAAATTCTATACATCATCATCATCATTAATTCAACAGCGACGCTCTTGTCGGTGTAGCATTTTCCATGCTACCTCTTGCATTCCGCCTCGCAGTACTTTGCCTGACGCGAGTGGGATAGTGCCCAGAGTAGTTTATTTCAAAGCCGTATTAGGACTCCTATCCTCTGCCTCTGAATAGTAGTACTGACAGTTACGGCTGCGTTCTGTCAGGTTCCAGGTTACAGTTCCGGTGACTTGCCCCTTCCGTCCTACATTGCCGTACCGATGGCTCCCATCTCCGCCTTCGTTGCTTCGTTGCGGCAACCGTTGAGGTCTTCACAATTCAAAAAAGGCAATGGTTGGTTCTACATTATACCCCGTAGGTCTGGGTCCCTATCCAAACTCAGCCACTTTCTCACTCTAGCTTACTGAAGTGAAATTGATAATTATATTCTTAGACATCGCCTCATAACAGCCTCGGTGGTCTAGTGGTTAGAGCGTTAGGCTCACGATCTGGAGGTCCGGGTTCGATTCCCGATGGGGACTTTGTCGAAATCACTTTGTGAGTAAGGACTTTTCAGGCTTGAATCACCTGATTGTCCGAAAAAGTAAGATGATTCCGTGCTTCGGAGGGCACGTTAAGCCGTTGGTACCGGCTATTAGCCGTAAAAACACATCCACCAACCCGCAGTGGAGCAGCGTGTTGGAGTATGCTCCATACCCCCTCCGGTTGATTGAGGGGAGGCCTGTGCTCAGCAGTGGGACGTGTGTAGGCTGTTTATGTAAAAACGTAATTAATACTTACTTAGTTTGGAACAAAAATATCTTAAGAGTTTCTTATTAGACCTTACAAAAGAAATACTTTGAAAATCGTGCACGATGTTCTATATTTGACATGCACCAAGTTCTCAAAAAATAAACCATTTTTTTTTTATATGTCTTATATTATAATATTACAGTAATAATGTTGCCATTGTGTACAATTTATTTGTCTAATTCCAGTGGTATAGCATTGTCACCGCTGTCTGCACTCTCCACCGCTTCGTGGTCACTATCGTTGAGAACTTTGTCAATCCACGTTCTACTGTATGATACCTGAAAATTTCGATAAGATTAAAAATATACGCAAAGGTAGAAGCAGGCCAAGAAATGGGTGCTTTTGGGAAAGAGTAGAAAGATATCGCAAAGAGGAATCGGAAAATACTTTGGAGTAGGAAGGGAGAGTATAAGACAAATTCAAGCTTGACCGAAAGCTTTAAGCGTAATAAATACAAAAACAATTCACTTCTCGAAGTCACAGCTCATTTTAGTAATACCTAATAGGACAAAGTATAGTAAATACCTTAGCAAAAACCCCTGGTTTGGACTTGTAAGCACACTCTTCGGTTCCAGAGAAAAGAGCGATGCCATATAATGTACCCGCTCGATTCATCCCGCTAAAATGCACAGCTGGATCGCCAATGTCGCCCTGTGGATATTGTGCTTTTTTATCAGGTATATTTAATATATATTAACATAGTATAATCGAAATTCACTGCTTTCTACTGCTGATGTGGTAGATATAACACCAAGCTTGATACTGTGGCTTTAATTTATAGAAAGAGGTTCGTACCTAATTACAATGTTGTTAAAAACAGTCTACATAACTTGGATTACTACTGTTTATTTCACTAAGTACCTACATAGATTTTTTTAATCTTAATTATCGTTTTCGTCACAGGGACTGTAACCTGGATCTTGACAGAGGGCAGCAGTAACTGTCAGTACTATTCAGAGGCGGAGGACAGGAGTCCTAGTATGGCTTTGTAATAGACTACTCTGGGCGCCATCCCACTTGCGTCAGACAGAAAACTGCGGGGCGGAAGGCAAGAGGGAAACCACTGCCTTATTTTTCCCTAAAAAAGTAGCATGGAAACTGCTGCACCGACAAGAGCGTGGCTCTTAAATTGATGATGAATTATCGTTTTATAAATAATTAACCAATTTATAAATCGAATACTAACAGCACACAAAGCGATGCCTTTGACAATGCTCTGAAGGCACATGTGATCGTGTTGGAGATGGTAGTCGCTTCCGTAGATCAGTCTGCATTCGGATCGTGGAATTTCTCGGACGATCATGCGCCGAAGCTCTTGGTTCTCACCCTCACGAATTTGACCAGACACCTGTGGGAGAAAGTGGTATAAAACTCTTTAAAAGTACATAATTCACATCATACTGGTTAATTGGTTGTCCTTAATCATCAAATTCAGCATACATCAATTTTGACGTGATTATTGTAGATTTGCCGCAGATGGCATTAACTACTTGGCCGGACAAATGGGGAGCGCTGAAGGCTCTCACCCGGTATAACATTTAAGGGCCTGAGGGTGCCCAGTTAGGCGCGGACCTCGGGTCAGGGCGTTGTCTGAGAAGAAAAATATTTGAAAGAATTAATCGACCCTAGTGGATCGATAGCGATAAGCGCTGAATGAGGGAAATCGTCGACCGCGCCGGCGGGGTCGGTATCGGGGTCCTGAAGTGTTTGGTGTCGCGAGCTGATTGGCTGCCTCTATGGCTAGAGAACAACAAGTAGCAAAAGTTGGTATATATATATGCTAAACAGTTGGCATTACCACAGATCCAAAACCAGTAACAATGGTTTCTCCAAACACAGGTGGCATGTCTGCATCAGCTACTGCCACTGCTACAGGCTGCATGCGGCTTGACGGCGTTATAGGGATGTTTACCTGCAGACATTTTAGAATTCAAATATTATATGAAAGGAGCCTCTGGTCTAGTGGTTAGAGCGTCAGGCTCACGATCTGGAGGTCCGGGTTCGATTCCCGATGGAGACATGGTCGAAATCGCTTTGTGAGACTGTCCTTTGTTTGGTAAGGACTTTTCAGGTTTTATTGCTGAGGTGGCATTTTTATAATGCAAGCTTAGGGAAAAAATGCTATTTAACATTAATAAGGCGTGATTTTGACATTCCTATTTCCAGTAACGAGCGACAACTAGTTAAAAAAAAATTGACCATCTGCACATTATGGGCTCGTTCACTAATACCAGGCGACATGTGGACAACTGGGAGGTTAAAATGGCCACATCGAAGCAATTCATCTTAAAAAGCAATTTTGAAATTTGACATTTGCGCAAAGTGCGCAATGCAAACAAATGTCAAATAGCATTATTGCTTGTTTAGATGAATTGCTTGGATGTGGCCATTTTAACCCCCCTGTACCTTGATCATAGCCAAATTGTGTTCAGGATAGTACTGATCCATTCTGTAATCTGGATGTCGTTTGAGATCGATCACAGAGAGTATTCTGCCGCCGAAGTCTCTAAATACTGATCCCATGCGCACGGATACTTCCTCCTTGGTTACACTGCGAAAGAAAGTATTAAAAAAAAAATGTTTTAAACAGCTACATAAGTATGTGGTCCTAAAAAAATGTACTTACACAACATTTTAGTTTTAAGAAGCATCAGCTAAGTTAGGTGTTCGACAAGTCGTTGAAAAGACAGAAAAATAACTTACTAGTCAAAGCATTGAGCTGCTGTCAAAACCCATTGCTTTCCAACTATCGCACCACCACACCAGTGCTTACCATGTAATCTGATAAAAAAAACATATTAATGTTGTTAGAAACTCATAGCTTTCATACAGCGAGAAAGGAAATTATGTTTCTAGACTTGGCGAAAATGCTACAATGCACCTGAAATTAATTAAAATCCGGTCCGCGGAGGCTCGTGTTTAAAATACATTACTTACAGTCATGAGAAATATAATGTACCCAATTTAGGACTCTGTCGCACTAACATATTTGAAATTTAGTGAGACTTACGGTTCAATTTGTCAAAAAAGTTAATGTGACATGGTACCAAAGTGTATACATATTAATGCTCGTGACCGACGTACTTAATTAAAACATGGACAGTCAGTCATGGTCAGTCTGGAATGTACCATAAGATTATACAAGATGTTAGTGACATCGTAACGAAAACTTTGAGGGATGATTCAGACTACAATTCTGAGTTGATATCAAGTGGAGTTTTCTATCGCAAAATTATAGAATTGAAAATATTAAAAAAAAAAAACTAAAAAAAAAAAATATTTGCGACAGAAAATTCCACTTGATATCAACTCAGAATCATGGTCTGAATCATGCCCCTCAGTATTCGTTAAGATGTCACCTGTATATACATTTATTGAGGACGTCCACCACCGCTACATGACTGTTACGACCAATATTTTGCATTTTTTTTCCGTTCCTATTAATATGTGATATTTTTTTTATCATATATTTATTAAATCCACCACAGGCTTCGTCAAAAAGGAACTAAAAACAAGAATAAACCATAAATCCACAAAAGTTTCGTCAAATGTGTATGTGATATTGTGTAAGTTTTTTTTTCTACTGTTTTTGTATTGTTACTGTGGCATCCTCTAATAATAAATGAATGAAGGCCAACTTTGAACCGGGTACGAGAGGGGGCAGTATTTTAGACTGACCTGCAGTGTTTGTTCAATAATTTAAAATGTTTTAATTAATAGTAATTTTAATTTATAAGTGACAAATTGTATTTAAATGCTATAAATAAATTTATGAATAATAAATACTTTCTTTCTTTCTTACATAATCCAGACAAAGACAGAGATAACAAGTAATGGACTAAGTAATTAAAAAGAAGTTACCTTATTGAAACAGTAAACGGATAGTCTTCAAGACAAACCAGTCCAGTCTCGGTGGTCAATCTCTTTCGTCTTATATGAGTGAGGTCTTCCTCCATTTTAGGTGGGAACTCGCATTCCAGGTCCGCTCTGGACGTCGTCGCAGACGTCGACCGATGTTGTTGTGGTGTACTTACTATGCCAGCTGTAAATAAGATATAATATAATACAAGGTGTTAGTGGTGGATTTAATGCTGTTTTTTTTTTTGCTTAAATATTATGATAAAAAAATATCCTCACCGACGGACGTACGGGACGTGTGGACGTCCTCAATAAATGTCATATTACGTCATTCAAATGTTAAAGAATGAACCATAAAATAAACAGGGTGTTAGTGACATCGTAACGAAAACTTTGAGGGATCATTCAGACTATGATTCTGAGTTGATATCAAATGCAATTTTCCGTCGTAAAAGTATGAAAGTATGAGATTAAAATAATTTAAAAAATACAAAATTTTTCATGAATTTTCCGACAGGAAATTCCACTTAATACCAACTCAATATCATGTCTAGAATTTTCTCCCTCAGTATTCGTTACGATGTCAATATCCCCCATACGTACTCGTACTTGTAACGAATTCTGATGGGGATGATTCAGCTAATTATGGTAAAGGTAACTTTAGAATTGAAAATAATAATACGCGACGGACAATTCCATTTGATATTATCTCGCAATTATGAGTTGAATCATCCCCCTCAGTATTCGTTACGGTGTTACTAACACCTTTTATATTCTTCTTCTTCTATTGTGTGGGTTGTGAGGTGGATGACCAACCTCAATAACTCAGGGCGAGTGTATAACTCTGGTTATAGTATATAAATGTATGTCATGTAACGCCTTCCGACCTCCGTGGTTCAATGGTTGAGCATTGAGCTCGCGATCTGGAGGTCCCGAGTTCGAATCCCGGTGAGGACATATTACAAATAAACACTTTCTGATCCCTAGTTTGGTCAGGACATTACAGGCTTATCCGTGCTTCAGAAGGCACGTTCAGCTGTTGATCCCGGTTACTACTGGTGTAAATACGTTAGTCGTTACATGAGCCATGTCAGAGGGCTGTGGCGGGTCAATAGTAACCCTGACACCATTTGATTTGGGTTGATGAGATCGGTCATTGAGTTCACAACCCATAGGTACGAGAGAAGACATTTTAGGTTTTTTGTTTGTTCTACTTAAAATTGCAATAGAAAATCTTACCACTGTCAACATTATAAACACTTAAACTAGTTAAAAATAAAAAAAAGACTAAACAACTTTTGGATCGACTCATTATTCGGCCGAGTCATCTAAAAATGTTCATAATTATTTCCGTTAAAATAAAAACGCAGTCGACTTTGTGAAAAAACGTTCAAAATGACGGAAAGCTTATACGTTTCTAATCTTTGTTTTCGCTTGGGAAAAGCAGCAAAGATTGTTTAATACTGTTGTGTAATTTCAATGGGGTAATTTATAAAACATACTTACATCAGAGTTGGAGAGAAATGCTAAATTGCTACAGGAAATAACTCATACTCGTTAGAAAATCGACCAAGAAACGACCCAAATTTTTATGGCCGATGATTGCCTGCAAGAAACTGACTTAGCACTGCGCCCTTGTACGGTCACGAGTACTAATATGTATACACTTTGAAACCATGTCACATTAACTTTTTTGACAAATTAAACCGTAAGTCTCATTAAATGTCAAATATGATAGTGAGACAGGGTCCTAAAGTGGGTACATGATATTGCTGAAATTTTTTTTTTAATTTATTGACTGTACTGAAATTGAAACTGAAGAAACTGCCTTTGTACTGAAATTATATTTATAATTAATTTTGTGTCTAATAAAATATAAGTACTTTAGTAGGTTGCCTGGAAGAGATTGCTACCTTAGCAATAAGGCCGCCTGTTGTACTACCAATTTAATTATAATACTAATGTATTTTTAATGTGATTCAAGTGCAATAAAGAGTCTTTGTATTGTATTGTATTGTATTGTACTTTTTTATTCGATTTTGTCCAACCTTCTCTACGCCTGTATTTTTTGTTGGAATAGAACTTGGCTCCCTTTCTACGCATATTTTCATTTATAATTATTACTTGTTTTGTATAGAATGTTTTGAAATGTTTTGAACGCAAATTCTAATGGCTAGACCTCGACCATTATAGACGGCGATACGGCTCACCACCTTTCGCGTTGGTCTAATAGAAAGCTCGGTGATGTGTGGGTACTTAGTTCATCTTTCGATGGATGTACCTCTGACTACCCCAAAGTCATGAGCTTATGTTATGTTGTTATGTCAAGTTTTTTTTTAAATTAACTGTTGTTATTATACTCGTTTTAGTGGACTGAATTTCATTTCTGAACGCAAAATCTTATTCATTGGTAAAGGGCCACCAACCTTTCAAACCTGCAACCAGGGGGTTTAAAATGGCCACATCGAAGCAATTCATCTAAGAAAGCAATATTGCAATTTGACATTTGCGCGTATAAAAGTAAGTGCGCAATGCAAACAAATGTCAAATAGCGATATTGGTGCTAATTCCTGTAAATACCATCTAATTTTATTTTAGGTTATATCTGTCATTTTCTTATCCGCCGAAAAGGAAAGGGACGGGTAATCGACAAGCATAAAATTTATGGAACACACGTCAATTTTAAGCACAAATCTAAAACAACCGTCTAAAAATTCGCCCGGGTTATTCATTTATTTACTCATTCTTCCTAAAATTAAGAGCTGTCAATCATCCGTCCCTTTCCTTTTCGGCGGATAAGAAAATGACAGGTATAACTTAAAGTAAAATTAAGAGATTGCTTTCTTAAATTTAGGCAATAAACTTCTTGTTATGTAAGTTTTGCGCTTTTTTACTACCGGGAATTTTTTTCGGGATTCAACGGTTACTTGCAATAAAGATATTATTTATTCCCAAAGTGGGAACATTCCAGGCATCACTGTGCAGGATGTCGGGCATCTGATTACATGTGGCTCTGCCCACCCCGTTAGGGGTTACGGATGTAATATTAGGTACCTATAAACTAGCCATGATGGTGTAGTAGTATGCTGTGTTTTCTACTCTGAACTGGGGGGTTAAAATGGTCACATCAAAGCATAGATGAATTGCTTCGATGCGGCCTTTTTTTAAATGTTCATCAGGCATCTAATTTAATGTTGATTTTGTGTTTTTGTTTTTTTTTTATTGATACGTAAATTTTATTAATGATTTTTAATTTTAATTTCTTGTTTATAATTTTTATGTATTTGTACTTTTATTTTTTAACAATTTTTGTACTTATTTCGTGTTTATTATTATTTATTTTTTCTATGGACATTATTATTTGACATTGAATTTGAATTTAACCCCCCTGAGTACATTCTTGGGAACACTGACCCCGCATGCCACTGTTGATACGAAGTCCTAAGATGGATTACGATTAATATGGTAATATTATGAATTCTTACTTATATTATTTTGTCTTATTCTCATTAACAAAATAGGTGTAAAGATAGAACAATTGTGTGAACATTTTCTTTCACACACTTATTTTTCCTATTTTCGTGTCGTTGGAACTACAATAATTTCATTGTTCGACTGCATTTCTTTCATTGTTCTATACCAAACTCTTCTATTTAGGTATGTAATATTATTCTATTGTTCGAAACGAATACTTAACACCTGCATTTGTTACAAGCAATTTTAGTCTGACCATATGGTTACGAGTGAAATACTCTTTTAGTGAAATAATGTTGAGATAGTAATTTTACAGTCAAGCGCTAAGATGTGTCAGTTTTTAGTTGTTTTTATACATATTTTAGTTTTAGTTAGCGGATTAAATAGCCAACAGGATTATGGGAAGGATCCTAATGAATATAGTGACGAAGATTCAGAGTCGGTTAGCAATGAGGTGGTGACAAAGTGCTCGAAAAAGATTGAAGCAACAATCGTGAACGCTACGGAGTCAACCGTCACTTTTAGTGGAAGAAGCGATTCTGACGTCACAGAACAATACAAAGAGATGGAAAAGAATGGTAAGATAATAACTACTCTAGTCATAGAGGCGGCCGATATCGACCCCGCCGGCGTGGTCAACGATTTCATTCAGCGTTTATCGCTATGGGCCCACTAGAGACGATTAGTTCTTTCAAATAAAATACTCTCCTTTAAAGCTATTTTAACACAAGTTTTGAGTATTTTTTCCGCTACCTGTTACTGCGTGTAACTAATGTCGATTCTATTACGTTTGTTTGTCTTCATTTCTATTATGAGCACACAGGAAATCCTGGTAGAGCCAGCTTCTTGGTTTATTTACTTAACCTTATTTACTAAAATAATTAAAGTGTTATTCTAATTTTTATTGATGGTTTCCAAATAAAGAATATAGGCAGTACAAATAAAAACGCAGATGGCGCTCCACACATTCTTTGACAATCTTGGTAGTTCATCAGGATAAGCACGGATTCTGCGCGATTTTTTTATTTATTATTTATTGTATGTATCGAGGGCTTCGACCAATAGCCATACGACATTTATCTACACTTAGATTATCATTCGTTGTAATTCGCGACACATGGGACATGGAATCCGTGCCGCTTGTACTGAGTTTTACATAACATAACATAAACAGCCCATATACGTCCCACTGCTGGGCACAGGCCTCCCCTCAATCAACCGGAGGGGGTATGGAGCATACTCCACCACGCTGCTCCAATGCGGGTTGGTGGAGGTGTTTTTACGGCTAATATCCGGGACCAACGGCTTAACGTGCCCTCCGAAGCACGGAATCATCTTACTTTTTCAGACAATCAGGTGATTCAAGCCTGAAAAGTCCTTACCAAACAAAGGACAGTCTCACAAAGTGATTTCTACAATGTCCCCATCGGGAATCGAACCCGGACCTCCAGATCGTGAGCCTAACGCTCTAACCACTGTACTGAGATTTATAAAAGATTTTTTTTTAAACCCTTGAAACGGGATATGATCTAAACATAAATTCAAACTCATAAAGTCGAATTCAGTCACTACGATGCAAGCCATGACTTCAGGAAGATCATGTTTTTCATCCACAGCACTAAACTACACGGGCAAGATACCCTGCAGGAACCCTCCGCACGCTGAGAAGAGTGAAGAGGACCGCTCCTCCACAACCCTCATCAATTATCCCTTCTCTGTCTCCATTCAGAGGAAGGGGGCCCACTACGCTACTGGTGCCCTGGTGGACAAGAGATGGATTCTTAGCTCTGCTGGAGAGTTCTATAAGTAAGCTGCTTTTAGCTCTCGTAGGATTATAGTCACGGACAACAAACACTTCAAAACCCCGATGCCGACCCCGCCGGCGTGGTCGGCGGTTTCCCTCATTCAGCACTTATCGCTATCGACGCACTATGGTCGATTAAATCTTTCAAATATTATCCTCTCAAACGACGCCGTGAGCGAGTCCGCGCCCAACTGGGCTCCCTCAGGCCTGTTGTCACGTTAAGAAAACGGAGTTTTTTGGCTAGTGAACAGCCTTAGCCAAGTTGCAAACGATTATGACAATCGACAGTGACAGAATGAAATGGAGTGTCATAATCATATATCATAAACAGTATACCATACCTATATCACCTATACCATACCTATATCATAAATCATACCTATATACGTCCCACTGCTGGGCACCGGCCTCCCCTCAATCAGCCGGAGGAGGTATGGAGCATACTCCACCACGCTGCTCCACTGCGGGTTGGAGGAGGTCACTTTATGTTTTTAATTCTGTCTCAAGTGAGTTTGAGATTGTTCGGACATTTACATAGGTATCTAAGCGCATGGCAGTGCGCGGGCCAAGTTCCCGCAATACCCCCCCCCCCCCCCCCCCCCACCCTTTTGGCGGGATAAGTTGCGAATTTGTTGCATGATAATAATATTTTTTGAGTTGGACGTGTGTGGAGTATCTTCCTTTACAATGTATTTCCATCCCGTATTATTTCCAAGCACTTTTTTCATTCCTTCCATTCATTTCAGCGTAAGAGAATCCATAAAACTCCTGAGAGCACGTCTGGGCTCCGTGGATTGCAAGAAAGGAGGCACGTTAGTTCCTCTTAAGCGAGTGGAGATCCACCCATCATACATCTATGGACAACCAAACTTCGACTTGGCTCTATTAAGGATGGCTCAACCAGTGGACTATACAGACTTCATCAGGCCAATTGGGTTGTCCAAAATCAGAACGAGGGTCATCAGTGCTAAGTTTATGACGACTTACTGGCCTAGACTTATTGTGAGTATTGGAAACATTATGCTACTAGCTTTCCATGAGGAAAAAAAAGGACCTGTCAAATCTTCAGGAATCTAAGGTTTCTAAGGAACCTGAACCTGACAAACCTAAAGTTCCTGAAGATTTGAAAGGTCCTTTTTTAAAGAAGCGACTGCCTGTCTGATTGTATATCATGTACCTACCCGCAAAAAAAAGAACACCATCGTAACAAACGTCCTTCATTCAGACATAGTGTTTGTCGTCGCGAGGCGATGGGGCTTAGATCACGTAACACGAGTATCACGATGTTTATCGTCGCTGAACTAACGAATAAAGTCTGGAAAAAAACAGAAAGATAAAAGCTCATTAAGGCGTGCACATCTTGTGCTACTGATTTATTGAAAGCTAGGGAAATATGGGACTTTCGAAGAGGTGGAAGAAGAAACAGAGAATTGGTTCCTTCGCCGGATTAGACGCGAATAAAATTATAGAATGCGTTCAGCTGCTTATCTACCTGGGTATGGCGTAAACGCCGACCGAAGGATTGAGTCCTTTTTAAGTCCATTATGAGCAACGCGACGGGCTGACCATCTCTCCACAGTCCATACAATGTAGCGCCCTATCTCACTAGGACATTATGGTGGCGCGACCGTCTGCAGTCGTATAAACGCTACTTCACCTGCGTCATGGTTAACAGCATACATTTAGATGAAGGCGCGACTGAGAGGAATAGAAGCTTACAACACGTTCAGTTGCTTCTCTTTTCGGGCATGTCACAGGACAAGTAAGATCCGGCAGAGAGACTGTGTTCTTTCTAACATAACGGACTGGGTCTATGAGATGACCCTTCTCATTGTGACCATAAGGTTCATCATGTCCATCTTATGACTTCGTATCAACCCTGGCTGCAGGTTGTCTTTGATTGTTTACGGATTAGGGTTTCCTGGCGTGATTGTATGTACCTGAGTTATTTTGGATAGTTTTTCTTCTCTGTCCTTAGGTCAACGGCAAAGTCCTACCGACAACAGCCCAGGAGCGTATAAAACAGAACAGCATGAGGGTGTCTACACAAAGACTGATCCCCCGGGACAAATGTCTCGTCGTGATGCAAATGAGGAACACCTCTCTGGACGACTCTACTCTCTGCTTGAAGCCGTTCGTCACACATCACAGCGTTTGTATGGTGAGTTGGTGCCGCGGTTACATGAACCTTATGGATTAAAGCAATTCTTCTGAAAAGCAATATCATTGACATTTGTGCACATAATTTAGGGTATACCTAAAAGTAAGTGCGCACTGGGGGGTTAAAATGGCCACATCGAAGAAATTCATCTAAAAAAGCAATATTGCAATTTGATATTTGCGCATATAAAAGTAAGTGCGCAATGCAAACAAATGTCAAATAGCTCCCCTGATGATATCAAAAGGCAGTATTCGTTTTTAAATGAAAATATTAGTGTTCATTCCGACGAACATCCACCATAGTGGCGTTCTTTTACAACAAACAATTTATGTTCCATTCTATCAATTGCGTGTGGCCTTTTTAACCCCTAGGGATCCTCAAATGAATAGTAAATTAAAAGGCTGCTAGATACTGAGGGTGCTGACGATTGTGAGAAATTTAATCCAGTCCAGTAGGGGATAATAGGATTAAAGAAGTGAGAAGGCGTTTAGTCAAAAAAAGCAACATTTAGATGAAGGCGCGACTGAGAGGAATAGAAGCATACAACACGTTCAGTTGCTTCTCTTTTCGGGCATGTCACAGGGCAAGTAAGATACGGCAGAGAGACTGCGTTCTTTCTAATAATGCGGACCTTCCTTCCTTCCTTCCTCCTGGACGGTTCCTTCGGACGGCTGATCCTTGTCATTGTGACCATAAGGTTCATCATTATCTTTCTTATGACTTCCTATCAACGTGGCTGCAGGTTGTCTTTGATTGTTTACGGATTAGGGATTCCTGGCGTGATTGTATATACCTATGTTTTGTCTCTTTCAGCCGGACTCCGGAGCACCTGTGGTTGCGGAAGACGGCCTATGGGGCATCACGTCAGGGTGGGTGTCCAGCGATTGCATCAGCAACCCCAGTCCGACTGTCTTCAGTCGTATATCCTCGTTGGTCGTGAGAGCTTGGTTGGACACACAGCTGCTTAATATACTTTAACCGCAGAATAAAGAGTAATGCTACATACTTACGTATAGAATGGTAACTCTTCCCCCCGCACCAATTCGTATCGGGCGCCGTCAGCCCCTCTGGGTCTTACTTTAGTCTTTAGAGTAAGGGAGACAGCGCGCGGAATGTGTCTCGCTCACACATACGCGTTAGGTTACACATTTTTTTTTTGTATGGAGTGTCTGGGATGTGCTTTTACAGTATGTTGCGTGACGATTCTGCCAACCCTGTGAAGATGATAGATAATATATATAGTATAAATGTCATCATCATCATCATCATCAATTTTAGAGCCACGCTCTTGTCGGTATAGCATTTTCCATTCCAGTCTATCAAAGGCCAATTCCTTGACTTCCCTATAAGACACGACGTTAAACTTTTCTTAATCTGTTCCATGTAAAAATGTAGAATAAAAAAATACAGGTTATGTACGTTTTTTAGATTTATGGTAAATATTCTTTTTATAAAAAAAAACTTAACTTACATTTAATTTGGGTATAATTTATAACAAGGAGTAATCCGGCCAACGGCAAATCTACAATAAATGACGACAAAAAAAATGTACAAGGATATTTGAGCTTTGTTAAGTGTAAAAATCTTTGCAATATTTAAATTAGGGACTTTGTAGGTTACGTTTCTCTAAACTAATATTGATGGCGCTGTACAGATTTCCTTCGTTTAACCTTCTAATTTCATGGATAACAGACATATGCATCTTTTATCTTTGTTTATAGGTTGTAGCATAATTCTATACATACATACATAAACTCACGCCCGTAATCCCAAATGGGGTGGGCAGAGCCACAAGTAATCAAAGACAACTTGCAGCCACTGTTGATACGAAGTCCTAAGATGGATATGATGAACCTTATGGTGATAAGGGATCAGCCTATCGCCCATAACATTAGTCCATCATGTTAGAGGACGCAATCCCTCTGTCGGTTTTTACGACATGCCCGGGAAGACAAGCAGCTGAACGTGTTCTATGTTTTTTATTTGCTCCCAGAACAGCATAGAAGCAACATAATAGCAGCATAATTCTATACAATAGAAAATATGATCCAAATATCAAGCAACAATTATTTTTATTATGCTTCTGCTATTAAATTGTATTTTGGAATAATTATGTACCCGAGAAATGAGAAAATAGGTAATTATGGCGTTAAAGCTGTACAACGCCATCTATATTGTTTTTCGTGAACTTAGCCTGGAAATTCCCTAATTACCTAGGTAACTTAGGGTGGTATTGATAAACTAATCTCAGATTCGAGACTGCCCTCAAGATCATGTCAATCTGACAATTGGGTCGTGTACTAGGTTCAAGATAAATTATGAAATTCTGATTACTAAATAAAGACACATCTAAAATTAACGAAAAACATTTTCTTTTTTCTATTAAACTTATTTATGAATTTTAATCAAGAAAAACGTAATAATAAGTCCGACATTTTGTCACGTTTTTCTATGACGTCACAGAGTGCTTTTTCATACAAATTCCATAGTAATTTCGTGTTTTGACGTTTAGTAAAAAGTAACTGATTTGACTAGTTGGAAACTAGCCTATTCTTATATAATACCAGCGTCGTGGTTCACGCCGCGACTTGTGCTGAGTGAGGCCCTTTTATCTCAGGACGTCCACCACCTTATGATCATTGTAATGAACATCCTTCTATGCTTTTTGTAATTGTTTTGTAAAAAAAATAAGTGATGTTATTGTACCCCCCATACGTTTGTGTGTCAAGCGAGAGGTGTGAAGCGTTGGTTAGATCACTGTATAGTGACAAGTGCGGCGAAGAACCTAGTTGTGAAGGCGTCAGTGTTATACGGTCTGAGTACATCCGATCATTATCCGGTTCTGTTTGAATGTAATGTTAATGTGATTAATCCTAAATTGTCGACAACGCGACTGCCTTGTAATAAGGTGCGCTGGGGTGAACGTGACAAAGTGCAGATTAAAGAATATTATGAATATTGTAATTCTAAATTACGACTTATAGACTTTCCGATAGAATGTAGGAACTGTTCTTATAATACGTGTTCTAGTATAGACCATTGTTTGTTGTTGGATAAAATGTATAATGAAATAGTGTCAGTTATGGTGGGGGGCGCCCGGTGTACGTATATCGGTAGTGACTATGTCAAACGCCGTAAATACATTACTGGCTGGAATAAGCACGTCAGTGGCGCTCACAGGGAGGCTAGATTGTGCTATCAAACTTGGCTTACATATGGTGCTCCCACTTGTGGACCTCTATACGAAAACATGTGTAGTACAAGAAGGACTTTCAAATCTAAATTAAAATTTTGTCAAAATAATGAACAGCAAATAAGGATGGACATATTAGCTGAAAATCATTCAAAGAAACAATTCGGGAAGTTTTGGAAGTCGACTAATAAGTTAAATGTGAAATCGAGTCTCCCGGTGAGTGTGGCTGGTGTAAGTGAGCCCGGCGAAATAGCCAATCTGTTTCGACAGCGCTTTAAAGTGGAGTCTCCATTGCCGGGCGTGCCTCGGGGGCTCGATGTAGGGGTCGAAGTACACAAAATCACAACTCGTTTTTCAGCTAATCAAGTATCATCTGTTATTAGCAAAATGGTACGAGGAAAGTCTCCAGGGTACGACGACCTTAGTATCGAGCACCTGAGGCATGCTGGGCCGCATTTACCGAGAGTGCTCTCTTTACTTTTTAATTTGTGTCTGAGTCACCATTACCTGCCACAGGACCTTATGTACACACTAGTGGTTCCGATCATTAAAGACAGGACGGGGGATGCCTCCGACGTGTCCAACTACAGGCCTATATCGCTTGCTACCGTGGTGGCTAAGGTTCTGGACAGTTTGCTTGATAAACAGCTGGCTAAGAACATTACTTTGCATGATGCCCAGTTTGGTTTCCGACCTGGCTTATCGACTGAGACCGCCATATTGTGCCTCAAGCAAACTGTACAGTACTACACTGCGAGGAAAACCCCGGTATTTGCCTGCTTTTTGGACTTGTCGAAGGCATTCGATCTAGTCTCTTATGATGTGTTATGGCGTAAGCTATGGGAAGACACTACAGTGCCTCATGAACTGACGTCACTTCTGCGGTTTTGGTACGGCAATCAAAAGAATAGTGTTAGGTGGGCAGGGGCGCAGTCGGATGTGTACAGGTTGAATTGCGGGGTGCGACAGGGTGGGTTGACCTCGCCCCGGCTGTTCAACCTTTACATGGACGGGTTGGTCGGTGAGCTCAGCAGCACACATGTTGGATGTCACATTGACGGAACGTGCTTGAATAACATCAGCTACGCCGACGACATGGTGCTGTTGAGCCCATCGATTGAGGCCCTCAGGAAACTTATCACTATTTGCGAATCTTACGCGGCGGCCCAGGGGCTCAAGTATAATGTTAGGAAGAGTGAAATGATGGTTTTCAAGCCTCAGGCCAAAACAAGAGACGATTTCCCTGATGTCTTCCTTTGTGGCGCCCCCGTTTCCAGGGTATCTAAATTTAAATACTTGGGCCATTGGGTTACTGACGACCTCTCCGACAACAGTGACATAGAGCGTGAACGCAGGTCGCTGGCTGTCCGCTGTAATATGCTGGCCCGTAGGTTCGTGCGATGTGGGAAGGCAGTGAAGATTACGCTTTTTAAAGCTTACTGCCAATCCTTCTACTCGTGCGCCTTATGGGCCAGCTACACGCAGCGGAGATACAGCGAGTTGCGTGTGCAATATAATAACGCATTCAGGATCCTGTTGGGGCTACCGTGGCGTTGCAGCGCGTCCGGGATGTTCGCGGAGGCGCAAACGGATGACTTCTACGCAATTATGAGAAAACGATGCGCCTCCCTTCTTTTTCGGCTTCGCGCTAGCACCAACAGCCTTCTGAATGTGTTTGCAGGCCGGTATGACTCACCGATGCTGCGTCATTGGGTGCAGCTACACATACGGAGGTGAGGTTATTTTATTGTAATTTTTTTTTTTTGCCACTAACATAGTATGTATATAAGTTTATACTGTTACTAACAATTATGGACACATGGTCTGAAATAAAATTATTGTATTGTATTGTATTTAATTGAGTATTTTTCTAATTTTGATTTAGTTTTAACTTAATTTAATTTTACCATTGTATTTTGTTGATTTTGGAATTTTAATTTTTGAATTGTAATTTTAATTTAATTTCTAATGTAAATATGGGTTACATGCCTGAAATAAAATGATTTTATTTATTTATTTATTTATTTATTTATTATTATTGTCTTGTCTTTGTGTGTGGCGTCCTTTTATAATAAACAATTTCTATTCTATTCTATTCTAAATCAGGGACTTGAGCATGATCTTGAGGGCAGTCTCAGCTGAGATTAGTTTATTAATACCACCCTTAGGTTTAATATTAGATAGGTTAGGTTAGGTAAGTAACTTAACCGTCCCATCCGCATACACACATAAAACACATAAACAGCCTATGTGCCTACCTCCCACTGCTGGGCACGGGTCACCCCTCAACCGAAGGGAGTACGCATGCGTATAATTTGCAAAATATAAGCAAAGGGCACGGTAGTGTCGTCAACCAAGTTGAACACTAACACTTTTAATGTAAGTAAGTAAATGATAATTATTTTTAATGTTATATTTTTCACACACGGCCATATAGGTACTTTGAAACTTAGCAATATGTGCTTACACACAACAATCTTCTTCTTATCATGTGGGTTGTGAGGTGGAATACCAACCTCATCAACACTGGTGTCAGGGTTATTACTGAGCCGCCAAAGAGCCCTGACATGGCTCGTGTAACGACAGCATACTTACATCAGTAAGTAGTAAACGAGACCAAAGGCTTCCGAAGCATGGATCACCTTGCTTTTGGACAATGGGGTGATCAGCCGATGTCCTAATCAAATCTGGGCTCACAAACTGATTTTTGTGATATATCCCCATCGGGGTTCGAACCTGGGGCCTCCGTGTCGTGAGCCAAACACTCAACCACTGGACCACGGAAATCGATGCACACAACAATGAGACCCAGACACAGTGCAGTCAAAACATTTCATCAACATAGAAGCTAATCAAATCAAAGTTATAAACGCAAAGATAAAACCAAGCCTTTGTGTGCCTTTACTTATTTCTAAAGCCTTCTGCACATAATTTGATATGACCCTTGATAACGCATCGATTTAGCATGTAAGTATTTATATAAATAATCACTTATTGTAATTTGCCTTTAAAATAATATGCGATGGAACGGTTGAAGAATAATAAAACAATTTCTACAATGGTAACGTGACTCTTCACGTCTGACACATTTGAGATTATTTTTAACAAATATTTGTGAACATTTAACTTTTGCGTATTTGATTCGTCGCAATCTTATATCACTCATGGAATACAAACAAATTATAATCCTATAAAAGCGTTTGTTTATTTTCTGTCGACAGACGCGTTATGCCCTGTGAGTTATTGTCTGTTTGTAAAATAATTGCGCAGAGCAAATATCTATTTGCGTACCGGCCATGCAAATACGTGACGAAATAAATTTCTATCAAACTTAAACACGTTGTTACTATTTTAAGGTAATAATTTGTATTTGCTCGTTAGGGCTGAACTTCATTAAAAAATACACAATTAACAAAGCGTTTTGATTTGAATAATCCCTGCTGGAATAGGTAGTAACTACATCCCTGATTAATATTAAGCTACAAAATATCATCATCAGATCCTATTTCCTAAGACAACAATCGAAAATTTTCTAAAAGTCAAAGATCTAGCTCACAGAAAAAAATACTCTAATAGCTTCAAAACTTATAAGAGAACTTGTTTCTAGGCTCATAACTATCAAATATTCTATATAAATTTAAGGAAGATATTAAAAACCCTTCTTCTATCGTGTGGGTTATGAGGTGGATTACTAACCCCATCAACCCTGGTGTCAGGGTTATTATTGAGCCGCCATAGGCCCCTGACATGACTCATGTAACGACTACGTACTTACAACAGTAAGTAGTAACCGGGATCAACGGCTAAAAACCTTTAGTTGAGGGCTTTTCGAGGGTCAACAATAACTTTGACTGGGGTCGCAGAAAAGAAGAAGGAGAATGTTCATCATTATCAAATAACAAAGCCAAAAACAACCTAGAAGGTACCAACATAATCGAAGAATCAGAAAGAATCTTCATTGATACAAATCAAGAAACAAACACAGACGCTAACCCTAAAGAAAATCTTATTAAAATTAAATATTTGATATACCTATCTGATGCTACTGATACCTCCCAGTCTCAGATATATAAGAGGGAAGACATACACAATAGACACCACAAAGTAACTGTAAGAATGGGGAAAAACGCAACACGTGCAATTGCAGCGCGAGAGTTCTTCCGCGGATAAGCAAGGACTTATACAAAATACATCAATAGTAGTTATGCGTGGTTAAGATTGATCAAGAAGTGAGTTCTTGGATAGTTTTGTCGTTGAGTGCAGTGTTAATAAAGTTGAAAACAGCAACTAAAACAGCAATATGAATGCAACTAAAGGCAACTTATCCCAGCCTAAAAAAGGGCATACGTACCGACAATGGTTTGTGGCTATTTTAGGTGAGTTTGATGTTTTCATGATTTTGGGCACTTTTGCAAAATTTCTCTACGATTTTAATTTACCATATGGAACATAAATGAAATTCAATTGTATTCAAGATTTAACTTTTCAAATACTTAAACAAGTTCTGTTTCTTTATTTGCGCTAGTTTCATTAAAAACCTTGACATCTGGCAAATTGTTGCCACCAGACAACAAATAAATACTTAAAATAATCAGAAAAGTTTAATTCATTATAACGGGTCTCAACTGTTTTCGACTGGGGTAATTCTTTTGTTTCACCAGAGTAACACAACGTTCTTTTCAATTCCAGCCAATACCACCCTCATGACCTACGGCCTCCAGGCGGGCTGGGTGTCTCCCATGACGAAGGTCCTGCAATCGGAAGACTCTCCGACTGGTCACGCTCTGGAAGACTCCGAAATCTCTTGGATTGCCAGCATAGTCTGTCTCGCCGCTGTAGCTGGAGTGCCCTTATATTCGTACATGACTGATAAGTTTGGCAGAAAGATTAGTGTGATTGCTATTGCCGTGTTCCAAGCAGTAAGTCTTTGCTTTTCTTCTTATGAAATGTGGGATGTAAGATCGATGATCACCATTCCGGGTGTTAGAGATTTTATTAAACCACCAAGGGCTACATAAATGTATAGTAGATATAACAGCTCTGCGAAGGCCAACTACTTACTTAGCGTTAGAGGTTATGATGTTCTTGTAATGTTGTGTATCTCAGTCCAAATAAACTTTGTCTTCCATGATTCATCAAGAGATGGTCTTCTCTTGCATCAGTAATTATCCTACATTATGATGGCACATCTCACCCCTATTTTTTCTTTTAATTGACTGAAACTACAGCTAACAAATAATTTTGAATCTTCCAGATATGCTGGCTAATAAAGTTCTCGTCTGCGAACACTGCTACCCTGATCGCGGCGCGTGTCTGCAGCGGCCTCGCAGCCGGAGGCTGCTTCATCGTCATCCCCATCTACGTCAATGAGATTAGCCAAGACGACATCAGGGGCCTCACAGGCTCTCTACTCATGATGTGTCAAAATATTGGCATTCTCACCATGTATGCACTTGGAGCGTACGTGGAGTATTTCAAGGTGCTGTGGATCGTGTCCTGGCTACCCATTATGACAATCGTGCTGATGTTAAAGGCTCCTGAATCTCCTGCGTTCCTGATAAAAGTTGGAAGGACTGAGGTTTGCATCTCATTTTCCTTTGGCTATATTTTAGTAATAGATGTTAGTACAATAATTTCGTAATCTGGAATTGTCATGGGAACATTGAAAAATGGTAATTTTACTTGCCATAATTGGAGCAAGCGGCAAAGTAAAAAATCGAAAAGGCGCATAACATTCTTCGAATTCACTGATTTTCAAAACTTCTGTAAAACTTTCCAGGTACCTAACGATAATGATATTAATTGGTATAGTTAAACTATTTCATTCAGTTTGATTTTTTTATGTGCAGTAAAGTATTTATAAGTCTCATTTTTTCAGTATAAAATACTTAATCTCTTATTTATTCTGTTTGCAGGAAGCAACCCTTGTTTTATCCTGGTTACGCGGGGTCAGCGAGGACGACAAAACTATCCAGAACGAAGTTATAGTCATGAACAATGATAAACTTTACTTTCAAGATCTCCCTAGTATTTCGTTTTTAAGCATGTGTGAGTATCATTTAAGCGCCGGAAAACTTTGTCAGACATTTTTCTTCACTCTTTCCTTCCTTACATATAACTTCTTTTGGAATTGCGAAATGTTAGAGCCTAATATGTTTTTACTAAAACGAATCAAAACAACTTCTTAAAATACACAAATTTTATCTGTTGTGTTTAACTCGAATCTGCATCACCCGATTTGTGGCTCTACTTTTCTGCCACTTGATAGATAATTCTTGACATATTTAGAACCGTGCTCAATGTTATAAGAAGTAGACCATTCTGGTATTATCTTCGTGTCGTTACCAGAGGGTCTGGCTAAGTTCCAAACGTTTAAATCTGTGCAATCGGTAACGTACGACCTATCTGAATCAATGTAATACGTCTCGATTTGCGGGAGATACAATAGCGAGTGGCGAAATCGAAATTTGACCAAGCCGCTTGACCCATTTTCAATCGTCCTTTCTCATTTCCAGTTAAAAACCAAGCATGGCGTCGCGAGATCCTCTTGATGGGCGCAATCATGACCGTATGTTCCACTAACGGCTGCTTCACCATCTTGACGTACGCGAACGCCTTGCTGGCGTCTTCAGGGGTAACCTTCAGCCCTGAGATGCAGACCCTGAGCTTCCCAGCGGTCATGATCGTAGCGGCTCTTCTGTCTATGAGCTGCGTGGAGAGGCTTGGGAGAAAGGTGAGACGGACTTGCTTTTGGACTTAGCGAAGGACTGGTGTTGTATCAGAGGCCTTTGGTGGCTCAACAATTCTAAAACCAAGGTCAGTCATCGATGATGATGTTGGTGATCTTAGCAATTATTGTATCTCTGAAAGGCTATATTATACGCGTGGCTGATTAAACTTTTAGCCTATTTTTGTCAAATAAGCCTCCGTAGTTTGGTGGTGAGAGCATTGGGCTCTTAGTCTTGAGGACTGAGATTGTTTTAATAGGAACATTGACGAAATTAATTTATAAGACTGTCTAAATCGCCTGATTGTCTGAAAAACCAGATTGTTAAACGTGCTTCAGACGGCGTGTAAAGTGTTGATATCTGATATCAGCCCAAACACCTCAAATAACCTGCACTGGGCTAGCGTGGAAGAGTATACTGTTCTTATTCATCCTCTGGTTATTTGAGGCGAGACTTGTGTCCACCAGTGGGGCGTATTTGTCTGTTTACGCAGAAGAAACACTTACTTCAAAGCTACCATACTGACATGTCTTATAAAACCCCTTATTTTCTTTGTTCCAGCCTCTCCTAGCCCTAAGTCTGGCATCCATGATGTGTTCCATGGTCGGCATGGGTGCCATAATTTTGGTGCAGCACCAGGGCAGTACGGTGCTCTGGTGGTTGCCTGTTGTAATGATGATGTTAAGTGTAGCTTCGTACGCAGCAGGGGCTGGACCCGTGCCTTATATTATGATGTCCGAGATGTTTAATTTCCAGGTAAATATAATAATTTAATAATCAAACAGCCTAACAACAATCTTTATATCTGTATAAAAGTGAAAGGTCACTCACTCACTCACGAAATCCTTTTGTGCGCCCAAGTAGTTAATGACATCTGCGGCAAATCTACAATAAGTCACGTCAATAAAAAAACCTCACGAAATCACGAAATCTCACTGTCGCACAGAGATGTTGATGTGCTCTGCCTGGTGTATAGAGGTAAAAAATACAGCGACTTTGAGTTGACTAAGTAATATTATAAATTAATTAGACACATAAAAATTATACGTTTCTTACATTTGGTTGATCATAGAAGAAGAAGAGAGAAAAAAGGTACTTATTGCCATTTTATGCATTAAAAAGTAAAAAAAATATAATTTGTTGGATGTTGCCAACACTCAATCTTTCCTATCACGACATATTTCATGTTCTACATGGCCATAAATCAAAGTAACTTTTTAATCTTTTCCAGATAAGAGCCCAAGTACTGGGTTTCATCGTTGCTTACTCGTGGTTCGTGAATTTCCTCCAGTTGCTAGCATATGCACCTATATCCAATGCTGTGGGGATGCACACCACATTCTTCTTCTTCGGCGCAATCAACTGCCTCGGCTTCTGTATTGCCCTGGTACTTCTGCCGGAGACGAAGGGGAAAAGTGTTGAAGAAATCGAAGCCAAATTCAGAAATAAATGAATAGAGTTTATTTGGCATGCTATTTTGTTGGTTTAATTTTTATCACCTGCATTATAACAACCACCATCCAGTACCAGAAAAAGTGGAGCAAAATGGAGGAGGCCTATACCCTGCGGGATAATACGGGCTGATTGATGATGATATCTTAACAAAATACCTGTTCTATGAAAAAAATCAATGGCTTGGGAGAATCATCAAGACATCAATGGTTTGTTTTTTCAAATCGATGATGGTAATCAAACATTTGATAACAATACTTTATTGTACAGAATGAACATATAACACGGGAACTACAAGGGGGGTTACGAAGGCCACATCAAAGCAATTTACCTAAAAAACAATATTTGCTATTTGACATTTTATTGCGCAATTTCTTTTATTCGCCCAAATTTTAATGTCAAATTACAATATTGATTTTTAGATGAACTGAGGTACAAACTAAACAACAGTAAGAAAGGCGGCCTAATTGCTAAGGTCGCAATTTCTTCCAGGCAAGATTTGGGTAAAACAAAAAACAATTAAATCAATAAAGAACTATAATAAAGAACTATATTATTATTAATATATTTTTTCTAAAGAAAATAAAAGTGGATAGGTAGGTTTCTATGAAATGAAATGAAATGAAATTTATTCGCTCTAGAGTGGTACAAAAGTTCTTAAATATACATTATATCAATAAAAGTCCATCACTCAACCATACTGCGTGCGAATATTAATATTAATATGTAAACTTACATAAGTATTATAATTAAAGCACATAATAACGGCTTCTTACCGCATTTAAATGGGGATATGAGACTCCCGATATTACATAAGTATTGTTAAAACTTGTCTAGCACTCTACCGTGCGCATAAATCGTTTTATAGAAAAGCAATGTTGAAACATAGAGAATGAAATATGAAAGGCGATTTACCTTTCTTTTTTTTTAATATAGGCTTGCGTTTGACCACAATCTCACCTGATGGTAAGTGACAATGTGGTCTAGGGTGGAACACGCCTACCTAATAAACAACCCTACAAATGCCTATTTACTCTAGCCTTGAAAACTCCCAGATTATACTCGTAACGAGTTGCAAAAACAAACGCCGGCAGGCAGTTCCAAGCCTTCACTATTAGAAATAGAAATACTCTTTATTTGCTTTTGAAAAGGGTACATTAATAGATGGATGCTCATAAAAGTCTCTCTTTATCAGCTATCAACAATAGCACCAAAAATAAATCAAAAATTTATTTAAAATAAATAAAATAATAATAATTAATAATAATATTAATTTATTATATTAATTTATTATTTATATTTTTTTTATTTGTTTAAAATTTATTTATTTTTTTAGATTTTATTTGCATCAAAAAGTAAGAGGCGAAACGTTTAGTGCGGATTGGTGGTAACATATCCTTAGTTGATTATGATTAGTTAGTTGTCCTTAGATGGAATGGAGTGGGTGGAATTACCACGCGTTCTTTAGCACACTCACCGAAATCAACCCCGGTCACTTAACATAACATCATCATCAGCCCATTAACGTCCCCACTGCTGGAGCACGGGCCTACCATATGGATGGATAGGGAAATCGGGCCTTAAACCATCACGCGGGCCCAGTGCGGATTGATGGTTATTAACGACTGCTAATGCAGCCGGGACCAACGGATTAACGTGCCTTCCGAATCACGGAGGAGCTCGAGATGAAAACTTTTTTTTTGTGGTCACCCATCCTATGACCGGCCTTTGCGAAAGTTGCTTAACTTCAACAATCGCAGACCGAGCGCGTTTACCGCTGCGCCACCGAGCTCCTCTACTACAAACAAATACTTCATACAAAGCACCTCGTTTAACTCAGACACTACACATTGACGTTATGGTACACGCATATCTGTATGTGTGACGTTTTACGCCATATGATTGAAGACTAAACTGTTCGAGGGAGGTTTGGGTAACAATAGCTCAGACGCTGGTGGGGCGCGGAGATTTTTTTTTTTTTTTTGACGTGACTTATTGTAGATTTGCCGCAGATGGCATTAACTACTTGGCCGGACAAATGGGGAGCGCTGAAGGCTCTCACCCGGTACAACGTTTAAGACAACAGGCCTGAGGGTGCCCAGTTGGGCGCGAACCTCGGCTCAGGGCGTCGTCTGAGAGGAAAAATATTTGAAAGAATTAATCGACCCTAGTGGGTCGATAGCGATAAGCGCTGAATGAGGGAAATCGTCGACCACGCCGGCGGGGTCGGTATCGGGGTCCAAGGGGCGCGGAGAGATGCCGTTCTATATGTAGTATTATTCCTTATTCTATGCCGAAGTGTTTCCTATAAAAGAACGACAGACAAGCTACTCTTCGTCTACGTCTATCTCTAAAACGCAAACGCAATATTAACCTGTGAAGCTCAGAACAAAGAATAGGTAATTATAAGTAGGTAACATAACATGTACCTACACGACTAGTGCGCCTGCGCATAATACCAATACACTACAAAAACACGACACAAAGTAATCAGAAGACAATTTGTAACCACTTTTCATGTACTTAAGTTCAAAGCAATTTGACATTTTACGCACATTTAAAAATACTTAAGTGTGCAATCTCAACAATTGTAAAATAGTTAAGTAATTTGGTTTTTAGACAAATTAATTAAAGCATATAGTACTGGATTCTTATCGCGTTATTATCAGGGATATAAGACTTTATGTGTTTTAATTATGATAAAAACCGCGTAAACCTCAAACAATGTTTAGATGAATTACATTAATGGGACCTTTTTGGACCGCCATCTCATCACGCATATCACGATGTTCATCTTATATTATGCCAAAATTAATGTCCAATCATTGTGTGCGTCAAGCTAGCGGCCTCAAAAAAAAAAATGGGCACGAAAAATAATTTGACCATACCAAAAATTAGACTTTAGATATTTAAACGCCAAAAATAGTACCGAAATAGTACTCACCCCCTGCAAAATACCGAAATTAGTACTTCAACGGTTCCAAAGTTATAAAGGCAGTTCTTTGATCCCGCTAGCTTGACGTTTTGAAAATATTTATTTAAATCAAAGCGAAAGACCTTGTCGTTAACTCTCGCCAAATTTCGCTCACCGTCAAGCTAGCAAGTGCAATAAAACATGGCTATAAATCCAGAACCGTGATGGTACTATTTTTTTTACAACAGGTACTATTTTTTTCAATAAGAGTACTAATTTTTGGTATGGTCAAATTATTTTTTCGTGCCCTTTTTTTTTTTGAGGCCGCTAGCTTGACGCACACCAATCATTGGTATCGTCATAGGTATATTTATAGTCATCGTCTCCCTAGCATTATCCCGTTTTTCACAGGGGTCCGCTTACCTAACCTGAAGATTTGACAGGTCCGGTTCTTTACAGAAGCGACTGCCTGTCTGACCTTCCAACCCGCGAAGGGAAAACTAGCCCAATACAGGTTCGGTCACATACCCCGAACATGCATTTCTCGAGAATGTGGGTTTCCGCACGATGTTTTCCTTCACCGCTGAGCACGTGATAATCATTTATGATCCAAACATGAATTCGAAAACAAATTCGACAGTAATTGGTTTAGGCCTGTGCTGGATTCGAACCTGCGACCTCAAAGTGAGAGGCAAGCGTTCTACCAACTGGGCTACCACGGCTATATATGTAAGTATGTTTATAGTGAGATCACATAATATTTGTACCAACATTATTTACTTAAGACTCCTGTTCTCAAAAGTAAATAAGATAATTATTATCATGAACCGAAGATTACGATTCAGTCGCTCTTTACAGTATTTCGACAGTTAGTGATTTTCAGTTTTTTAGTAAATATGACTGTCGTGAACGGTATCGAGTTTTGTACGGCCAATTAGTGAATGTCGTTTGAGACAAGTCGCGAATAAGTCACGTTATAATAACAGTTTCAAGATGAAGGGAGTAATAACACAATTTGTGGCTATGACAATTAGTAAGTTTACAAATACTTTGCTCATTTAAGGCGCGTCCGAAGGACGTAATATACGATCCCGACGACCCGATTACTCTAGCCATAGAGGCAGCCAATCAGCTCGCGACACCAAACACTTCAGGTCCCCGATACCGACCCCGCCGGCTTGGTCAACGATTTCCCTCATTCAGCGCTTATCGCTATCGACCCACTAGGGTCTATTAATTCTTTCAAATATTTTTCCTCTCAGACGACGCCCTGAGCCGAGGTTCGCGCCCAACTGGACACCCTCAGGCCTGTTGTCTTAAACGTTGTACCGGGTGAGAGCCTTCAGCGCTCCCCATTTGTCCGGCCAAGTAGTTAATGCCATCTGCGGCAAACCTACAGTAAGTCACGTCAAAAAAAAAGCTCATTTAAGGATAAATACATAAACTCACAGAAGCAGAGACTATAGAATTCCATTTGCTTCGTCCTGACACACTTCTCTTGCTTCTTCCGCATTCATCAATCGTTTCATGCACGCCGGTTCAGAATACATCATACTGAACCTTTTCTAAGGACATCTCCAATTTGGTCAATTTACAATCAAAGAGCAAATGTGCAGTCACTGAGCTCAGCGAATTATGTAAACAGTGGTGAAATTATGCACCATTGTTTTTGTAGGTGCTTTTGGTCTATTACAGAAACGACATGTAACCAGGAGGTCTCAAGTGCTACCAGTTAATTTATTACTTTACAAGAAACTGATTGGACTTTTGCATCTTATCGTACGTCCTTTTAGGTCTTCATTCTAGGTTTTTCATTTAAGAATAAGGAATTAAGTTGCGTTTCCACCAAAGATGAGTAAGGATGAGTAGCTGCGCTGAGAGAGGTTAGGATAAGGAAGCGATTCTATAGTTCTCACGTGGTCGACGATTTCCCTCAATCAGCGCTTATCGCTATCGACCCCCTGGGGTCGATTAATTCTTTCAAATATTTTCCCTCTCAGATGACGCCCTGAGCCGAGGAACGCGCCCAACTGGGCACCCTCAAGCCTGTTGTCTTGAACGTTGTATCGGGTGAGAGCCTTTAGCCTACCCATTTGTCCGGCAAAACTACAATAAGTCACGTCAAAAACAAAACTGTTGTCAGTTAGTACGGTCACTAAATTATGTATAAGTACAGTGTCAGTTTGAAACCATGTCACATTAACTTTTTAGACAAATTAAACCGTAAGTCTCATTAAATGTCAATTACGATAGTGCGACAGGATTCTAAAGTGGTATTGCTCATGACTGTACAATAGCCGGGACTAACGGCTGAAAATAAAGACTTTATTTTCCGAAAAAGTAAGATAAGGCGGAGGCGATACGTTCAGCCGTTAGTCCAGGCTATTGTACAGTCATGAGCAATACCACCTTAGAATCCTGTCGCACTATCGTAATTGACATTTGGTTTAAAAGTTTTCAGGGAAAATCAAGATTCAAGTTTTCAATGTCCTTACCAAATAAAGGACAGTTTCACAACGCAATTTCGACAATATTCCCATCGAGAATCGAACCGGTCCTCCCGATCGTAAGCCCAACGCTCTAACCACTAGACCACGGAGCTGTTCAAGACATTGAGGAACACTTTTTTAATTGCAGTATCAGTTGGGAACTTCTTCACAGGCTACAGTGTGGCGTGGCCTTCCTACGCACTGACGGTGTTAGAGGGAGAGCAGAGCCCCATTGGGACCATCAGCAAGTATGAAGGCAACCTGGTCGGATCCCTTCCCATGTTAGGAAGCCTTCTGTCCACCCTGGTCGTTGGATGTATCTGCGATCACATTGGAAGGAAAAACACGGAGTTACTCTGTGGATTGTGTTTCGTTGTAAGTTTCTTTAACTTTCATATTTACACAAATGCATATACCTGTATCGACGTCTTATACTTTTCTATCGTGTGGGTTGTGAGGTGGATTACCGATCCCATCAGCCCTGTTGTCAGGGTTATTATTGAGCCGCCAAAGGCCGTTGACATGGCTCATGTAACGACTACTTACTTACATCGGTAAATAGTAGCCGGGACCAACGGCTTAACGTGCCGCAAATGACATTAAGTACTTGGCCGTATTATACTTGCATTTTTCATTAAGTAGATACTTCTATCTATCTACTCAGCCTGTATCCACCCACTGCTGGGTATAGGCCTCCTCTCTTTCACGCCATCCTTTCCGGTTGATTGGTGGATGTGGTTCCTTAAATCCTGACCATCTGCTGGATTGACTTCCTCTGAACAATGAATGTATGAATTCTTAGCTTGAAGATGTAGGTATGTGTGTATGGTTATCACGAATGTATGGGCTTCTTCTGGGTGGCGATAAATGATAACGCTCAAGTATGATATAAAGCACTCTAATAAACTTTTCACAATAATACTGGTTATAATAAATTATGAGACATTTACATCTACGTTATGTGAAAACGCAGTATATCGGACGGTGGATTAGACAGAAGTGGTGACGTAGTTCGGTTGCCGGCTTGCCGGAGGTAGGGTGGGAACACGCCGATTGATTCACGATTGAACTGTATCGCCGCTTCGGTCTGCGTCTGTGACTTAATTCTGATCACCGGTCCTGTGCAAGTCTCATCCATTGTTAAACTACTTACTACTATTTTTTTTCAGTTAGCCTGGTCAATACAAGCAACAGCCAAAAATGTAATTCTACTACTGATAGGCCGATTTATAATCGGCGTAGCGGGTGGGGCCCACTTCATAGGTTGTCTGGCATTTGTCAGCGAAATCTGTCAAGACAACCTAAAAGGACCTATGACTACTACATTGATGTTCACATACTGCTTTGGCACCCTAGTATCTTATGTCACTGGCTGGTTGTTGAGTTATCAGCTGATTAATTATCTGAATTTGACATGGAGTGTGTTGTGGGTGGTGCTAATAGTTACCATCTTGAAGGAGACTCCGGCGTTTTTACTGCAGCATGGAAGAGAAAAGGTTGGTATTACGAAGTTACTATTAAGTACATACAGTGTTGGTGACACCGTAACGAATACTGTGGAGGATGATTCAGACAATGATTCTTCTTTTTAAATTATTCTCAATTCAATACTTTTGCGACGGAAAATTCCACTTGATGTCAATTCAGAATCATGGTCTGAATCATCCCCCTCAGTATTCATTACGATGTCACTAACACCCTGTATACATAATGATCACGCCTATTTCCCGTTGGGGTAGGCAGAGACTAGGGAATGTCACTTACTACAATCTTGATCCACTTTCGCTTCATCCACTCAAGTTATTACAACATAACACAGGAGGCCTCCCCTCCCAGAGTAGCTTGGTGGAGTATGCTCCATATATGCGTCCCGGAGGAGATTTGGAGCACCATCCATTTACCACCACCAATGCATACCACCAGAAGTTATTTACCTCGATAATAATGATCTAGATCCTGTCCGAACTTTGTCTCACAAATAACTGTGACATTTTATGCGTCCAGGAGACACCGCGACGTATCCCAAATAAGACCTCACATCCCCGGTATGATATTGACGATTGGTCAGTAAAAATTTAGTTTCGATCGCCATCGACTCGCAAAGAAGAAGATAATGATCTAAATCATCCCCTAAAGTCTTTGTTACGGTGTCACTAGTACATCATGTATACATAAGTATATGTGATTCAAAACTTTTCAGGAAGCTTTAAAATCTTTGAAGTTCTATCGTGGTGAGTCCTACACTACACCGGATATTTTGGATGAACTTGCTTACTTGAAAGGACAGAATAGCAATACAAATACCGGTGAGTAGAACCAATATATTGCCATAAATTATTTATTTACACGTTACATGACCACACACCGGACACTTCATACAAACAACCTCGTTTTACACAGACACTACCTACACATTGGCGTTATCGTACACGCGCATATGTGTGTGATGTCTGACACCAAACAATTCAAGTCTAAGGCGATTCTCACACTGCCCCGCATCAAGCTGCATGTTGCGTGTCGACGCACCTACGCGCATATCTGCGGGAGTGCAGATCTGCATCATCGTGCGGGTTTTTTACGCACTCACGCGCGTAGGGGCGTTATGTAGATTAACGCACGGCGGCTCTCATTTCATTCAAAGCCGTTCCAAAATCACGCGCGGCACTGCGGGATTCGGTGTGCCATACCTTGCGTCTCGCCCCGCACATACGCGCGGGGGTGCATGTTTCTCCGCTTGTACGCGCGTGATCCGCATGAACGCGCGTGGATGCATTTTCTGTGTGTTAGACTGTGCGTGTTTTCTATACATAACGGAGATACTTACAAGCAACGGAAGAACATGCAGCCACGCGACGCTGCATCATGCGGGGCAGTGTGAGAATCGCCTAAACTATGTTCGGTTAGGGACGGTAACGTATACCTAGTTCAGCGCTGGTGGGGAGCGGAGAGTTCCCGTTCTATAGTAGTATTATTCCTTATTCTATGACATAAGACATGGAATTAAAATATGTAAGTAAGTCATAGAGCAACACGGACCTCGGCGGAAGTACCTAATAAGTAGTTATAGAATTGACACAAGTTAACAAAATGACGCATGATTCGTTTTGTTAACATAAGTCTACTAATTTAATTCTTTATTCATATTTATTTAATGACAAAAAGTAATTTCAGTTTCCGGACCCGTTAGAGAAACATTGAAACTGAACGATGAAAAATTTGACGAAGGATATAAAACTCATGAAAAAGATATCAGTGCTTGGAGGTTGCTATGTAAGTATTTGTGAACACACATAAATACAGTCATTATATAGTCAAAGAATGAAAACCACGTAAGCGCGTTTCTGAAATTGAATGTGATATT